>NC_081141.1:10731606-11395299 GCF_958295425.1 Solea solea | reverse complement strand
GGCGGAGGGGAGCTTCTGCAGGGGAATAAAATGAACCATTTTCGAGAATCTGTCCACCACCGTCAAAACCACAGTGTTACCATAGGAAGGTGGTAGTCCTGTGACAAAGTCCAGGGAAATATGGGACCAGGGGCGTTGAGGGATTGGCAGGGGCCTGAGTTCTCCTGACGGTCTCTGATGAGAAGCTTTGTTAGTAGCACAAACAGAGCAGGCATTGACATAATCAGTGACATCAGAGACCATCTTAGGCCACCAAAAACGTTGCTGTATTACAAACACGGTTTTCTTTATACCCGGGTGACAGACAGTCTTGTTTGTGTGGGCCCAATGGATCACTTCCCCCTGAGAGCCTGGACCACAAAAAGCTTGTCCGCAGGGCAATCAGGAGGAACAGTGACACCATCGGCTGCCGCCTTAACCTTACCCTCTATCTCCCATGAAAGAACTGATATGAAGCATATCGTGGGAAGGATTGTCTTGGGTTCAGGATTAATTTGGTCACAGGTGAATATACGGGACAGGGAGTCAGGCTTGAGATTTTTGGAACCTGGTCGGTATGAGAGGGTAAAGTTAAAGCGGCTGAAGAAAATTGCCCATCTAGCTTGCCTTGCATTTAGCCTCTTGGCTGATTTGAGGTACTCCAGATTCTTATGATCGGTCCAGACCTGAAATGGCTGGGAGGCTCCCTCCAGCCAGTGTCTCCACTCCTCCAGGGCCACCTTAACTGCCAGCAGCTCGCGGTCACCAATATCATAGTTTTGTTCGGCAGAAGTGAGTTTCTTGGACAAGAAGGCACAAGGGTGTAGTTTACCATCTTTGGAGCAAAATTGGGAGAGGATCGCTCCAACACCAACGTCTGAGGCGTCTACCTCGACCACGAACTGCTGGCTGGGGTCCGGGAGGATGAGGACAGGGGCGGAGGTGAAGCTCCTCTTAAGGCTCGTAAATGCAGTTTCGCACTCATGGCTCCAGACAAATGGTCTGTGTGGAGAGGAAAGTTCGTGCAGGGGTGAGGCAATGGTGCTGTAGTTACGAATACATTTTCTATAAAAATTTGCAAACCCCGGAAACCTCTGAACCTCTTTACGTGAAGTGGGAGTGGCCCAATCCGCCACTGCCGAAACCTTCTCAGGGTCCATCCTGACCTCCCCCTCGGCAAGCACAAACCCAAGGAACGAGACCGAGGGCTTGTGGAACTCACACTTCTCTGCTTTCACGAACAGCTGGTTCTGGAGTAACCGCTGAAGCACAGTGCTGACATGGCGGGTGTGAGTCTCCTCATCGGGGGAAAAGATCAGGATGTCATCTAGGTACACAAAGACAAAAACATTAAGCATATCACGAAGGACATCATTAACCAAGTTCTGAAAAACCGCTGGTGCATTTGTTAAACCAAAAGGCATAACCAGATACTCATAATGTCCGGTGGGAGTGTTAAAAGCGGTCTTCCACTCGTCCCCCTCTTTGATCCTGACAAGATGGTAGGCATTACGTAGGTCTAGTTTAGTGAAGATCTTTGCCCCCTCCAACAGTTCAAAGGCTGTGGAGATGAGGGGGAGGGGGTACCTGTTCTTGATGGTGATAGCATTGAGACCCCGGTAGTCTATGCAGGGCCGTAGGGTCTTATCCTTCTTCTCCACAAAGAAAAATCCAGCTCCAGCAGGGGAAGAAGAGGGACGGATGAGACCGGTGGCTAGGGAATCCCTAACGTAGTCCTCCATGGCTCTGTGCTCTGGGGGTGAAAGGGAATATAATTTGCCCCTAGGGGGGGTGCTGCCTGGTAGCAGGTCTATGGCACAATCGTAAGGGCGATGAGGTGGCAGGGAGGTGGCTTTCGCCTTGCAGAAAACCTCGGCCAGGTTGTGATAAGGTTATTCTGACCTCCCGTTGGTGAGGTCAGAATAAGTGGAGTGGGAAGTAGGAAGTGAGCTGTGGGGTTTGGGCAGGCAGGTGTTGGCACATTTTGGCCCCCAGCAGGTTACCCTTCCACTAGCCCAGTCAAAATTTGGGTTATGGGTGACAAGCCACGGGAGCCCTAAAATAACCTGATGAGCCATAGAGTCTAAGACATGAAAGCTTAGCTTTTCAGTGTGCGAGTCTGGAAAAACCAATGTCACGGACTGGGTGAGGTGAGTAATTTTACCCAGAGGGCTGCCATCAACGGCTCTCACTTCAAGGGGGCGTGGGACCATGAACACTCTCAGTCCGAGTTTCCTGGCGAGGGAAGAGTTCATAATGCTAGTGTCTGCACCAGAGTCTATAAAAACAGGCACGAGCATAGAGCCAGAGTCAGAAATAATCTTTACCTGTGGCTGGTGCTGGGCAGGACTGTTTATCACCAGGCTTCGACTCACCGTGAGAGGTCTTTTGGGCAGTGCTCCGCCCCCCTTGATGTGGCAAGCACTCACCACATGACCCAGTTGGCCACAGTAGTAGCATCTTCCGTCTCTTTGTCGACGTAGACGCTCCTCTGCGGAGAGATGAGCGCGTCCCAGTTGCATGGGCTCCTGAGGAGGAAGAGGAGAGGAAGGCGGGCTGGTTGTTGGGCGTTCGTAGCTTGGCCGATCCTCAGGGCTGCTCCTCCATCCCCGGTGAGGCGATGAACGAGCCCGAAGACGTCCCCGCTCCTGGTCCAGCTCGGTGAGACGCTTGTCGATTTTTACCACCAGCGCGATGAGGGAATCTAAATCTTCCGGAAGGTCGATGTTGATCAGCTGGCCCTTTACTGACTCAGAGAGTCCTTGAAAAAATGCGTCAGACAGGGCGACAGGGTTCCACTCGCTCTCGGCGGCGAGGGTGCGGAAGTCTATGGCATAGTCCGTTACCTTGCGCCTCCCTTGTCGTAGCTTGAGCAGCGATCTAGCAGCTTCTCTGCCTGGCGCGGTGTGTTGGAAAATCTGCTCGAGAGCCCGTGTAAACCTGACGAGTGAAGAGCAGGCTGTTGAACGTCGGCTCCATTCGGCAGTAGCCCACGCCTCTGCACGTCCCGTGAGATGGGAGATTACGAAGGCCACCTTAGACCGGTCTGTCGGAAAAGCCGATGGCTGTAGTTCAAAGTGCAGCTCACACTGCGTCAGTAATGGTCTCACGTCTCCTGAATCCCCGGAGAAGCGCTCTGGACGGGAGAGCTGCAGGCATGATGGCGCAGTGCTGGCAGGGGGTTGCGCGTCCGCGTGTCGACCCGGGAGAGAGGCTCGGTCCGACGTCCCTTCAGCAGGCGCCTCTCGTGGTAGGTGAGAGAGTAGTTCATGAAACTGTGAGCAAAAAGATGTCATCATTGAGTCCTGGCGAGCTGCCAGTTCTCTCAGCGTGGCGCACAAGGACGTGAGCTGCTCCTGCTGTTGAGCCAGCTTTTGCCCCTGTGCGCAAAGGGCTTGGCGAAACGAGTCTGAATCTGCTGAGTCCATGTCGGGCCAGTTCGTTCTGTCATGAACTATGGCTGAGCAGAACAAGGGACTCAAAGGCTGGACTCAGAACACGAATCAGTCAGTAACAGAGTTTAATACCAGGCAGAGGTTCGGTACACGGGAGGTCAAAGAGATCAGGCAGAGGTACAAAAACGTCAGGCAAAAAGGCAAGATCAAAAAAGGAAGGCAAGGTTCAAAAACACGAGAGGACAAGACTATGGCTGTGAAAGAGAGTGCTGGAACGTGAGCTATGAACTACAACAAACTGGCGACGAGACAAGACACAGAGGGGAATAAGAGCAGTGCTTGATTAGGGAGTGATAGGATGCAGGTGTGGTAGACACAGTCAGGGATCAGGTGCACGCCAACAAGGAAGGGGGCGGGGTAGACAGGAACCTGAAACAGAGACAAGGGTGAGTGATTTCCAAAATAAAACAGGAAGACAAGACATGGAACATGAAGGGAGAAACAAAACAAGATACTTAACGGAGGTGACAGATCATGACAATTTGTGCAAAATGAGGGAATTGAAAGTAAGAAATACTGTATATGTAAGATCTGAATACAGTCATAGTAATCACTAAAATGAAATAATGTGGCACTACTACTGCTGTGACTATCAGGTGAAATGTAATTTTTTTGAGTTTTTTTGAGTCAAAAATGGTTGAGAATTTACAGTTTTAAAATTGGTAGGAGAGGTCAGTTTATATTGTGGTTTATGGAAAAGCTGGATGGTACTCGACAAAATTTGTCTACGTTCTGGTAGAAAATCATGCATGAAGAGTGAAATTGCAAGCAAGTTGAATAGATTTTTTTTTTATTTTAAAGTTGAACAACCTCTCTCCACTCTAGGGTGTCATGCCATCCACTCTTAAAGTGAACCTATGTAAAATTGTGAAATAGCCTGAAAATTCCATGTATTTTTAACTGAAACAGTGAAAATACCTTTGTAGGTCATGAACGAGGTGAGTTATTATTTTCGTTTTTGAAAAGACTATTCGAGATTCTGAATGGATTGAATAATGTCGTAATTGAGCTGAACATTTTGAATTTTGAATGAGGTTTCGTATGTTGAACTAGTAAAAAGCTGGAAATTAATATTAATATTAAAATTAATAGGGGCAAAACATGGCCCATCTATTTTATGAAATATACCAATTAGAACATACAAATACAACAATAATGTCTCTTGTATATGAAACTATAGTTAATAGACACATAACGGCAGAAGCAGAAAAACGTTTAGTGTGATTGTTTGCAGAAATCTCACAACTTAGTTAGTAATTGTCCAACCTACAGTAATATCACATTCAAATATTCTGGGGGGAAAAAACAAAAAATAAAAACTAATAACATTGTTATTTTTTGTTTTTCTTTTTCATATAGAATCATAACCCAATCCCAGTGTATTGAAAGTATATTGATTTGAATCCACCTCCAAATTGAACACCCAGCTTGTTGGTGTGGTTTAGTGGCAGAGGGTACCATAAAATGACTCTACATTTTAAATCACCTTTTACAGCCCAGTTTTATGGTACAAAGTTGCTGTAAATGTCAAAAGTTGCTGCACAAAATTGCAGTGAGAATCAAAAATGACATCAGGTGGTCAAAGGGGAATTAACCTTAAGGCATGGATGTAAAATCATGTGACGTTTTTGCAGCCTATCGTATGAGGTAGTGGAGGATCCTGAGTGGACTGAACATGTGCCTGGCATAAGGAAGCAGGAACAGAAAGTGTCACAGAGGCTTTGCTCTATATATATATATATGCATATATAATATATATATATATGCATATATATATATATATATATATATATATATATATACATTCTGCAATCTTCCTTTGTCAGCTTGTTTGTAATGGCACATTTATATTGTTGGACTGCTGTCTGACTAACATTGGAAGACACTAGAACACAAGAGTAGAGCAAATATTTTTTGCACTGCATGCATACCATAAGCTGTGCACCTTGTGTGACTTGTAAAATCTCATAATTCCTGGAAGCATCGGCTGGCTGTGTTTGCCTCTGTTGCTCTATAGTTATTTATTCATGTTCGCTCTCACATGCTTTTGAACAAATCCCATAATTAAAGGGATTTGTGTACAAAGAGCAGTGATGTGCTGGAGGCTCTTTATATAGAGAATTAGTGGAGGAGAGTGCCACGCCACTTGAGGCGGAGAGAGCAAAATGCTTTATGTGACTATTGGCTTCCGACATGATAACAATCTAGGCACTCATGTCATGTTGTAATAGTGAGTAGTGTACGAAATGTGAACATGGTATAGGCTTCATTGACTGACCATTAACCAAATTAAACTGTCAATCCTGTCCTTAAAGGGCAATTACCTCGATCCTGACATTACATAGGCCATTTACATTTAATGACACTGCCTTTCAAGCTCAGTTAGGGTTCAGATGAGACACTGTGACACTATGAGGGTCAGTGATGTGACAGTTTTAACAACCTGTGTGACCTAATATATTTACTTGGGTACATGGAACATAGTTGAGATACAGTGCACATGTTTGGATTATTATCACGTTGTACAAAGCTCCTGGAACATTCCTAGCTCTCTGGTGTTGAAGCATTTTGTTTGTGAAATTCATAAAAAACTGTGGTGGCTAGAGAATCCACCTACATACCACCATATGTACACATACTGCATGTGTAAGAATGCAAATGTCTGTAAATGTCACATCGGACATTTGAATGTTCCCAAAATGTTCCTTTGACCCTTACAATCAGGTGTTGTATGTTTCATATTTGAATGGCAAATACAGGAAATATCATATTAACATAGTCCATGGATGTAATCTCTAGGTCTGGAAAGTGGTGGGAATGTGGAATCTGTATTTTCTTGAATGACCATCAGGGGCAAGTTCACATCAATTTACAGTGTGATCTTGTTCTAAAAAAAAAAAAAGAATTGGGCTCGCAAAAAAAGAAACAATAATCAAAACTTAACTGCAGTTTACGAGCCAATAGGTGATATCACAGTAGTTTTACCACTTGGAACTAATTGTCTGGACATTTGCTGAAGGCAGATAAGAGAGAGAATTGAAGCAATGTTAATTAGCATTTAGAGAATTTAAACGGCTTTTATCATGGCTGCCACTTAGATACGTCCAGCTAATTGTTCTCAATAAAGGGACCTTCCAGAGAAAGGAAGAGCATGAATCAACCACAAACCCAAACCCTATATTTGACTACTCACTTTGGTGATCATTGATGACTTTGTTTCAAATTTGATAAACTTATGATGAAGTATAACTTCATCTATCACTCATCTAGTACCTATTTGTAGGGACCTGCACTTTAGTTCATGATTAAATACTTGCAGATACAGAACTGGCACATTATCCTGTGCTTTCTGTTTAGTGCTAATAAGAACACTGACATTTATTTCAAAACACTTTTGTGTCTGCAGTCTCACAGAAGCATGGCTGGAGACGCTTAGTATTGTTAGTGTGCTGTCGTTTGATGCATTGTTCAATGAATATGTGGTTATGTAATGCCAACCTATCATTACTCTTAAGTTTTTAGTCAAGTAAGCCTGTAAGTGATAAAGTGATTATCAAGTAATTAATCAAGTACTCAGTGTGGTGCCATGATGGGATGCTCACCAACCCTTGGGCTGTTTTAAATTAATTCACGTAAAGATTTAATGTAAAAATGTAAGTCTACAAACAGTGCTTTAATGAACAGCCATGTATTGTTTGGAGAGAAAGCTTTCAAACATAATGGATTCAGATTTTTAATTATTAAGGTTTCATTCTCTCACTGTGCAAACAAGCTTCTGTTGCAGATACACAACCGGCATCTCCTGTGATAAGAAGGCAGATATGACCACTCACCAGGAGGTGCTTTCCATCTGGGAAAGGCAGGGGGAAGTAAGTGTGTCTTGCTCATCAAGCCTTGTTTTGGCCTGGGGGCAAGAGTGCCACTGTGACTCTCAAGTCAGCCAGTCCAGGCATGAAAACCAGGAACACAAACACATAGCTGGTATACAGAGGCAGAGAGAGATTGAGAAGGGGAGTGTGGGAGGTGAGATGAGAGGAAAGGCTTCATCCCAGGATGACTCACATCTCTTCCTTACATTGTCTGCGCAGAGTGAAGACTGTGAGGAGTTGCAGAGCTGGTGAGATGGGAGTTTCCCAACGCTTGTTGCATTGCTTAGGGCATATTTAGAAAGATATACACAGGCAGGTGGATGCACACATCCAATTTTGACAAATACACCCACATATGGTTTAATTTTATCTGCACACATGAGCACAAAACATCTCATATTTGTGCCTGGATTTTATGCAGGTCTCAGTACCGTAAGCACATAATGAATGATTCTTGAGGTTACGGAAACAACACACTTTTCTGTGCTGGCATCCCTTCCCTTCCTGTGCCCACTACTAATCCCCAAGATAAGTCTTGCAGATGGTATTTCTTGGCATCCTCAGCTCTTTTATTTTCAGCATTACCATAATACTATACACCAACTTATTTCTAAACTGGTATTAACAGTTAGCAAGCCATTGCTAAAAGAAGTAACGGTAGCCTTAGTTGGCCAAACGATATTGGCATGCATTAGCGTCACAGCTCATTAGCTTTGTGAGGGGTAAGAGAGGAGCAGGACTTGTAATGACTGCCAGTCACAGCTGACACTGGCCAGGAGGGGGAGTACAACCTGGACAGGCCACCAGTCCATCACATGACCAGCATCCAGAGACAAACAACCATTCACATACAAATCCACAACTTCAGTGCATCATTTATCAAACCCCATAACAAGAACATGCCAAATGCTTTTGATTTGACATCAGTGCATTGAAAAGGATGCTACAGATGTTTGACATGTTCTTGTATGGAGGTCCATAGTAAAGGTGAGTATGTTGTTACACTTCAATAACCGACATTTGTTCTTGTGGTGGTTTTGCACAGACACATTTAAAGGGTACTGCACACTGGTGGAATACTCTTCATAGCACTGCATACAGTATGTGTGTGTGTGTGCGTGCAACCCTCTCTTTAAGTGCCTCAGTGTGGAGTGAGTGTAATGCATTTGTCTTTGTGGGAACAAGACCTACTGCACAGCTGGGAGTTGTGCACCGCAGATAGCCGAGATTCCTGGCTGCACGTGAGAGGGAGCGCTTGTGTGGTTAAACTAATGAGGCTCTACATAGAGGATGGCTGCTGAGTGACAGGGATGATTTACACCAGCAGGATGGACAGTCGTCAGGGAGGAAACATCCATCTTACCACGAGGCGCTGTCACAGACATGTAGGCGATGAGTACATACACACACACACATGTTCAGGACTGCAGTCACCTGTCCAGAGCTATTCAAATACTCCACTATAAAATATTGAATGTCAACTGACCAACTCTTCAATGGCTGACTGAGTGTTAAGGGTTAAGAGCCAGCAAAACAGACAATAGGACTAAGAACAAAGAGAAAAGGGTGCGTAGACTGTATATACACACTAGGAAGAGAGAGACAACTAGGCATTAACATTCACAAAAACCAAGGACAAAAACACTTACCACCAGTACAAGACAAAAAATAAAACTTAATCAAACCAAAATCAGCAAAATTAAAGTTCAAAAGAAGTCCAAATTAATCAAAACACTGGAAATACAGCTATGGTTACATGAGAAACATTTTTATTTTGGGCAAATATTTCTGGAAATAATACACAACACTGTACTAAGAAAGTACTCACTAAAATGTCAAAACAATGCGACAATGTATAAAACATCCACATAAAATACATCTATACGTTACTGTACATTTTAAGATATAATAGCATACAATAACCTTGACATTTCATTTCATTTGACCCTCACTCTTGCCATACCTTATGGCAGTATCTTTGCTATCACTTTTCCCCACATTTGGTGCTGTGCAAGTTGCAAAACTTGGCTGAAATAGAGCTGCAATTTATGTTTAATTCAAAATATTAGTGTTTCCCAAACTCAACATGACATCCACCGTGGTTTTGTTTTGTCCACAAACCAAAATAGTCAGTTTGTAGATATATAGCTGTCACGAAGGAGCAAATAAACCAGATTATACCATTATGACGCATTAGGATCACAGAACGTCCAGCCATTCTTTAATTACTTATTCATTGAGGATTACAGGAAGCTGGAGCCAATCGTAGGTGGAATTGGACAGGACATACAAAGATAAACACCTATACTCACATGTAGATGGTCAACCATAATCACAATTTGCATTGAACTGTGGGAGGAAGTTAGCCTGTGCACATACAGGGAGAACATGCAAACATTCAAATGTCTTGTAGGAACCACAATTGGAACCACATCATATTTTTTGTTGGAGGCTACTGCATCAATGTTCTAATGTCAAGTGTTACTTTGATGATGACAGTATTACTAATCTTACACCGGACCAATGCATAATCATCCATTCTCTCATTTCCCTTTTCCTTTCTTTGCCTTTCTGTAATGTACATCACATCCAGGTAGGTGAAAGGTTGATGGGCATGTGACTAAGGACTTGGATGTTACGGAGGGAGAGTAAATAAAGTGGCATAAAAAAACTAAGCAAGCTGTGTGTTGTCGCTGGCATTAAACTGGATGAGAAACACTACAATTTCTATCCAGACTCTCACCACCTCAGCATTATATTCTGACTACATACTCCCTGTCACCATATTTGTCTGTCTCTCCTTCTCTCCAGGGCATATGAGGTGCACAAGCCTCTCTACTTTCAGACCAAGATGGCTCCCTATCCACCAAGGGCATAGTTTTGTGTGAATAATGTCTGAACTGAGGAGTAAATATCTTTCCATGACAAGTTGTTTGGATTGGTGTTCATATGCAATCTGATGCTTTATGTATCACTGCCTGGAGTGCCTGGCCGATACAGCCTTGCTGGAGAAGGGTTGCCCTGTCAGTGCCCCTGAAACACTGAGAAGGAGAAATGCAGTGCTGCCCAAAATGTCATTTTGACTCTAAGTTATTCAGACGAAGAGCCCGACTGAGGTAATACATCAGATACGGTGCAGTTTTTCCTATCGTCTATGTACGCACAAGGTTGAATTTTTGGTTCAAATTATGAGGAGATTAAAAGCAGAAGATCAGTATCATGTTAATCCTGAAAAAAAAAAAGATCATGTGGTGTGACTAACACATCAACTGAGGTCAAACTAAACCATCTTGATATTAGCTTCAGTTAATGTCACACATTGCCCTTGCAAGGTTCAAGGTTGCAAAAGTTGTTTGAGAGTTCATCGGGATTATGAAAAGTGGCCTCTTGGCTTATCTCCCTGATTCTCACTCATGGTCTATGCGTTGTATGCACTGATATGGTGTAGGGTCTGTGTTTATCATTCCATTCAGCAGTCTCCTATATTTATCCAACACTAAACCAATCACACAGATCAGCAGAGGCAATCAACAGTGAAATCACATCACTCACCTCAGTGGAATATGGATAAGCATTCATCCATTAAACTATTTGCCAAAGAGGTTTTCAGTTAAGGGCATCTGAGGGGCCAATGTTCAAAAAGCACCTCTGAAATCCTCAATCTCCCATTGTCATAAACATTCAAACACAGCGCTGAGTTTATATGTGATCTGTTTAATGGGAGTCATCCACTGCTGCAACCTGTCACCCCTTTTACAAAAACAGCATGCGTATGAAGTATTACTGCAGTGGCGATTGCTCGAAGACAGCAATGGAAGCTCAACACCCTCAGAAATATCATGGTGTTGTATTTACATTTCAATACTAAACGCGTGGAACAACGCGATTAGAATGTGTCACAAGTTCTTTCAGAATCGTTTACCACGGGTGATGGAATGTCTTATGTGATTTTCGTATTCCCGTAGCAGCCTCCGCATCTTCACTGCGTTGAGCTCGACGGTGATTGGACAAATGCGGCAAAACCATCACTTCCACGGAAGCTCAGCTTCTCTGGCAGTCAATAGAGCAGCGGGCGGGTGCGGACGCTGGGCTTCTGCATGACAATTGGAGGAACTGTCTGTAAGGCAGGAACCAGTTTTTGATTGACAGTGTTGCAGATACATACAAAAGTGGAGCCTTTTCTGCCTCAGTCCTGTGTGGCATTTGTGATGGAAGTCTGTAGACAAACAGCTGGTCGTTGTGTGTCATTTGCTCGGTGATAAAGCCAATTTTCCTCTACACACAAACTTTTGTGCACAGGCTGATTATCTCACATACATTTGTGCCTCAATTTAAAGCTGGGGTCAGCAAAATATGTTTGGTGTTATTGATCCAATATTCCTAATGAACTTTGAGCATAATGTAAATCCAAGAGAGAACTAACCTGCCACAATTCGAGGTTCTGTTTCTAGGTTCTGCCATGGTCATGGTCATGGTTTGATGAGGACAGTTCAGAGAAAGAGGGCAGGTCTACTGTCAGGTCTACTCAGGTACACACGCCTACAGTGGAGAGGTCACTATCCAAGTATTGGTCAACTGCCTATTCTGCAAAGCAACCAAAAGTAAGAAAGAAAAAAAGAGTGATCGCCACAGGTCATCTGTCACATACGAAGCACATGCTCATGTGGCGGGAGGAACTATTAACAGAGAACTTTAAACAGAATAAGATGACACTCAGAAGCCAATTATTTTTCAAGGGACCCTGCCAACCCTACCTTTAAAGGAGCTTTAATGTTGTTCCTGGATGAGTGGTACATTGGCTGGGTGTGTGGCAGTTTCATAAACCAAATAAAAAAAAAGGAAAAAGAAAATCTAAACAAATGCATAGTATAATTTAACAGACATTAAACAGGGATAATAGAAATAAGCCTTTATTCCCTCCAAATAATTAACTAAGATGATGACAAGATCAAACAAACTACACTTCAGTATTTCTTCCATCAACTTGTCTCTTTTATGTCTGAATTCAAAGCTTTGCTGAAACTCCCACACATGTTTTCTTCACGTCACTGTTTGCCCTCATGAATTGATGTTCACATCCTGCGTCTTCAACAGTAAAACTAACACCTTCAGATTGCAATCTTTAGTGCCATATTGGCACCAGACCAGTGGATAAGTTTGAATTATTTAAAGAGCAATCGACTGAGATTTGTGTGAGGCACCTTTTCCTTTTAATGAGAAAGGACATTTGGTGAAACTATAATCTTAAAGAAGTAATTTCCATTAAGGTTAAAGGTTGGGAGTGAGAAATTAAGCCTGCCTCGACAGTATGTGCATGAGCGATATTTTCTAGCAGGATTTATTTTTAAAATGCCTTCACTGAGAAATCTAATATAATGATACTAGTTTGCATACCCTCAATATATATATATATATATATATATATATATATATATTTAAAATCTCTGTTATATTCATATGTCTTTGTTGAGCTACAAATCCAGGTGTTCCTGTTTCATTTAAACTAATGATTCATATCATATTGACGGATCTCCTTGTTAACAAATTCTTACAGGAGGGTGCATCTGCTCTCAGAAACAAAATCAGTGAAGTGAAACCTTTTAAAGATTTCAGTTTAGTGATGGATAACAAAGGAGTCTTAAAGCTCCCACACATTCCTGTCAGTGTTATGCTCTGCCAAGTAAAATCACATTTCCATTCAAGGTCCAGTTAAAGAGCAGGGAAGGGTTACAGATGGTAATCACCCAGTAGTGTAGCCTGTCTCCGATCCTCCATATATTATGCAACGTTGATGACTGATAATACATTATTGATTGTCGCTCCATGGCAATCCATCTCATGGATATTTTAATACCATTTCTTTCAGAATATGACCACTGCACTTGCATAGTCCATGATGAACAAATACAGAACATTTTCTCTTATGCTGTCACCATTGCACCAGTGCCCCAAAAGAAACCTCTGCAAACACTGTCCCTCAAAGATTATTCCATAAAGTCCTACATTAGTACTGACCATGACTGCAGCACTCCACAGAGCCTGATGGGTTTGGTGGCATTGATAGTTATTTTATATTCCGTTAAATGCACATTGAGATGTGATTGGGTCACATGTGAGGTATAGTTATCTTACTTCAAAAAGAAACAACAACAACAAATGTTGTTGCTAATATGGTGGAGTTTATAATTTATGCACTTTGAGTTTACCTGTATATGACTAAGATATTGTTAATTTCAAAGTGACAAACCTCAGATTCTGCTCAGGTATAGTTATTTGACTGTTTTCTGTGTTAGATGATTTAAATGTAAAGGTGAAACACCAAACATTACCTCTTTTTCAATACATAATATTTTAAGCTGGTTTAAAATTATCACATGCTGCTTAATGGTGGTGGAAAATGCCTGGCCCAGCTAACTGTCTTCTTTTGAAAAGGTGGCCCAACTGAGTTTGTAATTAAATAGCATTGGTTTAGACGCCGGATCACTAGAAATAAAGACTTAAGTATTTTTTTACATTTCAGTTTTGATACAATAAACCTAAATAAGGGTTTTTGTTAATCCGACATGTTGAAAATAATTGGTCACCAGATTAAATAAACTGAAAAGAGCATGGACACAAGGATAAAGTAAAACATTAGTAATAAGATAAAAGCACTGACATGGAAACAAAGTGAGTGTTTATTCTGAATGACTGGATAATGACTGAAAACCTTGCCAATGGTTCACTGAGCACATACAGTAGCTTCACTGATCATAGCATCACTCTGTGACACACTGCCAACAACATTTCCATGACCCTGGCACCACTCACTGCATTGAATAAACGATGAATAATTAAAAGCATAAATGATTGTTCCATTATAAATATTATATAAAATAATGTATGCCTTGGCCATTTCAAAAGCAAAAAAGCTGAGTTGCTTATGAACTAAGCAAGAAATGGTCTGCTTACCTGTTTACTTGTTGCTGCACCACAATAATCATAGGTTTTAATGCTTCAAATAATGTCATCTAAGTGGCCAGTGCGGGAAATTATTTTTACTTTATTTGAATCTCTTGCTTAATTAAAACATTCCAACATTCTAAACCTTGTCCTTATATCTCTCACTGTGTGTTTACAGCCGACAATTTAAATCTGCCGCATTATATAAATTACATGCAAGGCACATCACTCAAGTTAGACAGTACAATGGACGTGTAGAGGACCACATTTTTTTGTCAGGCAGCATTTTAGAACACTTCTACTTCTTCTATTTAAAATCATATGAACTTTAGCCATGGGTAAAGTTGAAAAGAAAAAGCTTTTTCTCTCTTCTGGTGAAAATACATGGGCTTCCAAAAAGCACGCTGCTTGTTTCACACAATAGACAGGGTGTAACAAATCGTGTCACCTTCGGAGTGAACCCACAGTTGGGCTTTCTTCCTAGATGGTAAGTTTCTATTTAATACATAGTGCAATACAAATCCTTGTATGGCTATTTTATTTGGTTGAGATCATTTTGTATCTATAAAAAAGTAGCTGTGAAGATATATGAGCATCATGTTTATTTGTTGACACAGATATTGCTCAGATACACAACTTAACCGGCCAATGGAGGGCCATGAAGTGCGTTTCGCTGTTGCTTCAGTAGAGAAGGCTGTTAAATGTAAAATTATTGAGACAGTCCATCTGCTATCTGTACCACTTATCCTTTGGTATCTGGCAAATGGAGCTAATCCCAATTGACAACATACAAGGACAACCATTTACACTCACCTGCTCACCAATGGGCAATGTAGAGTCTCCAACTGACCTAACCCCAATCTACCCCATGTCTTTGGACTGTGGTGACTAGAATTGTGTTTGCCTCACTAGCTGAGCTTTTCTCTGGAATTGCTGCCAATGCCCTTGGAAATCAGAAAATAACTGAGACGTTAGAGATCCAACTATAGCCAAAAATCTGTTTTCAAACTTGTCCTTAACATGTCCTTAAAATATAAGATCTAATATACAGTATGTCAATGGTAGCTTCTGAAATAACCCCCCCTTGTATTGCTGCTGAAAGAAAATAACTCTATAATGTTAATACAGCTGCAAAAGTCTGAGTGTGCCGCACAAAACATTTCATGGCTGCAAATCACTTGTAATCCCACTGAAGCACATTGCAGTTCTGCTGGATCTGAAATAAATTTCAACACTCCAGACATGCTGGGAATACTGTCACTGTTCCTCTCAGCATATAAATGTTCAACAATGCTGGAATTCAGAGCATTGCCATCTACCCACTGGATGCAATGCATTCATGTTAATCAGGTCAGGGTATTCTGACAGACTCCAGTCCTTAAAGTTTCATTGCAAAAGACATTGTATGTGTAGCTTTGATCTACTTCATTGTCTTGTGGGGTGGCTGACTTGCTTTTTATTTAACTATTAGACACCCTTGCGTCCTTGTGTGTTGTTTATGCATTGCAAAGAATGTATTTGACTCTTCTGCTGAAAAGAAGTCTGATGTCTGGAGGCTTTATTCAAGTTTTTACTTGCTCCAGACATGTTTTTTTTGTAGGTCTCTATGAGTTGACACTGTCAAGTAGCCTTGCCATTGATATCAAACAAAACTCTCACTCTGACAAAGTACCAGCAATGATATGGCATGATTGTGTCTGGTGTAAGAGAGCTGTTAAATGTACATGTACGTGTTGAGAACTCCTACGCGTTTATGTAAGTCGAAAAATGTGAAGAATTTCTTTTAAATGGAAAGGAATAGTGAATGCAGGTGAACACAGATACCAAGTTGAGTCTCGGGTCAACAAAGCAGAGTGAGAGTTACCATTACCCAAGTCTGTCATCAAAGTTTAGTTTAAGTTGTGTCCTAAGATGAATTCCAGTGCTCAAATTATTGCAAAAGTACAATAAAATACTAGCTATTAACTATTCTAAAAGTGTCTCATATGCATGTTAACACTATAGTCTGTGAACATCATCACCTCTGCTGATTAATATATCCGCAAGTGTGGGCAATGGTGAACTACTCATGCAGCAATGTAAGGGGGAAAGTCTTAGTTCCTCTCTTCAAATTTGAACGTCAAATGCAGTTAATGCTCAAGCACAAGGTGACTTGGGAGTCCTGAAAATCTGATCTTGAGTACTGCAATGCTGCATGAACCATATTATGTTGTTGATTGTTGTTCCAAGCAAGAAAGACCTGACACAGGATTTTGTTGGGCTGCACAATTAAACTAGTCTGTAAATGAGCTCATTAGTTTATCTGCAAAGATCCTGAAGAACAAGGGCCCACCACCATCAACCACCTCCCCTTAGCACTGTTCTTAGTCACAAGCATATCCCTTAATCTGTCATTTAGTTGGACTTACAGCTTGTACCCTAAGCTATACAGGACAAGACTCTGAATCCCATTTTTCTGCTTGAGTTTGTTTTTGTTCTTTAGGCAAAATCCAATAAAAGAGGATTCAGTCATGAAGGCAAGAGTTTTTTACACCCAGTTGAGTGCTAAAACGCCTCTTCACTCGTACAAAAGAGATTTTTCAATTTCAAGTAAGAAATGCCACAAGGCCAAACTTGTAATTAGTTTGGGGAAACAGGGGCATTGAAATATATGATTTCCTCTTATTACATTAAGTTTATTTGACCATTTTATTTGACAATTTGACCCTTTCAAGACACTGATCTCAGACACATACTCTCACAATCAAAGGCTTCAGGGCCACATTTCCATCTACATCAGTCAGTGCACCTCTGCCATTTACCACTGCTGTCTCCGCAGCATCTTCCTGCTATCAACCACCGTGTGTGCTCGCTGACCCTGTCATTTCCTGTTCTTATCTTTAGCATGCTAATTGCTCACCTTATTTATTATACATGACAGGCACTGTTGTGCAATCCATCAAGTACCCATAATGCCCTAATTTGTCAAAACTATCCTCAGACAAGCTGTTTACCTTTTCCTTGTCAAGGAGGGACCATGTATGACAAAAAGTGTCCGGGTCCAATTGCGTGATTGCAATTATGTGTTTTTTACTTCTCTCCAATCGCGCATTGATTAAAATCTAATCTCTTCCCTCTTCAATAATGCATCATATCTCAGTTTTTGCAGCTGATTACTCTCTCTTGTGTTACCTCTTTATTTTTTTTTTACTGCAAGTTATATAGTTTTCAGCAACATGACTTGGGTAGTTCCATTAATGACAACCCTTACCTGTTTAATTGTATATAATGGATTTGATAAGGTTCCCGGAGCCACCCCTTTGGCTCAGACCATCACAGCTGATCAGAATAATTTATGAGCAGTGGTGAAAGATTCCTTCCACTTCCGTCGACCTTTGAGGACTACAGATAGAGAGTCCAGACGCTCTCATAAAGCAGTGTCACCACATCTTCTTTTCTGATTAATCTTTGCATATAAAATTTCTATTATGCATGTGACGTACCCTGACCTGAACCCTCCATTGACCTTGAAGCTGATTATGTGTTGCATGCTCCAAAGGCTGCAAAGGAAAGGGTGAATAATTGCATGGGGTTAGGGTTATTAATCTTGCATCTTTAACAATCATGTTTACATTGCTTACCCTGAATGTAACCATATTTCCACACAAATGACTGATGAAATGATAATGTCACTGCATTCATAAAACATTATCTTAATGGTCTCCATTGCTGTCCATTTCCCCTTTTATATACATAGATGACATCTGTTTTGCAAGATTTTTGCTTCATTCAGGGGCTGAAAAGACTTTGTGGATCCAGACAAAAGGGACTGGGTGCCCTGCATTGAATCAAATCAAGCCAAGCTTGCAGCATTGAGCCTAGTTAGAAGAAACCAATGTGTCTGGCTTTATTATTTAAGTTTTGCTGTAAAATCAGTAAAAAGCATGCTCACATAAACTGTTTCTTTAACACAAAATGAGAATATCTTATCTAAAATGGCTGGTCTAGCTCTGTCCACTTACAGAGCAACAGCCCAACTTGCTGGGAATTGTCTTTGTTTGTTTTTGTTGAGTGGAAGCTAACCACGTGTGCTATACAATTTAGCACATTCATTTTGAGTGGTATCACTCTTCTAATCTAACTTTTGGCAAGAAAGCAAGGTAAGGTAGAGGGTGAGGTTGAAAATATAACAGTGGATATAATCCAGCCTCACAATAACTCCCACTGTTCTCTTGAAAAGCAAAGGATCTCATAAATGATTATATTCCCTCACAGAACTGCAGTAATTGCTTCTATCAAACCCACGTTTTCAGCGACTGGACAGTCTGTGTGGACACTGGAACCCACTTTACTGGGCCCTTATGACATTAGTCTCAAACTGACAGTGGCTGTTGTTCCATGGTTCCTGTTGGAGACTTGGTATTGATTTCCTCCCTGTTCTTCTTCCACAAGTAATATACTGCTTTAATCTAATTGGTGTGCAGGAACTTGAGGGGAGTGATATCTTCTGAGACATGTGTTGTGTATTATTGCTACCTTCACACTCTGATTCACACTGACCTGGTGTCAGCTGTCTACACTGCTGACAAAGCACCTTTGATCACAGGGGAATAATGTCACCAGCTCAGGAAATGGTAAAGGGAAAAAAATATCATTCAAATAAGTCTGCAATGTTACATTTGCATTTGCAGCTCTGTTACAGTATGTATAAAGTGTGTTATACTTGTTTTTTTTTTTTCTGCACATCAGCAACCACAATTGATCAAGGTACATTGCAAAAGATGTATAGTTTTATATGATAACAGATTAAACGTCCGCTGTATGAAAACCATAATTTTTCCTGTTTGATGTTGCTGGACTGATACTAGAACAAACTTCCAGCAAATCTCTACCTCATGCCCTGCATTGGCTTTGAAAGTCTCACGCAAACCAATGTTGTCATTTTACAGTACTTCATATGGTGCCTGGTCCACAGACTCCACACTGAAAACACATTTAAAAGCTTGTTTTACAAACATACTTGAAACATTTATCTTTAAATGCAGGGGTAGATTGTTTTTTTTTGTTTTTTTTAAATGATGACTAACACTCAAAATAAGAATAAAAACGTTAATTGAGCTCTGACCAAGAAACAGTTCACTTTATAGTGTAGTTGGACCTGGGACCAGACTAATCCCATTAAATACCAGGTTCACCCAGAGGCCACTGTCTGCCAGAGAGATTTTCTTTATCCAAGGGCAGTGTGGCAGCAGCTATGCCCTGGCTACTTATTTACATCGCCTTAGCCATGGTTTTTTTTACTATATAAAGTTCAGTGCACATTTCCCCCCCAAGAATATAGGCATATTGAAGTAGCTGCCTCCCCATGGCATTAGTAAAAAGTCAACTTTGATAAAAGGCAAACATTTTACAGATTAACTTGAGCCTTGTCGCCAGGTACCTTCAGAGGGAATCCGTAGCATTTTCAATCTCACACTTTTATACCCCTTGAATCTGGTGTGTGTTCCTCAATATGAGTGGGAGACATATTGAGAGATGGGAGAGATGTAAGTTTTCCACTTTGGGTGGTTTAATGCACTTCACAAAGCAGCCAAGCCTGTAATCATCTCTTGGAAACGATGGATTTGCTGCACAGTAACATTTCTTTAAGGGCCTGTTGAAGTACCATTCAACTGCCTTAAGATGTTCAGCTCAATCAGACCTTGATCTGCTGTATTTTCTCCCAACGTTATGAGTCAGCTCCTCACTGTCCATTCAGCCATGTGCTGCATTGTAGCAGTGGCTCGTCTGGCTGTGAAATGCTATCACTCGGCCCAGGTCTTCATCAGACTGAGTGAGTACAGAGGGATCAATGCTCTTACTGTACACTGGATCACTTTACCCAGCTGTGCACATAAGGGTTTGAAAGGTGGTTTCATAGAGCTCTCAGCCTGGGAGTGTGTGCTGAGAGAGTGTATTGTTTGTCAGAAGGAGGGGGTGTTGTATGAATACATGGCAACATGGATGTTTACTTCCATGCTCTGCAGAAACCAAACCATCAAGCAAATCTAGCACAAATCAATGCCATACTATCCTACAGCAAAGGTGGAGGAACCCTTTTCCAAATGTGGGCAATTCATCATTTATAGCACTCTTTGTGGCCCACACTAAATTATTGACTATGTGTATCAAACTAAACTCTCTAATGCAGTGGCTGGATGTGTTTCTCTTCAGCATAGCATCTGATGTCAGGTGGTAGTAACTACATTGGTAGTGTTCAGGATTGGACTGGGACAAAAATAATTCCTCCTGGTGGCCACAGGACAGAGAGATTGAAAAGAATACTTTCCCTTGTTAGTGTTTCTTCAATGTCTTGCACCATATCAATAATCTGCTCTCCGATGGCTCTTCTTTCAAATAATTTCACTTTGTCTGGTCCTCACTTCACTCCTTCAAGAGTTCCCCTTCGTAGCTATTACCGTGTAACACTGAGAGAGAAGGCAGCTCATATAAGACTGTTGACTTTATCAAAACATATGTCCTTGCATCTCATCCAGTCTCCATGAAGCTTGAATTAGATGTGTGTCAATATAAGAAGCAAACAACACTTGATGAATTGAGCACACATAAATGAACCACACAATCAAAATACACAAATTGCAAATAAAATACTGATTTAGTCGTTCATAAATATAGTAGTATTTTATTTGTTCTGTCTGCTCAGACTCATTTGTGGTTGCGCGCCCTCATTTGTTCTTTGTGCTCCCTGATTTGCTCAATTCATAAAGTGTTGTTTGCTTCTTAAAAAGTGTTGTTTGCTTTGTGAAAAGTGTTGTTTGAAAATATAGACACAAATCTAATTCCATAGAACGTGATGTGCCTGTTTACGTACTTCATCACTACCACAATCTAACAGGTGTGCAGCCAGAATGACCTGCTCTGAAGAAAATTTTATTCTTTTAATTTCTTTAATTGCAGGGAAATTGTATTTATCAATTGCTTTGTGATATGTATTGCCTAGTGTCCCAGCACGCTAGGGCCATCCCTGACTCTGACTATTAGCAGGATGAAATATGGCACAACAATCAGTGCATTTAAATTCTAATTAATTGTGCTTGGTCATATTAACTGAAAGCTTTGCATTTTAAATTGCTTTGTGTGTTTTGATCATATCCTAATGCTTTAAGTCCTCAAAACAGACCTCCTTTAATCAGCTAAAATGTAGCCTAATCTTTTAAACCAACATGTTCAAACCATGGATCCAGAGACACAGAGCAAAGGGAATAGGACCCCTCTCAGAGAGGGCGTTATTGACTGTGGTTCCTGTGCTATATCCCTCTTTAATTAACACCAGGAAGCAGTGCAGAGAGGTGGTAGGGGTGCTGGCATAATAGGTGGGCTTTTTTCCAGCAGCCAGCTGATAACACCCCTCAGCACAGGGGTCTGCACTGTCAACAAAAGGACATGCCAAAAGTTGTCTCGGAAGCTCAGTGAACCCGACCCTGCTTCCACCCCGCAGGCCACAACCCATCTGGGCAGGTCAGCAGGAGCAGTATCAAGAGCCCTGGCAGCAGAGTGGCATCAGGCCAGAGTCAGCAGCCGCAGCATTCAGCCTCTTCTCCACCATCCAACATGGTCAAGGAACACATGATAAAGAAAGCTCTGTATATCTGTGAGGGAGGGGGAGGGAGGAAGTTAGAAAAGGAGATGGAGAGATGGATAGGGAGATAAGTGGTGTAGATAAAAAGTACAAAAAAGTGTTTGCAATGGAAAGCTCTTAGAGGAGCACCTTAAGAGGACATGCAGAGGAGTCTTAACAGCAGTGCCTGTTTTGCCATGCAGCAGTTTGTAAACTTGACTGAAGGACCCCTCAGTAATACCCACAGCACTCTTTTTTTGTTCTTTTGTTTTTGAAATGTGTTATTGAGGATTTGTTGTTCCCAAGAGAATGGCCACCACTGCTGCCATCATCCCAGCTCTGCCGCCCCTGCTTGTTAGTGTGATCACTGTCCCTTTGGTGGCTGCGCACATATTCTCATACATTCTCTTGCTGCAATTAACTGCTGCATGGCCAGTGTAGGAACTGAAAAGGATGTCCCCACTGCAGAGCTGGAGTTAATGTAGGAGATGGATGAAAGTAAGAATGCAAGAGAAGAGAGTGGGTAAATAGATGGGGAGTGAGACAGAGAGTGAGAGAGTGAGAAAGAAAGGGAGGGAGCGACAGAGAAAGTGGGAATGCAGCGTGCCAACGCTCCCCACCCACTGCCTGTGTCTATATTCTCTCCGGGAAGGGCTGGGTATCAGGAAAAGAGTGGTTGTGCTATGTGGAGTGCAGACAGCTTCATCTCTTCTGCCCCCTACTGCAAAGAAAGTGCTAGAGAGGGGGAGATACTGGTATGTCCAATGTCTATAGCCCATTTCTCAATGCTAACAATCTAAGCTGTGCTTTACACTTAACAATTGCTGTATTAATATGTGGAACAAGATGGCAATACTGTTGCTTTAAAGCACATACACTCAAAAAACTGATCCAAGCCCTTCTTTGATGTGACACATTAAATTGTTGTTTGCTTTGCTGAAACAAATCAATTAAATACTAAATATATGTACATTTAATTGTGGAAAGGTAATAGTTTCACCTTGACATTCATGAACTCAAAACAAACACATTTCATTTGAGTTGGACTGCCCATTGCACATGTGCGAGGCAACGCTCTCAGGCTCACTTCCTCCCGGTCTTTCTTCGACAACTTCTGCGAACGCTGCTGCAGGATTCGACTTTACAGAGCCACGGAAACCCGCTGTAATTCCTCTCCTTGGTGATTACTCGATTTTGTTATATTTTAAAGGCGACATAGAATGCTTGTATCACACATATATGTTAGTTATGGAGGTCTACTTACATATATTAACTTGTTTTCATGGTTAAAATCCTCCTAATCGCTGCAAACGAGCCAATCAAAATATCTCCTCACTGACGCTCTCGTCAGCCGCGCTGTTTCAGACCAAAACCACAACCCCAGAACCAGGACTGTGTTGTGATTGGCCAGCCAACGAGAGCTTTCCTACTGTACTGTGATTGGCCAGGTACCTGGAAGTGACGTAATAGATAGGCCAGCTCTCAGATACACAGCTCCCCCTCTGGCACGGTGGATGCTCTGCATCTCAGCAGCTACAACGAGAGTAGTTCTTCTTCTTCTGCGGTTGAATGTACGCAACCGGATGTGCCCGGACTAGTGCCCGCACCGGAAGGCGCTACGGTGGTGAGAGGAGTGGTGAGGATTTTTGATGATGACATCAAACTACGGTAGTGCCGATCCGCTTCGCAGAGCCCAGGAAAACAATACAACACTATTTTCTCAGCAGTGACTGAACTGTTTGTTCTGAAGCTTTAGGGTTTCATAAACGAGGTAATGACGCAGATACACACACACAAACGCAGCGTTAATTGGAGCTTCCGGTCTATGTGGGCTTTAAAAACTTGCTGTGAAAAGACCGTGAAGTGAGACGAGTTTTGCTGTCAGTTAAGTTGGACATTCGCTAGCGGGCTAGCTAGCTAAGATACATGAGGGAAAATGTATGTTTGACTAAGTGTCTGTGGTAACTCTGACTAGTGTTATAACCACACAACTTTCACTTGAAAAGTGTACATGAACATGAATTAAAAGCTCTTACAATTATGAGTCTGTTTTAGCAGACCCCCTCTCCCCTCCCCCACCAAAGGCTAGCTAACAGTCAGTCAGTCATGAATATACAAGCTAGTTTTTTTTACCAGTAAAAAAAGAGAAGCTGTGGCACAAACATGATCTTGTGCGGTCAGAAAAACGCGTCCTTAAATGTCTGTTACGTGAACATTAGGTTATATGAGAGCATAGCTTATAATTAAGCATTACAGCTAACGCTAGCATTGCACTGTAGACTGTTATCTTGTGTCAATGCCAAACTAGTCTTGTCTAGTTAACCAAAGCAATTTTATACTTTAACAATCTGGTAGACCTATGAGCAGTGATAACACCAGTGGCACGTTTAATGAACAGTTAGTGCTGCATAGGATGCTGGTTTAAATATCAGAATGGAGGTCTGACAGTTTAGAACACATGATTCTGCATATTAATTAGCCATGTGCTTCTGTTTGTTTGAGAGATGATGGAAGATTCAGTCTGATTGATGGACAGATGAAGAAAGATACATTTGCATCAGAGGAGATATATTTCATTGGATTCATTTCAGATGAAATTCAAATAATTTTATAAACATCATAGCAGGCTCTGTCTCTTAATTGAGCAAACAGCGGCTGCTGTAGAGCAAAGTATTTGGTATGCTTTCATGACATGATGAAATCTGCAGCATCATTGGAGCTGTAAATATTTTCCTTGTCCTTTCCAAATGTGCCCCTCCACTCAAAAATTTCTATTTCTAGTTTCTATTCCTAAAAGGTCAGCCCTTCACTACACTCACTTGTAGCTGTACAAAGTTTGTCACTATAGAGATGTTTTGACTTTCCTCAACTAAAGAAAGGGACATCCTTCAATAAAATCTGAGATACAAGGTACACAGAGCAAGCAAGATTCTGTATGTAACACATGAAAGCCAATGGCTGCTTAATCACAAAGTCAGCAAATGAAACTACAGTATGAACCTCTAGGGCATAACACATATGAAAACAGTGGATCACTTGTCAGTACAGAATAGGAGTTGCCAGAATTTCAAGAAGACTGTTTTTTTACATTTTATGTGGGAAAATAATATTAAACTTGGCAAGGGCTCCCATGAAATGCTGTCTACTTGGTGAAATTATGAGTATCAAATCACTTACACTGAATATATTTGTCTCATCTTTTGCAGTTTCATCAACGGTACCAAGCTACTGGAGGCAACCTCTCAGTTATTGTACGTAATAGACTGCCTACGTAATGCTGGCACACGATCTGTATCATTGTCACATGTTCAATTTTAATTGTGCTAATTATCTTTACTCTCCCTTTCAGGGTAATGAATGTGAAAGTGCAAAGAATGCAGTCTAGAACTAGCTAGCAGGTATTTGTAGCTGCAGCATTTCAGGCAAACACATGGGCATTTTAGGGGCAGTTATCGCTTTCCATGTCCATACACAGATTGCCCTTGTACGTTTAATGCATGGAATAATAGTGGCCCCGTGGCCAGGGCAGCCCGTGGCCAAGTGGAAAGGGAACTTGGCTTGTTGCCGGTTCAAATCCCCACCTGGCCAAAAAGGGCTGGGGTACCCCTGAGCAAGGTACCCAACCCCCAATGCTCCCTGTGCGCTACTCAGTGTGGCAGCCCACTGCTCCTAATTCTAGGATGGGTCAAATGCAGAGGAATACTTTCCCTAAGGGGATTAATAAATTTAAATTCTTAAGCTATTAAATCACACATACAAAGTCATGCTAAACAGACAACTCCAAAGCCATTAGAAACATCTACATTCCAGTGTCATGTGTGTTCTTGCAGAGAACTAGCAACAGAAAGAGAGCCTATAGCCTTGTCTTTGACGCTCCAGTTTCAGGCATTGATGGAAGTGAAGCTGATTGGGCTCAGTCCACTGTCATCCATGCTTTGTGCCTGTGTGATTCTGGAGGTGAAAAAACCTCTGAGGAGCGGTCTGTGGAATAGGTGACCTGAGAGTCACCGTCCATAAACTGCTGTATGTAGTAACTGTGCATTTATATTTTGTGTATGATTTTCTGTTTGTTGTTTAGCGTTTTACTTATTTGTTTTCTGTGTTCAGTCCTCTGCAGCTGAGGATGCAGAGAGGGACATCGCCACCACAGTCATGGGGATTTACACAATACAAAAAGATGGACATGAGGAGCCAGAGGACATGCGTGGTGATTGAGGGCATTAAAGTCCTCAACAATGTTGGGGACTTTAAGGCAATTTGTCTGTGTGTTTTGACAAGTCAGTGACCGTCATCAATATGTTAAATTTCAATATGGTAAATACAGCAAATTCCATGCCAGTTTTTAGGCACTACATAGTGCAGTTAATGGTAAAAAAATGTTCATAGTTGGTCTGAACTGGTAAAAACTTGCCTTAGCTCTTCTGCCTGAAACATATCTAGGTTCTACGGCAGTTTTTCTGTTTACAAGTCAGGGACTGTCATCAATATGTTGATGAGATGTATGTATGTATGTAGTTTTATTAATTTTTTAAAAAAAAATAAAAAATAAACAGATTTTGTGTTATGTGTATCTGAAATGAAAGAATTTTATTTTAGACCAACTATATTAGTTTGAGTTGTACAAATATTAATCAGTTTAGGTCAATTTATGTACTTAATTTATTTTGGCTGTATTTGATAAAGATGAGTTTGACCAACTCAATTAAATCATATTACAAGGAGGCACTTAGTTTGAGTTGGGGCTACATACATTTATGGATGGAAATCCTGCCCAAGATTTATTTGTGTTCATCCAATGAGTTGTTTTTTTCAGGACCAAAATATTGAATCTGCTAGAGATTATTAAGACGCTAATCATTACACTCAGTGATTGCACTGCCAGGTTTTCAGTTATTGGACATTTTAATAAAGTTTATTTTGGATCCCTGAGTTTTTTTTTTTATTTGTTTGTGTTTCTTTCTCTGTTTTGTCCAATTATTTGCCTCTCTCCTTGTGATACATGGATCAGCTGTGCTGTGTTCAAATCATTTCTAATCAGCTTATAGTTATGAGAGGTAGGACCTTACATCAACACACCATTTTCTGACAAACAGTATAATAACAGTCTTTTTTTTGGCTCAACTTGCTGGTTCATATAAAGAAGCTGCAATATTCACCAATCAGTCACCGTTTATTCATGTGAAATGGGATCAAATCATAGGAATTCTGAGCAATATTGTGGCTTTTATTGTTTCGTAGCAAGGTTGATTTTGTTTTCAAAGTTTCACCTCTGTCTTTCAGACATCCTCTAAGATGCCTGGAGTGGTAAAGTGGTAGCTCATGAATCAAGCAAGCCCTTTATCCTATCGTCTTCAGTTCTGGCTCACAAGTATTTCCATGCTGTGTCTTTTTATTCAATAAAATGACTAAGCACCAGCTCATTACCATTACATGCCGACCTACGTTTCTTTCCGTAACAAATTTTTTTTCTTGTCCTTATGATTTATTCACTTAATCTCGTCAAGCTTGTTGAAAAAAAGAGGGTGTGTGTCAGAATTCACCTTCATATTATTTGCAATATTGTGCCATTTATTTTTATTGTACATGTTCAAATGTCTTGTTTTATATATATGTATATATATATATATATATATATATGTATATATATATATATATATATATACACATATATATGTATACCACATTACTAAAACGCCAGTGTTTTATGTCTGTTCAGATATAATGAATTACATTTACATGAATATAAAGTACATCGTGGTATTTAATCTGTAAATACAGTACATAACTATATATGAGCTCTGAATGTGTAGTCAGACTGACATTTGTTTAGACATAAAAACAGAATGATATCTAATGAGGTATTATTCTTCTGACCTTTTAAGTATATACGTTCATCATATTGTTAAGATTGATGTTCAACTACATTGATCTTACACATCATGAATCTGCAATATTCTTAATGTTTGCCTAGCCAAAAAATAAATAAATGGTAAAATGGTGTGTATTTATAAAGCCCTTTTCTAGTCTTGATGACCACTCAAAGCTGCTTTACGTTACAGTTTTGTCATTCACCCATTCACTCACACTTTCATACAGTGCATCTATGTGCAGTGCATTTTCTATCACTCATCTCTCATACCCATTCACACGCTGCTGGCACATCGGGAGCAATATGGGGTTAAGTGTCGGCATGTAGACGAGCAGAGCCAGGGATCTAACCCACAACCTTCGAGTTGAAAGACAACTCGCTCTACCCCTGAGCGACTGTCACCCCATGAGTGAGAACACACAAACTAATTATATATATAAAAAAAAACACTGTAGGAATTACTTTCATTTGTGATGAACGATTCAGACTCAAACTAATACAAATAAATACGATTTGGCGTAATTTAAGTTTAGTGTGCTCTGTGTGTGCTAAGAACATAAGATAAACTCACTCCTCAGAAAGTAGTCTTTTCTGACATATGCTTCTCACCAGCTGTTGTCTCCATCTCATGGGGTGCATGTCCTGGAAAATAAACTCCCATTTGTCTCCTAATTACCATGACACAATTATTTATTTGAATATCTTATTTTACCCCCCGTATCAATGTGTGTTGGATATCCTCTCTTAATTTGGTGTAGTAACACGTAATGTATGCAGAACGGCCCATTACAGGAATCACTGTGGAATACACATTTGCAAAAGTTCTATAACTAATCCACATGAGATGTTTTAGACGTAATTTAACTCGGCTTTGTGAAGGTTAAAATAACTCCCCACCACCAACAACGCCCTCACCACACACACATAATCATCCCTCCAAATCTTCACAATGAACAACAATATGGGGCGGGGGGGGGGGGGTCACAGATCCCGCGTTGCAGTCCTGCAGAGTATTTGCTGTCAAGAAACAGACATGCAATCAATCATCAGCAAAGTCACAGCCAATGTGAAGGATACCAGTCCTGTGACAAGACAGCTGTTGCATAACTTCTGACATAGCAGTGCCTCGGGGTGAGATTAATGGACACTGAGTACATGTGCTTTGAAAGGCATGAGATAAGAATGTGTCCCACCGCCTATGGGGAAAAACTGATTTTAGAGCATATGTTTTGCAAAGGAAAAGTGATGCAGTTTGATTAGATGTAGGCAACTGTAGGCGAGAAGAGCGGTGTCACACCAAATCTAGTGCTGAGACTCTTGCTCTGCTTAATGGGCTCAACTTATTGACAAGTTTTCAGGAACATGATTCACATTTATTTATCTTCCTCTGTTTTGAGAATGTGTCATTGTCCAAAGTATAACATGAAAAATACCATCTGCCACTTGCGGATTCCTTTATGTGTGTTTGTGCTTTGTGCTTTGAGTCTTGCATACAAAGTATTGTGTGGATGCCTTTGGACTTTCCTATTTTTCTTTCTCTTACAACTTTAACAAACCAATTCAGTTATTTAAAATTCTGATAAAGTTTGAAGAAAAGAATGTGAAGCCTTGATGTTTAAGTCTTTGTGTCAACTCTCAGTTCTCCAGACAGTCAAGTGGCTCTCTTTTGCTTTGGGACATTTTGGCTGTACAATAACAGTTCAGGAACTCACTGTAGCAAGAAAACAAACAAAAGAAAACAACTTTGTTACCATCCACAAATCCTAGCATTAATGTCAGTAAGCCTGCCATTTAATCTCTCAGGCATATTGTTCAAATGTCTAGCTTAAGTACATTTAATGTGTCCAGACAATGTGTGGTGAGAGTAACCTTGTGCTTTTCGCTGTTTACTGTTTCCAAGGGGCTCTAGAACGCCCACATAGTTTTGCTTTGATCCTTGTTGGACCTAGCAATAGATTGCTCTGGATTTAGATGTGATCAGATACTTACAGGATTTATCATGCTTTTGCAAGCTGCTCTCTCAAAACACAGCCATAGTTAAAATCATGGTTCTGTGTCTGCGACTCTGACAAAGAACATCATGTATTGCAAATCTTTGCCAAATCCGTGGACTTTGTCTGTTGGCACATTTTGTGCACTAAACTCTAATCCCCACCTAAAGCTAGTCAGCAGAGAAGACCTTTTCCAACATCCTGATTATGGTTCAGTGTCTTTTGGAAGTATATTTGATCTTTAAAAAAAGGTGTGTGGTCAGAGCCAGAGAGACACAGCACTAAAGCTGATATGATAGCATGTGAGTCAAGGGAAAATGGCAGGTGCTGCCAAAATTTGCAGTTTCACCACTGACAACTTTCGGTTGAGGTGAAACTTTGATTGCAGGGCCGACAGAGGGTGGTAACCAGCTATTGCTAGCTTTTCTAGTCTTGCAGACCCTAAAGACCCAATTTTCTCAAATTTCTTTACGTGTTTTATAATGCACACGTACCTCCTCTCTAAAGGTATCAAACCCTATGTTTGCTACGGGAAAGTTACTATTTGCACGACCACACAGGTGATCACTACCAGTCAAAAGTTTGGACACAACTCAACCACACCTCATGAAGCTCACTGAGAGAATGCCAAGCGTGTGCAAAGCAGTAAACAAAGCAAAGGGTGGCTATTTTGAAGAATCTAAAATATAAAGGTGTTTTGAGTTATTTTCACACTTTTTTTCGTTTACTACATACTGTAGTTCCATGTGTCCATTCATTCATAGATTTGAAAGCAATCGCCCCCCCACAGTGAAAACAATGTGCATCCCTTCTCTACACCCCCCCCAACACACACACAAGCAGCCACACACACACCCACCCTCCCAAACACACCCCTGCTGACCCCCCCCAAACCTGCTCAACTCTCCATAAAACTGGACCACATTGCACTTAACTGCACTTTGTAGTTTTATATACTTTACTTTGCACACACTGTACTTTTATATTTTGTTGGGTTTTACATTTTGTTGTGTCTCATTAAGTGTTAAGTCTCTTGTTGTGTCTTATTTAAATGTTAAGTCCTTCGTTATTTTTGCTATTTTATTGTGTACCTCAAGCCGGGAGTCTCTGCAAAAATGTCATTATGTCCTCATAATGACAATAAAAACTTCTTGAATCTTGAATCTTGAAGCCAAGGTGTGTCCAAACTTTTGACTGGTAGTGTGTGAGATGCATTATATTGTTTACTCCTTCTTGTACCAAGGTCATCTTTAAAGCACCTTAAAGCATATTTCCACCAGTCACTGTTCTTGATTCAAACACCACACAAGAACAAGAGGGCAGCATCAGTGGCACCATCCTTCTGCCACTGTTAATTCACAGCACACACTTGCAGCTAATAAACAGGGCTCCTGCTAATTGAACTGCCAGCTTCATTGTTGCTGGTTGTTTGTAAGAAATGGATGCCATGTTGGTGCTCCTCAGTGTAATTAAGAGTGTCTGCCCTACTGGGATAAAGGATCAATCTTGGGTGACACCAGTGGTGTTACCCCCTCTTGTATCCTTGGGTATTGGTTCTCCATGGCAGGGACATTTTATCATCATGGCTAGAGAGCCTTGTCCATGACCACAGGCTGTACTGCGTCCAACAGAACAGCAGCTTCTCCGCATCACAGTCATTACTTCTGCCTCTCAGATTGCAAAGAAAAAAAAGAGTACAAATTTATGAACACTGCTCTCTAAACACTATGTCATTTGATGGACTCCTAAATGGTTGAGGGAATTCAATTAGGAAAGAAATAGAGTTTTAAAAATGTGGCATTGCGCCTGCCAGTTACTCAAGGGAGGTGATTGATGTCTGAGTGGCATTTAGCAGAGCTGACCCTCGTTCAGATTACCATCTCATTAGCATCAATAGACTGAGACACCACAAAGGAGACCAGTGCTGTTGCCTGAAACCTGTTCTGAGGGACCAGCCTGAGGGAAATACTAAAAAATACTTAAATTTCATAGTTTTACTGTGGCATGAGGGGAGTGAGAGAGCAGCTGCATACAAATCGGATAGAGACATCAGACAATGTAAAACATTACATTCTAATTCCCAGATGCCAAAGCTAATTTGAAATATGTGTCAAATGTTTGGTGTGCCATGAACACATCTTCCCAGCTAAGATAGGGCGAAAGGTGGCCGGTCTATCACAGGGCTGCCATCAACATATTGTTGTTTTAATTATATCATTGTCACACAGCGGAACAGTGGCTAGAATTGTGGCAAAAGACGTTGGTAGAAATTGCTCAGTGCACCAGTGTGTGCAGTGCCAACTTTGACGTTTGGATTAAAGAAAACACAAGACAAGTGGGTTAAAAAAACAGGCACACATTAAACGGGTTACTTGTGCATCAATGTTTGAATAATGTTTATGAAATGTTGTTTACATGTATCGCCACAGTCAATAAAAGCCAGACTGCAACTCTTCAAAACAGTATGTCAGCTGGCTGCGCTGCCTGACAAGAGAACATCCTGCAATTGGCAGAGCAACAATAGTGTAGGCCTCAGTCAATCAATACCTGTCTCTGTTTATTAAAACAAACACAGACAATTTGTGAGTAAAGAGGCAGAGCTAGGATGGCCAGGCTCCTACCTCTGATGTATTTTTGTTGAGACAGCACATTTTATGAAAACAGCATATTGTGTTTTTTTGTTTCATTTGTGGAGCTGCTGCAGGCCCAGATATGGCCTACTTTTACCTTTGCCTCCTCCACTGATGGCGCAGACATTATAAGACAAGGTTTAAATATAGTCTGTGCTGCTGTTTGTGCTATGAGGTGCACTGTAGGTGTGGGGTTTTGAATCATCTGTGATTTAATCAGGGTGGTAAAACATATGGTGGGAACTTATAAAACAATGTGCAGTAGAGATGGGGAGAAGAGGTGGCAGACAAAGAGAGGTGAGAAGAACGAGAGACAGAGTGTGAGTATGCATATGTATGTGAGACTTACAGAGAAATGTAGAAGAGAAGAAGCACTTTAAATTGTTTTCTGCTTCATGTCCATTTTGGAGTGAATTTTAATTGTTGCTTATCAACCTGTCAGCGACAACAGATAAATAAACCAATGGCTACAACCAATCACACACTCACGTTTACATGCAATGTTCATTAGTGTGTACTGTGCCTGTTGTCAAAATAAATCAAATTAAAACAAGGAGAATAAATGAACTCAGAAAGAGTGGGTGGTGTACAAAGAAAGATGAAGAGTGAAAGCAGTGTCTGTCTTGATTTTGTTAAGTACAGTCTCTGATCAATACCTGTGTTGCTCCATGCTGTCTCAACCTGCCCTCCTGCTCACATCCACAAATATAAACCCACCGTGTCTCACAAATAGCTTTATTATTCATGTGAACCAAGCACAAGCCCAGAGAGAGGGATGAACACACAAGCTGCATGTGCTGTCACGCCTGTGAAAGACACTGATGGGACGGATACTCTAAGGTGTGTGAATCGTCAAAGAGCATCTGCCCTGTGTTTCAAATGCAATGGCAGGACATAAAGAATCATATTGGTGAAGCCTCCTGACGTGATGTATTACATTATTATTTGTAATATTGTGAGGTGGAGATTTTCAATATGCTGTCATAAAATCCAGCTAGCTTTGCACTCATGTTTGCACATGGAATACTATTCACAAAAGGAATTAATGTACGCTGAAGGCTCCACAGAACACACAAAACCAGGAGCAGGGTTAGTTGTCGAGCGAGTATTACATGAACAATCTTCCCACAAGCTTGCTGTGTTACTTAAAAAAAAAAAAAAAAAAAAAGAGTAGAAAGTCACTGATTCACCCTACATGAAAATGTGCATCCTGAATGCAATTAACCAATCACTAGACTCACTAGATCTTATGACCAACGTTAAAATACAGTGGTGTGAATAGGCCGAGCAAAGTCAGCTATGGACCTTTCACAGGAAACAGATTTATTCCCAATAAGATCATTTGCTCTCTCATCATCCTCTTTCTCTCATATACTTCAGACACTGGTATAGTGCAATTACATTAAGATGGAGCAAAAGATAAGGTGACTCAAATTATTATGCATTTTTTTGTTAGTTGTTTCATTTTCTATGCTGGTAAAAATTCTTCAGCTACACTCGGTAGAAGAGTATTTCTGTTCTCCCGCCAAGTAACACAGGAAGCTTGAATACCTCTGGTGTTACACGTACCACAGTTTGAGAACCATTCGACTATGTCCATTTCTTGTAGGTATTAGCTACTGCTTAATCAATGGTGCAACAGAAAACGTTAATTTCCCTAGTAGTTCTAGGCAGAGTCCTGCACTTGTAGTAGGGAAATTGTTTAGGGAAAAGTCAGGAATCAGCACGATAAAACATAAATGCAATAGGTAAACTGCTGGAGTCTGGAGTCAAAGTGTTTTGACTCCAATGTTCTGGCAAGGTTTGTACAGTAGTACTAACAGTGAGAGAAACGTAACTGTCGTCCAACGGTTTTGGACGGTGCCAATGTTTTGACTTGTAATACGCTTTCTGGCAGTTTGTTCTTTTGCCAATGTATGGCTATGAGTGCCAGACTGCACTTTGTAAGGTATTGGTCTCGGATCATAGTTGTCAGTTTTTGAAACAGACGTTTTGTTGTGAATAAATACAAACACTTTTTAGACTTTGTATTTTAGTCATATTTCCCCCTTTTTGGGGATTGGAATGGCCACCCAAGTCGATGGCCATCTGTTAATGTTATAGATCAGTTAAATTCAACTGCTGTTTATTATATTATGCTGTTTATTCCTGACCACATTTTCATGCTCTTGTAAGAGTTGTTAGTCTTACAAATATAGCGAGTCTCACTTGCGAGCAACTAAGTTCTCAGCAGCTAGCAGCTAGCATTTTAGTGAGACTGTTTGATGTTTATGTTACTGTTGTGTTCTCTATTGAAATTATTTGTATGAAGAATCTAAGGCATTACAAAATAAGAAAATAGATGTGCTTACTCACTGAGCTGGGTCAATTTTTTGATATTTCATTTCCATCTCCTTTTGTACTATTGCTCTAATTAGTGCCATTATTGAACTTGGAATATTCATTATGTCAGAGAGAGTGCACGTTTAATACATTGCAGTGTAAGAACAGGTAAGGCAAACATATTTGTAATTTTTGTTTTGTTTTGTTTTTCTCAATCAGTGCCTAAGTAAACACAATGACAGGAAGGTAGATTAGGAAATGATTAATAGGATGAAATATCTGTTTAATGGTACATTAGGCCATTGTATCTCGATACATCATCTCTATGGGAGAGAAGTACAGTCCTACTCTAAAGGTGAACTTAATCTTTCACTACTAAATGTGTCAACTGGCTACACAGTGTGTGGGGGAGAGCATTTGGGCATTTATAAATGCTGATGGTATAATTTTGCTATCACCATTATGCTGGGTAATCACTTTCAACATCATAATGACAGGTTTAAGCCAAAAAGTCTATTCCAGCCTTAAACTCTAAACCTCAATTTTCATCAAAGCAGGAATCAAATGTATTTTGTGTCACATGAAAAACATTCGCAAGCATTTTTATTAGGATACATATTTGCAAAAAAAGAATAAAAAGTCATGTATATGCTTGACTATGTCAGCAACAAAGTACACTATGCTGCTATATCTGTTTGTTCTTTTTTTCTACTCCGATGGTAAATGTTATTCAGTGAATTATGTACTGATTCAGCCTGTGGACTCCCTCGATCACTGTAAACCTCCTCCAACCTTTACAAAGGCAATAGTGCACCTGCAGGCAGATTGGGGAGGTCATATTTGCATTGCTGTTGTTGTACTACAGCAAGCAGGCACATCCTGGAACACGTCTCATTCCTTTTGGCACTTAATAAGTAAATGGTGCATTACTCCGTAAAAGCCACAGGCCAATTTTTGCATGTGTCATTAAATGAGAGTAAATGAGACAGCCTGCTTGGAAATCAGGAAAATGCCTCTTTTATTGTTCTCACATGCTGCCAAATGTAACTGAATATGCAATTCACCAACTGTCAGTTTCCTCTGTAGCTGCCACATTCAAATTTGTTTTTTTAAAGTCATCTGCATCCCTATAAGGAGAGATCCATGTCAGAGATCTAAGATTTCTGGTCGAGGCCTTCTATGAGCCTTTACTCACCATTATCTTCCCTGGAGGAAACAGGAAATGACAAAAGTGCATGGCAGTCTGGAGGAGGCAGGAAGGAAACAGCTGTCCAGGGACTCAGTCCATCTATAATTCAGAGGAACTGTAATAAGATAAATTTTGCCTTTTGTCATTTTCTTTAAGTGTGATGACAGCCAGCCCAAGCAAAGAGGCTGGCTCCAGTGTAATAATAATGAAGACATGCAGTATTTTTTTTCACTCATCACCAGACAAAGCCTGGGTCCTTGATTAAATATTGACTCATGACTGTCTGTGTGTTTGGTGACGAATCAATATTTCATACGAGTAATTGTTGGAATCATCTTTGATATTATATGTCGCTGCTCAGCATCTGGTTTGATTGCATTTAATGTAGAGAGTTTAACAGAGTAAGACCTCCCTGCACATGATCCTTCATAGGTGTAGTGGGAGTTTATACCACAGTCCAAGTTCCTACGGCCACTTATTTTGCAGCGGTTTTGTTTCTGACTCGTGTCCAATTATTTATTTTTGAGAAACCCAATGTTACTCACAAGTATTCCACAGGAGGCAGGTAAACGTTTACGTCGATTTATTTGAAGACAAAAACCAAGAAAACAAAGGTCTGGTCCAGTACCAGAATATTGCAGTCCAAATTACGACCCTTGCTTGCTTCCTTATTCAGTTTTATATGCACAAACGCACGGTCAAAAACTTATAAACATCCACACGTGCAAAATCCTCCATATCCTCACATTACTGCCCACGTGACCAAAAAACTGCCTTAAAGCTCCCTTAACTGTCGTAAAGCTCAAATATAACATTTTTATCTTTTATCCAACACAAATCAGTTTCAAACTCACTTGAACTTGAATATATTAACAATGTATTACACATACTACACTACAGTTAACGCTACAAAATTACCTTGAGTGGCTCTCACAATAGGTAAGAAACTGTTAACCCTATAAGCACTTCACCTTATATCATTTCATCAGAGTCGGGTAAATGTATATAGCTTCATGCAAAATAACCTACTCTTTCCTTTGCTCAGCCTCTGCATCTCCATGAAACTCATCTGTATACACCACTTAATGTCTGACAGAATATCATTAAATTAACATGACAACATAATGTTCTCAACCTGCAGCCTTTTCCCATTATATTCAAAGTCAATCATGATGCAGTGTAGCCAGTGATCATTGATAAATCAATGTCTGGCCATTTTATACAGTATGTACAATATGCATGTTTGTATTGTCAAGGGAAATTACTTAAACCGGTCATGAATGGAGAGTTGTTACATCAATGGGGATGTTAAATTGACTGGTATGCAGTGATTGTTGCAGCCACATGCCGGGGCCACAACATGGTTGGTTAATCTACTTACTGTATATATGTCCGTTTCCTCGGATAGTCATTGAGTAAATAAACATGGCAGAAAAAGTAAAAGAAGAGAGGTACCGAGTTTCACTCTAATAATATCTCCTTAACAGTTCATTCTAACTGTGTGCAAAGTCACAAGGGAAGTTCCACCAATGTGATGCACCACTGACCCACCTCACTTTTACTCTGTCATCAGCATCAGACCTATAATACCTCCTGGTATTCAACTGCTCACCTATATAAATGCACAGATGTCCTCTACCTGAGGCAACCCTGCTTGATTATCCTGTAATTGAAGGCATACATGGTATTATATTATTCAGGCCACCGGTTGCTTCTCAGTGGTAGCTCATCTGCAACTCTGACTCCTGTTGTGTTGCCACAGCAAATCAGGCAGTGCCATGAATCTTTTATAAGAGTGGAATAGGTTGATGAGTACTGTCCCTAAAGTCTTTTTCATGATGTAGTCCCTATACATTGGGAATCACATTCACAGCCTGTCAATGCACGCCACCATTATATGGAAATAGAAAAAGCATTGAATTGTATGTATGATGATGTACGTACCACAGTTTTAAGACATGGATAAAAAAAACATTTGCAAAAAAAAATGTTTCTGATAGAGCTTTTAAGTAAAATGAAGGAATGGACAAAGCGAGCTATGTCTCTTTTACCCTTTACTGAGAAGTAAAGTGAAATTCATTTCCACAGCGAGCATCTATGAGGCTTCTGAACAACAGCATTGATACACACACCGACTGACTATCTTTAATAGAGATGCTGACAGTTCAACTTACCCTCACTTTACCCTGACATGAGGACTTATTTTTGGCTGGCTGGGATGTGTGGCCGGGTTACATCTTGAACTACTGGAATGAAATAAAGGGAGCAAATGTAGCCGTTATTTTTAGTGGATGTTTAAGCCACACTAATTATAAACATTTATAAAAATATGCATTTTAACAGTCTAAACACAGATACCACAGACTGGGCAAAATGCAGAGATTAATCAGTGAGGAATTTCAGTGCAATTCTAACCTATTTATTTGGATACTTTGATAATTGTTTTAGAGTATGGATTACTTTAATTTGTGATTGGATTAAAATAGCTAAAATAGTTGGAATAAGGGCCTTTCTGCATAGAGTTTGCATGTTTTCTCCTGTGTGCGTGGGTTCTCCAGCTTCCTCCCACGGTCCAAAAATATGCAATATGGGGATTAGGTCAATTGGTCACTATAAATTATGCTTGAATGGTTGTTTGTCTCTATGTGGCCCTGTGATGGACTGAAGACCTGTTCAGTCCCACCTTTCCCCCGTATGAGATTGGCACAGCGCATGCAGGAGGAGAAACAAGCTGCATATTCACAAATGCTGCAGATTCAAAAACACAAACAAAAACAAAAAGACACGCAGAAGCGAAAGCACACACTAAAGTCCCAAAACACAAGCATGACAGAAAACACACACAAACCCTTCCAACCGTTCCGGGGGCAAAGAAGCATTTGCCCCCGTCGGCCACTGTAATGGATGGATGTGTTGTCATTAGCGGTAATAATGTAATTCTTATACTCCGAGTGTAAATTCAAATTTGCATAACAAGTACTAAACATAAAAATATGTGAATCAACATATTTTTTTTATTTCCAACTCAAGTATTGGTGCCTTTAAATTGGACTATTGCACCTGTGTATACGACACAGGGGTTTGATCCAGTGAAGAAATTTCTGACCACAAACACATCCATGGCAAAGGTGAGACAGACCTAAATCTTTGAAATATAAATGGCAATGAAACACTAAGTAATCCTAGTCCTAACTAGGATTTATCTGTCCTTTTTTTTTCTTTTTGGCAACTTCTACTTGAATAATTATGTGTTTTAAAGTACAACTATATGATGTTCTTTCGACCCTGAAATTAGTCTTTTATAGCAATGATTCTCTCCCCTTTAAAGATTCAGCTGATTGAATAGCACATACAGGGGGATAATGGCAGCTGTATAGATACAGGGCTTTAGGTTTGCTTCGACAAAGTCAAACAACAGTTCTCACTTATCACACCAAGCAAGATGTCCTTGGAGCATAGAAATCATTAAACCCCACTATTCAGGCTTGAAGTTAATTATCTCTCTTTATTTTGCTAAATTTGCCAAGCTATGGGGATTTACAACTCCTTTCACAAGGCTGCCTCTGAGAGCCCCTATCTGATGGACGTCTCGTCCATGGGCCGCTTCATGCTTGTGCTGTTTTCACATCACTGTCATCAAACTTTACGTTTAACTCACATATCAGGAACTAAAATAGAACCTCAAGATCTCAAAACCATAAATGTAGATGTTTAACAAAAAAGACCAATCATATTATTCCTGCTTTTGTGGTAACATCTTCAGAGAAAGCTTGTCAGCCATAACACTGCAGTCCACCCTAATGGTCTATCGGTTGCAGACTGCAGGAGAGAGCAAGGAAATGGACGTGGGGTTTCCCAGGAGCGTCACAGCTGTAGACTAATTAGGCAGCACAGCTCAGAACGGTATAAACTGGCCTGGCATGGTTACCTGCTGTGTCCCAGCCTCCCATGCTGATCTCCTGTGAATAGAATGTAAGTGCAGCCTCAACGCCAAACATTCCGCTAACCGTCGCTTACATTTAGAATGTTTGACAACTAATAATATATAATGTACATGTGTTAAAAGATGACTGCAGAATACACATGTACAAACTCATGTCACTGACTGATTATAAATAAATTCAACGTCACACTTTGTTTTGTATGTGATGTAAACAGCATAGCCATAGACTGCAGAAAAAAAAAACATCCTCTTGAATCCAAACAAGAAGTGAAAATTACTGTCAACATGAATGGAAGTGGGAAAATTAGCCTCCTTCTCCTGCTTAGAGAAAAATAGACGATTAAGTATGACACATTAGTGGACACAAGTGTGATTGACAGCTCGTCTAGCTCCACCCCCACCACCACCTTACCATACCATTTTACTCAAATTGAATGGTTGGAGCTGTTTATTTTGGTACTATTCCTCATGCAAAAATCATACTGTACCAAAAAGAACCATTCCACTTGATGAAAAAAACCAGCAGGTGGCCTTGGTTGAGGTTTCTCCTTCCTCTTCTTCTTTTTTTGCAGTTATCAAAAGGTGTTGTAATGCTCTGGTGTCTCTTTTTTTTTTTCTATTTTAGATCATCAGTTAGATTTTTCTGCTGTATTTTCATAACTCAAGATAATGGCATGGCACTACCAAACTAAACAGATTAGATGGAAATATCAGGCAGAGTGGTGGAGTGATGACCACGCTTTTTACACGGAGATCGATGAGGTTTTTGAACCAGGTGTGCCTTGTCAGCTGCCATGGCCACAGCCAGCCTCGCCACCTGCCACACACACACACACACACACACACACACACACACACACACGCACACGCACACACTGCAAGAGAAAACAAGAGAGAGAGGACCAAAAAGAAAGAAAACAACACAAAAGAAAACAGAATCCTCATAGTCTTCCTGGCAACCTGTTCCTAATTGTTTTCGCCTGTGTCTCATTATAGCATCCTCCTACTAAAGCTATACAAGCTGTGGCTAAATCCAAGGGCTGGATCCTCACAAGGATTTGTCACCCAGATGTTGTCAGAATGCGCTGCAGCACTGCAACTTTGACTTTGGCTTTTCAAATGTTCATATGAATCTTAAGCTCCTTTGAATGTGGCCGACGTTTGCTCTTTCTTTGTGGCCAACCATATCCCAGAAGTCCTTGCGTGGGAGCGGCACAGTGTTTGTCCTACTACTTCATTTCAAAAATGATCAGCTGTGACTAAATAATAATCATAATGAGTTGACTGCATTGGTTGAATAGTTGACTCACACATAGATGTTGTTAAATGATTGTTGTGGAAATAATGTTTTATTTTTATACACATTCGATCTATTATTCCAACTCAGAAATTTGTGGGGAGATAAGTTTAATATTTGTAAATCATATTCCAAGTTAACATTAAGGGAAATTATTTTACTTGATCATGGATGTCTCTCGGCCTGAGATACATCACATGCCGGCATCTACATTGATGCCTCTCCATTTCATGGAAAATTATATTTATTTTACATATATGATTGCATTTTTAGGATGTTTTGGCTGATTAGGTGTTAGATCAGCAGCGATTCAGTTTTCAAACTGTGGAGGGTGGCATTTAACCTCTCACTGTATAGCCTGCTGGAATTTTGTTTTGTTATCTGCCTCATCTTCATTGCCTTGTGTTTGTTTTTGTTTTGTTTTAAATACTTTTGTTTGTCTCACCGCTTACCATACACCTTTGTCTGTGAAGGTTCTCAGTTCCTTTGCATTAAACTGTACAGGTTAGTCTCGAAGGGTGTGCATTTGTGTCCTCAGTTTTGTCGGGACATACTGTAGCTTCAACAGGCTCGGCAAAGCGAGAAATTGCCTGGACCTCCGAACATGGCTGATTACATCAGTGCACAGCAACAACAATACTGTGAGAATACTTACAAAAGTTATTATTGGCTATGTGCAACAGACTGTAATGACACCATGTTTGAAAGCCAACTAATTAGGTCCACTGCCACTATCTCAGCCTTGGGTCCCTTCATGCCAGGGTTCCCAAAGACTCCAGAGACACCCATGAGCCTGATTAGAAATTATACATGACTCGGCACAAATTTTGCCAACTTGGTGCCTCTTAAATGCTGTTTTATGCACACACTGTCGGTTTATAACTCACTGCAATGGTGTCCAACTAATAAAAAAAGTACTGCTGACTAGGCTCACTTATCAAATCAAATCAAACCAATTTATTTTTTTGTATAGCGCCAAATCACAACATACATTATCTCAAGGCACTATACATAGTAAGGGTGAAACCTTACATTATTGGAGTAAGGGAGCGAGAGAGAAGAGAAACCCAACAGTTCATACAATGTGCAAGCACAAAGCAGCAGTAGAGAGTAAAAATGCCATTTTAACAGGAAGAAAACTATATCAGAAGCCTGATATAACTGTAACTAAAGGCTCTGCAACCCATTCTACTCTTACACACTCTGGGAAATACAAGTAGGCCTGTATTTTGGGACCAAAGCGATCTGTTGGAATGATAAGGTTCAACTATCTCTTTAAGATATGATGGGGCCTGATCATTAAGTGCTTTGTACGTGAGGAGGATGATTTTAAATTGAATTCTAAACTGTACGGGGAGTCAGTGCAGAGAAGCTGACACTGGAGTGATAGAGTCTCTCTTTCTAGCTCCTGTCAGAACTCGTGCTGCAGCGGTAACACTTATTTATTGAAACATCCTAATCTTAAGGGGTCGCAGTAGTGCGATCACTAGATGTAACAAATGAATGGGCAATTTTTTCAGCATTGTTTAGTGATCAAATATTTTGCATAATGTTTCATAGGTGGAAAAGGCTGGTGTGGGAATTACTTTTAAGTGTGAATCAAATGACATGTCTTAATAAAATTACTATTAGAAGCCATGGTATGTCATCTAAGGTGACAGTTTGGTCAGATAGTTTTTTTACTAAAATGAGAAACACTGAGTTTAATGACCTCAGTCAGTAAACAGTTACAGGGCATCCGGGACTGAATGCCGTTGAGACATTCCTGGAGTTTAACAACCTGATTTGCCTCATCAATATATATAGATGTGTATCATCTTCATAACAATGAAGGTGTATGTCCTGCTTTCTAATAATTGTGCCTAAGGGAAGCATGTGTAGGGTAAAGAGTATAGTTCCAAGCACTGAGCCCTGTGGAACTCCTTAATAAACGTTATAATGCATGGAGGATGTATCATTAATATGGAAGAACTGGAATAGCAGATACATTGGACTCAAACCAGGAACAGATTGTTAAATGCGTAGATATTCACATAGCTGTTTAGCAACTGCCTTTACTGGGATTTAAGAAATAAATTGAATTGAAAATGGCTGCGACTCCTCCTCCTCCTTCACGTGAGTTTCAGGGCACGTGTGGCTGGTGTGGACTTGTATACTCTTCTTCCTGTAACCATGTTACAGTTACACAAAATAAATCAATATGACAATCAGTTATTAGATCATGAATTAAAACAGATTTGAAGGAGAGTTATCTTCTATTTAAAGTCCACCTTGACACGTAACTCCTGTCTTCAGTTGGTTGTTGATTTATTTAATTTAGTAGGTTGGGGGACAGGCGTCTCTATGGGGTTTTGAGGAGATGACTGCTTAAAAGGAGAAGTGGGTAATACTGCAATTCTGCCTCTCTATTTTTTCAAGGTTTTGGATTTCTAATTAATTTTAGAAATGAGAGATGCATTTATCTATAAAAGTAATGTTGTTTTCTGGACACCACCTTGACAGCCAACTATTAAAGGATGACATTACTGGTCATTGTGAAGAGGTCCAAAGGAAACTTATCTACAGGATTTGTTAGCATGTTCTGGCCTTCAGAACAACCTGCCTTTGTGGGAGTCGATTTGCTGGAAATGTCAGGGCACACAAAAGATTTCATAAAGATTTCTGCACTCCTTTCTGGTCCCATCTTGTTTTCACTTGAGGCAGCAGCAATGCAGTTGATTTTCTCGCTCTGAAATTTGAAACATGACCACATGACATGTGAATGATTGCTTCTCCTGTCATGTGGAGCACCAAGGTTACTCATAGCCAATGTTGAAATTGAATGAATTCCCTGTGCAATCTGTGTTAAGTTAAACTGACACTTCACCTAATATCCCATACTATCTCATCCCCGATGACTTTAAAGTTGGCAAAGAAAAGTTGGTATGTGTGTACTTTATGAAGCCAGCAATACTGAGGAATTCTGTGGGAATTATAAGTTCAATTGAAACATCATTGATAATTAATGATAATTTGCTTAATGACTCTTTTTGACCACAACTACCCAGCACAGATTTTTTTTAATCTGAACATTGCAACAAGTGAAGTCTGCAAACTTTCCAAGTGGCAAAGTGCTCTTCCATACAGAGGTTCACTTTGTCAAATCCCCTCCACGTATCATTTACGATATAGGAAAAAAATCTCTCTTTCACAAAATTGCATATGTTTTTTTTACTGTGTGTTCTCAAATCTGCTATTCTTCCTATGATAAATACTGTGGAGTGTCACCTAAGGCCGTATTTAATGAAAAACTCAGAGAGGACAACATCATTCTTTGGTTGTCTCACAGAAGTCCAAGAGCCCTAGTGCTTTACTTCATAGAGTTAAAAGCCAAAATGTTGAAAATAACACAACGGGTTCACATGTGCACCCTTGGTAATGATTGACTGGTTCAAGATATGTTGGTTATCTGGTCTTCTTCTGTTGTGCATATACAGTATGTGGTCTATGTAAATACCTAATACCCTCCAGAATCCATTTATTTCTACACAACAGCCTGAAAATAGTTTTTCTATACATCAGTCATGACTGATGTATGATGCTGATGATGTTCTTTTTATCTCTTATGCCTCAAGTAAAACAAACAGATAATGACTGAGAATTAGAGTCCTTACAGAAGTGAAAGCCTGGGTTGTTAAGAAATCAAGGCACATATGCTCACAAACATTCAGAAATAAGGACTCTAGTATAATACTCAACAAAGCTGTATAATTTAACAAGATGTTCGTGATCGATGCTAGTGAGCTTGTGGACCTATTTAATGATTTACATAATGACCCTATGCTACAACAAGCAGGGTTCATTTTCTGTTTTTCACTTTTCTCCCAAAATCTCAATATTGGCTTTAAAAAATGCCTCATATTAATAGGCCTAATGCTATAACACAGTTCTGGAGAAACTTAATCACCAGCTTGACTGCATTCAAATCATAACAACAGACCCACTGCACAAACACCATATGACTCCTGAACTTAATCTAAAAACAAATCAGGGAGTCTCTGATTATGCTGAAGGTCTGGCTTTGCATATCAATTGTGGGAGCATGAGTGTTGAGGCTGCTCTGCAGTGGAAAGACAAAAATGAAGCTTGTCGCTAAAAGCTGACTTGTGAACCGAGGCCAAGAATGTGAAAACGCAACAATATATAAATAGAGCTGAATATCATGTGAATCTTTGAGCTGACTACTTTGCCATTCTCGCAGATCCATTTAACTTTCTATTTTTCTTAGCTGTGTCAAAATTGGTTAAATGGAGCCAAAAGGTTCCCTAAGTTGTATTATTATCCATTTCTATACACTCCTTCACCTGATTTAAGTTTGATTGCATGGTTGTTTGCAGCTGGAAATGGAGTGCATCCTCTGGGTTGGAGTTGAGTTGCTCAGTATCTCAGTTCTTCAAAAGTGAGGTAACAACAGAGCTGGTGATTGACAGTTGGATCAGTGCAGCATCAGCAGTAATGTGGACATTGTTCCTGACCATTGTGATGAAGAGACCTGAGCTGGAAGGTAAAGCTTTCCATTTATCAGTCACTCTTTTTGACCCTCACCTATCGTCTCCAGTTGACTGCAATGCTGGCAGAGCTGATGGCTGAAATAATGAGATTGCAGCTGCAAACAGACAAAAGAAGCTTCCTCTCTAGGAAAGTGGCAAGGCTCAGATTTAGAGATTGGGTGAAAAGTCGAGAGGAGGTGGTCCCCCAAAACTTTGATGTAGAGTCCAGTTGACCACAATACTCTGCTGAGCCTGTCACCACATAAGTCCAGTGTTAGATAAGCAGAAGAAAATAAATGGATACAGATGGAAACTTCTCTTCTCTAGTAAAGAATGTGACAGTATTTAAGAGTATAACGTGATATCTCCAAAGCAGACAGAAATGGTGAAGCATGACATATTACACTAATGCAAATAATTAGAAAACGTCAAACTCATGCAAATACCACAACAATGAACTGTGTTCTACAGCAGTATTTTCTTCCATTTCGTTTTAAGCATTCTTTAAACATACTGAACACAAATATATGTTATTGCTGCATTGTTGTTGTAGCTGGATGGATGGACAATACTCATTGGCTGATGAAATTAATGAATTGGTTTAAATACCATGGATTTACCATGTTCAAATGTTAGAAGGTACAAAAAAAGGACTGTGAGACTGTGTTAGGAGAATCAATGCAGGTTACAGGTAATTCAAAGCGATGGCTATCAACAGCTGATCAGTTAAAATGGCAATGTAGTCAGGCTGAGGCAGATGGGCACAAAGAAAAAACAAAGAAAAATACATTTTTGAAAATGGTCACAACAGGCAAGAATTAGGGCCCAATGCAAATGAAACAGTGGAGGGAAATCGTGGTTTTGTGCATGATGACTCACGAGCACACCATAATACCATTTATATGTCTCTTGAATAGGATGGAGTCATCATTATCAGTAACAACTGTGCTTTTTCACAGATTGTGAATAAAAGTAGCTAATCTCAGTCTCATAACATCAAACGCGCATCAATCACTTGCTGAAATATACAATTATTGCCACATGTTCCTTGTCTGCTTGGTGACTGTTGTGTTGCAGGTTTGTGTGGTCAATGAGCTGAGTTTACAGTATAGAATGAAAACATCTAAATGTCATGGGTGACCTCAGGTTGCATGTCACACACTTAGGTATAAGCATAATGTTGTTGCTGTTGACATGATCTGGGTTCTTTTCTCTGGGAACTTTTTCCTGTTTCACTTATGACATTTAAGTTAAGAGACTTTCTCTTGTGTATTTATGTTTTTGTGGGTTTCAGTCATTTCTCCTTGGTCTGTTTCCTGTCTTACTGGATACATTTCTTGTGCCTTAGATCTTAAATGACTTCCTCTGTCTGTTTGGCCGCCTCTGTGATTTTCTGCCCCGCCCCGATGTGTGTCACCTGTGTTAGATGATCCCCGCCTCCCTTGTGCTCTCGCTCTCTTTTCTTGGATCGATGTCGTGTTCAGTTCTCTTGCTTGTTTCTTTGTGCTCCCAGTTAAACCTTGTTTATTTTCTTTTGGATTGTTTTCTCCTGTCATGCAATATCTACTAAGTTCTCTGTTCATTAAATAGTTTAGAAGCCCTACAAGCCCTCTCTTGCATGCAATGTGTCAATTAATGTTTGATATACATTTATAAATACCTGGGATAAAAATGTATTCACAAATATATATTATATATATTATATTATATATATATATAAATATATATTTTTTTTCAGTGCTAATGCAAATAAAATGGCTTAAAACACCACTATGTTTATTTAACGCTGTTTTATCTGTGTTTATTCATATCTTTCACACTGACTTTGCATAAGCCTCCTCTTTGCGGGTGCATTCATGTAAAGAGATGCATTTTCATCACATCTTTTTTGCATTAGTAACTATGCAGAATTAATCTTGCTATATTTCACCCAAAGCTCACAGCTGTTGAAGCTGCATTGTCAAAATCAAGGCTGTTGGTATAATATAGGCTCTTTGCTGAGAGATGGAACGTTCAAATCTTCAATGTCATCAAACATTTTTTTTTTTTTTTCCACTCATAGGCACATTAATTCTGACACAGTTTCTAATAACCAGAGTGAATTCCAGAAGACATGTTATGTAAGGCACACAAAGCATGTGCCTTGCATAATGGGTCTCTGATGGGTTGCAACAGTCATACAGAAATAATATCAGTTATACCAAATCCAATTTCACTCACACACTCAGTCAATAGGCAAGTACAAAATTCCTTCTATATGAAAAGATGGAGCTGATGACTTGTGGGACCTGACCACCGGCTTGTTAATAGCTCCAAAATGCAGCCATGTCGTGAGTCCTGTCTTTGGCATAAATCACAAAACTTCTTATCAGCTTAAATTGGATCATATGGATTTTTACTGCATATTACTCAATACCTCTGAGGACGTATGCAAGAAATATCATAATCTGCAGTAATACCAAGCATCAGTCAGACCACGATTCATGCACATCTTCTTTTTCCCTGCCTCAGCTTCAGTTGACTCTACCATCATTCCACCTCTCTATCGCCCAGACCAACACTGGGACCTCCCTGGTGAATATCATCAGTCTGTTAACCCATGCATCCATCTCTTTGTCACCTTAGAATGCATTATGAATCAGGATTCATAAATAATTGCTGTGAAAACACAGAGGTAAGTCGTGGGAGGACTGAGGAGAATAGTGCCAGGAAACCAGAGGAAAAATTCTCACTCAAACAATTGTGGTGGAGCAATTGTTTGTTGATGGCAACAGATGATTTCATGTGAAACTGTAAAGCTAAACACTATTCATGAATTAACAGCTAATCCTGGCAGATTCTTGCAAACCTCCCCCTGAAGTCTCACACCACCAGTGTCACCCAGCTGCTTTCTCATAAACAACACCATGATGTATATGCCACCATATGCTGGCAGAGCCGATGGCTGAAGCAGCAAGGGACAGGTAATGAATGTGACAGATAGAGGTGGAGTGAAGATTCAGGTCAGGTTGTCCGTATAGAAGCACATGAGGGCCCCAATCTCTCCTCACAGCCGTGGTGGAATATATTAGCTTAATGAAATAGCGAGGCACACTCTGGCACTGACTGTAAATTTACCAGCAGAGCTCAACAGCCGCGTGCATACTGCACAGTGATAAAGTGGCGTCTCTTCGGCTCCACGAGGGTCACATAAAAGGACCTCAGTTTGTGTAATCGACATCATATATCCAGCCTCACACTTCTAGGACACAGACCTGAGATTACTCAAAGGCCCCCGAGAAACAGTTTTGTTCCTTATTGCCAAAAAACGATAATCACGACAGGATAAAGCAATTATCCAGCAAAGTTGATTCCCTTATTCGATGTCTATTTATTAGTTCCATATAGAAATAGTTAAATGGTTATAAAATCTTCAGTAAGTAGTTTGAACCGTCTGCCGTTAAGCTTTGTAAGGAATTCATAAGAAAAAAGTGACTTACACTTTCCTTGAACTCTGTGATGCCTGTCACAGTCGGCAGCCGAGTTTTTACAACCTACATACGCAGCGCACATAAAAAGTGATGAGACCGTGACAAGCAATGCTTTTGAATCACTTTTACTCATTATGACTATTTTTTTTAGTGAATGGAGGAGTCCTATACTCATCTGGCTATCATGGCTTCTTTGAGGCAAAGCACAAGTGTAATAAGCACCAGTGTAATAAGTGTACCTTGTCATTTGTGTCCTCTTCCTATGACTCATACATTCAATTTCAGTTTTCTTCAGCAAAAAAATGAACATTGGAGACATCAAAACTTGATTACTCCAAAGACGAATTTGAATTCCGTTTGAGGTGGCATTTAAGGTAACATTTAAGAGCTTACATGTTTATAAGCTCTTGTTTGTAACATTTGACAATCACAGTTAAGGAGGTTCGGAGTTCTGTGCCATCCAGAGAGCGGGAAAAAAAACATGAAGGCAGGAAGGAATTTTAGGGATTGTTGTGCAGTTCACACACCTCGAGTTGTTGTTTTGTGATCTGGGTCTTTCAGTCACTGTGTGCTTACACTGAATGACTGACTGACACTGGGGGGTTGCCTAATGTTAGTTTTCAAAGTTTCTAAACCACATTTGGTCAAGCAGAATTGCATGCAAGTTGGTTTCTTGACTCCGGGTCGACCACTGAACGATGCTTTTCCGTGATCTCTGCCAAACGTATTTTGATGTCAGCCACAGTTACCTCGCCCTGGTTTCTGAGTAAACTGAGTAACTTTGGTCTGGAAGTAGCGAAATGTACAACTGTGCAGGAAATTATGTCATTTAACTAGACTTAAATTGAGCTATATGAACTTGTAGATATTTGTGTGACTTGTATTCAAATAATTGATCATATCTAATCTTACATCCAATAAACCTGGGTAACTGTCTTACATCGTACTGTTCTTGAAAACTAAGAGATTGTCCTGTGCTTTCCACACTTTACTTACCGTGTTACTAGCTAATTAAAACCATTAAGAAATGACCTGGCTTGTTATATGAAAATGTGGGTCCTTTGTTGCTCATCTGCGAGATTTTAAACATTGCGTTTGTGATGAAAAAGGCTTCAAACTTTATGCTAAAATCCTTGAAAAGAGTCTGCCTTATATAATCCACTGCAAAACTGGGACATTAAGGCAACTGTCACCGTGGCAACATATTGCCGCTGTCATTTGAAGACCTTTCAAAATGATGGATTACCTCAAACGGAACAGTGAGATGGTTAAGTTGAAAACAAGAATCTCTCTCCAGATCCTGATAAATTGTCACTTAATAGATACAGAGCTTTCGTGCAACAGCAGTTTATACATTTAAGATGTGTCCCAAGCAACTAATGATTACACTGTTATTTGACACTGATATTATAGATTAATATGGCTGCCATGCCAACTGCCATGATTGGCAGCAAGAAACAGTATGTTCTGTGATGTAATTCATATGGTTATCCCTTCAGTTTGATGTGGGGACTTTCTCTTATTCAGCAGGGAGCATGTCCTTCACCAATGCAACAATTCTCTAATGATCTCTCTGTGGAGCCAGCAGTCACACTTCTCATCATGAAACAGCAGAGCCCATTCACTAGTATTTCATTTCCACACTTTAAAGACAAGGCGATACTTCTCCTGGTATATGTAAGACCTGAATGTACGAGACATTAAAGGTGACATCGAATGCTTGTATCGCACATATATGTTAGTCATGGAGGTCTACTTACATATATTAACTTGTTTTCATGGTTAAAAACCTCCTAGTCGCTGCAAACGAGCCGATCAAAATATCTCCTCACTGACGCTCTCGTCAGCCGCACTGTTTCAGACCAAAATCACACCCCCAGAACGTGGACTGTGTTGTGATTGGCCAGCCAACAAGAGCGTTCCCACTGTCCTGTGATTGGCCAGGTACCTGGAAGTGATGTAATAGATAGGCCAGCTCTCAGATACACAGCTCCCCCTCTGGCACGGTGGATGCTCTGCATCTCAGCAGCTACAACAAGAGTAGTTCTTCTTCTTCTGCGGTTGAATGTACGCAACCGGATGTGCCCGGACTAGTGCCCGCACCAGGAGGCGCTACGGTGGTGAGAGGAGTGGTGAGGATTTCTGATGACATCATCAACATACGGGAGTGCCGATCCGCTTCGCAGAGCCCAGGAAAACAATACAACCCTATTTTCTCAGCAGTGACTGAACTGTTTGTTCTGAAACTTTAGGGTTTCATAAACGAGGTAATGACGCAGATACACACACAAACGCAGCGTTAATTGGAGCTTCCGGTCTATGTCGCCTTTAACACAGTCATCACTGTTGTGCTAAGTGTGTCATATACTGTATGTCTTCCATTTTTATCTTGTGAAGCATATCATAGCTGTTGTGAAAAATGCTGCATAAATTAAGTGTATTCTTACCCTTATATGAATTAACAGCATGCTGAAATTAAATCCACAATGCTCATCGTGTGGCAACAAACAACAGCAAACACATAGATGATTTGTCTAGGCCCTGGTGAAAAAGCCGTAATATTTTAGAAGTAGAGCACAATTAATTGTCAGGGTATTTCAAATTTGTTTATAATCTGTTATTATTATATAATTTCATATGTTTGATAAAACCAGGGTCAGGAATTACCAGTCTATGAAAGATTAGAAAGAGAAGTAATACAACATCCAGAAAACAAACTGGCAGAGAACACAAAAAACACACAGTTAACTGACATCATTGCCTGAGTGACAGGTACACAGACGAGAGCATGAAAGAGAAGATCTGAAGTGCCACTCGTGCACATCTTTGGGTAAAAAATGCTCTCAATACTGACGGTAAGAAATTAGTGCCAAAACACAACAGCACAAAAGAGCACACAGGAAGTGAGCATGTACACAGATTTACAATTCCGTAATGGTTATTTACTACAGCCATGATCTCCTACTATGGTATTTGTAAAAAAAAAAAAAGTTTGGTGGTGAGTCACATTAGAGTATGGAAAGCTGCAATTGTCATAATTACTGTGAAACACCGGCGTTTCTTTTTTTTTTTTAATTGTACTGAAGAAAAGTTAAGTCAGACCTGGAAATAAAGGGGTTTTATCCATGAAATGAGCAAGAATACAGCAAAAGAGTAATCTCAAGGCTTTCTTTACACGTCCTGCGTCATCTCAGTATTCTGACATTCACAATGACCTACTGTAAAAATGGTGATTATTATAGTTAAAAGGACTCCTACGTCTAATTTGCTCCTGCTCCTAATGTTTATAAAGGTGACAAACTGCACACTGGTGTAAAACACTGTAATAGCAAAGTTGTGGTCATGATCTGAGCATGGTTATCATATTCAAACTACAATATGTGTTGTCAGATGGCCACACAACTCTGACCCTTATTTTTTAGTTGCATTATGGTGTTTAAAGTAGGATTTAGATCATCAGCATACACAAGAGTGGTTGATTGTTGTCTTTATTATTGTCTTAGATACAGTATACTGCGAGAAACACGAATGTTATGATATAGAGATCATAACATTCTTTTATGGATTCATTTCAAGATCTCATGACTTCCTTATACAGTAAATGTCTCAATGGCCTGGCACCTGTGTACCTGACAGCTCTTGAAGCCACACACTTCAGGCAGAGCTAGGAGGTCAGTTGATGAGCTGCTCTTGCACGTGCCTAGATCGCTAAAACTCAGGGGAGATAGAACCTTTTCCCTTCCTTTACATATGAGAGCTGCCCAGACCCTCAAGCAATTAAAAAAAAAAAAAAGAAGTCTTATCTCATCTTGCTGGCTTTTAACACTAGTTAGGTTTGACAACTTGGTCTTGCTGTACAGTCCTGGACTATTATAATTTACTTTTCTATTGTTCTTCTCTCTTTTTTCTCTCCTCTCTTGTCCCCCAATTCTTGAGACATTTTTAACCTGTGGTTTTTGTGGAGGCTTAGTTTCTTCAACATTGCCTATTTCATTGTTCTCATGTTTTGTTCTTGTTTTTGTTGTGTGTTTTTTATTGTTGGTCTGTTCTGTGTTTTATTGTTGTTTTGTTTCTGTTATTTTGCGGTTGGTTCATGTTCCCATCTCTCTTGTTGGCTTTATTTTAACATACTTGTTATATTCTTTGATTCTTGATATGTTGATTTGTTGTTCTGCATCTATCATCTCTCCTTGTTACTCCTTCTGTCTTTTTTTTTCTCTCCCCCCTTTCAGTCCCCCACCTCTCCTCCATCCTCTATTTTCCTCTCACGCAAACTGGCCGAGGCAGATGGCTGCACATCTTGGAGTCTGGTTCTGTCAGAGAGCTCCATGTTAAAAGGGAGTTTTTTGTCTCTCTCCACTGTTGCCTAGTTTTTGCTCATTGTAAGAAATGTTGGGCTTCTTTCTTTCCTTGCCTTACCACGCAAGACTCCTTGTAATATTTGATTAGGCTTGATTGGACTGTTAAGCAATTTGTTAAGAAAAGTGCTTTATAAATAAAGATCATTATTATTATTGAGAGTGTATTATTAGTGTTTTGTCATTCAGTGATTTAGCATTACATTTAGCATTAGCTGTCAAGGCAAAATTCTACGATTGCCATCACTATGCATCCATCACAGATCACTGTAACACCACATTTAATTATTCTTGGAAGTTCATTCATGATGGAAATATGTTGGCTGCTGAAAGGTGCCTCGAATTTTTCAAAACATTTATTGTTAGTAGTTAGCCTTGACAGGTATTTGAACCTGTAGATGAGAGCAGGAGCTGAAGCTTTGCACAGCATCCCCAAGGAAAACAACTTAATGGTCTATTCACAAGTTGATGTATGACCTTGTGTTCGGTGGCCCCAGAAATTCCAAATACAGCTGGAATCGCACCTAAAAGCCAAGGGGATTGCTTTCCCATTAAAAGTGGAATGGCACTGGTTTCATGTTTTTCTCTCTCCCTTTTTTATCCACCCTTACAAGGGCATGCTGTATTTGTGGAGTTGATTTTAAAAATCTTTTTGTGAGCACTTCCAGGCTAACTGTGGGGATTGTTGTTGTGACATTTATTGATCCTGTCTTCTTTTAGCATCAGAATGTTAGTCTAAGCATATATATGTATATTTAAATACATATATCTATATGCTTAGACTTATGCATATATATACATACACACACATATATATGTATATATATACACATATATATAACTATATGGGACAATAAAGACAAGATGTCATGCCATCCCACTTTCTTTAATATCCCGCCTCACCCTGCAGCTTAACATTTTAAACGTGTAATTGTGTGGCACTCCCTAGAGACAAAAACACTCATCTATCACTGTGGCCTTAGAAACTTCAGGCAATTATCACACCGTCTATCTCCACATTCATTCACATGCCCCAGCTTTCTGTTTTGGGGGTTTCTAATTGCTGCAGCAGTAAGCCTGCACACAGAAATGCCAGGGTGCAATGTGGCTCATTATGAAGTACAAAGATACCTGGGGAAAACAATGCAGATGTTCTATAAGAAGCACCAACACGCAGAGGTATGCAGACACTGCAGTATCTTTTATGTTTAAAGCCTTAATATGTCACATGGTAATGGTACAGACACACCATAACCTTAAACAATATGGATTTTAAAACTTTAACTACTTCTTTTTTTTTTCCCAACCACTACTTATATAGACATCAAGGGGGAAATGTACATTTTGTTAATATAACTTCATAGTTCCCTAGCTGTCTGCCCTGTATGTGGGCTGAAAAAATAAAGAAACATTGTTCACATACAGTCACATTCATCAAAAGTCACAGCTCATGAATAAAATCTGATAGAAAAGAATTGAATTAATGTATAGAAACAAAAATACAGTTTTTAATATTTAAGCAGAAGACATACTGTGAAAATGTTCACTCATTCCTCCAGTCGGAGTCTTAACTGCAGATAACTTTGAACAGAGGATAACCACCAGTGACTCATCCTAAGACCATGAGCTGCAGGCTGGTAAGTAATGTGTTAGAGGCTGAGCCAGGTAGCTCAGAGCCATTTTGTGCAAGACCTTTAAAGTATAGAGTTAAATTTTAAAAATCAATCAGACAGGAAGCTAAATTTGGAATGTGTGTGTGTGTGTGTGTGTGTGTGTGTGTGTGTGTGGTGGTTGAAGCTCAATGGCGAGGTTCTGGTCTGAAATAAAACAAAAAAAAGGCTCTGCAAAAAAAGCAGGAATAGAAAATTATACAAAATCACTAAGCAGAACAAAACTTGTTAGGCATGCCACCAAAATATGTTAATAAGGCATTAAAGAGTCCAAGTTTAATCACTCAACAAACAAAGGAACACTTAATATACAACATGATTTCTTGCAGTGTTTCACAAACAAGGTTTTCTCAGCCACAATTAATAATGTAACCTACAGGTCGTAACATGTCTGCAACCAATAAGAACATCTGTTATTCTTTACTACATTGTGTCCATTACACTAGAACCTATCACACAATAAAAAAAAAAGAAAAAAATCCAATTGAGCATTTATTTATGAAACCAATTTTCCTCCTGTAAATATCTGACATTGCTCTATTTGACGGAACAATGCACATTATAACATGATAACCTTTAAAGGACTGGTGTAAAATTTAGCGGCATCGAGGGAGACTTTGTATACCTTTACCAACAAACACGGCAGACTCCATGAACGAGGATCCACTCCTGAGATACAGTTATAATACATGCAGTAATGTAATGTAAAGCATGTCTTTTGTCATGCAGGTTATACAATGGTATGACTTACGAGAGAAATCGAAATATTAAAAAGGGGAGAGAGACTGTGTCCTCTTTCATATGAAGAAATTAATCTCTGTGTGATATTTTCTGCACATCATTGGAGACTTGTTATTTCGGTACGTGCTTTGACAGATGTTAATAACTAAGGACTAAAAAGAAAACTGCTGGTACAGAGCAATGTCACAGATGGTAGAAAGGGAAGGGAAGTTTATTCTTCCTGGAACGTCATTTTAAAAGCCCATGGAAAGGTCAAAAGTCAGTGTAGGTAGAGCAGTTGATTTTAGATTACCATGTTGACCACTGCTTTGTGTAGATTGTTTAAATTCCTACCTTACGCCTATTTTCTGTTTGGTCCTTTTACCATTATTATTCAGCATCAGAGCCAATGCTGGGATATGTGTTGTTTAAAAGAGATTAATGCAAAATCTTCATCAGACTGAGGCAGACATCTCCTCTTTAGCTGGTGCATATTTTTTAAGACATCACACAGAGAGATTTCACCGCCACATTCACTTCCACCTTCAAGTGCAATAAACCAATTAAGGGAGTCCAATTAAAAGCCAATTCCTGCTGAGAAAAGCCAGAATATCTTGTGCCTAATGGTTATGTTGTAATTAGCTCCAGAGAGATATAGGCCTAAGGGAAACACTTCTCTGGATTGTTACCCACACATAAACACACACATTCTATCATTTGTTAGTGGGCATATGCTATTACAACACAATCAGGGAGGAGGAGAAAAAAGGAGCAGACAGTGGTTTTTACAGTGTCATGGTGGAAATGCTGACATATTGTCAAAGCTGTAACACTGTAATTGGCTCTCTCATATCCACCCACATCTTTGGAAGACACAAGAATGCCTGCACACATGAGACGAGAGGGAAAGACAACAACAACACAAAAGCACCTTTAATCTCTAATATACTGAGGAAAGAGCACAGAAATCAAAAGAAAGCCGCTTCATATTTATAGCATTCTTAAGGGGCTGTGACTCTTTATGATGACGGATGACTTTAATGGCCACGTCATAGGTGTTGTGGCCACACTCAAGGCTATTAGGCGGCTGCAGCCGAATGGAGGTGAAATTACATTTTCACCTTTCACATATGTATTTCACTAAATGATGAGTATTGATTTGACGGTTTATGCGGCACTACCTGCGCGGTGTCCGTGATAATAAATTCCCCCGGGGCCGTCATCACAACATTACTCTCTCATATTCTCGCCCATGACCTTGTACATGTACGGGTCAGGTTTGAATAAGCAGGAACAATAATTAAGATAATTAGCGGCTGGGAAAATAACCCAAAAATAAGCAAACAGCACATGCATCCTGGTGCTTAGGTGTGGAGTGCTTGTGCATCACATGAGCAGTTATGATTTATTGATTACCTTCCATGTAATGCGTAATGCAATTGCTTTTATTGCTTTACATAGAGCAGGGCTAATAAAACATACACTCAGTCCACAACTTGAAATGGTAAACTGCTCTGAGATGAAGAACTGAGGAAGAGTCTGTGTGAAATGGTTGTCAAGATTGTACCGACTATTGGTTGTGATCCATATTTAATACCATTTCTCATTTGCTCTATAATGTTTAAACAGTTGAGAAGACAGACGTAATGAAAAAAAAAAAAAGTTTATATTTCTCGGTTCATTTTAGTCAAATGGCGTCAATCTCATTCGTGCTCTCACTGAATATATTCAGATCACTTTTATACAAAAGCTTAAGCCAATGCTCGGATTCATAACTATTAGTTGGGACATTCAAACTGTGCATTCATACACCGTACATGAGAAAATCTTCTATTTGATCTAATCACTGTCTTTGCAGGTCAGAAAAACCTATGTAAAAAGTATGAAGTTTGACACAGTTATTTCTGTTTCTGAGTCTATTTCTGAAGTGACTGATATAATCACAGTTACAAGCTGCAAAAATTAGCGTCCCCCATAGGGGGGCTGGTCTCAGAGTTCTAACACACTGTGAAGATTGTATCTTCACATTGTATCCTGTGAAGATTGTATCTTCACAGTAGACAACTTGCTCAGAGTAGAGACACTGCTCCTTTGTGTCAAAAAGGGCCAGTTGAGGTGATTCTAGGATCTGATTACTATCCCTTCTGGGCATTCTACATTGGAGGTTATACCTATCCGAGGAGTGCCACATACCACCGTTCGGTCATGTCCCTCTGTGTCGCCTGACAGATGCTCAGTGCATCGCTTTCAGACACGCATGGGTACCCTATGCATCTGTGAAGTGACGCTGGGGGAGGTGACAGAGAGAATGTACAGTACATGACTCTCTTAGAATGAGAAAGGGGTGGTTACACAGACATGTCCAGTGGGAAGAAACCCTTGCAGTAGACCCAGAACTCATTGGAGGGATTATTTTGTATATCCCATTAGGCCAGGGAACTCCTTGGGATTCCACAGGAGTCGCTGGAGCCACTTAGCTTGCTGCTACCAAAAGTCAGTCTTGCGTAAGTGGATGGATGGATGGAAACACACCTTTTTTGTGCTTTTGGCTTTTCATTTCAAGAACATGTTATCCTTTTTCCATGCATATTGTTAAAAAATATATACCAGGTTGTGCATTTTTGAGTGTTCAAATTTTTTTTATTTCTAGTCTATATTGCAAACAACATTAACTAAAATACACACAATAACGCACCAAAATGTGGCCATTGAAACCCATTCAAATCACCATATTTATGACAAAAACTTGACAATTCAACGGTTAAAAAAGTCATTAAGGTTTGATATGTATGATAAGGACTGATAATACAGTATGTCATATCTGATAATAATTATTGATGCAATTTGTATTTGTACTTTTTTATGAGCACATTTTTGTGCTCTAGGTGTGTTAACGTGAGTATTTTATAACCCTAACCCTAACCCTTAAGTATGTTTTACCATAAAATGAACGTGCATCACGACATAACTTGGCTTATGGGTTAAAAAGTAATAGTAATAATAGTAATAATATTTGATATGTATGGGAAGGACTGGTGTTTGTTTAAAAAAATAATAATAATAATAATAAGTATTATTATAATAATAACAACAATAATAATAATTTTTACACTTTAACTAAGTTTGATATTACTGCTCAGGTTCGTAGATTCAGGGTTTCTTTCAGTCTGTCTAATTCCCCGGATTTATTTCTCAGAAATGCTAATGCACCAGCGTCTGTCTGTATCGGAGATCAAACGGGTTGAGGATTAGGAGGTGCACTACCAGGAGAGACGACTGTGTCATTATATTCTCCTTTCCTTGCAGGGAGGCCATACAGGAACACACAACCACCAGAGCTTCGGGAAGATGAGCTTGGGTAAGGCTCGACAACAGAGCCCTGGGCAAACATGAAGACTGTACCCTCTAGTGCAGCATCATGAGAGACACAGAAAAGTATACAGTAGATAAGAAGAGTGAGATTTTTTTTTTCGGCGCAAAGCCATTCTTGGGGAGTTGCTAAAAAAGAAACTGTAAGGCGAGTTTGTGGAAGAAAGAAAGGCAGAATGAAGGGAGGGAGAGAGAGGGGGGACTGTGCTTCTGCAGCCATCTGGCCCATTCACTGATCCCGAACACTGACACTGGCAGCTGAAGAAGAGGAGAGGAAGGGGAGCAGAGGCAGTTGTGTCTCTGAAGAGAGAAGTCTTTTTGTATTTAATGTTATTCACAGAGCTACTCAGACACCCACCCACATATACGAAGACACATATCGTGTGACACAGTAATATAAGCTTTTTTAATCATATCCAATGCTGAAGGAGTGCATCCAAAAAAAATAGACAGACAGACAAGTGATGACTCCGCCATCGTTATATCAACAAGCTGTTTTCACAGCTTAGTGTAACTTTAAACAGGTAATTTTAAAGCCTCAGGCTTATAAAATGTGTGAGTTTGAATCAATTAAAAATAATGAGAAGCGGCAGTGTGCTGAGTCTGACTTGCAAAGTTGCAGAGGTGTCCAACGTTTGGGTTGTGGCCCCCTGGTGGGCTGTGCAGGTACTGTAGGAGATTTGTGAGACCTCATTAAAAATAAATTAAAACTTTTCAAACTTAAATTTAAAATACTTTCAATTTTTGGATTTTGTAATGAGAGGAGTTCCTGTTAGGTGAGAGTAGATGCAGCAGTGGCAAGACACAACCGAGGACATAGACCTGGTGGTGTAGTGTGTCTCAATAAGCCTACAGACATCAGACAAATGTCTTTGCAGTGTTTTGAATATGTAATAACACATGCCAAATTCAATTCAATTCAATTTGATTTGTATAGCACCAAATCATAACATACATTATCTCAAGGCACTGTACATAGACAACATCAAGGAGAGCAGAGAACCCCAACAGTTCACACAATGAGCAAGCACTAGGCATCAATGGAGAGAAAAACTCCCTCTTAACAGGAAGAAATCTCTGACAGAACCAGGCTCAGAGGTGTACAGTCATCTGCCTCGACCGGTTGGGGTGAAAGGAAAATGGGGGACAGCACAGCGGAGAGGTGGGGGACAGAAAGGGGGGAGAGAAAGGAAAAGAGGGAGATGAGGTAGAGACAGAAGAGAGAGAGAGAGACCAGGAGCAGATACACAACAACTGTATCAAGTCAAATCCAGTCCATTGGGGAAAAATAATAAAGTGCAGCAAGATATATAGAAGATCAATGTAAACGTGCATAGATTGTGTCATTTTCAATCACCAATATGATGTGCACTCCTTTTCACAACATAATGACAAGTTTAAGCCAAAAACCTGCTTAAAAAAAGTTGCTTTGCAAGTGCCTTCGTCAACGTGGATGCACAATAATGGACAAGTAATAGAGCACTTTTGGACCCTAAAGCTAGATTCAGTGTTGAAATCCTATGAAATCCCTGTCTATTACAATAATATGACATGTTTTTTATTACATTAATAATAGGTCATGTATGTACTTGATCTTACACCCTTATGTGTTGATCCAAATTGTGACTTAAGGTTTTGAGGGGCTGCAGAAATAAAATTGGCCCACAGCCTTCAGAAATGGTTCGGTTATATGGTATGTCTTCCTTCAACATCGTTAAGGTCTTTCCTTCAGAACCAATTCGACATTTATATACTATCTACATAAGTTTAATTTAGTTTTTATTGATTGAAACAACATTCAGCACTTTTTTTTTATTTTCCAGTCTCTTGTAAAGGGCTGATTAATAGTGGACATGAAAACAATAACCGTATATAATTTGATTTTCATTCTGCACATCCTCTCTAGTAACTTTCTCCTGCTAAGGGGCAACATTTCCCACACTTATTAAGCGTAATAAAATATCTCAAGCACACTTTCCAAGCAAATTCCCTCTAGTTTGACTGCACTTAAAGTCTTTCCATTTGGGGAATCATTCTAGTCCTCTGCAGTAAATATTCATTTCTAATTCTTGTTTTCATTTCTATTTATGATCAAAAATATTGAGCTTTTATAGTTTTTATGGAAGCATTTGTTCTGCTCTGTGTCAGTTATTGTATTAAAACTGTGGCGTGATCAACAATTTTCATGATAAAACGCATAAAGCGTAATGTAAATCAAGTGATCCGAGTCAAAAACAATGTTTAATATTCATGATTCAGGATTTTTAAATGAATTAGGCAACTTGAAAATAGACAAAAATAGTATCAGTATTTTGTTTCGAATGATAGCTTTGATGCAGCATGAAGGGTTGATCTCACACACACAGGAGAGGAAGAGAGTATATCTAGCCAAACAGATGGCATGTGTAGGCCTGCATGAATGAACTCACACAAGCACATATGAGCCCCTGCCCTCATGTAGTTTCTTCTCTGCTCCTTTTGACTGTAAATGGAATATTTTTGGTTTGTTTACAAAACACGACTGATCACGATTTGAGGATGTCGTTATTTTGAGGTCTGAGAAACAGAGAATACGATTTAGGGACATTTGGAGCAAACTATTATTAAATAATTATTAAATAAATGACTAAATAAATGACTGATCGAATGAAAATAACCATTAATTGCAGCTCTAAACAGAAATTATTTTTTGGGAAATGATGTCCTTCTCTTATACTTGCACTGTACAAGTCAAAAAGCAACAAAATCAAAATACATAATTGACTATAATGATACTCAAACCCATTTCCTTACACAAGCTTTCCTGTTTTCTGTGTATATGGTTTCTCAATCCTCAGTATGTAGTATGACAGGCAAAGAGCCAGTGTAAGCACTTTGTTGAAGTCAGTATTCTCATCAACAGCCCGCAGCTAAGTAACAACTTGTGGGATCATAAAGAAAATGTCTTTTTTGTGCTGGAGAAAAAAGAAACAAACTCTTGGGGCTGAGCCAAAAGTGACTCTTCCCAAAAAAGTTAAAACTACAAACAGAAGTTAGCAAAGCAACAAATGGAATTGAAGATTTGTGAAAGTTTTGTCCCTGTGCTCAAAGTGTGAGTTGGAGAAGTCATTTGTAGATGTGCTGTAAATGTTTCCCCCTTTATGCAGAAAGATGTTATGCTACCTAATAAAGCAGAGCTTCAACCATGATCAACACTATTTTGCATTCAGAGATAAAACAGAGGCGATTAAAGTTAGATTGATGATAGAATTTATAGATTTAGTTGATGCACTTTGAGAACAGAAACATGTGCATTCGGTTGTAACAGCTCTGTCCTGTAGTGTTCCATTTTGAAGCCATCTGCTTTGCATAATGACTGCTCAGCTAGACCAACACTGCTTGTGTGACCTTTCAGTTCTGACATGGTGCTGCTGTGCTCCACTGTCGATTCCACCGCTCTGCTTTTCCTCTCATTCTTTGTCTCTTCTGCTCATGTGGGATCAGTCTGTCTTTGTGCATGCAGCTCTCAGCCATGTTCACCACTGCTGAAGGAGAGGCAAGTCTGTCCCAAAGTCATTGAAGCGGATTAGTCCATCCTCTCTCTCGCTCTCTCTCTCCCTATCCCTCTCTTTCTCTCTTTAAATATATTGAAGTGGCTGTAGAACAACAAGCTTATTGGGTTGGCAAAGGTTTATGCATTTGTTGTTGTGAATGGGGACTGCCATTACCAGGGGAGACCGAATCAGTACAGGCTTTGATGTTTTAAAGTTTCAACTGATAACACTTACTAACTAGCCTGACAACAGATTTCCAAATATGGGCTTTGTTGGTACATTTTAAACTGTTTTTAATTTTCAGTTTCAAGTTGATAATAGCCATAAAATATCCACATGGATGGATTTTTGTGGACAATGTATGGAGCACTTTATTTTGTAGCCTTAAAGAGTTTTTTTGTGAAATAAATAAGGGGCACATGTATAGAAATACCTGGGTGAGTATTGATCAAAATAGTGATTCAAACTGGGCTGTCATTCTTATGTTATTGTGTCAAAAGCCCAAAAACTAAAAAAGAAATACATCCAACTTATTTTTTGTCACAATAATTAGTCATGCAAGCTGTGGCACAAGTGACCCGAACAAACCCACTGGTCAGTTCAATAGAGTGTGACCAATCGAAATTGTTCTCATGGTATGTTGGTCACCTCTTCTTTCTCCACTCTGGCCGATTGTCATACAAAAGGATGCTCAGGCCTTTATTATGAACAAACTTCCCACACTAACATGTGTGCATTTTTTTGTATTTACATTTACCAAAGCCCACCTGTCACACAAACATATGAAATAACACACATTACTCATGAATTGAAAAATGACAGGGGAGCATGCGGGAAGTCATAATGCAGCAATGCTGAACAGCAGAAGCCTGACTGACACACCTTATCCATCCAGAGGGTGATGTGGAACAGCTGGTTAACACCAGGTTGCTCTCAGTGCATCGCAGTAAAGGATAAAATCACAAAACTGTGATTAACACAGTCACATACACCCACAAGGCTCTGTGAAAATGTTAAGACACAAGCATCTGTGTCTAATCCTTGCACATTTCTCCCCGGTGCAAAACACAGTCTCAGAAAAAGACAAAATGGTTTCGGGTGGTGTCTTCAGTGTCTTTGTCTACAGCAGGTGATCACCATCAAAAGGGTTAAAACCACAGCTGATCCAAATTTTGGTCCTGGATTCTGTCCTCAGAAGAGCAGCAGGAAGTGGCCAAGTCTAACATACTGACTGAAACTAAAAAGACAGGGAGCCCCTAATTGTCCGAGGTTTCCAAAAAAACTGACCTCTCCTGTACTGTTGTCAAGGGAGACAGTGATGGGCAGCAAGCAGAATAGAAGCAGTACTAAAGCATGTAGCTCTTTTTGGGGCAGCAGAGGTCAGGCCTTTGGAGGAACGAGAAGCAGGAGAAGCATCACTCCATTGCTGCTTCTTGGGACATGTCAGGAGCAGACCTAACGCTCCCTATACTGCCACAGAGTGAAGAATTGCTGTCAAGAAGGGTAAGACTGAAGAGACTAGCGATAACAAAGCATCCTAATCACACCCATGCAGTGTGTCTTCCTCCTGATAGCCCTGAGCTGAGGTCTGAGCAGTGGGTTAAGTTTTAAATGATTGTCAAACTGGATATAAGGAGTTAGAGGGCACACACTGTTGTACGAGGGGTCACTAAAATGTTGAGTCTCATCCCTGAGATGTTTAATACTAATATTTTGGGTTCAAGGTTCTTTGTTCGCAAGCTTCTCTCACAAGGTGAGCCCAGACGGACGCGCACATACTTCATACACAACAGAAGAAACTCTCTATCTCTGAACACATCCACTCATATTAAAAATGTTTTATTGTGTTTATTGTCCAACTCGGTTGTGAAAGATACATAGTTGTTGCCAATGAAGAAATAGTGTATGGACTTGCACTCAAGAAAGATAAGAGGGGCCCACTCTCTTACTCTCAACTTACCTGTGATTAGTAAAAGTCTTGTGTTATGGGCCAGAATTGTCTTACCTTTAAATTGATTACTTAGCTTAAATTAAAAGTCTGAAACACCATGTTGTGGCCAACAGACTGATAAAAACACCTAAATTCAGAGTGTCAAGTCTTGGAACCATTTAGAAAACAACTCACTCCGCAACCATGAATTAAATGCCACATCGCTGTAGCAAGGGTCACACTAATTGCACTTTCCGGCACTGCAAGAAGCAGCTGAACTGAGTCATTGTGCACTTTGTATCTTAGATGACAGCAACGCACTACTTAGCTGTAGTCGAGCTGGATAAAACAACATTCAACTATCAAGTTGAAATGGATTCAAGCTCAATCATGTCTCCAAAATGTGTTGGTTATTATTTTAAATGATTGATTGTTTTCTTTGGCATCAAAGAAAGCAGAGACGATTGTAAATCGTGAGCAAACACCTTTAGGTCTTGAGACTTTTCAAACTTTTAATCAAAGGCCAAACGAAAAGGTTGTGTTGATCGTCAGGTTGTCTGGCAACACAGGCCACGAGGTCTGACTCACTTTAGGAATCTGTTAGAAATTGCTGAAAGGTTGAGATGATCTGAAATGGTTTGGTTTATTCCACTCACATTGTTTCCCACGAACACATTTTACTGTCATTTCTTATTGTAATATTTTTGTCAAATTGAAGAAGTGTATTAATGCAACTAATTCTAAGAACGAGTCTGGACTGGATACATGTGTGGCACATCTCGTTTTTCCCATTTAGGCACATGTTAACTATCATGGTGGTTCACACTGCCTGTGTAGGTTTCTTTCTTTCTCCCTTTTTTTCCAACAAAGCTTTAACATGAAGTATTTGCAGGATGCGTGGCTTCATACTGAAGATTTCTGTTATTTACATGAATACCGAGGAGCATTTGTCTCCCGCCAAATGTTTGCATGGAGCTAGCCTCTTGATATCAAGTTATAGTAAACCTGGCCAGCAACCTCGCTCTTCAATGTAAAACACACGGCCAACGAGATCCACAGACGAGATTGAGTTAGGGATGGAGCGCAGCAGTCTATGCACTCACAGGAATAATGCTGCACTTGACCCCCCCCCCCCCACGTCCACAGCGGAAAAGCTTCCTGTGTGAACAACAGAGCTGTGCTCGATGCAGCAGCGCAGCACTGCAGCCTCTCCCAGTCTGCACATGCATCCCCAGTGAACCCAGACTAAACCTTGCTCAAAAGACATTACTTGCACAATTACCCAGCATTTGCTGGATGAATATTTCACTGCCCTATACATCTATTAGCCTTGTTTAATGGCAGTGAGCCAGGCCTAAAGGTAGTGACCAGAATACAAATGTGATCAGGTAGAGCTCAATATATTGACCTCAGGTGTCATTACCTAGTCTCTGGTCAGTTGGACATCACTAGCAAGTGTATCCATAATTAACGACGAGGCCACTATGCAAGAGCACACAGAACCAATCAGCTGTGTTTTTCAGACAGCCCATCTAATGAAGACACTAAGTTCATGTCTGTGTACATAGCCTCGCAAAGTGGTATTTAGTTATTCCAATGCACGCTCTCAATTTGATTTAATTCGCAAGTCTCATTTAAAGGGATGAGTGGTGTCCTGAAACCCATCTCGCTGCAAACGCATTGTTTGGCTTTGCCACCGATCACATACATTGGTGAGCAAAAAGTTTCATTTTAACCTTGTGAAGTTAATCAACTCATTGGAGATAGTTCTTCATATGGCCTCAACGGGAAATAGGCAGAATTGGACATTAGTTTTCTTCCTTGGGTGGACTGCTTCTTCTGTTGGGGACTGGATAACTTCCTGAGAAAGAAGAAAATGTGAGCTCCTCACCACAAACACCATGCAGAAGGTCGGGATCAAAAGTGTCAGTGTCAGAGGGTGACAGGTGCTGTGTGACTGTGCGTGTGTGTTCAGTTATGGTTTGGGGCTCTATCTGACGAGGAGAAGCCTCGTCCCCTGAGCTGAGATACTCCCAGTGTGGAAGCAGAGGTAAGTCTCTCTTAAGGTTTGGTGAGTGAGCTGGTCTTGGGACAAGAATACCTTAGCAGGAGTGTCATGGAATGACGGGTGGTGTCTGTTCGACCGTGTGCGATGTAGTTGCTTTTCTTTGCATTGTCAGTGAAATCAAACCAGAGACAGTGGATTTTCTTAGTAAAAAAGTGTAAAGGCGTTAATAAATACTGACCGATATTTGTTTAAATAATAAAAAAAACACTATGTAGGAGTGGATTCATCAGTGAGTTAATACCAAATGGGTCAGCATGGTTTTAAATGTTTAAAAAAAGTTCAGAAAAGGTTGGTTTAAGCAAGCAGCAAGTGTACACCCATCGCAACAATGATGGGATTGTTAATGGTTGAAGGCACACTTTTAATTTGCTCCGTGGGTTTTCATATTACATTGCATTTGTTTTGTTTTGCAATCTACACCCTGTCATGTTAACAGAATACCAGATGATGAATCCATATTCGGCTGTCGTCCAAGCCAGTGTGTGCATGCAGATAGTGAAACAACCTACTTATTTTTGCTCCCATTTAATTTGACTACTATGTAAAATATGTTTTCTCTTGTTTCCCCTGTAACTAATACATTTTAAAGAGCTGCTGATTAGACCTCTTGTCAGGTGGAAGCTGGCCAGAGTTGTGCCGGAAATTATGCAATGTCATTAAACTTTATGTACTAATAAAAATAATAATGGCTGTAGGTCTAACAAAAACAACAGAAGGGCAGTGGGTTGAGGAGGATGTGAATTGAGCAGGTTTTATATATTATTTATTAATTTGTTTGTTTATCTGCTCGCCCAGTCCTGTGAAGAAGTGTGTGTGGTTACAGAGGCTTTAAATCTGCTGCAATTCAGTGTTGTAACATGATGTTTGGGCCCATTTGCTTCCCAAAATAAAGCGTTTTGTCTACCTGTAAACAACACTCCGCACCCCTGGACTGACATGCTGAAACAGGGTAATAAAAAAAAAAAAAACAGTTTTTAAGTTTTTGGTAAAGTAGACTATTTGTTTGTGCATTCCTACATAAAGGTGAAGAGTGAAACAGTTTTCTTATATGAATGACACTGTCTACAACTTAGATACCTCTGGACCAGAAATATATATGAAATATAACTTTAATTTTAAAAAGAATACAACTCAACTTCTTTTTTTATACTTTACCTCTGCCTGATGTGAAAACAATCTTTGTACTTCAAGTTCTTTCATAAACTCCCCGATGCTCATAATGTCACTCCATTCAGCCTCTTTTTTTCTTCACAAACTAATTCTGACCTTTCTTTTTCTTTCTTTTGTTTTTGTTCTCTTTGCCACCTCAGCCCATAGTTTGGTGACAGTTGTACAGATGTGGCTCGACAGCTCTTTTTGCATTGTAGTTTTCATTCCCCAGTGGGAGCAGAAGAAAACACAGGCTCCACTAACACTGGTGACTGAGATGTGGCGTCCTTTCAAATGGCCTTGGCGAGACGGTAAAGCACTCTGTGCAAAGGAAGTCATGTTGCTAAATGGAAAAAATTGTAGACTGTGGAACTGCGCTGTGTCCACAGGGCGTTAAACCTAAATAACTTTCAAAGTTTCTTTCAAAGTCAACTTTCAAAACTTTCTGAAGAGAACATTAATTGCTACTGTCAGTTGTTTTGCTGCAACCTAAAGAAATGATATGTAATTTATTACCATAATGGGCCACAAAACAACACTGACAGAGCTGATCACCTCCTGAGTTATAGCTTCCGGTAATATTATAAACAATAATGTCACATTTTCCTGGGCAGATATGACCAAGCGTCTGCAACAAATAAGTGAGCTAATTAAAGTAGAACCCAAACAAAACTGTCTGTTGAAGGGATAATGTGTTTTACATCAAAATCCTCCATGTAGAATCTGCCTTTTCTTTGCAATTTCAGCTTTAAATGTGTGGCATACCATCATTAATTTCTCTGAAATGAGTGTGTGAGTAAGAGGGCTTGAGGTGATTAAGAATAATTTGGCATGGAAGTTATTGAACCCCATCAAACCCCTGCAGATAAGCAATATTATCATTTTGTAATACAAATCACCAAAAAAAAAAGCAAACATAGCTTTTGGTTACATCATAGTCAAAGGGAAATAAGCCTGTGGTCAACAAAGGACGCTTTATCGCCTTATGAGCAACTTGGCAGTGTGCAAATGTCACACACTACCATGTCTGGGGCTTTAGTGTCAAGGTTTAGTTCACATATGAAACTGGGATCTGTTACCATTTCCCCTTTTCACCTTCATTTCCCTGCTGAGAGCAGCAAAGGTTTCCAAGGTTTTAATGTCACTGCTAAGCTTCAATGTTAACTTAAACTAAGGTCAAATATACAGTATAAGGGTCAAGCAGACAATGCACCTGAGCTTCAAGTAAAATAATAAATAATGCCATTGATTCAAAACTAAATTTAAAATGTGACCTGCATTATGGTTTGCATCAGATATCAAAACAGGGGTGAATGAAGATCAGCAATCTGTGCATGCAAAGTCTTTGTATGATTTGAGCAAAAATGGAGACAAATGAAATGTTGTTTGAACAGTCAGTAATAACAAAGACTGATATGGTACATGTAAAACCTGAAATTGAATTACTTTTATTATAATGTGGCCTCATACAAGCACACACAGCTACCTGGAAAGATAAGACTGTAAAGCCTCTTTGATATCAGACATAATTGAGGAGTAATAAAGAGATCGCTTTTCTCAGGAAAGTGAATCAAGTAATCAGGGGAAAGTATCTTTCCTCAATCAGCAGCCACTTTTCCAATGTGCCAGCGATGGTCAGCAGCCTCCACTCATTGAATTTAAATTGTTTCTAGGTCAAATATTATGTTTTTAAGTAAGTAAAAGACAGTGAAAAGTAAAACAATAGATTACATACCTCAATTACCCCTCAACAAGTTTCTTTTCTGGAAGGATTAAGACACAATTGCAAGAGATAATTGAAATGACTAAATTCAATTTACTTTGGAAATGTACAATATAATATATGACCACACTCAGGCAGTAGAACAAGAAGATAGAATGGGAAACATATCAGTAAACAGTTCACACATTATCTGCCATTATTATTAATAAGTTTGTTTTTCCAGCTTCCCCAAAACACTACGAATGAAAAATAATTTCTCTTTTATGGTCTGTTTCGCTTTACACCAAATCCCAAAGGCAAAATCAAGTGTATGGACTCACAAGAATCAAACACAGGAAGTTCTCTTGAATGACTCCACTGATAAAAACCCGCAAAATGAAGAAGTTGGTGTTGGTGTTGGTGTGTGTGTGTGTGTGTGTGTGTATGTCCCCAAAAAACATAATGATGAGACAATGAAATTAGTCTGAGTTTGCTTCCCCAGGCGGCTCCAAACTGTTTAATAGGGAAGGAGAAAAATATGACATTAGTTATCAAAAATAAGATGGAGAAGAACATATAAAATATGCAAAAATGTAATCATAACATTTAACCCTCAAGATTTGAAGTAACCTGACACATGTTCTACATTATCAAAGTCTGAAAAAACAAAAACAAAAACTGTGACAGGACACTTTGACCAACAAGTGTGCTGACCAAATGAACTTGTCCTACAAGTGCTATGCACACAGCTCCCTTCTTGTCCACCGAGATGAGTAAACCAAGATGGGATGAGAGCCACCGGCCTCAGCCTCGAAAACTCGTGAGCTAAATGTTTCACCATATGATGTAGAAATATTTCATCACCAACAAGATTTTCTAAATGCCAGTCAGCAACACTATTTGTCCCTAAGGCACTTTGAAACATATGGTCTCTGCGTCCTGGTTTGCCTTGCTGCATCACACATTATATATAGTCGTATAGTTATAGTGTATAGTTGATAACTGGTACACAGTCAATGCTGCTTTCCCCTATTTGTTGTTATTGTTATGATTTTCTCGTGCATGTGCTTGTGTATTCTGTTTCATTTTGTTAACTTGGGACTTGAAGTGTAAGTCATCCAGTGGCTAGATGTTCATTAATGTGCAATGTCCCTTATTCTCAAAATAAAAAAAAAATATTCAAATTCAGGTGAATATACCTGGCTCATTCAAGTGGAATACATGATGACAGCCATCTCTGCAGAGAGCCTCCGGCTTGGCGCATGGCATGCATTTATTACAGATGTATAATAGCATATTATTCTCAGTGAGACAGTGAAGCACAAGAGGACACAGGAGAATCCCTGCCATGTACTTGAGGTGAGTTAACAGAACAAGAGTCTCGTCGCTCCACACACCAGAAAAAAGCCAAGTCGAGCTTCTTTATCACCAAGTTGCAGCAGGTTGGGGAAAGAAGTGTAGCGCTGCATTAACACAAGGCAGAGCACAATTCGGGAGGAACACGAGAGTGAAATTGTTATGCTAAGAGACCTGTCGTGTATACTCTGCAGCTTTGTAGTTCCTCAACAAAGCCATTAAGCTTTTCACCATTTTCCTGTACACCCTCAGTGTTGCAAATAATATATAATGAGGTCATTATTAAGTGTATCACATTACCCTTTGACTTTTAGCAGGGCATTTATCCTCCATGGTAAAATGTCATTCAGACACATTTTGATTCATAGTTTCAATTAGCTGCAGCTCTTACATGAGAGCATGTTATTCCGTCACCTGTGTATACAGTCTTTTCAAAATTTAGTTTTAAAAAGGCTCATGCTCGAAGTTCATTTACATTTAAATTGAAACAACAATGCCAGGGGAGAGAGGTTCACGCAATGTGAATTCAACCAAGTAACCAATGTAGACGGTAGGCCCGAGTCAACCAGGCTGAAGGTTCGTTAATATTCTTCATAAATTCTAATATTCTTGTGTTTTGAAAGAGGAGGAAAAAACACAGCAAAGGCAATTCAAAGTTGCAGCATCACAAAGAACTTTTCAAAGTATACTGTGCGTCTCTCCACGACTTTCCCATCTATCTATCTATCTATCTATCTATCTATCTATCTATCTAGTCCTCCTGTCTTTTCAAAATATTGAAAAAGCATTGACGTAGTTGTGCGTGACCTTGCAGTGTAAAATGTTTCATCTTGTTGTAGGAAACCACATTCATGGTGTCCCTGTCCCTTGTGCACCTTTGTGGGTTTGTGATGTTATTGCCTTTGAGTCAATAAGAGAAGCCCCTTCCCATTCATTGCACTCAGATAATTAATTGGCTCAGATTCAGGACTCAATAAAGAGTTTGAATTTAGGTCAAGCGTTACTGATACATTTTTGCACAAACATTTCCTGAGCCCCCGACTTCTGTGTAAGAGCTTTCGACTGACCTGCTGGGTAATAAATTATCAGTCAGTTCCTGTATACACTGCACATTTGTTAATCATGTCAAGAACTCAATCCCGACTTTCTCTAGGCACTAAGTACTGCACATTCTCAAAAGGTAAATCGTTGGCCCACAGTTTAATCAGTGACACAGAGTGATTGGCTTAAAAGAACAAAATGTCAGTGCTATTTCAACTCTAAATCAATTCAAATGAATTGGAAGATTCAGTGTTTGTGTAGACAAACACGTCTGAATGATATTTAATCACACAGTGGGATCACGTGGGAGTTGTGTGCTTACTTGTAGGCCAGATTAACTTCTTAAATTCAAATAATGATATTATAGTTGCATAAAATGTGATTATGTGAGAATGATAATGAAATTCTTTTTTAAAAATCCTCCTCCCTTAATTGACTTTAAGTGCAAATGTGCGTGAATGGTTGTTGTCCAGGGTGAACCCCGTCTTTCGGCCTATGTCAGCTGGAATTGGCTCCAGCCTCGTAACCCTAATGTTGAGGATGAAGACGTAAACAATGAGCGAATGAGCTTGTCAGCTTATGTCATGTCGTTCATCACTCCTGTGCATAAAACAGTCACAACAGTCTCCTCTTAGAGCAGATTCCATCTGCTGTAACTGAGACTGTCTGTGCTGTGCATGGAGTGTTAGTACAAAGGGCATCAGTCTACATATGTCACAACACTAATTAACATCCTGAATGCCAAAAATAAAAATAAGTGTGCGCACTTATTTACTCTAACATGAGTTGTGAGTTTGATTCAGATTTTGACACTTACTGGTTAATTGCCAATATTTCAGATGCCTTGTCAGAAAAAAATAGGGAACTGAAATGTTTTGTTAGCGACGTATTCTGCAGAAACAGACCTTGGAAATGTGGTGAAAGTTTTTTTTTTTTTTTTTTCACCTGTCTATGTTACTGTGAACTGTGTCAGGGACAAGGGAAAAATAGGGAAGAGCTCTATAACGACTATTCTAATCTAATAACTCAAGTGCCTAAATGAAAAGCAAGATGTTCCTCGACATGGATGCACTTCTCACTCATCCAGTGTCTTTAGATCTATCCTAATCTATTAGATTATTATCTTACAGTGCTAAAGAACGCTTACAAAAAGGAATTATGTTTTCACTATAGGGAATGGGGATACATTATCTGTCTGGGAAGTGGATTTATGCATTAATTTAACTTTTCCATTTTTTCAGGAAATGGGTTGGAAATGGATTTCAAGGGCTTTCCAAGTATTAAAACACTGCTCTTTACATTTTTACACATTTAACCTAAACTTAGTGTTCTGTAATGATAAAATTGAAAAATAGAAGAGATAAACTAGAAATTGAAGGAAGCTTTGAGAGGAAAGTGGAAAGATGCCAGGAGACTTCAAGCACATTTATTTAAGCAATTGTGGGTATAGTCAACATTTGATCAACTCATTTGTTCACACTCAAGCACTCCTTGCACTTTATATCACCAAAACAGAAACCCGTGGCAGACGTGTCTCTCAGTGGAGTAACCTGTTGGATGTCAGTCAGGGCGTCAAATGCGTGAGAGGTGAAAAAGGTAACACTTTCCCGAGGATCTGACTCACGACACCCACACGTATTTAAGACTTTGACATTTGACTTGACTACAGCTGGGACGGCAAGACAAGACTGAAAAGTCAGTACAACATGCTAGTGAGACCATGGGGAGATGGACTCGCTCATGTCTCTGTTGGCAGGTGGACAGTTTATATTCATCAGTCATTTTTTAGAGCTGGCTGTGGTGGCTCAAGTGTAAGAGATCTGTGTGTGTTTGTATGTTTGTATGTTTGAATGTTTGAAACAACTGGATTTATTGACAATTGACTGCTGCCCACATGTTGGTGCACATACAGTATATCCTGCGATGGACTGGCAACCTGTCAAAGGTATACCCTGCCTTTCACCCAACAAATTCCTTCGAATTGTACAGAGCTACAGATGTTAACACAGTAGGTTAAATGTGTGTGAAAAGTAGAATCCTGGAACATATCCATGTTCAGAAACAGTAGCCCGTGTGCAATGGGATATATTGTATTGAAATGAAGCGGGAATATTAGTAAAACCCATTCTTTGAGTTCCAACTGCAATCCTACTTTATTTATAAAGCACATGAACTGGCACTTTAACGGGTTAACTGGTAAACAACGCACATTCACAAAGATGTGAAGGAAAATTTATGGGGTTTCTGTCTCTTTCTCTTCATGATTTCTCAAAACATTTAGTCAATTAAAATCCAACAATCACTCCACCATGAGATTTTTGAAATGTCCTTAATACTGAATGCACCCAAGGCAAATGTGTATCTCTCCTGTGTGAGTGTTGTGATGTTGCATTATATATTTTTGCACCACGATTATTATACCAAATTATTAAAGGCCTTTGCACATTACAGCATTACAGCAACCCGAATCAGGAGCACACAATTGATTATTCATATTGTTATAATGATTTAAAACAGTATCCTTTGGAAATTAATGTTTTATCATATTTTGTTTGTTTGGTAAGCAAACTACTACTACTGTTTCCTATGCATGTTGTTTCAACAATACACATTCTGTTTGGTTTGAGGCTTATATGCACAATAAACACTTCAATGATTTGCTGCTATTGTCAAATCACAGATAATTGCATGATAGCAAAATTAGCCACATATCCATAGTTTGGCTTAAATGCCCCTCAACGTGTTCATTGTGACTGTGCCAAATGTTTAGAGGGCATAATAATAACCATGTCCAATATGTGTTTTTTCATGTATAATCCAATCGTATTGTATAATCCAATACATTCTAACACATGACAAGAAAGTCATTTGTTTTCCACGGATCATAAATACTGCCCATGGCACAAAAAGTCAAGTCAGGAAATCCGAGGGCTTCATCCTCTGAGGAACAAGAATATCTGTAAAATATTTACCTAACATAACAAGCCTATGGACATCCCATGTGTACAATTACTATTTAGGTACATTTAAAATAATAAAAAGATATGGCATGGTTGTTGATCCCAAATTGTTGGACCAAAGATTTTAGATTACTAGATTACTATTATTACCTATTTGAATATCTTTTGAAGTTGAGCTGCAAACTGAGGTTAACTTTAGCAGCAGGTGTCTCATGGACTTTATGATAGGATGAGGTCAGTGATTTATTTTGTATGTGTCTCTCCAGAGACCTACAGTTGGCCTGGTATAGGTTGGCCTGGTTTTGGCTTGGTATAGGTTTGCTGAGCTGTCGTTACTGGCCTCATTATCATTGCCCAGGAGACAGCCAGCGACCGCTGCAACGCCCAAAGAAAAGTAAGTGTTTTTGTGAATTAAATTGTATTTGACTCTTTGACCAACAGAAGTTCAAAGACCCACAAAAGTAATTATGTTAAGTTAATTTTCTGAACATTGTTCTTGTCAGCCTCTTCATTTCTCAGACTGCACACTTTTAGCACTCTGAAGAGCCGAGCCTTCTGTGATTGAAGCGTGAGCATCTGTCTGAAGTAATAACATTGTCAAAGTTTGCTCATTAGCTTATGTAAAGGAAGTGTCTCCATTCATTTTTATGGATGCATCTGGCTTGTCCATGCTTTGATGCCTTTGTGAAAAGGCAGCATGATTCCATTGAAATCTAATGTGGGTATTTCTTTTCAACCAAGTGCTGTTTTTTCATGACTCTTTTACACTAAAGTCTTCTGTTGTTTATGCAACACCATTACCCCACTTCACTTACAACTTCGTTTCAGGTCATTAACTCATCACAGGCCCAATATTCAATAAAACCAGAACCTAATTACTTCTTGGAATCCAATTTACCATAGACTGATTTATGACCTACTGAACTGGGGACTGATTTAAGAAATACACTTACTTTGTGTTTTTGTTTACCTTAGCATTGTGACTTCATTTATTTCTAAACCCTTACTTGCAATAAACAATCCCTTTGCTTAAACACTGGCCAAGTGTATTGACTCACTGTTCCTTGTAAACATTGAAGCAACTTTTCAATTAGCTCAAAAAAGGCTAAGAAGGGAGATTGTGTACAAATACAGCATGAACACTCAGTTACTTACTTAATTTTTCTTTATTTCAATACGATGTTGGTGAAATTAATTTGTTAATGGAGTTGAAAACTATATATTTTTAGCATAATCAGATACTAGATAAATGAAAGTAGAAGCAATCTTCTCATGCCATTGCGAAAGTACCTGTAATGTATGAGTTGAGGTTATGACCTAACCACTGTGATGGCTAGAGCTCCACGTGGATCTAAGTCTTGAAGAAATAATCTGGATCGACACGTCAGTAATCATTTTCTTGAGGAGAATGGCCATCTTCTGTAGAAAATGATGTCCCATTTATAGTAAAATAGGTTCAAAGTCAAATAGATGATACAGCATGGTGTGCTTTCAGGTGTGGCTATGGGGTGATTGACAACAGAGGTCGTTCACTGTGACCTGCTGGCACTTACTCATGTATCTCCACCCATCAAATTGTTCCCAACTCCACTCTTTAACCTCAATAAGGACAAACTGCAGTTCAGAAATGAGTTGCCACTTGAAAAGAACCCATTCTTTCAAGACACTGCTCCCTCAATGGCCAACTTATTTAAACAATCATTACTTAAGTATTTAAATGTATCCAGGTAAAGGTATTCTAACATAAGTAGTTTACAGTGGACGTATTGAATCTTATTGGCTGTTGCGTGCTGGGGGAACAGCATCAGAGCCAACGACACCAAAAGATTTCAATCAAGAAAGCTGATTCTGGACATTTTTGGACACTGTGGAGAGGAGGACACATCCCTCAAAAACTGCTCTCCATCAGGGACTATCCAGAGCACCCCCCCACCACCACCACCTCCACACTCTAGACAGACAGTAAAGCAGGCTGTTACAGCGCTGCTGTCGAATGAACAGATATAGGAAGTTGTTCCTGCCACATGCCATATCTCTCTACAAAAGCCATGTAAACTCAGAATACTTTTGTTCCTACTGTTTAATCTATGCAATTTACAGTTCAGAGTTTTCCAGTTCACAGTTTACTACACATGTATGTATCACAATTTCATTCTATTCTATGTATATTGTGTGTCTTGCTGCTGCTGCTACACTCTAATTTCCAAGATTGGGATTAATAAAGTACATCTATTCTATTCTATTCCAAAAACACTGTGGAAAAAGGATGTCGTCTTCTCTATTCAGGTCGATAACTCAGCAGGTACGACTATCCTGCAAAGCCCATGAGGGTTTCAATGTGTTGATGTGTTTTGAGTGTGTGTCGCATGGTACCGCGGGGCATGGAGCGAGCTGTGACAATTGTACAGAACATCTGTGGTGACTGTCAGGTTCTCTGGGGTCATGGTGAAAACAGCAATCAATAACCTGACTATTATGTGTCACTGATGGCATGCATACACACGTTTGAATGAACATATTTTTTCCCACCATATATCATGCATGGCTGGGTATCTTGCTCATGCATGTTTCTCTCCCCCCCCCCCCAGGTCTTGATACAACATGCAACTTCCCCTCATGACCATCCTGCCCTGAGGTCTTTATTACAGCACATCGATTGTCCCCGTTGCTTTCCTTCCTTGTCAGTCTACCTGTTCCGTTGTGGCCCTGTCTGACTACAATAGCACCCACCGATACGTCACATTCCACGGAGTGAACAGGAGTGATTTGCAGGTGCTGATGCATACTTAGTGGACAAACAGATAAAAATAACTACAGCATAGAGAAGATGTTGAGAAGATGCAACAGAGAAGCAGGTAAAGTACAAGGACAATATTCATCTATCAAACAAGGGGAAGAAGAGATGCCATTGCCTCATTCCTCTATGAGTGTGTTCATTTGCTCATGAAGAAACCTCAAATCTTTGTCACTCCACTGCTGTTTCCCGGCATAACGCAGGTGTGCTGCTGACCGGGTGGTGGGGGTTGAAGAGACAAAGGCAGAAATATAGATTAAAACCCCATCATCTATCGCCATTTTATTCCATCCGCCCGCTAAAGTGAAAGGTGGTGGCATCACAAAATAGGGGGGCGCTCCACAAAGGACCTAAGCCTCTCATTCCATCCATGACAGAGAGCACTGAGGAGGTGGGTTTTAGAGAGGGGTTTTGTGAGTAGCAAGCCTGGCAAAGGATTGACTGGTGAGGGTCTAAGGCCAATTCATCCTGAATGTTTTCCAACCTATTCAATTTTTCTCTCTCAATATCTCTTTTGTCTCCATTTACCCATCCTCCTCCAATTTATCTGTTTCTTTCCATCCTTGCAACCTCACATTCCTGTCGCTCCAGTTCCCTCTCTTTGGAATTTCTCTATGGCCCCATCTGTCTCCCTGTCGCCTGCCTCATCCTCTGCATGCTGCAGTCCCATGAGGGCCACTTTAGCTAAAACATGGGATTGGAAGATTAGAGGCCAATCTGCAGCAAGAGGTAAACACATGTTTAGAGCAGAAACAATGACTGAGAGAGTGAAGGTATCGACTATATTCTGTCAATTGCATGTTAGAGGGTGTCCTGCTGTTATAAGTCGGTGACATCTCTTACCTGTGCTCCCACTATCATTGTGTTTCTCCAAGACGCATTAACTGCTCTGCAAATATAGCTTCTCATTGACAAATGGAGATGTGGAGGTTGTCAGCCTATAACCATACTTGCTTTCAAACCTAGTATATATATAAACCTATAATGTAGAGTTTCCGATCAACCTAACCCCAGTCTGTCTGGATTGTAGGTGATAGTGTCAGCAGAAAACCTGCGAGAACACACATGGAGAAATGCAAAATCCACCCAGTGCCAGACTTTCTTGCTCTGAGGCAACAGTGCCAGCCAGCCCACCACCATGTGGTGCTGGTCCAAATCGGTTTTACTCTTTAATTAGAATTTCGGTGTGTTTTATATTATCAGCTTGACAATGTAGAAGCCAGTCCCAGCTGACATGGGGTAATAGGCCTGTGCGGTTGACCCTGGACAGATTACCAGTCCATCACAGTGCCAACACACAGACAAACAACCACTCACTCTCACATTCACACATACGACCTCTGCATGTGACGGTGGGAGGAAACTGTACCCAGAAAGAATCCACGCGCACATAAGAGGGTAACATGGAAACTCCACACAGAAAGGCCCTCAGGATGCAAACCGGTGACCTTTTGCTAGCCACTGCACCACCATGAGGCTGGACGGTGGTCACATGAAATAAAGATTACATTTTAGCCATGCTGTCTTTATACCAAAGTGAAGTCAATATTTTTCCAAATTACTTGTTGGCTTTTCAATAAACAATGACTGTATAAAACACACTTTTGCCTGCAGATCTGCCTTGACATTCTCAGTGATCCAAAATAACAAAGAGAAAACAAAGCCCTTTAGTTACATAAGACTTGCTCGATAGAAAACTGTTTGCTACTGGTAGAGGAACTGCAGGCGCCAATGTGCCATTGCCATTATACTGTGGCAGAGCGCACGAGAGGAAAACGGATGCAAATATTGGCCGGTGTAGGTGCAAAGCATGTGGCAAAGATAAAGTACAATACTACGTTTGTTTTTGATGTGAGACTTCTGTAAGTTGTGTTTGCAGTGAATATATAGCATATAATCGTGCTTCATGGATTGCACTAATTGGGCAAAATCATCCGTCATCGTTGATTTCACGTTTTTAAAAGAGAAAGTATAAGGAAGGTGTTTTTCAGAAAGATGTTAAATCCTTGAGGAAATAATGATTGTGGGTTAATCACCAAGGATAGACAGAAAGGATAGATAGATAGATAGATAGATAGATAGATAGACAGATAGATAGATAGATAGATAGAGACAGACAGACTTTTCCAACAGAGGGTCTGCATAAATGAAAAAGGTGTTGGCAGGTTCAGGATGAAGCTGCGATACAGCATATGCAAGCAGGAGATGTGTGACTGTGACAAAGATAAAGGAGGGGAGCCGGTGGAATAGGTGTTAATTGGATACATCTGTGTACTGTTTTCCACCATCTTATTACTGCTGCAGGAGGAGCAGTGCTGATGTGATGACTGTGGACCACAGCAGGGCATTGATTATGAGTCCTGAGGGAAACAGTGGCTGCAGTAGGAAGAGACTGTGTTTAAAGAAATGCTTTAGAAGCAGCCCCAGCCGTGGGTGTGTGGCGCTGTGTTTGTGTGCATATTGCATATTTGCCGTCACACTTTTCTTTGAACCCACGAGGGATCGGCCTCTGGACTGAAAAGTGTTCTCTTTTTTTTTTCCCCCGGATAGGTTCATGATTGTGCTCGTGGAGTGCAAACGCTTTGTCTCCGCAGACGTCTTCTACCCTCCAGCTGCTAATTGTTTTATCACTTACCTGGTTCAGATCTCCATCCCCTCTGTTCAGTGTGTAAACACAGCAGCAGCCTGCAGTGACGAACAGTAGCAACCATACCATTGCCCCAATAGCAGCCATTTCAGCTCAAACACTTTGATCCTGAACAGTCATGACAAAGATACCTGTGCTGTAAAGCAAAAATAATCAAAGTCACAGCAAGCATAAGAATGAAATCAATACTCTTGACTCACTAATATGCAGGCAGGGGATGGGGATCCAAGCTTTCATTTTGCTCTGTTAATCAGAGGGATTTTGTGTGACAGACCAGGCAACCACCAAACCCAATCAGAGCTCCCAGTTGCCACATGTCATCCTTCAGGCTGCAGGAAATAGATGTGCTTCATTTCACTGCCCATAATATCTGCAGGGGTATCCACTCGGCCCCCAGAGGACATGTGGTAGTGTATTAAAACTGTCCATCGTCTTGGTGGTCATGTCTCCTGCCTTTTTGGTAAGACCCACCAGGGCTCTGAACGCCAAGGGAGTTCAGCTCTAGTTTGAGAGGTTGAATATTGCTAGAATAAAGCTAGAAAAGTCACAGACGCTGGCAATGGCAGGACAAGGTATGGACGTTAAAGCATGTAAGAGTAAGATATGAGAATGTGTTGATTTTACTGAGAGAATTGTGTTTTGTTTTGTTTTCCAGCGTTGGTTTTATTGAAGTTTGAGCACAACAATTACACTGATATTGCTATGCAACATCTCTGTTGTGGTGACAGTTGATTTGCGGTGAAAAGCTGAGCACATTAAATATCAATCCACATAAATCATACTATGTATATATAATCAGTCTAATGTCTTAGAAATCAAAGGTTTATTATTTTCTGCATACGATCGGAAACATTTGCACGACCCCCTCCACATAGCATATCAACATTTCAGAAGTCAGCAAAATCAAATAAAAAAAACACCCCTTTCACACCTGGCATTAAAATGCCTTTTCTGTGATCGGATTGCAGTTGGACAGCACCTGACCACTGGTAAGTACAGATGTAACAGAGACTCAGTGAGGACAGATTGTCATCAGATCTGCCAAACCACTTCGGGAGGTGGTCGGAGATGCATTGCGACCACATTGAACAAAAGTGTAAATGCAAATGAGTCTTTGATGCCTCTCCACTCCACCCACAACTACTACATTGGCGTAAAACACATGGGTGGCTCCAAGCACAGCTAAGGTGAGCGTCTCCTCTGCTTTCGACGGTTTTCTGCTTGTCAAAGAGAATTTCTTCCCATGTTTCGAAAAGCAAAGAAGAGTCCATACAACAGCGCAACTTCACGTGTGGCTAACGTTGTTGTTGCTACAGGATGTGACGTTGTCGTCTGCTGCTGGAAATCTTTGCTGAAGAAGAGCGGGAGGTCACGTCAGGGGGGAACGACTGTGATCGGAAAATCAATTGGATCTTGAGCCTAACAACTAATGATATCTTTGGGAAAAGTTAATTTGCAAAAATACCCTGTGATTATGACAGACATGAGCAGGTCACTCTGCAGCACTGATACACATTAGAAAAAAGACAATAGGTCTCATAACCTTGTCATGAAATAATAGCATGGTTGAAAGCACACAATCGGTTTACACAGGAGGCGAAAGGATGTAATGCACTGAGGGGTTTTGAGGGCGAAAGCGCATGTAGCACACAAACATGACAACATGTCTGGCTCCGCATTCATTTTTCAACATTTTGACAGCAGTGAAAATGTTTACTCATTCACCTGTTTATTCATGCGAGAAAGCATGGCTCACGAATATTAAGGGGGGGCTTTAAAAAACAACATAAAAATCAACAAGACTGTAAAAAAGAAAAACTTTAATTCCCTTGATATGCCGTTGCGAGTTTGTATTATGAATATTTTGCTAATTTTATTTGCAAATGTACTCTCTTTTATTAGAATTGTATACAGGGAGCAGAATACTAATACAATACTTTTTTTTTTATAATTTGGATGATCAGTTTTTATTTTCCCCTGTTATTTCTACATTGTCTTTTGTTGCTTTTTCCAGCATTTTTTTTTTCCTACGGAATAATGAGAAAACATCTGATACTCATCTATAACTCTCAACTGCCCCAAAAATGTCACCGCGGCACCAGCATATCTCCCTGAAGGCCAGTATCCTTTCCCATGCTGCACCAGTGAGAGTCTTGTCTTAGATATGCCTCCTTTCTCATCTCTTCCTTGTCTTCTCTCTTCTTTCAACCCGAGCAGGGAGCTGAGGCCCTCTAATGCTTTTCTTTTCTTCTATTTTCTTTTCTTTTCTTTCCCTCGAGCTAACAATGAAGTCCACAAGATCAGACCGTTTTTTAAACGAAGGCTTAAAAACGATATTGGTTCTTCGACTCAGTGTCCCTTTTGGTGTCAAAGCGGACACTGCGGCTCCTTCTTGTTAGTGATGTATCATAAACTCAGATAAGGGTTGGTATAAGTGATTAAGGCAACTTTGGGGGAGAAACCCACAAAGACAAGAAATTACAAATAAAACTGAGATTTCTCTTGCATAAGTTGCCAAGAAATAACAACATTTTATGAACGTCTTCTCCATGCTGCACTATACTGGTCTTTCAAAACGAGCTGAGGGCATCAGTGCAGCTCTTACACTTTCAGTCCGCCTGTTTTCACAGAATATCTGAAAACTGTGGCATACGGACCCCTGCAGTCAAAAAGGGACAGCTGGAAGTGAACAAGGGTTCTTCACAAGTACAAATTGATCTCCACCAAGTTCACACTTTTAACAAGTTTTTCACAAGGTGTCAAAACCAGACACTGTCAGCCTGACCTCTGCTCAGCGCTGTCTGAAGCAGTCCTGGCCAGGTATTCTCAGGGTCCATTACTACACATAATGTTTAACAGATCTGGGACATACAGGAACCTGACTGACTATGATAAATGGATCTGAAATACTGTTACCAGATCCGGTCTCAGGTTCTATGCTTTGGGTGGACTCATGAAGATTTTCTGAGTGAACCCGTCTACTGTCCATCACCAGCTTCCGTCCTCACAAGTACTGTTTTAAATCCTGTCAGGCTACTGCAACACATACACTACTCTCCAAGAGAAAAATGCTATTGTTTTTGCAAAAACTGAGCCTATATTGTTAACCAGAGTACGTTCATGACGGACATACCCTAATGAGATACCAGCCTATTTGTAAGGTTATTTATTTATTTTCCTAAACATTGTGTGTGTGCCGATCTCCAGCGCAGACCCAGTAGGATTCCAATTTATCCAGCGCAGCTTGATGTCATTGTTCGATCAGCTCCACGAGGAAGGCGATGCTGTCGGATTCTGCTCTTCCTCAAGATGTGCAGGAATTAAGTTCCAGCACACCCCGAGGGGTCCTCGTATGTTGTGATTAGTTATTTTGTGAATAAACAAGCTTGATCAATTAATTCCATGCACAGTGGATGTGGCTGTATAGTGTCCAATGTTCCAATGTTTATATAGATACATGAGAGGATGCAGAGCGGGGAGAGAAGAAGTGCAACTGCAAAATCACCTCTTTGGCCCCGATTTGTCTTCCAACTCATTGCTGTGGCTCCCTCTGGAGCAGCATGCTGCAGTCTCTACTTCAGTGTTTGCTCTTGTTTCGTTGTGATTCACCTTTTTCCTTCATTCCCCTTAGATCCTTCATCCATGTTTTTTCATGTTTTTTTTTAACTATATGGTTCTTAGCGTTTTGATAACATAATGATAATGTTTTGTCCTTCTTAAAGCTATAGGTGTCATAATTTGTTTCGGAAACAATTTTTTATCTTTTTTGATAAAGTCCTCTGAACCTCCCAGTGGCAATCAACAGTGAAAGCAGCTGTCGGTAGCCCTTGCAGTATTGTTATAAAAAGACCAGTTGTTTCATTTGGACTGCATGGAATGATTCGCTGGCATACCTGTATGTCAATAATCAACACTCTGTCCTTGCTCTTGTGGCACATGACCAGGTTTTTCATAGTACACCAGAAAGACTGTTCAGCCGGAATTTAACGTTTCACTACACACAAAAATTCCCCGCGTTTTAGGGGAAGAGCACTGACAAATGTTGCATAAAATTATATTTCTACAATATATTTTACAATAATAATAATAATAATAATGTATTTTCTCCCCTAGCTTTAATTGTGCATAAAGACTTGCCTGCAGCTGCCCCTGTTGCATCTCTCTGATCATTCTGAGAGTCATTCTCTCAGGTCAGAGATGACAAAATGGTGTAAAGTCTCTGGCAAACATGCCTGCTCCATCACTCATACCAAAGCTCTCCTAATTAAATTTCAAGAAAGCGGTAAGAGAAAGTAGTGATTTTCAGTTACTTGCAATATGAGTCATTAGTCATCTAATTCGCTAATATTGGATTAGGTGGTAGCAAAATGCTGTTATGAAAAATGTATATCTCCCAAGGTATGCCCTTGCAGGGCGTTCAACCAATGCTGAGCTGAGCTTTTGCTTCCATATGCTGTATTTCAGGGGTGAAATCTGAATCGTTGGCTGTGTGCAAAGAACATGACAAACTTCCTCTTCCCTGAGATTTTATAATCAGCGGATTTAAGTCGTCAGTGTGACCCAGATAGATGGACAACAAGCGTTGCAGAGGTTGGTGTTTTTTGTTTTAGTTTCACTGAGTCATGACTGCTAAGGAAAAAATGCACACATTATTAAGGTATAGATCCGGTTCCCAGGACATCTGGCTCCCTTGAGAATTCACAGAAAGCTGAGGAGAATTTAGTATAGATCCTGGTAAATCACAGTTTGGGATTGCTTCAAGGGATGCACTGCTCCATAGCAATGTCTATCTTTGCGCTCCTCGAGCATACATGATTCATTGGCAATACATACTAACTCTCACTGTAGGGGACAGAAAAATGCCATGTTATGATGCTAGACTGTCGTAATAAATAAAGGAGGCTATTCAAGCGTGCAACTGAAATGAATGGAGTTCAGCGGAAGTTTTGCTTAAGGGAAGCAACAGTCCAAAATCTGTTTAGGTTGTGCTGTCTTTTTAGTTTACTGTTATGTTACAGGAGCACACTTTTGGGGAAAGAGAGACACTCCTGACTGGAATGATGATATTACTGAAATGAGAAAATAAACGGTGCGAACCCAGGGTCCTCATCTGTGTTCTCCTTGTATGTCTTAATCAGTTCCTAGTTCCGAATGCACACTTCCCTCAGGAGTGTGCATTCGTCATCCAGATGTTGTCAAAATGAGTCACAGTACCGCGACACGGGCTGTCCCACTCGTCACATGAATCGTCGACTCCTTTGAAAATGCCATTTTTTTATCTGTGTGCCAGCAGCAGAGCAATAAAGTTTGCGGTAACTTTATTTTAAATCATTTTGTATTGATAGGCACTTATTAAGTAATTTGTATTCTTTCCTCATATTAAGAATATACATTTGTGGATTTAGAATTTGCAAGAAGAAAAAGCTTAACAATGTTTATTTTACCTGTTCAAACCTGTGTTTGTCCGACTTCTTCATGTCGAAAATGATATGTTGTGAATAATTCAATGTTATAGAGTTGACTTGGATAGTTGGATAGTACACATTTTCTAAGTTGTTCCAAATCAGAAATATGTGAGGAGATAAGTTACGCTTGTAACTCATTCCATGGTCGTCTCTCAGCCTGAGACACATCACACGGCATGCATCTGCACTGATGCATCAAATAATTGAGAAGTAAATAAACTAATAATCATAACAAAACTAATACAACTGGTACAACACAAAATCACAAAAAAACAAAATACTACTATTATTCATCTTAAAATATATGACATAAAAAGAAAGCTAAATGGAATATATTTTTATTACAAATCAGGCTGAATCAACTTTATACCAAATGACAAAATACACAAGGCACCTTTTCCTGATTACTACCAAATTCATCTGTAATAAATGTAATAAATGCTACTTTAATGTCCCAGTCAGTCTGATTGTTGGGTCCAGAGCAAACTATAAGACAGTATGAACTGACCATAACACTGACTATGTTAACATTAAATCAATACTCTGACAATTGGCTTTGTTTTAAAGAAGAATATATTTTTTATCATGATGTCTACATGAGTATTTCTGTTTAGGCAACATGTTACAGAGTAAAGTCCATGTATGACTCCACATACAACATACTGTACATAATGTGACCAGATTCAAGTAATTAGAATACACTGTTTACATGGTGTCTTATTCAGACTACTGTCTCGCTTGTAACTAAAATGCCTCTCCTTGAACAATACCTTGTGGATCAATATAGAGATTGATCTGTTGCTCTCCATTCATGCTCTTGTTTTCTGCCTGAAGGCTCATGGGTTTGTGTCTCGGTCCATTTTTTTTTGTAAAATGATTTCCATGTTTTTTGTTTGTGGATGGCAAGTTGCAGTCAGATGGAGCTTTGAAGTCTGTTTATTTATGTTTCGGTATGGGGTGACGTGGAGAGGATGAAATCTGTAGCATTCTTTTTAGTCTGATGAGATGAAGGAGGTGAGGAGGTAGTGTCTGTGTTTGGGGAGGTAAGCAGTTTGCATAATAGGGTTGCGTGATGGTCCAGATGGCAGAGGGTTGAAATGGGAATGTGGTTGTACTTCAGTTTTGTTTCACTTTGAAATTGTTCCAGTTTGCTTTGGGATTATAGGTGGAAGTTATTCCGTATATTGCCCTGGAGGATCATCAACAAACACCACCTCCCAGTACACTTCACTACTCTGCAACACCTTAAGGCACAACTTTGTTCATCCTAAGGACAAACTACCTAGACGCAAACAGAGCAATGTGGTTTATGCATTGCATTGTAATGAGGAGTGTCCTGACCTCTACATTGGGGAAACCACACAATCATTGCATGAACACCTGGCACAGCACAGAAGAGCCAGCTCATCTGGACAGGACTCAGGTGTCACCTACATCTGAAGGAGAAGGGACACTCGTTTGATGATGAAAAAGTGTTGTATTCTGGCCAGGGAAGACAGATGGTTTGAAAGAGAAGTGAAGGAAGCCATCTACGTCAACCTGGACAAACCATCAGTCAGATATGATGGACTAAGACACCATCTATCAGCCACTTACAATGCTGCCCTGAGCTCTCTTCCTAAAGAGATCAAAAGTCACATACAAAACAACAATAGCAAAGTCCAACACCCACACAATTGCAGACTCTTTCTCTCAGGTGACCCTAATGACCCTCTTTCACATCTTGTCTCAGGTGAAACCAACAACCTGTAACTGGATCAGAGGTGTAAACGATCTGCATTGTTCAACTTAATGACTCTCTCAAGAGGTTAAATACCGTTTTTTTCCACCTGTTAGTCTCTAGAAGGAGAGGTCAACACCTTCAACTTAACTCAAACAAGTCCAGTTGCCCACAGCTAACTAAGATGACTGTGACCTGGATGACTGAGAACCTTCACTTATGAGAGTCAACAACTCAAACTGTCACAATCAGGCCCTGCAAAGTTCAAGTAAAGTTCCTGCACTGCACACAGGAAGTGATTTGTTGTATGTCAAGACAGGTGGAGGCAACTGCACCATTGCACAAGTAAAGCAAGACAGCTGGAAACCGGATGGTAAATAACTGAAACACATAAAGTAGAAGCATCTACAAAAAGTTTCAGAAGTGAATTGTACTGCTCAAAAAACCCCAGTCATTCAGCAGTTGTACAGGATAAATGCTTCTTACCTCTGCCTGTCCCCTTGCACTGCTGGTGTATACACATTAAACACTCCCTCAGTTAGGTCTGGTTATATTCATTCCAGAGCCCGTTGAGGACTCGGCATTATGCAGTGCATAATGCACTTTAAAGCTGGAAGTTTACATAGATAGGTGCTTTAACTGTCACTGCACACAAATACAACAACATTTAGTTTGGAGCAAACCTGAGATATGTTAGTAAAGATAATATATATCATAAAAATATTAAATACTAAATAAGAGTGACTAAATAAGAGTGACACATTTAATTTAACACATTTTTCATCCATTTTTGACAATAAAAAAGTAAGAGTACATTTAGCTTAACACTGTAGCATTTTGGCAGTATGGTGTTTTTTTGTGTGAATGTTTAATTTATCCTCCACCCCTGAACAACACAATATGCAATTTCTAAGCTCATACATTTCAATAAGAATCCAGTTCCACTTGTAAACAGTCACAATGTGATCCATACACATAATGACCCCTAACAGAGAGATAATGGATGATACTGCCCAGTGCATTATACACCCTGATTAGGTCAGACCACAGACTATAGGAGGCAGTTTATTTTCAGCGGTGCTGCCGCATCATCTACCTCAGCTGCACCATTATTTGAATAAGCCAACACACCTTAGCAGCACGTAACGCTCACCAGCATACACCAGTGATAGCCATGAGAAAATGACAGTAAATCTGTGGCCGATAACTCCTGTAAATGGTGCCTAATCAGTCAGGGCCTCCTCCACCAACGCTCTGGCTACCTAGGCTAATATAATGTACCAAGCAGAGAGGAACACAACCTTTCTCAGGATTGGTTTCTGCCGGGCAAATATCTCCTGCTTTAGTTAAGCCGCAGTAGTCTTGTCCACGCTGTTCTGGTGACAGGGGGCAAAATGTACCATTTCAGTGTCACCAGCTGTTGAAGCGCAAAAAGGTACTTCTCCATTCTGGCTGTTTTGGATAATCACAGTTTTATTTTATTTTAGACAACAGAGTCTACTAGTCTCGAAAATATAGCAATAGCAGGATACACACAGGCTGCAACCACTACAACCCACCCCCTGCCATCGCGCATCTTGTCACAATTGCTGTTGAATTTCTGGGACTTGCTATCTGGGAGGGGGTGGCAATGTGGAGGAGGTGTGACAGATATGGAGGGGCAAAGTTATGGATGACTTTGAATGTGTACAGAAGGATTTTTAATTCAGTGCGGAAGTGGACCATGAGACAATAAAGCTGGTGCAGAACGGGGATGATATTGTGAGGAGGGGTTTGGTGATTTTTCGAGCAGCAGCATTCTGGACCAGTTGAAGTTTGTGTAGTCATTTGCTTGGAGGATCAAAGGGAAGGGAGTTGCAGTAGTCGACCCGTTAGGTGACGAGGCTATGGATAATAATGGCAGTGGTATGGGGGATGAGGGAAGGCCCTGTTCACACGGAAAACGGAACAAAATGTTTTTTTTGTTGTTTTGAAGAAGTTGAATGTATTTTAGAGCAGCGGTCCCCAAACCACGGACCACTTTAATGTCAGACAATATTTTCACGGACCGCCCTTTAATGTGTGGCGGATAAATACAACAAAATAAAATGATACGACTGGCATAAAAACTGGTATTTTCTAAACATAATAATAAACGTGAATCCACTGTGTATGCAAATGTATTAGCAGCGTCCTCGTAACATCATGCCAGCGATACTGCACAGAACGGGGGACAAATGGCCAAATCCATCAACCAGTTGCGGATGCTGCTCGCCGACCAAAGGACAAATGTGTTAATTGCGCAGCAGCCGGTAATGGAGGACCCAGACGCGAGCCAGGAGACGGGAGACTGGAGCTTCGTCAACAGCAGCAGCACCCGCTCACCCTGCTTCACACAGGTAGGATGTCGGAATTGGCAACAGGGTTTTCAGTGCTGTTGTGGCGATCTCAGGGTATTCTGCCATGACTTTAATGCAGAACACCGGCAGAGTTATTGTCTCAAACATACTTTCAATGCCGCCGTCATTTGCGATCTCCAGCAGTTGATCTTCGGTACCGGTCCTCAGCCCAGGGGTTGGGGACCACTGTTTTAGAATACACCCATGGGCTCCATATATCCATACATCCATGGTTCTGCTGCACGAGTGAGCTTCACCTAGCAGAGAGCCAGTCTGACTGAAGATATAGACGGAGAGAGAGAAGCTGCGGCTGTGCAGTGAAGTTGACTGTGTACGCAACAATCATTGATCTGTATTGTTAATGTCAGTAAAAATAGTTGTTATCTGGCATTCAGTCTGCAAGGTCTGATGTAGAGGAACTGTAAACTAAAGATAATTTTCCTGGGTCTTTTCTAAGGAGATACTGGAAGCAAATAGTAAGCTAATGGTACTGAGTGGATGCTGACCACAGAATATAACTGAAATTAACCTAATGTAACAGACACTTAAACAAGACAAATGTCAAAAGGTCACAGACACTTAAAGTAGAAGTGTTGCATGAGTTCAAATCAAAATCTGTGTTACATTTAGTGTCCTGAGTATTAGCAAAGCTGCTTAACACATCATCGAAGGCTTTTAATAATAATAATATAAACAGCAGCGCACTACGATGTGCAAACATTTCTGTAAATCCAAAGTTGTCATCAGGGTACCCTGTAATTAATCAAAGTGAGAAAAATCTCTGCATGAACACACTTGTCAACACATTTGACAGTCGTGAAACCGTACAGCATCTGAGATCTTGCTGGCAAAACATTAATTAACCAGTTTGCACTGTAAGTAAAATAATTGCTAATATTAAGAGGTCCTTTTCTCTTCCTGTGTTTATATTAATGTAAATTGTGAATTTTTATTGTGTATATAAAAGCGTGATATAAAAATGCAGTGCCACTTATTTTCAGTAAAACCTTCAAGGCTATTCTCACAATGAAACATATCGTGTTGTAGCAAAGGCAGATAATAGTAATAACAAGAATAATAATTATACAACAAACGCCTTAATTTCAACCTACAAGATGATAACGATACTCCCTAAAGCAAAGTGCTGAATTGTGTTACTTTTCCAGTTTCTAACTTACTGTAACACCTTACAAAAGTGATGTTACCAGTCTGACAGCAATTATCAGTCGGAGTGGTGTTGCACCAGCTCAGCAACAAAAGGTGACCCAGTTGAAGAGTTGGAGTTTTTATGTTTTAGGTTTAACACAGGTTCAGGTACATAGATGCATTTGGATTGTTCTTTCCAGATATCCATATGTCAGAACCTGAGTGATATCTGGAAAGATAAATAAAGACAGTCAAAACACACACTTAATAATTGTGATAGACCTTTATTTTTAAAACACTGGTTTAAATTATGGACCTGAAGAAGTGGCAGGTGCCAAGTGACAGTGGGAGAGAGAGAGAACTGACAGGGTTGGATGCAGGAAATGAAAAGGGTCCAGTCTGATAATGGTTTGAGAATGACACCCTAACTCCCCGGAGAAGCTGTCACAATGGCTGTTGTATAGTCAGACCTCCACACTCACACATGCACACTCAGACCAACTTCTCCCCTCAGTCCCTGCCAATATAGGAGGCAGTGGAATTAAGTCATTAAAATGCCCATCGGTGTTTCTTAATTAGAAGGCATTGAAAAAAAGGGTATTCGGTGTGAGGGGACCAAGTGACAATTCTTTAACTTTCAGCTCTTTTCCAGACAATTATGTGGACTTGCTTAAGACTTGCCCCTGCATTTCCATTCAGTACTCAAACAGACTTAATGAGAATGCCCAGCTATTTCAATGTCTGGTCCTTGTTAGAAGTGAAAATTCAATCAACAACAGGCCCTAACGTTAATTTGTAATAAAATTGCCATCAACAATCGTAAAGTCCTCTAAACAAGCCTAAGCACTCTGCTGGGTCAGGTTTGGATTGTGCAGGTTAAGACACTCCTTTTCAGTACATGCTATACGGTTTCCATCAGAGAAATAAGTCTTGACTTCACTTGCAATTCAATGACCCAGTTTGATTGAATATTGCCTGAGGAATAGTCACATTATTACGAGACATGTTTAAATGTCTGCAGTGTTGCCTCTGTTTGCTTTTTTTCCCCCATTTTCTGCTTCTGATTAACAGAAAGTTTCCCTTCACGCATCCACAAAGGAGCTTATAGTAATACTGCGTGTGCTCACAGGGACAGCTTACACAGAACAGTCAAGGATATGTTCTGATTGAAACTGTGTCCATTTCTCTATATCACATTCTGTCTGCGTCAACAGGCACAGCAGGTAGAGTGTGTGCTCATCAGAGTCCTCGCGTCCTGATTGGTGGCGGCATTTTCTGCAAATGTGAGAGAAGACAGCTTGGAGGGGTTGTTTGGAATAAATGCTTGCTTCTCCAAGACAAGAGGTAGGAAACTCGTTCAGATAGTCACAAATATACTCAGACTGACTGTGATTTTCACTGGCAGAAGAGATTTAATGATAATACTACTACTAATAATAATAATACTAATACATTTTATGTAGAGGTACATCAGTACATCAGCAGTAAAACATGGATAACTGTCCAGGGAGTGACCCCACCTATGTCAGCTGAGATTGGCACAGCACCCCCCGCGACCCTCCTGTGGAGGATAAAGCCGTAGAAAATGGATGCATGGATGGGACAGTGTAGCAGGATGAATGAGGCCAGTCGGAACAGATGGGTTTTGATTTGAATTGAGGCGGGGGATTCAATATTTCTGAAGTCAGGTGGTAGAGAGCTCCAGTGGCGGGAGACAAGACGGCTGAATGTTCTGCTCCCCATGGTGGTGAGGTGGGTGGATGGGACAGTTAGATGTATGGAGGAGGAAGATCTGAGGGAACAGGAGGGGGTGGCAATGTGGAGGAGGTCTGATATAGATATAGATATACACAAAAACGCAAGCGTTTTGAGATTTTCCCACTCTGAGACCTGCTTTCACAAAATACCACCTCAGGGCTCCCAAAACGCCATTTCCGTGTTGATGAAACACCAAAAATACCCAAAAAGTAAGACAAAACCTATGCAGATTCACCTACAACCACAAGATGATCAACTCCTCAGGCCCCAAAGACACAGAAGGTAAGTGTGAGCTCACTGTATAACAGTCAACATGTTAGAAGGTGAATATGATGCAGTTATTTTCAGACAAGGCAAAGCATTGGTATTCCACATTTCAACAGCAAGGCAATGCAAAGTGCTTCACATGGCTTGTACAAGGTATGACACTGAAAACTTAAAATGTGATTTTGACTTCATTGTGGCTTCATACTTCAAACTAAAGGTTAAATGAAGGTGAAAAAAAGATTGCAATTTAACGATGGTAGAAAAATGACAGCATCCATTCATATTAACTACTTGAAAGTTGTGCCTTCAGACTTTAAATTAAAAAAGGTGAAAACCATGTTATTTGTAGATCCAGATGCAAATCACAGTACTGTGATTTTCTGCCTCTCTCTGGTCAAACACCAGCTAGTGCATTCAAATATTGCCATTGGTTATGTTGGTCCATGTTTTCATCACTGGTAGACTATTTCGTCACTCTCTTGTCTAATCAGCATGAGGGTCTTTATACCGAGACCCCTCCCAGCACCTCGCCAGACTGCCGCAACTCCATATCAGATTTCACTACCAGACCACGCCCCCTCACTGTTTAACTCTTTCCCTCCCTCCTCCTCTCCCTCACTCAGGGCTCAGCCTACTTTCTTGACATTTTTTCAAAATCTAGCATTGGGCTGGATTAGCTGTAGAAGAGGGGGTTCAGTGACACTTTAATAAATGGCTGTGGCCAAAAGGAAAGTCTTCAGTTCTGAATTAAAATAATACAGAGTTACATTCAACGTGCAGTTCTCTGGGAATTTGTTCCTGATATAAGGAGCAGAGAAACTGAACTAGTTTTTGTTGTCATCTTGGTGACAGAAACTGGACCATGGCTCTGGTTATATTTTGGCCTTAAACTGTTCAATGTATTAAAGAACAACTATGCATGACATGCTGCTTTGAACTGCAATTGATGGATTTACCTTTGGTAACAACACATGCATGCATTTACATGCATGTGAAAGGCTGATTTAGACTATATTTTTAGTTTTCTTAATGAAATGTAAACACGTTAGTCCGACTAAATCGAGTTAGTCTTAGTCGGACTAACATACCTGGATAATGTTATTCATACTCCTGCATGTATACATTTGTCGGAATGGAGTCGGACTTGGCGTTCTGCACATGCACTAAAATGTCCTCCCTGGTGTTTCACCCGAAATCTCTCCCCGATCGTACGGAGGCGGCGTCATGTTCTTCGGACATACAGCAACCACAAGAGCCATGCTTGATCTAATTTGTATCACAGTTAACATGTACAGCAGGAACGAAACATACACAACCACAGCACGCTCCATCTCGCCTTCCACGTTCACTGTTTGTTTTTCTGTGATGTAAAGGTCAACAGGAAACCGATTCAATATGCACTATCTTATAGAGAGATACAGCGCCACCTATGGAGGTGGAGTCAGATGAATAAATCGATTTGCAACTCCTCTGCATTACTCAAGGCAAGTTGTCTGATTGCTTGTCTTAGTCAGACTACAGCTTTAGCTGAATTAAACTGTCTTACATACTGACTGACAACCCCTCACCACAGTACAACCCTGATTGGAATGCTCTACCTTACAGAAGACTTAAACAAAAAGTCATTGTTTTTGAGGAAAAACTTCCAATGAGACCTCAAAACAGCTTTGAAACCTCTCAGTTCAGCCTCTTAAGCTTTGCTGCCTGTTGTGCTTTGAGTGGTGTCGTAGAAAATACAAAGAAAAACTTTGTCTCATTGGGTTACTCCTTTCAAATTGTTTACTCTTCTTTTTGGATGCTTTGGATTAAAATGAGCACCAGCAAGCTCCTGTCTGTTCACAGCATGAGACCATTGACAAAAATTCAGCATCTCAGCATCTTAACTCCTCTGGAGATGAATACATGAATGTCCAATAACCCTGCTCCAAAAGCTTTCGGAGTCAGCTCTGCTTTGTTGCACATTAGACAAAGGCAAGGTACACTCTCTTTTAGAAGGGTGAAACCCTAAAACTCAACAATAACACTAACAAGGCTGGAGCTCACCCAATGAGACCCAAAGCTTTTTTGGAAAGAAAAAAAAGATAAATGCCTATCAAGGAGTTGCTGAATTATTTATCACCTCTGCTCTGCTGTCAATTTGTTCCTGCCATTTGGATTTGCCATAAATGAAATCTGTTTGAGCCACAGATGAAAATCTAACGAATAGGCCTCAAAAGAAGAGGGGGATTAAGTCTTTCTTTTGTTTGACTTGGACTTTTGTGCAAAATTATCAAAGCCCGCTGGCAAATAGAATCATCTCCCAACGCCCAATGAGCAACCGGCAAACAGCAAAGGCTTTAGAAGATTTAATTATGCCTAATTGTTTCTGTTGCAGTGTGTTCCCATCAATCATTCTGCGTCTCTTATGCATATTTAAATAGAAGGAATCCTGATTCTTTGATAATGATGAGAAGATGGGAGGAGAAAGAGAAAGACTGATGCTTATGTAAGATGCTATATGTGCATCTATACTGAACATATCAAGGCAGTCTAAGTTTCTCATGCATATGCCTCTGATGTTCGATCACACGCTGCCACTGCAAGGATTCTGTATGATGCAAGTGAGGAGAAACAATGTTGCATTCCAGCCCATGGCTTTAAGAGTATCACCCCAAAAACAGCAAATGTCACGGCATCTGACCTTCAGACGGTTATCTACAAGCCTGTCTTGCATCTTCTGCTTTTCATGCACTGCTTTGTCATTTACTCTATGTCTGTCTGTCTGTGAATAATGTCCCCTTAGGCTGAGTGTCCACCCAGACTACCACCCCCTACAGAAATGGTTCCTCTTACTTTTAAGCCTTTAAACGTATTTCTTTTAATGGCTCAAGCTGCCTTTTCTCTTCTGCGTTGACAATATACCAGTATATATTTGTGATCATTTAGGAAGCACCAATCCATCAGTTACAAAATCCATGCAGGCATTCATTTAAACAGTCTCCAGCATATCGTCATACTCAGTGATGGATCAACAACAAATTGGTGTAAAAGTGGTGCTAATAAATGTAAGATCTGTGACAAATAAGACTTTTATTCAATATGATTTTACAGTTTCTCAGAGGCTTGACACGTCGCGTATAACTGAGAGTAATACTGAATACTTAGCTCAAGTCTGGAAAGAGCTGTCTGCTGGCTGAACTGTGGGAAAGAAACTATAACCTCACTTCCAGAATAACCTTTAAGGTGAGTACTTTTCTAACTTGGTGGGGAGGTATAATGTGCTAAGGTCATGTCTGAGGTTTTGTTCACATTTGTCCCACCTGTTCCCAACTAACAGTGGGACAGTGGGTAATATTATAACCATATGGTCGGGGTTCAATTCCCAGCTTTGCATATTGCATGCTATGTCTACAAGATACTGTGTTGGCAGTGTGTGAACATTACATTACATGTCATTTAGCAGACGCTTTTATCCAAAGCGACTTACAATAAGTGCATTCCAACATTTGGGTACTAACAAGGAAAAAGCATTATAAAAAGTTAATTTATGTTTTTTTCTGTGTCATCATTGACACATGTCGGTCTGTGTCATGGAGAAGTGGCATCTAAAATGTACTCATGTCATTACTACAGCGTCAGTAGGCCATCTTGTGATTGGACCCCTGAGCTGCCCTCTGAGTCTAATGACAGTGGCATACTTATCGCATCATATGTAGAGTTACTGCCACTACAAAGAGCGACAGCTGAGTATTTTCAGAAATGACTTACACGGCCATTACTTTCATGTTTCATGTGTAGAGGGGGAAATGATCTGCTATAGAAACTGATGGCCAGCGTGATATTTCAAAAGGTTATGCTGCATCTTGCGCAGCGATTGTTTTCCAGAGATTTATACTTGTTTAAAGGGGGGTTGTGGTTGTCAACGATAACAAATTCACTGACAAATTACTGGGCAGTGTGCCATTTTGAATTCATTTAGCAAGACAAGGTAGAGATAAAGGCGCTACCCCAACTGTCTGTGAGCGACACTTAGTAAATCAGAGCGGAGCATGGATAAATTATGCTGCTGAGAAAGTCTCTCTCTTCTGAAGGACAACAGCAGTGTAGCTATTTACACGCAGCTGGCCTACAGCATAGGTCAGCACTCACTCCTCCTCTTTCTGTCCTTTTCCAAATGTCACACCAGGCCAGGTTGCAGAGGGAATGAAAGAAATAATACCAATCCTGAGTCACTTAACTGATTTGGTACAATTGCAAAGGTAGTGATTTAGTGGAATGGTACACTACGTATTTTTTGGTGTTTCCATTTTTGGCACCCTTCCCTTGGGGTACCAGAGTAAAATAATATGGTACGGGTGGAGCTAGACTGGCTCCACCCACGACAGTCATAGATAGTTTGGGTGAAAAAAACGTAACTCCCTTGCGACCATTGTTTCTCCAAGCCCACATTCTCGTCTTATACAAAGCTTGATGTCTTGTTGAGACAAATCAAGCAGGGGAAAAAAAAGAGCTTCATTCTCTTGTTGCTTGCGTTCGATCGGCTATTGTTGTTGTCGTTCACTGTCGTTGCGCTGGCCATTGGGCAACACCCCGCCAACCCCCCGCCTACCAAGTAAAGGTACTCAGTCAAAAAGCAAGCAGGGCTTTACTGTTCTAAAGTGCACCATGCGATGATGAAAACACATTTATTACTTTTTTGTTATTTACTGTGCCAGGTCTCCTAAATTACACAGGCCATAAACTAGTAGACATGATGGATACCAACTGGAGGACGAATGAAGATTAATGATGAACAACTGGAGCTATTTCACTTTTTCGTCTTCTTGTGGTGATGAGTTATTATTAATCTCTTTCTATGGATTTTTCCCAGACATATTCAAAGACATGACATGTTTTTTAGTAGAAGAGGGCAAGATAGAAAAAAGACGTTTTCCATTGATGAGAAATAAAAGCATTTATTTCTTTTTATTATTTTGAGTTAAATCTTTCACAAAAACCCTGCAGCTTTGATTTTGTGGTGAATAGAAAGCATTCAAGCCTTTTCATAAAATAATTTCCCATGAATTATACATGCCACTATATGCAAATTGATATACACTAGGCTCATCAAGCAGAGTAAACTGCATACTGGTACAATGTGTGCCCTTCTGCCCACTGAGCAATTTTGATCGTGGCTGAGGAAAGTTTTGCAGACATGAGAAAAACTTCCTCAATGAGTGTTTGGGCTGACTTTGTCCGAGCTAAATGTGGCATAATAAAAGACGTGATTTCGATCAACTTTGTTGGACCGAGGGTATTTTACGTTGGACTTCAGTTATTGAAATTGACCAAATATAAATTGTTTAATGTTATCGTGAGCTGCAGGACTTCATGCATGGTAAACTGCTGGGTCAGTTGAGGACAAAATGTTAGAGGACAAAAAGTGACTTTATTCTCTTTTATCTCAGCCTCAGTGACTCATTTTTTTCTTAAACACTTTTCAGTAAAACTTCAGTGTGTACATTAGTATGAATTGAATGCAAAGTAAGATTATTCAGAATATATATGTCATTGTAACTTTCGTAACGTTCTTATTACATACATACTACAGGATTATCATACATACTACAATTACATACTGTAAGTGTCTGATAATCCTGGGACAATCCTGTGAGAAGCTTTTGGTCCATGGACTTCAGTGTCTCTGGATCAGTGTTTGATTTGATATTACCACAGTGCATGCCAGTGGACATTTTAAAATTCTACACCTAACCAACCTCATGAGTATGTGTGCAGCTAGTGCTGAAACTATGGAGAGGTCTGACTGTCTGAGAGGATGGTAAAACATTAAGAGTGTTTTGACGGATTTCTCCTGGTGAAACGTATGCATTATGCATATCCATTGTTAAATATGGCATGCAATATGGATGGGGATTGTATCAGGGAGGCATAGCCTCCTGTGTATGGCCTCATTGAATGATCCAGATGTCTAAATCCAAGCTATCTAAGTTAGTAACTTTAAAATCATATATATTTACAAAATTGTTGCTTATTTGGTGATCATACTGAAATAAGTCAATAAATAAAAGAAAACAGTGGATAATTACTTTCTTGTTATATGAACAGACAAAACACTGTTACACTATTTGCTTTTGAAAAAAGGCAATTCACTTCTTTCCCATAAGGAGATTGCCTTTGTGTTCTTGTTCTGGGGAGTCAAGTTTAATTTTAATGAAACACTGTATTGGAAAACAACACGTCAGAAGTGGGAAAAAAAACACAACACACAACAAAAGAAAGTACAATGGAGAGCAGTGATGGGGTTGCACTTCAATATCTTTTACTTAAGTCCCCCTTTTAAAACTCAGCAGTGACTGGATGATTTGATGAGTTCTAGAACAGTGCACATTTCAACATTGTGCTGGGAAAAAGGTGCACAGTCACTGACAAGACACCTAAAATAAAATAAAAAAGTAAGTAATAAAAAGTAAAAGAAGAAATAAGCAAGTTCACGCCATTGGCATTTCACTTCTGCCAATTAAAGCAGATTAAAAATGTGTGTCTATAACAGATTGTATTCATTTATATTGTAGACAAAAGTCAGACAAAAGTCATTTTTTATTTTTGACAAGGTAAACATTATGAGCCAGTGGGTCCTTGGGCACAGACTTAAAAAGGGACGAATGACATAGTAAAAAAGATATCGTGCTTGGGATTCAGGTACCCTGCCCAATAAGTAATCCATCCTTGCTGAAAATAAAACAATTCATATAACCATTTACATTTAAATTGCCATATGTTTTCTTGATTTAAGTGACAAGGTGTATTTACTATTGTAATAATGATAACTGCCATCATTTCAATTTGGGCTGCTTGGATAGTATAAATCAAATGAATCAATTGCTGTATAAAATACAGTATGTACCCTATCATGGTTAGTTGTATTCGTTTTCACAGACAACCCAATCCATTATCTGAAAAGCAGTGAAAGAGTGAACCCAGAGAGACATGACTGATGTATAATTCTCTAACTGTTTGTCTATATTATGAATGTAGAGTCCAACCATGCCAGGAAAAACCTAAAATATAAATGCTGTTTGGCATAAAATGTGCTAAATTGCATGATTTGTTTGAATAAATAACTGTATAGGATAGATGGGAAAAAGAAAAAACATTAGTGGTGGTGAGAATGTTTTTATTGTTTATCATTTTACTGGCACCTCATACAAGTCATCCATGCAAGTGGAGAGAACAGGTATTATTTAAAGTTACCCTACCTTTGGCTGATTCACTTTGACACAGTTGTGCTATCAGTCAAGCACTTTTGTCAATACATCATTGTAAAGCTGACAGCAAATGATTTTGTCTCAGGAGATGTGTCCCGGTGCGTCTTGTATCACTGATAATTGCTGGAAAGTTTCCAGATATGAAGTGTTCAATTTCCTCACTAGAAACCTTATAATTGTGTTAGAATGTAAAGTGAAATGTTTAACTTTCGCCAATAAACGGATCGATTGAGGTCAGCAAGTACTTGGCAAAGACTTCTGAAGGGAAAAAAAAACAGCTCTTGAAAGATAAGGCTGGCATCACTACACATTTTGGTTTTGTCACTCAAATAGCACGCACACACACACACAAACACACGCACACACACACAACCAGCTATGTGGTGCTTGTTGGGGCATGTCCTTTCCCCACAATTCTGATGACTCCTGCTGTTGAAGGTATATGGTGTAACTGTTACCTTCCTGAGAGTATCTGGCACTATTTTGTCAGCAGGGAATTCATTTCCATTTGTTGAGATTGACTTGGAAGAAAAGCTGCAGGGATCCTGATCATTATAATGAAGCAACATGTCAATCATTGATGTCTTTTTAATAGTTTATTTGGACACAGATGGAGGTCTATTTGCCAAGAGGAGTAAACTATTTCATACTGACTTCACAAGTGATTCTATTTTACAGGGAGGAGTTGATTGTTTTCGTTTAAAATGTAGAATAACGCCAGATGTATGTTGTGAGGGATACGCCATCGCTGAAGATGACACAAGCTGCCACTGTGTGGTCTTTGCTAAAGCCATGAAACAGGAAATAGCCTAAATGTATATGTTAGGGTGGCAGAGTGCTGGGGAGTTACTACTGGTGCCTCCCAGCAATACGGTTCTTATTTTAAATGTCTGCTTGAATGGGGCCTTGTGCATGTTCTTGCTGTGTTTGTGTGGATTTTATGTTGCTACTACTGCTTCCTCTCTATAGTTTAAAGACACGTGGATAGGTTATTGGAGGCTCTAAATAGATAATAGGTGTGTGTAAGAGAACCCACCCACAAAGAGGGCACTAGGGTGCCGATCCACCTGTCTTACATGAAGAAGACTAAGATAGGAAATGAAATAATTTTACAAAAATATGAACATTTAAATAAATGAGCCATACATTATAAATCCATGGCCGTGTGTAATCTGCATTTAAATTTAAAGACGTATTTCCTGTTCCTTTGGGGCGCAAAAATATTTACCATACCTCGTTATAAATGGCGCATGCGTGCATCCCTCCAATACAAAAGAAAATGAGCGCCCAAAAACTGCCCACAACCAAGCGGACTGGCCCAGATAACCGGAAATAAACATCTTACTCCAGTAACTACTGGGACATGCTCTTGTGCACAGCTGCAGATCCGTCAGTGTCAGTGTGGACACACGTCTTCGCCACAGCAGGTGAGACAGGTGATGACTGAATCAATCATGCCTTTATAAACTTTTGTGAACGTCCCCCCAACATTCTTTATCACCAGCCGCCATTGATAGCTAAGGAATGCAAATTAAAGAGAAAAAGAATACAGCAAAAATGACAGACGTTTTTTTTTTTTGTAAATAATCAATTATTGTAGAATGGATACATATGGAAATAGGGAAATAAAACAAAATTTGGAAGAAGAAGTTTTATAAATCTTGATCAAAAATATGAACATTTCCAAATTCAGGTGACTCAAGAAGTCAGTGGACAAAAGAGTTTTTGAAGGTGACCTGAGTATTTCATGTAGGGCAGTGAATGTCCCCGGCTTTATTTCATGAGCTGAGTGGCAGATACAGTACAACGGTTCATTGCTCTCAAAGCACTTTACGCTGGACCCGAGCATGTGGCCTTGATTTAGGTGAGTGAGCACATCCCATTTATATTCAAGCAATCAGTGTTCTCTTGCAGAGACACATGCACCCACATACAATCGCACAAACTCCCTCACTCTTTTTGTCTCTCCTCTTATGCTTCCTGCAGTTCTCATTACACAGCTAAGACGAGTGAGAGGAAGAAACACAGAGACAGAGAGACACTACACACAGGGGAGATCTACTCCTACACCGGGCTGTTCTATCCATGGCATCAGTCATAGAGTCAGTGATCCTGGCAGCAGCTCCATGGTGCTCACTCTCCCTGCTCCCTCTCTGCTCTGTCAGAGAGGCCTGGAGTGACAAGCCCCAAAGTGTGTCCTCAAGGCCCCCCAAGCCCCATGCTCAAGCAGTGCAGACCAGCTGCTGAGGTACTTCTAAAGGAGTAGGATTGATGCAGCAACAAGAAAGGTAGGGTGCATCAGAAGGTAATATCACATCATCACATTGTTGTTGATGCTGATGTTATTATGATGCTGATGTTTGATCGTCATGGTCATTATGTTGCTTTCACCTGAAAACGAGGTCTTTCAAGCAATACAATCAGATGGAAATGAGGGAGCGCTTGTGTGTATACAGCAGCAACTCTGAAACGTTATCTGAGCACTTTCTTTGTGTTTTCAGATATACTCCAACCTGTTTTTTAACCATATCGCTTTACTGGAGCAATGTTACTGCTGCCTCCATCCGTCTTGACATAAAATAAATCAATTCCTAAGTGCAGCGTGGCAATGTCTCCGGGCGACACGATATTTAAACACTGCTATGCTGAGAAACAAATAAGCTGTGTTTTCATTGAGTGGAACGATTCACTTTGGTACAGTACTTTATGTATTTTTTGTGTTACCTTTATGAATAGTACTAATATAATCATCCCTATACTGTTACATTTGTTGGTACCCTTCCCTTGGGGTACCAGAGTAAAATGGTACATTCAGGTCAGGGTGGAGCTCCACCCACAACAGTCAGCTGATTGGGCGACAGAAAAAATGGCACTCCCTTGCGACCAGTGTGTCTTCAACATCCGCAGTCTATTCTGACAAAGCTTGATGTCTTTTTGAGACAAACAGCCACAATCTAAGCAGAAAAAAAAAGAACTGTCGGATGTGATGTGTTGTTGTCATTGCACGGGTACAACATCACGCTACGTATCTCGCTGACACAGCCTTCGGGCACAGCCCACACCTGCCTACGAAGTAAAGGTAATGTTCTCAGTCAAAGTGCAAGCCTGACCCAGGGCTTTACCGTTCCAAACAATACTGCAATATACCAAACTGAACCGCACCATGATAGAAAGACAGCAAGAAAGTCACAGTTATCAGCATTGTGTGCATTTGACAATGGTTTGGATGTAACCTTTGTTTATATTTAAAAGGCACCCATGACAGTTTGTGTTGTCATTTGTGCCAAAATCCAATTTAGGCAAACAAATCACAGTCCACCTTGGACCACTCAGACACTTAATGTTTAGATAATGAACTATAAAAGTAGGGCTGCAGGGACAGCATGCAGAAAAAATGACCAAGAAAACCTGGTTCGGTCTTAAGTGCTTAATTAACACATTTGATTCTTCGTCAGCCTCCCAGTGTGCTGGCCACAAGGCTCACTTTCCTCTAGCCACTCCATTTTATGAAGTGTATATTTACCAACCTGATGTCCTGAGTACGATTACCTTCAGTTTGTATTCCATTTGGCCTCTTTGACTCAAGCCACACTGCCTCTTTATTACTTGCTGGCCTGTTTGCCTCCATCATGATAGCCTTTGGCTTGTTAGCCCTTAGCCTGCACCACAGCTGGCAAATGTGTTAACCTGCAGCCTTCCTGTCCCGAGGCAGCTATAGTCCTCTGTCTTCGCCTGTTCCTAAGCTGACTATAACTTCTTGTCTGATCTTGACTCTGAATCCCCTCAGCAGTCACCCTTTCTTCTTTGACTACTTCCTCAAAAGAATGGGACCTGGAGCTGTCACTCCACCCAAGGTTCCACAGCTCCACATTTCCCAGTATGAGAAACACTCAGATGTTTTTACAGACACATAAAGCATGGCAGTTTTGTACAAGTGGCATTGAGAGTACATATCCAAGGCATTGAATGTATGTCATATGATTTTAATCTGATTTCATTTCATTTAAACCTGTTATTATGGTATTATGTGTCTCAGTCCAGCTCATCCTTATTTGCATGGGTCCATGAAAACAATCGACAACAATAGATGCCAGCAATCCTTAACACTGAGGTATTGTGTTTGTTTGCTTTCCTGTTGGTCTTTACTTTACTTCACTCCATCCATGAATAGCAAGTGGACAAAGGTAAGGATGGTTTGGTTAAGTCTACTATAACTGCCCAGCTGCTGCTTCCCTAAACAATGACATGTGCTGATAATTTCTGCTCACGTTGACGTTAATGTGTCACTTCCAGGAGTGGTAGTCAAGCTCTGCCGAATTGAAATCAAATCACCTTCAAATGCATTTTAATGAAGTATGCAATGTATGGTAGACACAATATGAATGCATTTTTGTTCTTCCAACAGAGACCGTGCTACAAATATTTTTGGCTAAAACTCACTTTCAAAAAAAAAAAAAATCTAATTCCTGCTGCTATCTCTCAAGAAACATACTTCACTCACACACACAGGATTATAATAGGTAACTGTCAGCATATAGGATTACGTTAACTGCTGCTAAACTGATGCTTCATTTGCAGTGTCGAAAATAGCCGTAGCCAATGGTCAATTCAATTTTCTTTTATTCTAAATCAAATTACACAATTTTTTGTAAGTTATCTGTCTTTTCGATCACAGATGTGTTACACTGATACCATTTATACAAAATTATATAACTACAACATACACATCTTTTCCAGTGTTATTAGATTTATAATAAAAATCAATAAAATATGAATTAATATTATACAAGGTATAGCCACTTGCTATGATGTCACCTATATTGTCTATAGATCTTGTTTGGTAAAAACAACAACAACAAATTGTTGTTGTTTTTACCAAACAAGATAAATTTTGGATGGAGTGGTGAATCTTGCTCAAAGAGCACAAGGATCGATCCACTGTCAGTCTCACCATAGCAATACTTGTACGGTATACCTCACTTAATAATCTGCTTTTCTTGCGAAGGTGCTAAATGGTAAGTTGTGTACTAAATACTCAGATGGAATTCAAATGCCAGACAGCCAGACCAGTTACCAAAACATATGAAATGTTTGTTTCTATAGACAATCACTGATATAAAAAATCAAGTAAGAAATTCAGTATTTTTTCTTAGACTTACAAACAAAATGACTTTTTGAGCCTGGTGGCATTTCAAGAGAACACAAGTTTCAGTCTCTTCCGTATTGGCTTCACTTTAAGAACCCCAAGACCATGTCCCTTTTCTAAATACACTACATTATACAAATTAAAGAAATGAATATGATGGATGAGGGACAGACAGGTGGGAGAGAAGAGATGGGATGGGATGAGATGACAGGCTTTGTCTTGCTTCAGGGTCTTTTATAACCATCAGTCTGTACCTGTCCACAATGACATACCAAAAAAAAAGAAAATACACAACAGGCTGTGCCAGAAAACCGTGCCGTTAATAATAAATGACATAGGAAATGAACAATAACTCAAGGTGTAACACGGTTTTCCCTGTGAGCAACACATCTCTCTCTCTCTCTCTCACTCTCCAATAAAACATGATGCTCTCTTCCTGTCATGTGAGAAGGGCTTTGCCATTTAAATTAACACTCAACACAATATATTGTTGACAATCTAGATGTATAAACTAAATTAAAAATAGCAGTCAGTTTCATTAAGAGAACACAATTTCACTCACTGATTATTTCCATGGCCTTGGACGGCTGTTATCAATGAGATACCAAAATTGTATTTCACAAGTACACAAATGAGGGATAGAGGCCGATAAGCACCGATCGACCATGCTGCAGAGGACAGATGTTGTTTAAGGACAGACCACACAAACTGAGCCCCTGTGTGAAAGTGTGGAAAACACTCCATTACACATAGATCATGTTAAATCCATCATGCTGGGACAAAAAGAAACCTACTGTATATCTTCCATAGATTGTGGTCCTTGCAGTGTTCATGCTGTGGCTCACATGGACATTCTGGAGATGCCTGGACCCCTGCAGTGGCTAGATACAAGCAAATGACATCTCCTGTCAACTCTGTAACGCATGTCACAGTGTCAGTAAAGCATGTCAACAGTGATGCTGTATAGTCTTGTGGTACAATGATGAATGTCACAGGATTTGTGAAATATTGTCAAGAGTTTCTCACTTTCTTACTCCTGTGTAGGAACCCTCTTAAATGGAAATAAGACTCTTTTTAAGAATTCATGTCTCTTATACTGTTTTCTTTTGGCCCTGAAAAGTTCATGTGCGGTTTTGGAAAAACTTTCCTCCAAAGCTTCAAAACCAGAGCACTGAAACTCTAATCTGCATTGTCACGTCGATGTGCAGCCTGGAGCCACTCCATTAACTATGATAACAGGGAGGAACACACTCCTCTCTCTTGTTTCAGTCTATGAAAGACAGCACTGAGTGTTCACTAATACAGGCTGAACTCTCCTAAGGCAACAAGATGCCATATTTAAAACCTCAATACAGTGGTTCTCATCTTTGTATTCCCACCACATCCAAAGCTTAAGACATTTTTGCTATGGAATTGTTTATATGTTGAGTACCGGGCTGAGATTTCTAGGGGAAGAAACGTGTCTGTGCTTGATATTGTGTTGTATTAGCATTGTTTCCTCATGAGCATGACCCAAAGTAAACTTTTCTATCCAGCGAGCCTCACTGGGAACATCCACAATAAACTCTTCATTGAAAGTCTCTGTCCCAGTTGCATCTTGGATGGAAAGAATGACTCAGTAGTGCAACCTTGTCCTCAACTCTATCCTAATTTGTTCTATACTGTTAGTCCACCGGTAATCAAAACTGACTTACCAGAGAGGATTTCTGTTTTAATTAATTGCAAAGGAAACTTTCATTTTAAAGCATACAGACATATCCAACAGTAATACTTGTTTTTCCCTCAGGGTGTCCTAAAATAAAGATTTGAATTACTCTGATAATGGTAATCTTTCCAAAAGTCTACATCATGAGACTTATTTTGCTGTTCCCTCATCATTTCTACCTTAAATTTTTCTCTCAATTTTTCCATTACCCTTGCTTTTTCAGTCTACGCTTCCCTCTGACATTCCCAGAAAGTAAAAATCCTTGCCCCCATCTTTTCTTCAGCTTCCATGTAGTGACACCAATCAGGAAAAATAAAACACTAAGGACTTCCCTAAGGACTTTCCCTAGCTGGTTGACATCTTCTCTACCCTTCTTCCTCTCCATAGCTTTGGCAGGGTCATGTATTTGCCTTCCAGCGAATGGAGAGGAAGAGGGGCAAAAGGAAAAGGCAATGGTTCTACCATGGACTTGTTAAAAAGCACCTCCAGCACCTTATCGCTTCAGAAGCTGAGCATTCGACTATCACTCGAGTTTATGTCTGTGTATGTGTGAAGATTCATATGAACGGGCGCTCCTCCAAAGATAATAATGTTATTAAAGGTCAATAGAGTTTCATCTCCAAATTTCATTGTTGTCCCTCTGATATCTGTAAAGATATTTGACCTTAAAACCACAAAGTTCAACCTCATGGTGGTACATCATAAACAAATGATCAACAAAGACTAACATTATGTGGTTCATGAATGGTTTTTAATACATTTTATAGCAAACTAATAAATAGAAATAGTTCACTTTGGACCATATAGTTAAAAACACAGTTAAAAACTTTGCATCGCACTCACATAAAGAAAAAGTGAATCAAAAGAACTAAAGCTCTAAGCCTGCATTACTTAATTTACAAAATACAACAATTTAAAATACAATATGAACTAATTGGCTGGACAGTGGCCATGTTTGGAATAGAGCTTTTAATAGAACTTTTACTTTCACCTGAAAAGTATGGTTTGTAGGTGGAAATCCTTCCTAAAACTCCTAAAAAAAGCTAAGGGTGTAATTAGAGCTGAGTTTGAATTCCTATACTGCTGTTGCAATCCTTATCTTATCATTAATGTTATTTCAGGCTCAGTTAACCTGATGTGTGCAAATCACATGCTTACAAATCAGTAATAATGGATACATGGTGCAGCCCAGCTGTTGCATGGCGGGGTTCACTGATGGGACACATTTGCATCACTGCAAGAATGCTTTCATTTAACAACCCCTTTACTTTGGGGGGGGGGGGGGGGGGAGCCCTGTTGACTACGTTCCAAATATTTAATCATCCTAAATATTTGATGAAGAGTGATTTTTCTTTTGTGAGAGAGTTTTCACAAAACTACAAATTCAGTGTAGACCAAATTGTGTTATAATGGGTTCCTCTGAGTATTCATAAATGACTCAGGGAGGTGTGCGAGGAGTTATTGATCAAGCGACGACAGAGACTGACAAAGAGCAAAATGCCTCCTCACTTAGATAAAGGTTTTTGTTTCTGCCTTGCTCTGAGTCACACAGAGATATTTCCTCAATCACTCTGATGCTGCAGTGCGTTTACTCAACTCGAACTCATAGAAAGTATTCTCATCATGTTTATGAACATGCCTACCCAGAAATACCAAACATAATCGTAATGGTATGTGAAAAAACAATTCACGCTGTGTTTAGAAAGCATCATAAATCAATTCATGTGCCCTGAAGATCCACGGTGATCAATAAATGTGTTTACCACGGCTGCTGCTGAGTGACTCATAGATAGAAAGTCTCTTTCCAAAGTCAATATGTCATAATGAATAATTCTTCACATGTAAAAAAAAACTAAGAGCAAAAGGAATCGTTGCCATGGTGGAACAAATTGCATGATATATTGACAGATATCCATTTCTGCCCAGAGACAGATGAACTATTAGACATTCATGTCTGTTGGTTATTGGTGTAATAATGCAGTCTGTACATGTTGGCTATCAGTGCTGAGGCAAACAAATCTGCCTGGACTGGATACGGAAACAGACACACAGCCAATACCTTTTCACAGTGTGTTTGAAACGGAGCATAATTATGACACCCACGCAGTAACATTAATGCAACCCCAACTTTCTACCCAAACATTGTCTCAGCCTAATAAATAATAAACATAACTAGGAGGAAGAAGAAAGAGAGGGAAAAGGAAGAGACATAGAAAAGCCAAACCATATTTGCACTGGAAATTATGAATAATTGAATGTGGGAGGCATACACACAAATGCAACCACAGACGTGCTTGCATGCACCCATGTTGCACACACACTCACACACACACACACACACAGTAGTCCACTGGGTCTCCAGTGCCATCTAGAGTTGTTTCCCAGAAATGTGCTCAACATGCTAATATTCCAACTGGACACATGGAGTTTGCATGTTGTCACAGGGTTCACGTGCTGTTGCTGCTACTATTCAAAGCCAAGCTTTGGAGCTGCAGCCTAATGACCCTGGAAAGAAAGAGCGGGTACACAGAAAAGTAAGTAATTGAAAACATCATTAACACTGGATGTGATTAAAGACTTTTATGTTGCATCCAGTTAGTGCTCAAGCTTTTTGTGCGCAGCAAAAGCTGTGACTCTGTGAGCAGCCGAAAGCTCAGTGAAGGCCATCGTGTTCCAGCCCCCATGTCTGGCAGCTGTGTGGGCTCCGATTTGTTTCCCACAGTAATGAGGAGAGATGTCATTCTTTCAGCTGGCTTCTCCTCACAAAGTGAGAAGAAGCCATGCATTACGTTTTTTTGTTTTGTGTCGACGCCACAAGAGTGAGTGTCACTGTGTGCATTGGTGTGGCTGCAGGGACTGGCTTTATCTGCATTTCTGAGGAAGGGTAACAGCTTCCACAAGCATCGCTTGACACTGAGGGGCAATGTCATTCTCGTCCCACCTGATACATGTGGAGCATTTTCTCCTGCTCCTGAATGTGTTGTCCAATCAGATATTCTTGTTGTTGTTTTTTTCTTGCAGTGAAATATGTCATTTCCTTTCACATCGTACATCTTTTCAACTGTCATTTTGTAGAATTTATAGATCACATTATTATCCATCAAACTATGTAATTGTCTTTTAGTACTAGACATATATCGGACTACATTTACAAATACTTACAAACACGCTTGAGGACCCTCACTTGAGTAATTTGATTCAGTTAAGGCTACATTGCAAATCAGAAGATATATTGATAATTATATAGATCAATTTAAGAAGTCAGTTAATTGTGGTTTTAAACTTGATATGAGATTATCTGTCACTTGCCTGCATAGTAGTTGAAGATGGAGAGAGATGAGGTTTAATTGTAAGAAGCTGGGCGACGGCACCATCGATGAAGCAAAAGTTACCTGGTTTTCACGGCACAGTTTATTGACAATGACTGGAAGTTGCGATCCTTTGCCTTGACTGTCAAAAAAACAGATGCGCGACTAATTCCTCGACATCTCGAACAAGTGGAAAGTAAGTGACAAACTAACCACTCCAGGCACCGATAGTGCCCGTAATATGCTGGCAGCTGCCCGGTGACATCCATTTGAACACCTACCCTGTGTGGCTGACTGTGCCTTTGTTTCCATCACTTAGTCATTTAGTCATTAAAAGAAAAGCAAACTTGTGAATTTCAAAATGTGAGATGAATTAGTTGTTTTTTTTTGTTCTATTGACAGCCCTAGTAAAAGTGAATTACATGTTATGTGTGTGTCTGCATTGCACTTGTTGCTGTTATTGAACTACTGCTCAGCCCTACATCTGTGTGTCTATGATGTAAAGCCCAGTTGTGTGTAATGACGACTTTTACTTGACACTTAGCCATTTATGTTTTGCCGGAAAAAAAGCTGTGTATATTTGAATGTTGATCATTTAGCAACTGCTCTTCTCTCCACCACAAAGTATGTTCATGTCATGATTCAGATGCCACCAGCAGAACTTATGCTCTATGTACATGGCACCACTCCAGAGACTTTCCATCCCCTGCAATTGGTCTCAGCCTGCACTCCCAGGTCAGCGTCATTTTTTTTTATCACAGGACCTCAGAAGGTCTGGGTAAAGCAATTTTATTTAGATAAAAAAAAAAAAAAGGAAAGACAAATCACTGATGGCGCACTTTGGACACTCTGCTCTATCGTTTGATCCTTTTATACTCTCACAGTAGAGTTGGAACTGAGAGGATGATACAGAGAGGTTAAGAGGTGGATGGGAAACTTTTAATTGGCAACGCAGAGCACAGCTGTGTTTTGTTGTTCTGCCCCAAATTCCATTTGTCAGAAGTGCCGAGCACTGTAATAGGGAGGCAGCACCTGAAACTAAACCTTACAGTAAACACCGGTGCTAGGATTTCTAGAAGAGCATTCAGCCTCCCAGAGTCACCCATGCAATTTCCTGTGTACACTAACTAACAAATTCAAATCACAAGCTGTCATGTTGTGACAATGACAGCAGCTACTGAATGTTTAGTCTTCCACCCAACATGTCTGCACAGTCGGGTTTCCCCTGTAACTGTTGATGTGATGGGTTTATTCATTTTCCTTGGGAGGAGGGACAGCCATAGAATCGGACTGTGGTTCCAATCTGCGTCATTGTTGAATCGTTTCACAAATCATTATTCAAATGCGATCGATTTGCTTCCCCACACCAAGACCATGGTCTGAGTGTAAAGCAGTTTATAGCTGTCAACTGTCTCCCAGAGGGATTTGTCCCGTAACCCTCACCTCTGCTGAATAGCATCTGAATGGTCCCCAAGTTCCTGACATTAAGCTCATGAATACTGAAGTAGTGTTTTATTTTTCTCTGCCTGGCTCGATTCAATTCACTGTCATAAAAAGAAATGAAATCCACTCGAAAATGAAGCCCTTTTTAGCTCATTTGCATTTCAGTTAAGTCCAGTAATGGAATGAGATATGACACCAATTAAATTACTGTTGCAGAATTGTCTTGCCTCACAGTAAAAATATTGATTCAGGCTTCCCTCTCCTTGGATTCCTTCCACTATTCTATTTCACTTCTTCCCTTTCTCTTCCTCATCTCGTACCCATGTCTGCTTAAAAACGCTCCACACATTCACACATGGGTGACACAGTGGGCAGTGGCTCGCATTGTTGCCTCGCAGCAGTAAGGTCCAAGGGCCTTGGAGTTTACAATATCCTTTCAGTAAACAACATAGTAAAAAAAGAAGAGACAGGAGAGATAGAAATAGAAGAAAAGGAAAGAGAAAAAACCAAGTATGTATGTGTATACATATTATCTTCATGCTGGGGGTCAGAACCATAAAAACATTGAAAGCATAAATAAATATTTCAATAGTTTTAAAAGCAAAAAGAGTATTTGATTGATAGAATGTATTGCTTGAATTTGTTATTAAAAGCAGTGAAGCACGCTTTTTTTTTAACCAGAGTATTTACAACAATAAATGTGAAATGTTGTGATTAAAAGATTAATAGAGCTGCCAAACACGGCTCTCCGTGGGTTTTCTCTAGGTACTACGACTTCCTCCCACTGTCCAAATGCATGTGGTAAGGTTCATTTTACACTCCAAACTGACTGTGTGAGTGTGAGAGTGAATAGTATAGTATAATAACCCTGCCTTTTGCCATATATCGGCTTGGATTGGCTCCAGCCTATACTCATGTGGAGAATAAAACCGTAGAAAATGGATGAATGAACACACACACACACACACACACACACACACAGAGAGAGAGGAACATGGATTTAGTGGTGTTGCATCTTCCTCAACTTTTCGTCTCGTTTCATCCACCTCTCATCTCCGTTTACCGGCTTCCCGACGCTGCGCTCTTCTTTTTCTGATTGCATTAGGTGATGCATGTCATGTTCCAGGGCCAGAGACTGGCAAATGAGCAACAAATATGAAATTCTGCCCTGGGTGCTCCTTTGCTCCAGTGTGATGATAGTAGTGCACTATATGGATCCATGCACTCTCACCACAAACAGCCCCTGAAATTATACTTTCCATAGCAATAGAGTTTATAGAAGGCAAATGGGGCCCTGAGGGGCCCGTGGCCACGCCTTTTCAGTGCAGGACAGCGCACGGAAAGAGACAGTTAATACAAAAGCACAGTGCATGAGGAGGAGGAGGAGGAGGAGGAGAAGGAGGAGGGGTAATATCCCCTCAGGCATCTCCCTTGTGGACTTCTATAAACACTTTGGCACTTCTCCATGAGTGTGTATGTGGGTTAGCCTCATCGCAAACCTCAGCTCTCCCTCTCTCGTTGGGAGAGATACCAGCCCAGAAACGTGGCCCTGACTGTAAATTTCACCGAACATGTTGTGGCTGCTTGCATTGCCACGAGGCATCGTGGAGAAAGGAGTGCAAATCACAGTGGGAAATTCAAACAGAAAAGGAGGCTGAGGTGAATTCTACGATTTAAAAGAAGGAGATCAGAGAGCAACAGTCTTACGATACATCCCTGCTCCATTCCCACACTAAACAATAAGTATATAAGTACAGAACACCCACTACTCATACTGCAAAGAAAGCAATGAGCCTCATTCAGAACAGATTACAGAGATCACACAAACTCAAGATCTCATAGACTTACAGACAGCAATCATCTTATTCAAAGCAAAGAGCTGTAATGGAAGGGGGTTATAATTTAAAGCAAAGATACAATTTCAAAACTCTAAGGGTGCACACTACACAGAGAGGGTTTTTGTCTCCCTGTCCGTGGTGTGAAACTGTGGCACAGTTCGATGGAGGAGCACAAAGAATGTTCAAGAATAAAACAGTTCAAAACCATGTATAAAAAAATATTTTCACAAGACATAGGAATGAAGGTTTTTGACTACGATCAGGTGTTCACTGTTTTATTGATTTATAATTGTGCACAATTCAGAATGTAACCAAAAATACATAGAAACAAGAAAACAGTAATGTAAGAGGAAGAGGGAGATAAATAATGGTTGTTAATACTTTATGGAGGTTGGATTCATTCTGGATTCCAATAAAATCACAGTGTTGTTTTCTTTGATTATCCACTTGTGTACCATTATTATTTGTAGTTGTTGCTTATGTCATTGATATTGTTTGCATGTTTGAAATAAACTACTACTGCGACTAAATAATCTGTGTCCACACATACACATAAGTCCTTATGAGTTATCACCAGCACTTAAGTAGAATAACATTCTCACCATCAACGACCATCAGTTCTTCTAATGAACTCCTGTCAAACTGTAACTGAAGATAACTACCAATCCATCAATTAAACTTTATTTATATAGCACTTTTCATACAAGGCGATGCAACTCAGAGTGCTTCAAATGCAGGATAAACAAATAAAGCTACCCGCCCCCCAGCAACAACAGTTTCAGCCGACAAATGACTGGTATTATGTAAAAAAAAAAGAAAAAAAACAGCAGTAAACAGCAGTAAACAAGAAACAAAAAACAAGAAGTAAGAACGGTGAGAGGTAGGCTAGGAAAAGAAGAGATGAAAGGAAGTGAGGAAGTGAGGAAACACTATCAATGAACTCACAAACAGCCGCGAGGGAAAACACTGGAGACTAAAATACTTATGGGCGACCTAAACAGGAGATAAAAGAAGGTAAAAGAGAATTTAAAAACATAACATACAAGTAGTAAGAGATAAAATGGTAATTAAATAGTTACTAGTTAAAAAAAAATAAGTAAAAAATATATGAGGTAAGAATGTTAAAGGACACTAAAGGGTAGAATATGATAATTTGTGTCAGACCTTGAAATTAAATAAAGCTTGCAAATAAATAGTAAAGCTCAGGTAGATAGAAAAGTGGATCTTAAGTTTGTTTTTAAAACTGCAGACCCAACATTACATTGTGGTTTGTTTTGAGTTGTTGTGGAATAAAAGAATAGCATCCCCACACAATGTCTTCAAAAGCCTTGTGTTGTAACCCCCAGTTCTAAGCAGAAACACTCGCTTATTAACAATCACTTAGTAGTTTCTACTTATTATCACTTCTTTTTTCTTGTTATTCATCAAATTATACACATTTACACTACAGAAAACAACAATGGTGAAAATTAAGGCAGAGTTGCTGAAACATAACCAATCTAATCTATATTAGGTAATGCAGCCGAGATTAACGCGGTAAAATAATTTTAATAATTTTAATTTTAATTTAAAGTAAAGGCAAGTTTGTTTACTTCTGGGGTGCGCTGACCTCTGACATGAAAGCTGGGAATTATCTGTGCGAAACAGTCACTGACGTCAGTCAGAGGAGAGACAGAGATCGTACGGTGAAGATGGAGAGAGGTGAGGGATTGACGGGCCAGTAGGTTTCATTTTAAGGAGCTGAGCGACGGAACCATCGATAAAACAAAAGTTTTATGACAACTACCTGGGCACAATTTATTGACAATGACTGGAAGTTGGGATCCTTTGCCTTGACTGTCAATAAAACAGATGCGCAACTAATCCTCGATATCGCCAACGACTACAAAGTAAGTGGTAAACTAACCACTCCAGGCACCGATGTGTGTTATATGCTGGCAGCTGCCCGGGGAATTCCATTTGTGTTGCGGAGATTTGATTATCAGGTGAGACGATCAAGGATGGAGTTTCTGGAGTCAGTGATGAGTTAAGTTGAAAGGCTTTATTTGGAAGCAGCTCAGATCTGAGGAGAACTGAGACGATGCCAAACATGAACATGTAGATGTTAATAGTTAGGTGCTTAAAGGGTTTTGGATGCCTTTCTCTGCTGATACTTAGAGCTGACCTTCGGGAGGACTGCGTAGTTGAGTTATCAGTCCTCTGCCCCAGTTGGGTTAAATATATAGAGAAAAATATAAAGAGGCACATTCTGTAGACAAATGACTGGTGCCAGTGCTACACCGAGGCCTTTGTGATGAGCGAGTTGCAGCTGGCACCGTTCTGTTGTTTAGGTGTCTGACTGCGCTCTCGTTCTTGTTACATAAACAGAAGAGAATTTAGAGAGATTTATTTCTAGCACTCATTTTGATCTCACTGCATTACTTAAAATGTTTATATTACATTAACAAGTAATGATTTTTTTGGACATATTTTAGCCACTCTGGGGCGCCGCCCCCCAAACTCTGCCTATGGGGTAGCTGCATCATTTGTTATCAAAGGTCTCTGTTTCTGCCCATCAGACTTAAATGCAGCCCTGGAGGTTTTGTTTTTGTTTGTTTGTTTAGTTTTTTTGAGCCGGCAGTGTTTTTCAAACGTCTCCATTATCAGGGCTTAAACACTTAGGTGTAAAGTGGACAGCAGTTTTATCCAGGGCAGAATTGATGTGTTTTTAAATGAAACCAGAGCACCGTGGATGTAGCCGTAGCCTCATGGCAAAACTCGGCTCTCTCTCATTGGGAGAGATTCCAGCCCAGAGACGTGGCCCTGACTGTAAATTTTATTGGTAGAGTTGTGGAGTTGTCTGCACCGCCAAAAGGCAACATGGGGAGACAAACAAAAATTGAGGCTACAATGAAGTTATTGTGTTGTGATAAAAAAAAAAGGCCTTTTAAGGACTGAAATGGAGGAGATCAGAGAGCCACACTTAGCTCCTTGGTCCTTTTCCTCCCCACCAATACTTTTCTGACTCAAAGAGAGAGAGAGTGAGGGGGGAAAAGCATGCCGCATCCTTGAAAGCACCAGGTGTTTTGTAAACAACTTTTCTCACAAAGGCTAAGTGTTTCTCATGTTTTCACAGCTCTTAACAGGCTGAATGCCTATAGGGTATCCTCACAGAGATGGAGGATTCAAACCTTGTTGGTGAGCTTCATCCATTAAAAGTGAAGCGCTGACGCCCCCCTAAATAGCTCTTGTTGTCTCATTTTTTTTACATTAAATGGATTCCATTTAACAAGTCACACTCAAGCTGCGAACTTAGTCGCAGATAGAGGCTAAAACCTAAATACAATTAAGAAGATGGACCTGTCAAAGTGTTTGTGCGCCATATCTGCTTCACAAACATAAAAGAGGGTATATATGGGCTATTAAGACGCCTGCCTTTTAGACAGCCTGCACTTTCAGCCCACTCGCTGTCTTTCTCAAAGGGTCAAGAAAACATCCATTTTCTAATGTCTCGTTCATGTGAATCACCGCAGCATAGCCCACAGAAACGGTGACAGCAGTGGCCAGGCAGATGAATCATTAAGACTGTGTAGCAACAGCAAAAGTGGAGGCAGAAAAGAGAGAGAGACATGATCTGGCAGCAGATTAATCCAGCACACGATGGAGTGAAGGTCAACACAGCGACTGTGGACACCAGCTGCAATCACCAATACTGAGACACTTATATTAAGTCCAGTCGTTTTCCTGATTTTGTGGTTCACATATGACAAATGATCATTCAGGTGAGGGGATGCAGGAGGCACGACACTAGTCTACTCACTCGCTGTGAATTAACCCGGAGCATTTCCTGCTGTGTGTGGAACAAGGGTTGCATTAAATGAGATTATCTGGGAATGCAGGTAGTCCAGGAAAATGTCCAGAGCAACTTTTGCTGACATTTGAGTTCAACTTTTCATGATATTGGTCTGAAACATATGTCTAAAAACTACCTAGATGTACATTTTTGAGTGGGAGGGTGGTGATTCAAACCCCATCCATGTCATAGCAAAGATGTGATGTGAAAAACGGTATCTAAAGCCAGCATGATGGGAGGTGTAGGGGGAGGTAGCATCCCATCCCGGGAGGAGTAGAGATACCACTGGACTCTTTAGACTTTGGAAAGGGGAGATAACCACCAGCTGGAAACTCCTGAATGGAGTGCAACCAACTATTTACATGGCTGAAAATAGTTTAATATGACTTAAGGTGTAACAGAAGAAAAAAAAGTAATCTTCAGAGAATAAAGCTGTAATATTAAGTGAACATTTTTATCATAATTTTTATTACATTATTACAAAAGGTCTTACGTAACCAGTGGTAGTCTTGGAGTGGACCTCAACCAGTCATTTCCTCCTTCTCAAAAGAGATGATTTCTGTGAAGTCTGTGTGGATCTTTCTTCGAAACAGACTCCTTTTCAACGTTGTGATGTTAACGATAATCTGGTGGTGATGATGTGCCAAAAGATGAAGTATTTGATTATGTGTGAAGCCCAAACCAAAATATAACTTCACAAAATGCTCCCTGTTCCTCATCAATCGGGGATTTTGCTTTATTCTCGAAAGATTAAACGGAATTTATTCAGTCTGGCCCTAATGCTCCGTCACATAATTTAAAGAACTCAGAGACTTTTATAATCATCAAATACGACTGTCATATTTGACAAAGCGGTTAGTAGCACATTTTCTGTGTGGTGAAAAAGCCATAAGAGGTATGCACCAAAATCAGCTGACATTTTTGCTTATTGGGTGAATTCTTCAAATTACCTTTGAATTATGTTTTCACTAATGTCCTTTCATTTTAGCAGGTATTAAAATGTCTAGACGTACAATATGTTTACAAAACTTTGTGGAAAAATGGGGATCAAAGAAAGAAACACTACATTTTAGTGCAGATTAGGAATGAGCTGGCTTAGCTGTAGGTTTTCAAATGTCTCCATTTTCAGAACTTTAACCCTTTAAAGCCTCAAAATGTCAATCTGGACTATTATGCTTATTTTAACCCTAAAAGGGCCAGAAAATGTCCTGTGTGTAAGTGCTTTTGCCCATTTTTCCAGAATAACTTTCAATATCTGGCAGTTATGTACAATATACTGCATGTCAAAATAGTGTATAAACAATGAAAAATTAAGAAAAAAAAAAAGAAAAGGTTTTAATTAAAAAAAAACACTGTCTGTACCAGATTTTCTGTGTTCATTTTGAACAGTATAAAACACATTTAAAATGACAGTTGTTTGAGTTTTTGTCTCAATGTGTAAAAACAGGCCAAAAAATGGAAACTATGTACAGGTGTTTTTCCAACTCTCTCCTCTCTGGTAACAAAGATCCTGATTCGGCTTCCTGCAACAGCATAAGTGAAATCATTGGAATTTTTTCTGACAGCACAAACCGTCGCGTGATTACAGTAATGCAAAGTGTGCTTGCACAAGCGTGTTGTCTGCGATATGCTCGGTGTTAAAGGGATAAAGACAGTGTCATGAGAATTTCATGAGTATCCCCAACAGAATGTTTGCAGTTTGTAACAAAAAAAATTTGCCTTGTATGTGATTGAAGCTTTTGTTTTTTTCCTATACATTTGTATGATTTATTTTTGTGATTTTTCAAAGCTAGTTTCAGTGTGAACTGTGAATGCCTTTAAAACAGTTACTTTAAAAGAAATATTTATTTCAAACTGTGTTGGGGATGCAAGAGGTGTAAAAACTGTGAAGGGGGTGTAAAAGATTTTGTTTCTGTAATTAAGTATCTTAGCCTCCGGGGCTCAGCAATGACAACTGCAGTCTCTGCAGTCTCTGCAGCCTCTGATTCTTGTCTTCGTGTTAGTTTTCAGGCGTTCGCATTGAAATGTCTCATTTGATCTTAGAATTAGCTTGTGCAGATCTGTGTTGGTGCAATTTGCATCAAAGGAATTTGAAGGATATTTACGAGGGAGAGACCAGAATCAAAATAATCAAAAACACTTTCATCTATTTATGTTGCAGCAGTTGTTGGCAAAGTAAGATAAAAAAAAAAAATTACTCTCACAGGTGTAGAGAGGGGCGGGGGGGTGGAGGGGTGTCAGGCAAAGCCTTAAATGTCCTGGGGGCCCAAAGCTGAGCAAGAATATGTGAGTCCAGCAATGAATATTTGTGAGGACCCTCTTGAATTAACAATGGCTTGCTGTTTTGAAATTTAAAGTAGCAACACAAGAAACCTGGAAAAAAAGACTCAAAAAATAAAGCAAAGAACCTGAAACGAAAAGCAACAAATGACACAACATTGTTCCCATATTGGGCCACTGAGGTCACCTTTGGTTGGGGCCCCCAAAGTCCACAGAAAAAAACTCATAGCAAAGATAATTACGCTTATTGTTTCCCAAATAACCCTTCAATTATCTCAGCTGGGAGTTTTTTCAGACTCACAGGAAATATTTCAAGCCTACAACAAAACAGGCCAGCACATTAGAGGTTCCAAACTATCCTTTAACAGGGACATTAAGTATAGCTTTTACTGCCCCATAGCACAAAACAGCCACAATACATCTGCAGGGTTGATAGGGTTATGCTTTAAAAACTCATTTTCGATTTCATATTCTGTTTTAGGGCAAAAACATTCCCCAAAAGTCTACTAGCATTCTAGGATGCCGGCATTTCAAATTTTATTTCTCTCAAGGCAAAACTGCCAATGACAAAACACTATTTGTGTAAGTCATTGATTCATGTGACGTCCCTGTGGGATTCCTGTTTTAACTACCTATCTCATGTATCTCCAATGGGGAAATATGACTTAATTGCTTCTGTCTACTCCAGATAATACTGGTCCCTGAAGGGTTGGGTGAGTTTTGAGTTTTTATCAGTTATGCAATGACACTATAATTCATCTCCAAAGGTGCTTTTAACTCAAAAAAGAAAGTTTACACCCATATATTCTTCTCTAGCTCCAATCATGAAATTGATCTTAAAATCATCATGTGTAAAGTAAAAACCATATTGTGTAACATCTCCATTGGATGTAGCCAGAAAACTTTGCAGACAGTATTCTGTTGAAATGCCGTCAGGGGGCAACTTCACTGGTTGCTCGAAAAAAAACGTGTTTTTCACTCACGTTTATGAGTCACTTGATTTATAAACATTTTCCTGAGGAGTTCATGTTTTCTATCACCACTATCATTGCGGTGCAAGACACACCAATTTGTCACAACCCAACTCAAGGTTTCTCTCCTCTCACTTCTTCTCTCTTTTTTCTCTCCTCCTCAACCTCTTAACTGTCCCCCATCTTTTCTTGTGCTACTTTTACCTAGATGGTTTTTCTTCTTCTCAGTCTGTTCTAGGTTGCCTATTTTATTGTTCTTGTTGTTTGTGTTTTATTGTTGGTTTACTTTGTTTTCTTATTGTATTTTTGTTTTGTTATTTTGCTGTTGGTTCATGTTCCCCTCTCTCTTGTTGGCTTTATTTTTAACATACTGCACTTATTACTTATTACTTATTCTGCTCAATCCATGCACACATGGCAGAAAGGCCCTTGTTCCAACCGGGGCCTGCCCCGGGTCTTCTTGCTGCAAAGTGCTAATCACTACGCCAACCGTGTGGCCCGACACACGAATAGATGAAAACAAATAGTTAATACTATACAACTGGCTGTCACACTCGCTTCACTTTGGAGATTGTTTCCATTTTAGTCATTATTGATTTCTACTGAACCTCTTGCTTCTCCTACATTTCATTCATTATTTGTATGCTGTGAGAAATAAGTAAAGTGAAACCACCAAATTAACAGAAGTCTAAGAAAATCCACAGGCCAGTCATTAGTCAGGTCATTAGAAATGTTGTGGCCCCTATAATGTTCACCATGAGAGAATCTTAAACCTAAAGAATGGCAATCGGGAATAATTCAATGAGATTGATGGGTCCTGCCAAGCCTTGCCTTCTATACATGTAAAAGTCCAGCGGGAGGTAATTAAAAGAAAAAAGATCATTTACTTTTTAATACAGCAAATATATGAGTTTGAATCATTTTTGCTCCCAGTCCCTTAAGAGCTAAAAGAGCAGTGTGCCTACATTGTGTCCATAAACTGGAACAAATTAATTTCTAGCATTCTCATATTGAGACATAGAGCCCCTTAAACTTGATGAATAATTCATTTTTTTATTCACATATATTGGCAAACATGGTGCACTACACTCATACGAACACACAGGGAAGTTTATAATGGTTAGAAAAAAAGAACACTCAAATACTGAGTGAGGATGATTTCAATGAGCATGTTGATAATTATTCTGGATGTGGAACAGGAGTTCGGGCAGCCTGCGGCCAAGCAGAAAAGGAACTTGGCTTGTAAGCGGAGGGTTGCCGGTTTGAGTCCTCATCAGGTCAAGGGCTGGGTATTTTTTTTCCAGAAATGACAGTTGATCTAAATCGTGAATGGTCGTCAGGAGAGGACAATGCGAAGGAGCAGAATACGTTGAGATACTTAATGTAAGCATATGATGACCTTTAATGTGTCTACAAAACAATAGCATTAAACAAAAAACTAGCCCTGTCTTGCTGATCTAAATGTTTGTTAAAGGCGACATAGACCGGAAGCTCCAATTAACGCTGCGTTTGTGTGTGTATCTGCGTCATTACCTCGTTTATGAAACCCTAAAGTTTCAGAACAAACAGTTCAGCCACTGCTGAGAAAATAGGGTTTTATTGTTTTCCTGGGCTCTGCGAAGCGAATCGGCACTTCCGTATGTTGATGATGTCATCAGAATACCTCACCACTCCTCTCACCACCGTAGCGCCTCCTGGTGCGGGCACTAGTCCGGGCACATCCGGTTGCGTACAATCAACCGCAGAAGAAGAAGAACTACTCTCGTTGTAGCTGCTGAGATGCAGAGCATCCACCGTGCATGAGGGGGAGCTGTGTATCTGAGAGCTGGCCTATCTATTTAGTCACTTCCAGGTACCTGGCCAATCACAGGACAGTGGGAAAGCTCTCGTTGGCTGGCCAATCACAACACAGTCCACGTTCTGGGGGTGTGGTTTTGGTCTGAAACAGCGCGGCTGACGAGAGTGTCAGTGAGGAGATATTTTGATCGCCTCGTTTGCAGCGACTAGGAGGTTTTTAACCATGAAAACAAGTTAATATATGTAAGTAGACCTCCATAACTAACATATATGTGCGATACAAGCATTCGATGTCACCTTTAAAAGGTTACAGAAGACCTACTGAGAGCAGGAAATGATGCAGTGTACTGTCAGATGGAGCTGTTAACTTGACAAATCATACAACCCACCCAAATTCTTTCCTCTGGTTGCACAATTAATGGAAACATACACAACCTATGTAGCGTGCAGGATGCCCATTGTTTGTGTTGCTAGGCAACAGTTCAGTTGGTCCGGTTGTGGAACTATTTTTTCCCATACAACTGCTTAAACTAAAAAAAGATAATAATAATAATAATATTATCTTAACCCGTTGAGCTCCCTCTGATGTTCATTTTGCTTAATCACAAGAAATGCTCATAATATTTTACCGAGCTAGAGTTCTTGGTGCTGGAATAAATAAAAGCAGAATGGCAGATTGCCCCAGACAGCAAATGCTCATCCTGATAGACAGTATATGTCAATCATACTCCCTGAGACTTGCCACCTGGTATTAATTTAAATGTCACAATGTTAACTTTGAAGCTTATTTCCCAGTTGGATAATACATGTAGTGCAATATTTGTCTTTCCGGTTTTGACAGGGCATCTCACATCCTTTGTTTGACAGTCAAGGGGATGTTTTTCTTCACAAACTAGTAAAGTCATCAAAACTTCAAATTATTTGCATCCTTGTTATATGCTACTAAGTTGACAACTGTTATTCTGAGATGTGTCCAGGTTGTTCAATTCTTTTGTAGGATGCAGGTTTTTACACCTGGACAAACCAACACTCTCTATCTCTTAAAATACATGAGGGCAGTGGGCAGAAAATTGACTTTTTGGCTACCAAATCAAAAAGCTAGTCTTAGTCATAATAAGGCAAGCAACATCCTTAATCCTCCAGTGCGGAGCATTTCTCTTTATCGGAGCAGTATGTTGTCCCACCCAGGCCAATCTTAACTCAGCTGTTAAATCTGTCCAGGCGTCTCCTCCTTAATTCCTCTAGCAGGCAGGTGGAAGCAGCCAAGGGGACAGACATGAGATGGAGGAGCAGAAGCAGCATTCTCAACCTCTTTTATTAAAATCATCAGAGAAAGGTTTTTTTTTTTTTATAAAGTGCACTGTGGTCAGGGCAGTGATGTATCACAAGTGATTTTAAAGCCTATTTGCACACTGCATATCTGCATGAATGTGTGAATGATATACTTACAGCACTTGCATTTGGTTGTAACCAGAGTGATTAGAGCATTAAAGAGATCCCATAGAGAGCTGTGAAGATAAGGGAAATGGCTGTAATAGTACACTAATCCAATTACAGCCAATCCATTACAATATATTCCAGAATTTTGCTTTAATAGGTATTACCACGGGAGGGTTTGTGGTGTGTCTGGGTTTCCATGGCTACTGACGGAAACTCATAGTTAAATGAAATGTAGGGAGGGAATATGACACCCACACACACCGCACAGCTTCAAGACAGAGAAATATTTCTGCCATCGGCTGGCAAGTATTTGTCAGGCAGAGAAAACACATGAAGTCATGCAGTCAAACCCACAATATGAGCTCATATAATTGACGGATAGGTATGATAGATAATATTTGTCTAAACAGGCAGGCATTAAATGAACAGGTAAGATAAAAAGAAATGAGCACATATTTTACTGAGATGCTCTGGTGGAGGGAGGGGTACAGGGAGAGAAGAAGAAAGATGGGGGGGAAGATTCAGACTGAGGTAAAACTGATAAACCATCTGCTTGGAAAAATGTGATTTCCCATGAACTACACTGTCAAGAATGCTGATAGGATCTCACTTAGGAAGCCAAACCAGTCAGATATAGCTGGCTGCATTATTTGTATAAACAAGTCTTTATGTCATTCAAAGGCATTTATGAAAACAACCCCATACACCACATTGCTCTTTGAGACCAATTAAATTAAACCATTTGCAAACATTAAGTTTATTACATTATTAATTTTGACAGGTCGCCTAAAGATGATTTTGAATTATCGCTGTGTCTATTTTGGGGAAGGACAACAACATTATGACTGAAATTAATGAATAAAAGTCAGACTAACAATTAATGCTGGCAATTTTTCATCTTGATACATGGCATGACTAAAATAATAACACAAGTAATTCTGAAATAAATCAAAAAAAAAAAGTGTTTCCCACTAATGGATTCAATTGTGTGGAAGATAACAGTCGTTCATTTTCATTAAGCCTGGTGAAAAGGTGTTGGAAAGGTTCATGGAAATCTGTGCAATGGACAGTCTCAAGGAAAGCAAATACACTGGATACATACACCAACGATTCTAGGAGTGCTGTTTACTTCACAGGAAAGCTCTAAGACTGACCTTGCAGTGAACATGAAGTCTCCCTCCATTCATTATCTATATCACTTGTCCTTTTACAGTTGTGGAGGAAGGTGGAGCCAATCCCTGCTGGCATTGGATAAAAAGCAGAGTACAGCATGGACAGGTCACCAGGGCCAACACATATTTACACTCACACTCACACCAATGGTCAATTTAGTGTATTTAATGTATTGGCAATACTAATGATACAACATATATATATATATATATATATATATATATATATATATATATATACCCTCATACAGGGATGAATGATAGTTCGCAACATATTAGTTCCCTAAAAGCAAGGTTATATATTGAGATTTTCCACCCAAAAATTGTCAAATACTGCAATATTTTACATTTATTTATATTTTTATTCTTACACCCCTAATCCCCATATTGCATGTTTTTGGACTGTGGGAGGAAGCCGGAGAACCATGCACACACGGGGAGAACATGCAAACTCCATGCAGAAAGGCTCTTGTTCCGGTCTTCTTCTAACCACTACACCAACCGTGTGGCCCCACCCCTAATGCACAAAACTGAAAAATAAAAATTTCTCTATTGCAGTTATTTTCTCAGCTTCAGAAAGTACTACTAACACGAAACAACATGGTAAAGAGTGAGATTTCTTTTATGAGACTGATGACAAGGTGAAACTGAAGCTGAAAATTAGATAGTGAGTTTTCAAACTAAAATGGAACAAGCAACCGTTTTTAAGGTTCTCCCCTTTAGGGGCTCTAAGACACCAGGGTGGTGAGGAAGATAAACACATCCAGAGCAGTCGATGCATTTTAAAATGAAAATGGAGCAGACTCCAGCTGTCTTTGACTGTGGGAGGAGAATAATAACAGAAAACACATGCAGACTTCAGGCACGCATGCAAGCACCACACATAAATGCCTGGGTCAAACTGGGATTTCAAAAAAGAAATACCTCAAAGCAATGAGGTGGTGTGAATATGTGGAATAAGAACCTGTTGAATGGGCTTTTTCTGTTGCAGCTTTGATTTAATATTTTCTGTCTGGTGACTGATGCTGTTCAGAGGATGCATGGAGCCAGCACAGGCCAACAATCCCTGGCACTGCTTCAAAAACAACTGGAAATTAGCTGTAACTGGATCCATGTTTACCCTGGCAATACACTTTAGAAGACGGGGCCACGCTCAAACAATGATCCATGTATGTATCGTTAAATTTTGGAGTATGCCGTTCATCTGTATTGTCCTTTTTACACAATCCTAATCATTGTATAGTTTGAAGGCCACGGAATGACAGGATAAAAGCATCATCAATCTGTTGCTCTCTCTGAACTTCTACTCCACTGGCAGAGATCCAGGCAGCAAATTAATCAACAGGACCCTTATTGCCAAATTACTGACACGGGTTCAAAGATAAATGTCTCCTGGCTGATGCCAACTGACAGCCATGAGACTGATTAATTTCACTCTGCTGGGATGATTGGCAAGAGATTGAAACTGAGGACTATGTATCATCATTGTGCATCACATAATCACATCTTCCTTATGTTTTTTATTATCTGGATTACAGCACCAAAACTTATTACTTTAGCAGTGAGGTATTTCTATGTGGTTGGGTTTTTTTTTTCAGCAAAAGATAGACAACATGAAGAACAGTACTTTTACAAAGGTTTCAGTCTGCGCCGTGACAGTACTGAGTGACAGGTCAGTGTCCTGTCAAATGCAATAAGGAAAGCAGGGAAAAGAAAAGCCGAAGGTTCTCTACCTTTTGACCAAAGCTTCATAAAACACACAAAACCCACTGTCGGTAGCAATGTTTCCATTTTCATAATGTGAAAAGACAAGGTCTGCATCATTTCTCTAGAAACAGAATCAGCAGGCTGACCATGGACAATTCAAGAAGCTAGTGGAAGCAGGCAATATTCTGAGTGCTGAGTTGAGTGTTGGCGACAAAGAATAGCTGATTATGATAATCCACAACCACATAAGAGCTAGGGCTATTGTCGATGTGATTTTTTTTTGTAAAGCCACTTATACCACTGCAAGAACTGCCATGTGGTTAATATAAGCTGCACTTTCACAGTTCCCCTGGTGCACTGCTGCATGCTCACTGCTAGTTTTTCCCTGACTACATTTCGAGTGTGAATTCATTTTAAAACATAAATTTAAAAGGAAAAGCCCAACTAACATAATTCTAATGATTATAATTTCAAATGTGTTATCTTTTTGTTGTCAAAATCAGCTGTGAAGCTCCTGGCTAAATAAAAAGGTTTATTTCATAATACACAACAAATAAATAAGAATCCATTCATAACCCACATACCTTGATTTAAAAAGAAAAAAAAAAAACATTAAACAGATGCAAATATGTATGAGTGGAGTGAAAGCATTAGCTCCTCTGCCTGTTAGCCTAAACACCCCCATCACTCTTGATGTCAGCCCCATGGAGAGAAGCAAAATCAATCAAATCCATTATCTGCCCTTTGTGTTTATCACATTTTAAAGTTGCAGCAGGGACTTGCGTTGTCATAGAAACAGGTGCAGTAGAAAATAAGGTTAGATTGGTGCTGAACTTAGTGGGATGCATGGAGTAGAGACATCATTATGTGAGATATCAGCGGCACAAGCGGAGGTTGATGGTTGCTTCTTTTGTTTGCCTGAAAACCAAGGCCTCACAAATTTATGTGTACTGTTGACTGCAAATTTCTCATTCCCCTGAATAGGAATGCAGGAGAATATGTTGAGCCTTGTGTTCAATGCAGAATCAGGGTAATATACTGCCACAGGTGCAGGGATTTGGCTGAATTCCTGCATAGTGATGAAACCCACTAATAGAATTTTGTTTTCAGGGCTCAGCATTGGCTTCTACCTGCACCACAATGCAATCATCTTGTCGTGACTTCCCTTAGAAATGAACGCTGTCTGGCCCACCTGTAGTAAAGCTGAGGCATGGAGTGATGTCTCTTTACTCAAGGATGGAACATTATTATTCACACCAGCTGGCGAACGCTTGCACTGTCCCCAATACTGCTCACAATCCCCCAAGACGTTAGGCTGCTGGTAACAAGTTGTTTACACTTCAATTCAGTATCACAAAGACATCTGTGATGTGCTGACATTTCCACACACAGTATTGCCTATTTTTGAAAAATTCAGATCATGAAAGGCATTTTGTATTTGATGAGAAAATCAATTTTAAGCTACAATTTTCTGATTATGTGGGTCCCTTTAACTCCATGCAACATTTTAGAGGCTTACAGCTTTCACTCATAAAAACACACAATAACACACCACAAATTTGAAATTGATACCCTACAATATTAACTGTTAATTAAGATACGAGCTACTCCCTTGACTAACTAGCTGTTAGCATTAAATTGATAATCATGACATGATTGCTCAGTTGGGTCAGTAGCTTATTAATTAATTTTCAATTTCTTTATTAGAATGTGACGATCTACTAAAACCACCTCTGTCTTTCCTCTGACTGGGTCATGGGTTCCATGTGGGCTTGATGGATTACAATGGATTAGGAGGCTTAATGCAGTGTTTCTCAATCCTTGTCCTGGGGACCCACTGCCTTGCATGTTTTAGATGTTTCCCTGCTTGATGATGATCTGACCACTTGAATCAAGTGTGTTGGAGCAGGGAAACATTTAAAAAAATGCAGAGCATTGGGTCTCCAGGACCAGGACTGAGAAACCCTGGTCTAGTGTGTAACATTTAAGCAATGTTTCTCAATCCAGGTCCTCATGACCCACTGCCCTGCATGTTTTAGATGTTTGCCTGCTCCAACACACCTGATTCAAATGAATGGGTCATTATCAGGCTTTTTGTAGAGCTTGGTGATGAGCTGACAATTTGAATCGGGTGTGTTGGAGCAGGGAAACAGCTTAAACATGCAGGACAGTGGGACAGAATCAGTAGAAGCACAAAGAAGAACAGGAGTAGGCTGACTTAATCCTTTAACACCGAGCGCATCACAGACTACACGTTTGATCAAACTCACTTTGCAGAAAGGTTGGGAAAACGCTTGTAAATAGTTTACATTTTTTTGCCCTGTTTTTGGACATTGAAACAAAAACTTGTGTTATACTGTTCAAACTACTGTTCAAATTTCAAATATAACACATCAAATCGGCTGTTCGTGTTCATGTTTTCAATAAAACCTTCTGTTTTTCTTCATTTTAAATTGTTAATACACTACTTTAACATGCAGTAAACTGTAAATAACTGCCAGATATTGAAAGTTATTCTGGAAAAATTGGCATAAGCACAGGACATTTTCTTGCCCTTTTTATGGCTAAAATAAATAAAAAGTACCTTAAGTTTTCAAAGAATTTTTGGAAGACTTTGCACACAGGAGAACAGGCCGGATCTGAACCGTAGTCAATATGATTGCTGTGAGAGAGGCGACGGGGAGGGTCTGCAGTATAATACAGGAGCGAACTCACCAGACGAGTGGTTTGCAGCGGAAAGTGAATGGCTGATCTGTTTCCACATTGCGTACGCCTTGTTTAAAATGCCTGGCTCTTTGCCTGCAAAAGCTTTTCCTAACCAAGAACCACAAATGAGCTTTTTGAAGCATTATCTCTTGGTTATTCAATGGGACAACCAAGCACCAAATTTGCTAACCCACTGTCTAGTACATTTTAATATATCACATATATATACAGAATATATACTTTAACTGGCACTTGAACTCAGTGTTTTTTAGGGATGTGTGTCTTTAATGTTATTGTATTTTTCTCTGGGTCCCAAAGGTAACCCTCTCTCTTTCTTGTCTCTCTGGTTTTATATCCAGCAAAATGACAAAATCTGAGACATGACAGCAAAAGTGTTTGGACTGGTCAATCTTTAGAGGATACACATGACAAGAGGTTATAACATAAGGAAATTGATAAGGGGATTGTTTGACATCCTTTTTTTGGGAGTCAGAGGGATTAAAGATACATGTCTCTTGATCCCGCCCTTCACATACATGGGTGTGCTCAGTCACACAAACATGCAGCATTAAAATGTGCAGGACTTTTGGCCTCATATTGCTGAGGAGAGCAAAGCATACCACCTGAAGTCTCTCAGCAGGCCTGAAATCAGAAGCTTAGAGGAATGGCTCGCCTGCCACAGTAAGGCTCAAACCTCTGGGAATTCTCAAAGACGTAGCCGAGAAGAAAGAGTCTATGGTCAAAGTGTGTTTTGATTTGACTTGTACTCAAATTCAAGAAGGGAAGCAAAACCATTTAGTAATCAGGAGTGTTTGAGGAATTGATGTTAACGATATTCAGATGACCTTGAGAAGAAAATATGGTTTACTCACACACATTAATGTCTGCCCCACACCAGAGGATTTTTGAATCTGACTTGATTTTAAAAATGCATTACTAAATAGCATTAGTTTAATGTGATTCAAATGTGAAATGTTTACATATATATATATATATATATATATATATATACATATATATATACGTACATATGAGTATTCTCACTGGAAAACTATGTTGAAATATAATAACTGACAGAGGTTTGAGCGCAGGCTGTAACTCAGGAGCTAGTTGGGAAGGCAACAAAGTGGCTTGGTAAAGGGATGAGGCAAACAACATAAAAACCCAGATTAAGGGAGGGAAGAAAGCCTAATAGTTGCGCATTATAACGGCATTACTACCTGGTGAGACACAAGCACACACAGCAGACGTGATGTGTCTGTGGGATGATGGGGCGAACACTTGGTGTCTGAGTCACAAAAGCAAAGCAGAAGGATGAGGATCATAAAGACATGCTCGTCAGCCGAGGAAAAAGAAAAGTGTTTCAGCTGCATGTTTTTAGCCTTGGTTAATTCGTTAACGGTTTTATAAAATGATTTCATTAGGAACCATATGAATTTCTTTCCATTATTTTTTTATCAAGTACCCTGCAATTTTGAAAATCAAGTAACATTTCACACTTAATATGATTATGAGGATATTATAAATTAAAGAAAAGGGCTGTTGGAATACATTAATATTATAATTGTCTTACGGCCGTATGAAAGTGATAATACTGCAGTTATTACATGCATTAGTCACATAGTCATGGGACGCTTGTTTAGACCCTGTAATTCAGGTAAAAATGGTTCTCTGGTGATTTTCCTTACATACAACACTTTGTCCAAAATGTCTGGAACAATTTAATATTTCACATGCACAACTGAGGGTGATATCCAGTCTTCATTAAAATGTAAACTCTGAGGGAGGAAACATCTTTGGAAATACACACAAAAATATCTTCTCTTGTTATAACTGTCCTCTAGTAAGTCCATTTATATTCTCCAACCAAAGCTAGTCGGCCCAATCTAACCAGCTGCTACCTGTAGCCTCATATATCACTGACGGACAGAGACGTTTCAAGAAACACATTGAAAGTGATCGGCCATTATATCTGCCATGTGTTCATGATCAGGGTAAGGAAGAGTCAGCAATAGCGGGCTACACTTATTGACAAAATACAACGGATACACCCCACGCCCTTTCACAAGGTTATACCCCTGAAACACTTGCATTTATGGGAAATGTGGACAATTGGGCAGTGCTTACTTTTCCATTTTAACTTCTGGCTTTTGTGTCACCTTCATCAACGTATCCACAAACATCAACTAATATATCACAGAAACTGAGTGAATATATCTGATCCTTACAATACACGTGGATGCTTTGCATGTGTATGAAAACAGCCGGAGAGTTACAACATCTTCTACTCCGGAGAACGCTTACACATCACAATAAAAAAAAAAAGCAGCACCAAGATATTAAGTCTGTAAATGCAGTGACGTTGGCGTCCAGATTTGCAGCATTGTGGTCTGCATTCAAGGGAAAACTTAACTTCAACGTGTATCAAACGGATCAAACGTGCATTCTCATCAATAACAAATACTTCAGTTTCCCCTGAACTGCCAACGCAGACGCTGTAAATCTGGAAACCAACTTCGACCTTAATGATTCATAACTGTACATGATATAAAGAGATCACTCTGTAAGTAGAAACTATTGGGGTTCCCATCGAGTTACACGACATTGACGTCAGCTACCGGAGCTCTATTTTGGGACTTAAACAGGCCTCTTTTTCTATTTTCTACAGACAAATTGATTGCTATTGAGACTTGAAGACAATTTCAATAAATTAGATAAATTACACATTGTTGCTCTACCAGTTAAGAAACTGGGCAAACTCATTTATTAAATGTTACACAATCTCACCCCCCACTGTCTCATTTTGAATGTGAAATTAAGCGTTTGGCAGCAAACTAGTGGTCCTCATTAGGGGACTTCCAACCTAATTGTTGCCATCTCCTGCAAATAGCCAATCAAAGAAACTGAAGGGGGTTCCCATACAAAGGTAATCAGCCATTCTTAGGGCCTCGTCTCAGTCAGCAGCCCTGGTGATGTCTAACTCTCAATAAGAAATGAAGAAAATCCTTACAGACTGCACTAATTAACATGAAATAAATCATTTTGGCTCCAGAGGGTTATGTGGTGCTTCACAGAATATTTGAATTAACCCTGGAGAACCATGGCCAGCAACTCCTACCCAGCAGCAGCAGGAGCGCCAGCGGCAGCAGCAGCAGTGCAGTGTGCCTCATGCTGTGCTGACCGAAGTCATCCCAGAAGCTGCATGGTGGTCCCATGTACCTAGTTCATTTTGCCAAGCCTTCCCATCCAAGCCAATTTCACAGCCCTGCTTCTCCCCAGCGAATACCCGCCCCCCCCCCCCCCCCCCCCCACCTTTTCGTCCCTTTCATACTCAATTTCAAAGAGTTGTGTAAGGCGGCAGTAGCCTCGTCACATTTTTCATTTATTGAAAGGCGCCTTAGATGACTTCCTCCTTATTACGACGTGAAAACTAAAAAGGCGTCTGGTGGAGTACACTGTTTAATTCACTGTCAGTCCATGTGTATTACGGCGACTGCCTCTCCATGGTAAAAACGACACATGACATTGTTCCAGCCCTATAATAAACAACCGATCAGGGAGATTTTTCACTGGGATGCCACTTTAAAGAGTGTCTCTATGAATAAAGATGGGTTGTATTCATTCCATCAATCACTCCATCATTAATCAGTTACTTCATTAACTGGCAACTATTTAGATAACTGATTTATCAGGCTGAGTGTTTTTTTTTTTGTCGTTTTTTTTAAATAAAATATAAACATCATTGGTTTCTGTACAAAACCAAAAAAAACAATCAAACATTAAAGAACATCATCATTTTGAGGACTGGGAAACAGTCTTATCACATAATCAAGAAGATAGTAGAAAGACTAACGGATATTAAGGATAAATCATTAGTTGCAGCCTTAAGGCACCATAATTGGTTTTCGTTTGTGGCGCTCTTTTGTTTCAAATAACATTTTTCATATGATATGTGATCTGACGGTTCACTTTCTGCTATGCACGAGATCAACGTGCATCAATTTATTCATGGTGAATTGCACAGATCGTGTGTCTTTGGCTCATGGAGGGATTGTCATTCGGGGGGGGGGTCCGCCTGATTGTCACAGCAATAGCGCTACACACGCTTCATAATTTGTCTACCTCAGTGAAGCACTTCTATTTGTTCTGAGCTTGTCTTCACTTTGTGCAACATACAGCACGCTCGTCTCGTCTTCACCTCACTGCATGATGATACTCAAGGTGTTATGTCTCCCCCTAAAGGTACCCCGAGAAACAGGTGTGACAGAGCCCCATGGCTGCATGAGCATGACACAATCCTAAACTGATAGGCAGGATAATTATATAAACACTGCAAGCAGCATTTTAATCAGAGCCTATAATAGATCTCTGTCATATTTAATGACATATTAGGAACAAGTGGTTATGATTAGAGTTTTGTTAAATTCACAGGAGATACTGCATCACATCCCCATACAGTAATAAATAAAAACTGCATATTATGTATTAGTCACCATTTATTCAGTTGTGCATTATAGTACAAGTTTTATCATTCAACTTGAACAATCACATCATTTTACATAATTCCAGACAAATGTAACAAAAAGTGTCTAAAAAGGTTAAATAGTGTGGCACAAAAAAAAGGGTAAAAACTACATGAAATGACAGAGTTTTTCCTTGACTTTCTCTTCAATGTTTGCAAAGTATTTCATCTGGATGAGAAGCGCTTGGGCATTCTGAAGCTCCCCTGATCAGATAAAAAAAAAAAAAAGATAGTGCAAAATGAAATTCAATCGATGACTCATTCAGCGACTTAACAGATAAGCTTCAGCATAAACGAATGAGTGGGAGGAACAGAAAATATATTTCATTGCAACAGAATACCTTTACGGAGGGCTGTGTCTATCTGCATTGTCAGCTCTGCCAGTTTCCCTGCAAGAGAGGAGGAGAACATTTCTAGATCTGCATGACTTAATGAGACATAGAAAGCCAGCGGGTTTTTATTTATTCCTTAAAGCACACTCGTCTTCAAGAGCAATTGCTTGATGTGAAGTAAAAAAAACTAAACTGAAAAATTCAGGTGTCATGTTGTCTTAAGATGGGTTAACGTACATATCATCGAGCACTTAGGGTAGGATAAAATATTTGGATCATTTTGATATAGATGTGCATGACATTCATTGGTTTTAAACCTAATGTGCACCCTATATCAGAGGTATGCACTTACGTATGTCATTTCTTTCCAGTATTTAACAGTAGTTCTTACTACATACATTCATTCTGTTCTTACGTTACTGTCACAACATATACAGTACCTGAACATAAACATCAGTTGCTCTTTAGTTGTGTTTCCTCACACAGAAGCTGCTCAGTAAGTGTCGAGTAGTATAAAACACCACTTGCTGTTACCATGGAAACAATAGGTAAAGGTACCAGAACTGGAAAACTTACAGCCGTAAAGTGCAGGTCGGACAACATACCTTGGGTATTATTGATAAACAATTCCATAATAACTTTTCAGTGTAATGTAAAGTAAGTGATCTGAAAGAGAACTAGACCTCTGCTACTATAGGATGCTTCTATTGTATTGCTTGTTCAACTAAGCATGTGTGCCCACACATCTACTCAGTGAAAAGGCTGCTATTCCATCACTGACAAATAGCGCAAATGCAAAATGCAAAGCAACCTAACAAAAGGGGAAAATGGTCTAAAAGAAAGTCAGACAATAAATGCAACAATATAAGGGTCAATGTGTGTGGAGCATTTCAGAGATGGAGGGATTGCCTCATGCCGATGTCGTATATGACGCGTGCATCTGCCCACGCTCATCTGGTGGGAAGTGCTGAGGACAGAGAGCATACATCCCAACACTAAAGCTTTCACCCTCCAAATAAAGCACTTTAATAAGCATCTCTAAGGCTTTGTCCAATACATCTGAAATAGTCCACGTTTAGCACCAATTAACCAAGACTTGTTCTTGTGCACCTGTGCACATCTTTTTTCTATTCTTATTAGCTCAAATAATTCAAACAGACATTGAACAGACATACTTGTTTACCTTTTGTGTCCTGGCCGATCTTGTTGGCTTCTTCTGGAGTCTGTGCCTCATCGAGAGCTTCATTGATCTCCATCAACTCCATAAAAAATGCAGAATGAGCGGATTCGGTACCCTCCTTTATATGCATCCCTTCCAGCTCCAGCTGAAACATAGCACAGTAATTCATCCTAAATGCACGTCACAACTTCTGAACGCCAGATGGTGAAGATGTTTCTCTTGTACAACAGAACAGACAGAGGGAGCTTGGAGTTATGGAAATAAACGGTTCATTAGAAGCACGGGCAGGGATTTCTCACTTACCATATAAAGACCGCGACTCAAAGGCTTAAGCAGAGTGGAGTATGCCTTGTTCACGAGAGCTGACTGGCTTTCTGAATACTGTTGCTCCGTCTGCAAAAACAGGATTCTGTTCAGTCCATTTCCACCCATTTAAACACAAAAAACTATTTACATTGTCCAGAATTACATGTCAGTGTGACACAGAAAGTGGAAAAAAATCGAAGGCAACTCCATTACGTCTTGCCATACGAATCCGTCAGTTTTCTAAACATCAACTCCTTCATGATACTGTCAATTAGGTGCATGATGTACAGCTACTCCTGCATTCAAGCAGTCTGGGGACCCTTGAAGGGATGCAGGTACAAGTCTGACACGACAGATGTGTAGAAACTAGACTGTAAGTAAAATATCTTGGAAATGGTTGACAGATCTGAGTACATTTTGCAGCTATCAGGTCTGTCAGCTCTTGTGAAAATCAATAGTCTCAAGCTCTGGCCCATGGGCCCATCGTGTGCAGCCATTTCTGTAATAACAACCATTGCAGTAGGTGGCTGCCTTGTAGCCTTGTATAAGTAATGAGTTTTCTATATACGATGTAAGCCTGAGGCTGGAAGACGTCTAATTAAGAAAAAATGGCCAGAGGTGCTGATAAATAAAACAGAGACTGTACAGTATTTGACAGGTTGTGGGAGACGAAACCATCCAGGCTACCTCTCCCACTCTCTAACTCCCTCACTCTCGGTTGAATATGAGTTTAGCTTTCATATCATATCTTGACAGCATTGTGCATTGTGTTTGTCTACCTGAGTGTACAGAATAAATTACATGAAAAGCAACAGATCACTGCTCCACCAAAATAATATGAAACTTGTTTCCATTATTGTTTAAATTTAAAATCTCAGTAAAATAATCTCTGCACGCTGAAATAACCCTGATGACATAACCATGTCTCCACAAAGTTTCTCCATAACCACATAAGACATTGTGCATCAGGTTTTCATTGGACTCTTCACAATTTGAAACTGTGTGGAAAATCTGTGGAATGTCCCTTTCACATATATTCAACATACACTTGGTCAAAGCCAATTCAATGAAGTAATCACTTTTTGAAAATGAATCAGTGAGTATTTCAGCACCTGGCTCAGCACAAAATCATAGTTTTTTGCTACTAAAATGTGATTATTTGAATATTCTCTCTGTCATGGTTGTAAATTAGCTGTATATATTTGGGTTTCGGACTGTTGGCCATACATAAAACAAGCCATTTAAACAGGTGACCTTGGGCAAATTAAAATGAAAAAATTTAAACTTTTATGACGATTAACTAATTAATTAATGCACAAATGACTCAATAATTAAAATAGTAATAGTCCCTGCCCTGTTTTCAAGAGTATGGTTGGTTTGTGGTAAAAGTTCTGGTAATTTCTGCCTTCTAATGCTTTTAAGTCATAATATCTTGATGTCTGTAAGCCACACCATTTGAAAATCGACTTTGTTTTTCTTCTTTTAATTTGTGTGGCACTTTTGTCTGTGGGTAAATCCAGATGTCAGGTGTAATAAAGGCACTGGTGACTGCACCTGGTGTACCTACAATTTACATTCCTTAAATGCTTAACCAGGGGGAATGTCTGCAAATGATCTACAACTAGATGTCTTTTATAGGTTACATTAAAAAACATTTTACTGAGATGAAATGCTATGTTGGATAAATTCCCCCCTCCGTACAATCAGTCAAAAAAATATCCTAATCATTTTTGTCAGTCTGTGCTCATTTATTTATTCTAACTACGTTTTCATTTTCAGTTGTATATCTTTTGATTCCTTGACATCGTTTTGTGCATTTTTTTCTTGAAATCTTAATATAGGAAAGGGGTCATAATTCCTCAATGTGCTTTAATAAGAGCCTTTACTCAGGATTATTCCCTACGCCAAATCCCACTAAGAAAACAAACATCACAATTGTGTCCTGACCCAGTTTACTGTGCCACTCTATTTGTCCCAAACTGCTGCTTATCAATAGGAGAGCCTGTGCTGATTCACATTCAGCATTCAGATTCCCTTTCCACCCCATTTCCTACCACAGATTTCTGGCTGAAGTTGTCTGGATGTAGCAACCTCTGGAGCTGCAGATATTTTTTCTGTAGCTGCTGTGTGTCCAGTGTGAATGTGTAGTCACTAAAAGAGGCAACACATGATCACATGAGATGTGTTTTTAACAAAAATGCTTATGAGTGTGATAAGTAGTGAGCCAGAATACTTACCAGGCCATGATTTTGAAGTAAGATGTTCCCTCTTCAGGGGGCTGCACCACTTTACATGACACACAGAAGAATGCAGGTGTTTTGTCAAGAGGTTGTTTACAGCTCCAGCAGCTCATTTTGCTTCGACTTGAACAGTTATTCCATAGCGTACTGGATTGATTAGTGTTGCAGGTCAGTCCTCTCGCCTTCAGCAGTGATCTGGTGTTCCTGTTGCAGTGCCATGTGTCCTTCATGGAGAAGCTGGTAGACATACACACTTTAGAAATACACAATCGGTTCGTCCACATCAGTACAGCCCAGGATGAGCATGCAGCCCGAAAGGGCTTCGCTGACAACATTTCTGAGATTAAAATGTTGTATATTTTTGGAAAGTGCAGCCATACAAAACATGAGATCCTCCTCTCATAACATACACATCCCTCTCTCTGAAAGACACCGGATGTGTGTGTGCTCAAATCGCCACGCTGCCACCTCTCGGCTGGGCGGGGGAGCTGCAGCAGCAGAGAGAGAGAAACACACACACACCGACTACTAGCATGAGCCGCTAGCAACAGCAAACACAGTTTGTCAGTGTTAGTGTTCGTTTCAAGTAGCGTCGGATTGACATAGCAACACAACAAAACAAAACAACGATGTAAGTTGAACACCGTACTGGATTTTAAAATGTGTTAACCATGTCATATGAACACCGCTTACTATCACGTAAACTTCCAGTGCGTTAAAGAGCCCGGGTGATCCAACTAAGTTAGCGAATTAGCTAACATGCTATCTTGTTTTGCTAACGTAATTTTCTCGGAAGTCTGAATATTGTTTGTGACCAGTCCTGATGATTTACTTGCTTTTATATATTCGTCAATTATCATGTGCCACCTGGTTCAATCCTACGCAGGAAAAATGTATATGTTTGTTTTATTTGCAGTTGCAATTGCTAGTTGTGCTAGCTAGCAAGCTAGCCAGATGACAAAGACATCCCATATGCGACCGGTGACTGAGGGATGTCAGTATCGGCATGTTCACTTATATGTAAAATAACACGCCTGTCTGACAGCATAGGTTATAACTGTAATGAGTGCCTTATGAAACGTGCGAAGGCACATTGTTTATCATTGAAAATTACATTTACAATTTTCTGTATTATCCCTTTGTGCTATCACTAATTTAAACCACCATAAATATAGCAGGAGACCACCTGGAAAACACGTCCTTTTCATATGTCTTTCAGATTTTCTATTAAACCTCATGGCGCTGAGTCGGGCACTGGTCCATGAAAGGTTTTGGATACACAGAGAGTGGCTGGTCCACCAGGGACATTATCAGGTACTGGAGCACAGATAACACCTTCCAAATTGGTGAGTATTTTAACTATTACATTATCTTTCAACCCTTGCTATTTTGTTGGAATAACTGTTATGTGAGGAGCTGGGGCCAGTCCAAGTATGCACACTGGCCAGAAATCAGACTGGGCGTCTTGACTCCTTGCGTTTACAGTTTCCTAAGAAAGTCCAAGCTGTGATGAATGCCAACTCTTAGATACTTGTTGTGTATGTGGGTGATACTGAGGGTGCAAAAGGTGACGGTGGAGTATTCCAGTGAGACACTGGTTGGAGACAGCAGATTCTGTAAGGTAAACAGGATCTCCTCCTGAAGGTCGAGGGAGGTGCTTCTCAAGGCCCCCACAGACAATACTCTGGGTATTATTAACGGAAATGGCTAAGAATAGAGAGCAGGGGAGCAAGGTGGCTCCTCTGGCCGCTGTGTTGTTTGGGTTGAACAAGCCAAAACGGAACATCATCTGCAGAAGAGTGACTTCTCAAGCTTACATGCTGGGTGTGTCACACTAACATCAGGCTAGGGGTTGAGGGCTTTATCTGGCTCTGATGTACAACGGCAGTGAAGGAGAAGTGGATCCCTCTTGACTTGTTATGTATGGGGACATTGCATCTCACAGTGTGGCTCTGTAAGTAGAACCAGTTTCCAGATTAGTATCTCTCCTTGCATTTTATGTTGTTCATGTGCTTTCATTAGTTTGTATTATTTTCATAATAACAACTTGGGTTAGTCTTACTGCATGTGAGCAAGGTATAGATCTGAGCTTGCAAGTGTTTGTCCTTATTATGAGTGAATGATTATGGATGGAAATGTTTATTAAAGTATATGAATTTGATGATATTTATATTAAAACTTTTATAAAGTTCTCATGAACAAAATAACAAGGGAATACCTGCTCTGGGCTGGTTTAATTTTTTTATTTCACCTTTGTTTAACCAGGAAAGTCCCATTGAGATTAAGAACCTCTTTTCAAGGGAGTCCTGGCCAGATGGTAATTTGATACATTGATACAAACTGATATGCAAATAAATAATTATTGAATTTGGCATGAATGAGGCCAGTCATTGATTTGCAGTAGTGGTGGGAGGATAAGAACATTTCATGTCATGACTCTCTTGAGTAAATAATTGTACCACTCTTAAGAAAAAAATACCTGTATTAGTACAAGCTAAGAGGCAAATGAAATGTATTTCATTTCATATTGTATTTCATTTCATTTCTGTTGAGACAATTTGGAACAAGGTGCCAACAGGAATGGATTATTTACTATGTTATTGTTGTTTGCATGTAAATTACTATGTTTTTTTTACTGTGGCTTCATTCCCGTTTGTGTTTTTTTCCCCCAATCTAATTAAGGAAATAGTAAACACAAAGAATGCATTATTAAATGTATAGTACTCTTTTTCAGGTGAAAAATGGGTGTTAACGATTGGCATCAGAACAAAAAAAAAATCACGGTTTGTTTCCTTATTTTGGGTGTCCTACCCTTTTCATAATTATGGCAACACCCTGCATGCAGGTGCTTCAATGCCCGTTATACTACATTCCTATAATTGTTTACCTAATATTTTAGTGATGCCTGGTTTGCCATTTAGCAACATTGGAAATGTTGTGCCCAATTAAAGCCCCTCTAAACGTAGGATTAATTGTGTGTTTGGCAATGATTAAATCAATAACATAATGGCCGCATCTAGTGAAGTCAGGCCAACAGGTCTTTGTCACAACAGGGAATTTTTTTGTTAAAATGAACATCCTTCAAATGAACCGTCTCTAATGTGCTGATGTATGACCTTGTTAGTTAACAGGCTTTTTCTTTTTTAGTTGGCAGTGTAATATTGATTTGGCAGCTAAAGTTGGTATAGTCTATTCGTTCAGGTAAAGCTGCTGGATATATGGCTGGATGACATGGCAATATCAATATAACAATCATGAAAAAAAGTATAGATGTTTGTCATGATAACGATATATTAAAAATGATTTTCTGTTTCTAATTATAAGTTGAAGAGTTTTTTTTTTATGTACAGAAAAAACAGCAAAACATTTCATACATCTGAGGTATGGATACTGAACCTTTCTTATAATGATATTCTGGAGAAAATGACATTGTGATTGAGTTATTGCCTGGCCATACATTGCCTTGAAGGAGCAATGTATTTTTTTGGACAACTTATCTATATTATATAGCTTATCTCTATTATAAATCTTATTCTCTCTCCCCACACAGATAAACCATGATCCCTATCACTGAGTTGCGGTACTTTGTGGACACACAGCCAGCGTACCGCATCCTGAAACCATGGTGGGATGTGTTCACCGACTATATCTCCATTGTTATGCTGATGATTTCCGTGTTTGGAGGGACACTGCAGGTCACCCAGGACAAGATGATCTGCCTGCCTTGCAAATGGGTGGTCAATGAGACCTGTAAGAAGAACTTCAATTCCACTCTCGCTACATCACTCTACTTGGAGCCCAAAGGGATTCAATACAATCTGGACCGCCACCAATATAACTATGTGGATGCTGTTTGCTATGAGAATAGATTGCACTGGTTTGCCAAGTATTTCCCGTACTTAGTATTACTTCATACCCTGATTTTCCTAGCATGCAGCAACTTTTGGTTTAAATTTCCACGGACTAGTTCTAAACTAGAGCACTTTGTATCAATCTTGCTGAAATGCTTTGACTCTCCTTGGACAACTAGAGCACTGTCAGAGACTGTGGTTGAGGAGAGTGACCCTAAACCAATGAAGATGAACGGCTCAATGGACCACAAGGAGTCTGTCATCAGTGAGGATGTTGAAGCCAGTGTTCCTATGCTCCAGAGGACAAAGACGCGCCTTGAGCAGGGCATTGTAGATAGAACAGAGACAGGTGTTTTGGACAAAAAAGAGGGCGAACAAGCAAAAGCACTGTTTGAAAAGGTTAAGAAGTTCCGCATACATGTTGAAGAAGGAGACATCGTGTACAGACTCTACATCCGTCAGACGATCATCAAAGTCATCAAGTTCATTTTGATAATCTGCTACACAGGGTATTACGTGCATGATATTAAATTCAGTGTTGACTGTTCAGTGAACATAGAGAGTCTGACGGGTTACAGCGTGTACCGCTGTGCTCATCCATTGGCTACACTTTTTAAAATCTTAGCCTGTTTTTACATTAGCTTAGTGGTTGTGTATGGTTTGATCTGCATGTACACACTTTGCTGGATGCTTCGGCGTTCACTAAAGAGATACTCCTTTGAGTCAATACGTGAAGAGAGCAGCTACAGTGATATTCCTGATGTGAAGAATGACTTTGCATTCATGTTGCACATGATAGATCAGTATGACCCTCTATACTCCAAACGCTTTGCTGTATTTCTCTCAGAGGTTAGCGAAAATAAGCTGAGGCAGCTGAACCTCAACAATGAGTGGACACTGGATAAGCTCAGGCAGAGGATAACTACGAACTCTCAGGAGAAGCTGGAGTTGCACCTTTTCATGCTAAGTGGAATTCCTGACACTGTGTTTGACCTGATGGAGCTGGAGGTCCTTAAACTGGAGCTCATCCCAGATGTCACCATCCCCCCGATCATTGCCCAGCTGGTCAACCTGCGAGAGATGTGGCTTTATCACACACCAGCTAAAATTGAAGCTCCAGCATTGGCTTTTTTGCGTGAAAACTTGAAGTCTTTGCACATCAAGTTCACTGACATCAAAGAGATTCCCCTATGGATCTACAGTCTGAAGAACCTGAGTGAGCTTCATCTGACAGGGAACCTCAGCTCTGAGAACAACCGTTACATTGTCATTGATGGGCTTCGAGAGCTCAAAAGGCTCAAAGTTCTTCGTCTGAAGAGCAATCTGACTAAGCTACCTCAGGTGGTTACTGATGTTGGCATGCACCTTCAGAGACTCTCTGTCAATAATGAAGGCACCAAGCTGATGGTGCTTAACAGCCTGAAGAAGATGGTGAATCTGACAGAACTGGAGCTCATTCGCTGTGATCTAGAACGCATACCGCACTCAATCTTCAGTTTGCACAACTTGCAGGAAATTGACCTGAAGGATAACAACCTGAAGACCATTGAAGAGATTATCAGCTTCCAGCACCTTCATCGACTTGTCTGCCTTAAACTCTGGTACAACCAGATTGCCTACATTCCTATCCAGATAGGCACACTCACCAACTTGGAGAAGCTGTACCTGAACAGAAACAAGATTGAGAAGATCCCCAACCATTTGTTTTATTGCCGCAAACTGCGAATCCTGGACCTGAGCCATAACAACTTGACCTATATCCCGACAGACATTGGCTTCCTCCAGAATCTTCAATACCTGGCAGTGACAGCCAACAGGGTGTGTATTTGATCATCACCATTACTTTAATTCCTATGAACAGGTTCTGCATGTCAATAAGACAATGGCCCCAGAAGCATGTTGGTCAGACAATATAGCCAGTCCATTCTGAAATATATGTTGCAATAATCACTGTAATCTTAATGATTATCTTTTGTATAGTTTTTTCTCCTATATTGTAATTGTGATATTTTTTTCTGCTGCTGAAAATTTGAATTACTAATTACAATCTCTTCTTTCCTTTACTACACAATCCCCTCATTACTTTAAATACAGATTGAAAGTCTACCTAATGAGCTGTTCCAGTGCAAGAAGCTTCGCACTTTGAACTTGGGGAACAACTGCCTGCACTCGCTGCCGTCACGGTTTGGAGAGCTGACCGGTTTGACACAGCTAGAGCTGAGAGGGAACCGTCTGGAAGGTCTGCCGGTGGAGCTGGGTGAGTGTCGACAGCTGAAGAGAACTGGTCTTGTGGTGGAAGAGGATCTCTTTAACACGCTACCCACGGAAGTTAAGGAACAGTTATGGAAAGTTGACAAAGAACAAGTTTAAATATGTCTTTCACTGTGAGTGACAGTTGACAACTCGCAGGCTGGGCCCTGATACAGGAGGAATGACCAGACTGTCCCACAGGACTTGCTTATGGAGAAAAATTGCTGCCACTAAGGTTGGGTATTGCAAATCAGAAACCAATACTTAAATATTATTTTTGATAGCTTCTGTTTGTTCTGTTAGTTTCCAGTTGTCCAGTGAAATTTTCACTTCCTTTAAAAACACTCCTAAAAATGGCTGTAGCAGCAATAATCTAGCAGTGCCATTTTGTTCTGCAGCATGCATTTACATTTATGCTTCTCTTTTAATGGTGGTAAAACACTTAAAGAGTAACTAAACCCCTAAACCACTTTTTTCACGTTAAAAGTATAAGGTTATCTAGTACAATTATTGACTGATCCAGGTCCAACTCTTGGTAGTTTTGTGTAAAGTATTTGAATTACGTATTTTGTGGAGCGCGTCCGTTCTGCCCAGCAACAGTGAATGCTATTTTCTGATTGGCTGATAGATCGCTAATTCAAGATAGCTGAATAAACTGCGTAGAGCAATCTGCCTTCGTATCATCGATTCATAGATTATTCATTTATTTTGCGGTGACCTTTATCACTTATCAGCGTGAGAAATGTCATGTGTGGGTAAACATATTGAAATGTGTGTGTCTCGCGCCACTGGAAATACCACAGCAAGCTGCCGCGATTTGCACTTGCATTCACCCGATTGTCACGCCCCCTGCGATGCTCACCCACCCCCCCACTCACCGATAACTCCCTGCCCACTTTTTGTAGATTTTTAACATCAGGCATTGGGCGGAGTCAGCTTCAGAACAGGGGTTTATTTCCTCTTTAAGTATCGCAGACGTTGCGTAATGCTGGTTAAAAACAGAAATGAATCTTAAAATGTTTTTTCCAATTTTAAGTTGCCACAAAACTTCAGCTTCTATCAAAGTCGAAATTATACAAAAGTAAAAGTCATAAAAACAGAAAAGACAAGGCAGACACTAACTTGATTTGGTTATAAGGACATTTCTCTGTCATAATAAAACCATATTGACAGATTTGATATATTAGGAAACATGTGATTGAGGAGAATAGTGGAGCATTTGTGGCTTTTAATGCTTCATCTATGCTTCTGAACTGACTGGACAGGTTAGATTCTGAGGCGCTTGTGTCTGCAAAGTTTTGTAGAAGAAAAGGGTCGTTCTTGATGCTGTGTTTAACAGTGCAGGTGTTGTGGAGCAGCATGTTTATTTCTAAATTTTAGCATCAAGAAGCACACCTTCACTCTCAGTTTACCAATCAGTGGGAACTGATCAATATGTGTCTCATGACTACACTGCATTTACAGCTTTGTCTGCAATGAATTGCACAGAAGAAGAGGAAACTAATTTAGGGAGAATACTGAGAAGTTTTGAGTGAATTGAGTCACGTCTGTGTAAGAGTTCAGTGTAAGGTTATATAGGATAACACATGATGGATGCTTTACTGCAGCAATTACTGTAGTGGATAAGAGTATCCACTGTTCTACATGTCTGCCATGAAAGTTACTGTTTAAAAGTCATGAAAGTTAGAAACCAGACATGTCAAATCTGTTTTCTAAATATCTGGCCATGTGTTCTTCTCTGTTTATTGTTACATTGTAATATTATGTTTCTATCTTAATGGGGAAATCATTCAGATATTTAAATGCTTAACTGCATCCCTCAAATATTCAGTGGTTGAGTTTATATCCATCTTTAATGTTAATGGTTTCAGTTAATTCATTTTTGTGTGGTGGATGGCCTCTTTTTTTATTTAAAAGAACATTGTTACAAACAAATTCTGAAACTTCAAGGGGACATTTTAAACTTACAAACTCTTCTCAATGTACACATTCCAGTAAAAAAAAAAGAAAAATATATTACATTTTGACGATGGTAAAAAGAAAAAATTGGAGGCTTTTGTATCATGTCTGATGCCTTAACTTAAATTTACTCTTTACTTTGTGTTGCATACTGTTTGTGTTATATTTTATATTTGCTGTAGCATTTGTGGATTTTGACACAACTGCAACGAAAGCTCTCACTGTGAGTGTGGCGCCCATGTTTTTTACTTGCCTTTTTAGGTTGCAGTAGAAAAATACTGCACCACTGACTTCACACTCGGTTTTTGTTCATCCCAACACCTCAAGATTGCAAAGCGCCTGATAACGACTCATTTTAAGAGGAATGCACCCACATACTGTAGTTGTTAGGTTTCATTTTCACATTTTCATCTGGGAATGAGTGGATTTCTTTTTCTTCCCTTGACTTATTTCTGCCAGAGGTAAATCATTTGTTTCAAAGCCATGATAAAAAAGTAACCCTTTATAATTTTGACTTGCTCAGTTCAATTTACAAGATGGATAAAATAGGATTTGTCACCTTAACTTAATGTTTGTGTTTCCTGCTGCACAAGAAGTGTAATAAGAAATGATGTATTTGTGTTGTCTAGTGCTGACAAATATTTACATACTTGTAACATAAATTCTTGATTAATATATTAGTTTTGTCCATAAATGCAGGAAATTGTCAAAATGCTGATGTTTCAAAAATGTAAATTTGTTTTCTCTACAAACCAAAGATATTTAGTTTGCTGTCATAGAAGAGCAAAGAAACTAGATCGTATTCACACAAGATTTTATTTTAATAAAGTTTTTATTGCATTTTTTTATATATATATATATACAGTATATATTATTAACGCACTCAAACCAGTTAAATTGATTTTAAAAATCATAATTGGCAATTACTTCAAAATAATTGGTGTAGCCTTAGTATTGTCCACAGCTGTCTGTGTGACTGCAAGGAGCATAGATGTTAATAAGCTTTACAAATTTCCTCTCAGTTTTTAATTAGTGTTGTATTCTGTCACAGATTTGTCTTAATTTTGCATAATTGTAGATATTACCGTTTTTATTTATTGGCGTTTTGTTCATGCATTAATGTGTTTCAGTGCTTTCAGGTCAGGTTCTGTAATTGTCCTTGTTATTTTTTCCAGTTTAAACGACATCATTTGTAAAGAAAAGTTCAAAACTGTTTTGCCTTTTTGCCTGTGTTTTTCACAGGAAGCAGCATGATGTGTAAGAAAAAATGTTGAATTGAAGATAAATGCACACCTCTAACACAGCACAGCACAGCACAACACGCAAACAGGGGCTCTTGTGTTTACTCTGAGAATCACAAAAATATCAGTTCACATTTTCATAAACCTAAATAAGAAAGCATGGACAGTAGCAATATATAGTACAATAACTGGGTTAAAAAAAACATGCAACTATCCTTTATTGTGCAATATTGCCTTTTTTTTAATCTATGTAAAAATTGGTAGTGATGTAGTTTTCTCATGTGCTTGGGCTGTTTTTTTGTCACATTCATCTTATTCATACAATAGTAAGAAAGTTGAGTAGATGGAGAATGCATTTGCACTATAGCACCTCTGCCACAAGTTACATTACAGAAAATGCAAATAATAGTATACAGCTTTGTGTATACAACGCATGGTTTGTGTGTGTTCTGGTGTGGGAGGGTTGGAGTGAGTGACTGCCAGCCATGAGATTAAAATGGTGTTTGAATACTATTTAAGTATTTTAGAAGTAAAATAAATACATAACATGACCTTTAAACAACACAACAGGAGTATTTTAAATGACATCCAGAATGCCTCAGCAATACACCACACATTCAGACAATCAGTATATCGTAATAAAACACGACATCGCAATTTCTTTTTAGTGAGCAATACAAGTAACTCAGTACACTACAAATACATAGTGTAGGTTGTTAGAGAAGTTTAATAAGTAAAAATATTAGTCTCATAGTTGCTGTTTACAGTTTTGTTCTGTATTTCCCCGTCTGTTCTTTTATCATTTTATACTTTATTTTTTTTCTATTTGACAGCTAATAGATATGATAGTATAGCTACATTTCTCAGGAATCCAGCTAGTACTCACTAATGTTTTCGAGTTAATTGCCTATTTTTATTACATCGTTGTTTGTTTTTTTAATTTATTTGATCAGTTGTGATAACATTTTATATGCATTTCTATAAATGTTTTTTTTTTTTTTAGTTTAGTGTATTTAATATTGACTGTTGGATTCAAACTAAATGTGTTAATGTTTTCAAAGAAACCTTTTGGTTCAAGTGTTTTTTGTTTGTTTGTTTTTGGGGGTTTTTTTCTCTCAAGGACCAGATGTTATTGTTAATTTGTCATTGCAATACAGAGAAAGTGAGTGAGGTGTGAGTGCTATGCGTGTGTTTGCATGATGGGACATTTTGGGTACAAAATAAATTTGAAAATACCCCAACCACCCCCAGGCATTAACAGTGACATGAATGATGTGTCATGCTTGAACATGTGTCTCTCTTGTATACTGTCCTCTAAGGGTAAAATAAAAATAAACTTGGTTTAATCAAACTGGTTTCTTTTGAACTTCTTTTTGGATGTTATGAACAAAATGGTTCTTTCTAATAATATCATCTGACCATGTTCTATTACAAGAGACTTGAACCTTCATGTTTATCCTGAGTTAAGTCAAATATCTTGAGGGGAACATGGACTCCTGTTTCTAATCTATTTGAATTGACACATTACACACGTCTTTATCATGCATGTAAATATATCAGAATTTGACAAAAAAAAATTTTCATGGCATAAAAAGGCCCCACTCTGCTGCTGCATCTTCCCATGTAGATAAATGAAATTAAGTTTTATTAATACTATTCTCCTTTCCTATCCCTGGTTACAATACCTTTATTATGTCATACAACAGCGAATCTGGTAATATTCAACGAACACTGCCTTTAAAGACGTATTTTCCACTACACAGAATGAGACCACTTTTTGTATTCTTGTCATTTGTCTGCGTGTGCCCCGACGGAAGGACTGTTTTTCCCATGCGGAACCATTCAACGATGTGGTAACGGCGCGAATACGGACGTGTTTCCAGGTGCACTTGTTTGGAGACGCCACGTTTGAAATGGTACTGTTTAGTTAAGATTTTTAAGTATACTTATCAAAATAGCTCAGCGAGTTATAGACTAACGTTGTGGTTAAATATAGCACAGAGGCAATTGGTTACCAACCCTTGTGTAGCATTTTATTTTGCTATGTTTGCTGCCTGGGTAACGAGCTAAGATAAACAGCCAACATTACTGAATGGACATGGCAATCGTTAGTTGATGATCTCAGGATTAAGTTGTTTTGTGTGTGTTTTTATAGGCTGTTACTCTTCATACGGATCTGGGAGACATTAAAATCGAGTTATTCTGTGAGCGCTCGCCAAAATCATGTGAGGTGAGTTCACATATTTATTTATTTTACGGTTACATTTCATTTTAGTGGATGTCTAACAAAACGGACACGTTTTCTTGATTTGAAGCAAGAAGCTGGTATATCACTGATATCATAGTTGAGGATTTGGAATACCACAAGTCCATTCCTGCAGCTTCTGCTCAACAGACATTTTAAAACAAAATAGTTTAATAAACGGATCAAATACTGGCTGAAACCGAACCAAACCTGTATAATTGATATAACCGAGTATGCATGTTTGTACAAACATGTACAAACACTTTATTCAATGGGACATACCTGGAAAACATATATCATTTTAAAATAACAGCTTTTTCAGAAAAAAACCAAAACGTTTTGATATTGTGTGATCACACAGTTGTAAAGGGATATTCAGTTACAAGAAAGAAAGTATGACATATTACAAGAAATACATAATTGTATATAAAATAAATGAGTGAGTCAAATTAAAGAAAGCACCCCTTATGAAACAGCAAAATATGTACCAGATAAAAACATTATGAATATAAAAATGGGTACCAGTTAGTACAAGTATATACAGAATGTACTAATATGGGAGTTAATGGTGTTAAATGAATGAGTAATACAGTGTAATGGCCACAGACAGTTTCTTGTGTTGTTCATTGGTGCATTTGGGTGATATCAGTTTCTCACTGAGCGTGCTTCTGTGACTGGCCAGTATGTCATGGAGTGGGTGAAAGACATTGTCCAGTATTGTCCTTACCTTGGACAACATTTACCTCTCCGACACCACAGTTGTAGGGTCCAGCTCCATCCCCACAAGATAATTGGCCTTGTGGATCAATTTTCTTGGCGTCCCTCAGCCTACTGCCCCATCAGGAAGCAGCATAGAGGATGGCACTGGCCACGAGAGACCAAGCATTGTCCAGTAGATGTGGAATGACAGCTGCCTCAGAAAATAGAGACGGCTCTGGGCCTTCTTGTACTGTTGCAGTTGTTGTTTGTACAGCTAATTATTCATGGAACATAAACCAATAAAATTAAATGTAAAGTACCAATAATTTAGGCTTTAATTTAGGATTCTCAAAAACGCTGAAGTTTTAGTTGTACCAATAATCTGATGCATTGTTTTTGGTGATGTCCTTGCTTTTCATGACAGGTGTCTTAATGATTGTTTTATTTTACAGAACTTTCTTGCCTTGTGTGCCAGTGGGTTCTACAGTGGTTCCCCATTCCACAGAAACATTAAAGGCTTCATGGTTCAAACTGGAGATCCTACAGGTACAGGCCGGGTCGTGCACTTACCTTAATAAATCACAATGCCACTTTTGTTTTTTCATCTTTCTAATCTATTAACCCAGGCACTGGAAAAGGAGGAACGAGTATATGGGGTCGCAAATTTGAGGATGAATTCAGTGAGCACTTAAAAGTGAGTTATTTTATTGGCTAGTTTTTACCCAAGTACTTTTAATTCAGAGGTCAGAAATGAATGATGTATTTTGTATCTTTTGAATTTGTCTCATTTCAGCACAACGTGAGGGGAGTGGTCTCAATGGCCAATAATGGCCCCAACACAAATGGCTCGCAGTTCTTCTTTACATATGCTAAACAGCCACATTTGGACATGAAGTACACAGTGTTTGGAAAGTATGTTACCTTCAAGTTTATGTGTAATAATTAATCATGTATTTGCCTGATCTCGGTTCAGTTTTGATTGATACCTCACTCTTTTCAACATAGGATTATTGATGGCCTGGAAACGCTGGACGAACTGGAGAAATTGCCTGTCAATGAAAAGACGTTTCGACCACTTACTGAAACCCGAATAAAAGATGTGACCATTCATGCTAACCCTTTTGCTGGGTAGAAAATACAGACTTTCCTTGTTACAGTTTGTGGGACCTTGCCAGACTTAAAATGTATAATGACCTCTGCCAAGGAGGTTATATTTTCTGCTGTATTCATCTTGGTTTTTTATCTGTTTGTGAGCAGCTCTGCTCAAAATGTAAGAGATGGCTTTTAATGAAATTTTCTGGGATGTTGGTCATAGGCCAGTGAAAGAAAAGTAACATTAGATTTTGGTTTTGACATTGATCCAGATTTGGGATTTTCTTTAAAAACAATTTTCTGTTTATGCTGTAAATTGGAGAGAAAGCCCTCTGACTCATAAGAATGACAGCATGTCAAATGTTTTGTTGATTAATCTGATCATTTAAGTATATTAATGTCAATATGAGTGAAAAACACTGATTTCTTGAATAAACAAATGTAGATCATGTATGTCATGTTTTTGGCAATGCTCAGACCTATTCAATGCATTTGCTTGCACTGTAATTGTTTAGCTTTTATAGGTGTCTGTAAATTGCCTGTGTTTTGTACTGAATAAAGCTTTCATATAAGTCTTTTTAGACATGTACAGATTACCTTTTTAATAATTTAGACTGCATTCTTGCAAAAACAAACAAGGACATTCTAAAATTAAATGTCATGTATTACATTGCATGGTTTGGTATAGAACTTGTATTAATGAAACCATGGATGCAGTATATGACTAATAATAAATAATCTGAGTTTATTAAGAAGATAACTAACCACAATCTCATAATACACTGATGTGTACGTTTTAACATTTAATCACTAGACAGGATATTCACTATCAGTATCTGCAACATCATTCAAACTACTTTTGCCATTCATGTGTATGGGGTTTGTCATAGTCATTGGCTGTTAGTCATCATTAGTCATCTCTAATTCCAGTTTCATAGATCTACATCTTCATTTTTAGATATCTTCACATAGTCATAATGTTATAGATATGTGAAACTGGAATTGGAGATGTCTAGATCTCTGCAATGACAGAAGTGACGCCATTAGTAAAAACTGAATTGTACATATCTGAAACTAGTTTTGATTAGTAAGAACAATGTCACAGATATCTTCAACTACAATTCTTACTAGTCACAATGAAATCACGGCTAGTCAAAATGACGTATATGAGATATATCTGTAATAGTAATTCCATATAGACATACGTGGCCACTAAATGTTAAAAAAGGCTTGCCATACTGCATGAACTACAACATGAGCGCCTCAAGCGTCATATTACGTCATCTCTAATGGACGAAGCACCGACTGGCATTAGCAAGTCCATTCAAACTTCACACAACTGTCCCGAAAATGGCCTCAGTCGATGCATGTAAAGTAAGTTGACTGACTAATACAGTCGTGCTGTAATTGGTAATATCTTAAATACTTGTGGGTTTCTTTAACTTCAATTACATGTTGCGTAAAATACTGTGTGTGCAAAGTGTGGATACCTGTGTGAATACCGTCGTTTGTGTGTGTATTGTAGGTGTCTTCTCTGAAGGGGAAAGTGACCCTGATTACGGGGGCCAGCTCTGGTATCGGGGCGGGAACAAGTGTCCTGTTCGCCAAACTTGGAGCCTTATTGGCTCTGAACGGCCGCGACGTGGACAATCTTAAGAAAATAGCAAAACAATGCACCGACTGTGGCGCTGCAGAGGTACTTAAAACAAACAAACCCTCATAATTAGCCGCATGCCTACTCATACTCATTCAAGTGTCAAAGTGTAGTTACACGTTGACACATGTATACTGTATTAATGGAATTACTGGTCTGTTCTGAATTGAGTTTGGTGTGACGTAGCATTTACATAACTGCCAACCGTATTCCATAAAGGGATAGTTTGGGTGTTTAAAGTGTAGTTGTATGATAAATGTTGTCATGCTATCTGACACTGAATTTGAACACCCTCCTTCATAAGGCTTTCGTGATAAATACACCTGTGATCCAATAACTCAGGTGTAAGACAATTAACATCCTGTTTTCAAAATAAAACACTGAGAGCTAAGTGTCTGAGTGCACGTTTAAAAGCACATCTTTGAGTTAGAAAAATAATGAAAATCCTCACAGCTATGTTTTAGAGACCGAATAACTGGACTTTGAGCAACTGTATAGAGTTCTTTAAAGGTTCTGAATAAGAATGAAAAAGATGTGTTCAACACATTGATATCTACTAGTGTATTGGATATCAGACATTTTTACTGTACAGTCCCATATTTCCACTTTTTAATCAACAAATTATTAATCTGACATGTATTAAAAACAAAAATGTGTCAAAGAACTTTCCATAAGTCCTGAGCAGGACCGACTAGGTTGTGTTCAGGACATCTATCTATGCCAACACAATTTTTTTTGACACATTTTTGTTTTTATTACATCTCAAATTGATACATGTTCATAATTTGAAATTACAAATTTGAAAATAACACATTATAAGTATAGTAATAGGGACATAGTGGTTGGCACTGTTGCCTTAAAGCAAAAAGGCCTACAAATGTCCTTTTAAATAGTCTATTTAAAAGGATATTTGTGACATAGGAACTGCATTGCTGTGTATCTAAATCATTCGAAATCATGCTCAGTGTGTTTTTTTTTCAGTTATATAGACACCTACACTGCCTAATGAAGCATTGTGATTTAATTCCTACGCAGCCCTTGCTTGTACCTGGAGACCTCACAGATGAGGAGACGGTGAAAAAGACAGTGGAGCAGACTATTGCTCACTTTGGGCGGCTGGATGTTTTAGTTAACAGTGCTGGGATCTTGGCCATGGGCAGCATAGAGACTACTAACCTGGCCGAGTATGACAAGGTCATGAACGTTAATGTCAGGTAGGACCAAAAGACCCTGATTCATAAACATCACAGATATGTACAGTATTAGTGTTGGCAGTGTCATTCATAGGTATTAGGTTTTTTTTGTTTGTTGCACCTGAATGGAAAGGGAATCCATTTTATATAAATATTATTAACTCATTACATACAACAAAATGTATTGAATGATGAAGATATTGGAGCGGTGATGTGATTATTACTGTATTTGCTCATAAGAACAATTTAAGAATATAATATAAAAATGCTTTGTATTCACACTGTACTAAAATCAGTTATGACAATTTTAACACTATATCGACACACTTCAGTGGATCCAATTTTAATTTCAAACTGGATTTTGCATTAATCAAAATAAATCAGCTGTGGTATAAGAAAAAGGTGAACAATGAAAGAATTTTCACCAAAGGTCACACTGTCATGTGTCTGTAGGAACTTAAGAGGCACCATTCACCAGCTGCCTAATGTAAATGTAATAGTAAGTGAGGTGTCATACAGCTCTTATCACATTGATTAATTCCATCATAAACCTTGGGATGTAAGTGTCCTTTACAGTCTCAAGGAGACTCACGACTGATGATACTTTTCATATATATCTTCAGTAGTTTTAATTACGACGACCTCTGTGTCACATTTTCCAGATCTATATTCCATCTGACTCAAGTTTGTGTGCCGCACTTAATCAAGACCAAAGGCTCCATCATCAATGTTTCCAGTGTCAATGGACAGAGATCAGTGAGTATAAACACCACCATATGCACCGTCTTTTGTTATTATAAAGAACTAGTGATTTTCTTTTCCCTAGTTCCCTGGTGTGCTTGCCTATTGCATGTCGAAGTCTGCCATTGACCAGTTCACATGCTGTACAGCACTTGGTGAGTCAAGCCATTTTAGTGTGATTTGTTCAGCATTGAAGTCATTTGCAAGTGACTAGGATGTCACATGACTGCTTTTTATTGCAGAGCTGGCATCGAAACAAGTCAGAGTGAACTCTGTGTGGTATGTGCAGCATAATATTAACATTTGTGTTTTTAAGACATTTTATTTTCCATTCTCACGTCTGAATTTCTGACTTTAGAAAGTCAGAGAAATCAGAATAGTATTTTTGTCGTATTATATATTCATGTTTTTATCGCTTCAGCCCAGGTGTGATTGTCACAGAGGTGCACAAGAGAGCAGGACTGGATGAGGAGCAGTACGCTCAGGTAATGCATCACAACATTTTTTGGCACCATGGTCATGTCACTTGAAGCTGGCGTCACACAGTTTGTTTCAAAAACATGCTTTATCTTATTTGTTGAAATCCTGATGGCAAAACAAAGTTTTTATGTTTTTCATGTATTCACATTCCCACATGGTGGAGCACATGGCTATAGCACTGTTGCCTCGCAGCAAGAAGGTTGCCAGTTTACATTCTAGTTTGGGCCTTCCTGTGTGCGTTTGGATGTTCTATCCATGTTTGTGTGTTCTTTCACCGGGTTCTCCGGTTTCCTCCCCCAAGTCCAAAAACATGCAGAGGTTAATTGGACTCTCCAAAGAGACCATAGCTGTGACTGTGAGAGTGAATGGTTGTTTGTCCCTGTGATGCGCTGGCGACCTGTCGATGACATACCCCGCCTTTTGCTGTCTGTCATCATGGGATCGTCTCCCCGTGTTTCCTCATGTGGGAAATAAAGTGGTACACAATGAATGAATGTATTCAGATTCAGCAACAACAGATCTTTTCTCCATGTATTTTTGCTGGGAGCCACGTGTGAAAAATAGTCGACAAACATACGCACATATCACGTGTGCACTCATTTGTTAACATGGGGGCTGAACGGAAAATGCAGCCACAACACACCCAGTGTTATCCAGGCCTAATCCTTTCATTCAGGCCACATGGATTAATTGGCTGGTGTACCTGTTTGTCACGACTCGACCAGCCCACCCGTTTACACCCTGTCTGTGCTCTCGTAGCACATGACAGGAGGCTTCAGTGCAAGACGAGGTGGCGTACACTGCTGAGGCAGAGATGATAGAAGGTAGCTGGCAGGGTACGGAAAAAATATGTGCATTATATTTTCAGCGTGAAGCCTGCTATAAAAGCTTTTCCACACGTACTGACCCTGGCTTTAACTGAATTGGGTTTTTTTTTAATTTGTCCTCATGGGTTAGTTTTTCCTCTGAAAATAATTCTAAACAAAACAAAGGTTGTTTAAATCCTCAGAATTGTAAAAAAAATAAATACATTTATATTTATTTCCATCCCTTGGAGCAAACTGAAGTTGATGGTACAATCCACAAGTCCAGGTATTTGTAGGCAAGAGGCTGAACTCCAAATTCAGGTGCAATAATAAGATGTGTAAGTGATCAACAAAAAACATTAGATACAGCATTGTGTGTGAATGTAACCAATATTTTGACATTAACATTTGCTATATACTGTAAATGCAGTCCATTTACTTTGTTCTCTCTTTTTCACCACCAGTTTCTTGCAAAGTGTAAACAGACCCACGCCCTCGGTCGACCGGGTGAGGTGGATGAAGTGGCCCAGAGCATCGCTTTCCTGGCGTCTGACGCTGCGAGCTTCATTACTGGAGTCAATCTACCTATTGATGGAGGCCGCCATGCCATGTGCCCAAGATAAGCTAATGTATACTGACATAAACTCCTCTGCTAATCAAGGGCTTTCAAACTCCGAGTCTGTCTGTGTTTTTGTAATCAATAATTTCAGTTGTCACGGGAATTGAACTGAGGAGAGATGTTGCAGGGAGGAAAATGAATTAGGCGTAACTTCAAGGACACAATTTTTCTCTGTTTACAACGGTAGTATCTGTCAGGATTTGACAGGTCCAGGTGTGAAATGAACAGAAGGAAGCTAAAATGCACTTCCCTAAGCAGGCAGTTTAAATGCATTTTATTATCTTGCTTTGCTGCAAAGTTTCCTATGGTGACGGGGGGGGGAAAAAATGGAAAACTGCTTATCAACAAAGGTTTCAGACATTTATTAAATAACTTTTTTCATTAGACTTTATTCACTCAGCACGTAATGCCTGTACAGACCTGCAAGCTCATGTAATGTGGTCGTGTAATGCGTATTGTGCGAAATCCTCTGAGTTAATAGGTTGGTGGGGAACAGCCAGGACTGCAGCACATTTTAGTTACAAATGCATCAACAGTAAATAAACTTTAACAGTATAAAACTGAGTGGGGATTTCCTAAAAGATTTTTGACTGTCAAGGACAGTTTTAAAAAAAAAAAAGAAAAAAAAAACTCCAATAGAATGAAGAATCTTTAAAGAACATTTTTAAAAACGCAGTTTTAATGTCTTGTTTTGAACTGGAAACAAATCAGAATTTAAATAAAATTTTAATAGAATCCACCGCAGAAAAAAAAGTAGCTTGCATAATTATACATTTTTTAACAAATAGTGAAGTGTCAGACGTAGAATATTAAAATGTTAAAATGTGTTTTTTAAAAAAAGTACCTTAAAAGATAATTTAATGAATTTGACTTTGTGTTTATACATATATAATTTTTTAATAGAACAATCTTCCCTTTTTTGTTAAAGCACAGACTTTGAATACATCCAAAACCTTTTTCATTTGACAACAAACACGATCTGATCTGTGTGACCAGGTGAACATTTCATCTTTGTATAAAAAAATATGTCAGTAAGCAGATTCAATGTTTCTTAAAGGGCAACAGTATAGTGTGGCTGAGAGCTGGTTAGAGTTTTATCATCCGAGTGTCAACTGTTGCAGCACTAGGTGTCACCTCTGTGTCATCCCAGATAAGGTAACAACTTGTTTACCGTGTGATGAGAGGTGCAGTACGAGGTAGCATCTGGACACACTTATCTCAAAACACACCGTGGAACCCTTGGCCCCAGCTTAACATTAAAAATGACCACGCAGCAGTTGTTCATGTGAAGAAATCTGTGTAAATGTGACGTCTCGCAAAGGCTCAAAAAGATTTACCTGGTGGCAGCAAGCCTCTGTGTACCTGAATGAGTTATGATGGTGATATGCCGTATATGCCAAAAAGGCTGCGGAACAATAACTATTGCACTAATTATTACAATATACAGTACATATACATGTATAAATAATACTTCAACATTAAGAAAGGAATTCCATAATTCTGCACAGATCCCATGAAAAAAAGTGTTTTAGGTTCTTGTAAAATGAAGCATCAGACCGTGAAGAAAATATGATACAACATGGTCTGTGAGATCACAACGAGACTTTGATATTACTTCCTAAATGGGGAAACGGAATCTTGTCTCTGAAAAAGGAGGTGATTGTTATTTTCCATAGGCTGATGAGCACCATAAGACCAATCTGCATTTCCAATGGGCTGTCCTCCTCTGGTGCGCAGTCCTGTTTCCGCAGTCCAAGCATATTTTGTATAGAGAGAAAAAAATGAAGGGTCTGAAGGACTGGTCTCCCCCATCCGTCCTCCCCCATGCGGTCTCTCCATGAAGGAGTACGTCTGGCCCCCCTCCACGGGGGCCTTATAAGAAACACACGGGTCCAACCTCCAGGTGATAGCGAGAGCCAGGTTCTGTTGTTGGTAAGTTGGACACATCCACTATGGGGAGTAAGTTTGTGTCCTGGGTCTGGAAGATGAAGTGTGTCTGATGCCAGCGGCCGTCTTTGATCTGAAAGTGAAACATGCAGTATGTCACATGCTGCAAAAACAGATGAGCTCACTGAGCTCTACAGGTATCTGCTGTAGCCATGTGAGGAACAGGATTATTCTGGATAATATAGACTTCTAAACGGCAGTAACATTCATTATTACATTATTATTATTATTATTCCAGAGAAATTGTTTTTCCAAAAGTGGCCAATGAGATATGTGGATCATCTAACAGTGGCATTGTTGTTGGAAAGAAGGCTAAAGTAGTTTAAGATAAGAACGTCCTTTACTAATCCTACAGTATGGAAATGAATTCTGTTATAGCAGCAAAGTCACAATTAAAGGTGATAAACATGCATTTTAACATCTAGGAATATGTGAAAATGCTAAAAACACAAATATTAAGATAGTAAATCTTGAATAGTATAGTGTGTAACCAGTATATATACAGCATAAGCATGATATGTACATGGTAGAGGATTTTTGATACAGTAGCACCTCAAACCTTCATTCACTGAAGCCAGAAGGCAGTTTGCATAGCTGATTTACTTAAATCAAACTCTTAGAAACCTAACAACACTATGCCTCAGTTATCAAAGAACTTGATGTTTTCCCCGCTGTCTGAAAAGTCATTAAAAGTGCATTCACTTCCTTTCAAAACCTTATTTTTTTTCTCCTGCTTTCTTGTGTGCAAATGAAAAGGATTTTGAGCAGATCCAGGCCAGTCTTTATTTTAAGCGAAGTCGACCCTATGTTAAGTTTAGTATAAAGACATGCAGCATAAAATATCATCTCCTTGCGTCGGCCCTAAACTGATCATGTCAGTGATATTAATCTTATTATTTTTCCATCTAAAGGATGCTAGTTCATTCTTTTCTCAAAAATAATGAGCTGTACCATCAAGGATGCAAACATTTTGGACCAAAATATGTCTTTTGACGTTTATGTCATAATGAATTAGAATTCATTCTAGTTCTTATTTACACACCGGTTGTGAACACAGCACCTGGGTACAGCACTTATCTATACCTAGGGAGCAATGGGGTTGTTTGCTGCTCAGAGGCACCCCAGCCAGTGAACCAGTGACCCTTCAGTTAAAAGCCCAATTCCCTTCCTCTTGGCGGTGGGCTGCCCAATTCAATTCAAAACCTTTACTTGTCCCAGGCGGGCAATTTAAGGACTCACAGAGCATCATGAAAACATCTTGTGCATACCCAGCAGTCGTCGATCGGTGTGAGCGGCTCCAGTAGATCTCCCGCTCTGATCTTCTCACCGGTCCAAGCCTTGAAGCTCACAGCTGTGGTTGAAGGCTGCAGGAAGGGTCCTGCTGCCCACACCGGTGTGTTGAGACAGTGAATGGTGATGTGCTGCACAGCCTCTGTGCTCAAAAGGTGGATGAAGTTCATCTGGATACGGCCCACTCCTATCTCCAACTATAAGGCCGACAGATGAATTATTTGAAGCACAATTGTTAGGTTTTCTTATTTATGGTCAGAATGTGGAGGTAATTCAGAGTGTAGCTCTACATGGATCCCATTTGAGCAGTGTGTTATAAACTATATATATACCACAGTTCTAGGTTTCAGGTGTATTCACAAAAGTAATAGTAAAATTAAAGCTGCAGGGGTGTAACTGTTGGTAAATTATTGTTGGTGATGTTATTATTCTATGAACAAAAACAAAGCCGGGTTACGTCAAGGGGAAAAAGTTTTAATCCCAGCAAAAAACGACTTTTTACGCAGTAAATTTCACTTCTGGAAGCTTTACTAGTGCAATGTTACAGTTGCCTTAGTCTGTTTTGACATAAAACAAATCACAAGTTGTAGAGCAACACAGGATCTAAACACCACTATACTGATATTCACAGACAGAGTCGTGTGGAGCTCATAGACCTAATCGGCATGGTGGGATATTAGGGACTAAAACATCCCCAATACTGATTAGGCACATTATATATATATTTAAAGAAAAATGCTTGGACTGAGGCTCGACACTTTGTTCAACAAAATCACAAATGCAACAAAATACACTGACATTTTGAAACAACTGGATCAACTGCACAAAACACAACAAATATGAATTGTCTATGTTAAATAAAAGTTACATTTTTAGTGCATTTTGGCAAACAACCCCAGTACCAAAACGTTTGGGAATGGTTCATACTGGCTTTTTTGTTGAAGTACTTTGGCTCTACTGATCGTTCATAACCACTAAGTGAGAGAAACTTGAGCATACTCAGTTTGGGAAAGAATAACAGGCTTCAAATCTGGTATAAATTAACCACAGTTAAGATCTGGATCACAGACTGTGTTTTGAGGCATGCTTGTTTTATTAAAAGTTAATCCAGGAATTGTGTGTGGCCACGATCCCCTTTTTTTCCTGAATTATTGGCCAAAAGTAAATGATCTCGAAACAAAACAAATGAAATGATGATGGAAAATTTAACACAGTAGAGGTTTACTTGCCAACTTGAGTTGATGGTGACTTGGCCAAGTCTAAAGACTGAATAGGACGCATTTAGATTCACGGAAAGCAATCATCCATCCAGTCTAAATGGGGTTGGTAATTATTGTATAAAGCCAGGAAATAAGAAGCTCCTTTATTCATCACATGAATGTCATTATATAAACACACTCCCGAACCTTATCTTAAAATCTACGCCTCAGTGCGTCTTGAGATGATCTAAGTCGACAACACGAGGAAAGCATCATCCACAAGGACACGGGCGCTCATGGATTCAATATTCATGCAATGTTCTCCTAAAGTGATCTTGTCTGTATGTAAGTGATTGTGTTTAAATTTTATGGGGTGTTTTGTCAAGCTGAGGCAAACCTTGGATACTGTGACAGGCTTCAGGCAAGTTTGTCCTCCAGCAGTGAAATTGCATGTCACCTCAATAGTGTCAGCGGTGCAACCAAGGTTTGGGTCAATCCAGTAAGTGCCTGTCAAAGAGGAGCAGCAGAGCAGGAAATGGCTCTAATCAATCAAAACACACTACATGTAAAGATGGAGAGGATGGAGAGGTTTAAATGTTTCTTCACCTTCGCTCATTCTGTGTTCACAGTTGTAGAGGTCTCGGCAGATTCTGGCAGGGTTGTTGCGGGTTCCAAGTGGGTTCTTTAAACCCTGGATCAGATTATTAAGATACTGCAGGGTCTTGAAAATCTCCGTTCCTTGGTCCAACATAGGCTGCTCCATGGTCTGAAAATTCTGAACATATGTATTCATAATATAATCATTTTCAATGTTTCCCTCTTATGGGTTATTCGTTCTAGAAGAAGCACGAGCAAGATTTTCAAATCTTTCCCTTTACTTTACATTTAATGAAGTATCTTTTTACAAAACGTATTATGAACAACCTGACATTTCAACAATATTATGCAAAAGTTTACCATTTACACATGTGCATAACAACTTACAGACCACAGTGGATCTACAAAGGCACAAAACTTTTAGTCACAGTTATCTGGAACCGACAAACATAGTGTTTCGCATTATGAGCAGACTGTAATCATAATGTGAAATTTGAACAAATTCATCCTGCAGGCCGGATTGGACCCTTGGGTGGGCCGGGACTAGCCCGGGGGCTGTATGTTTGACACCCTTGCTCTAAATCATGACGTTTCACACTGTTTTACAGCTTAAAATAATCAAACTTATCACAAATATGACACTTGACACATGTCAGTGTGATGAAAATGACAGAAACTTTGACTTCTGGATTTGGCCTAAGTCCCAACCATGAACATGGAAGGAGAGCGGATTGACTGTTGGTGCAAGCCACGCACCAGTGCATGCACAAGAAGTTTTGGAACCCGTCATGTCTATCTTGAGTCTACAGGTACAACCGACATTCACAACAGTGATGAGCTTCTCTATGAAAACCTACCTCTTGCCTCAGTGGGGTATGAGAATTAATGATGACTTGAAAGGCAGCACCAAGAGCCTCATTTCTCTGCCAAAGAAGACAGCGAGAACCACAACCACTTATGTGTTTCCTTTTTGTACTACAATGTGTCTTCATTCCCCCCAAATCTCTGAACTGACAAATAAAATAAGTATACTTACAAGTGAAAGTGCAGAACTGGGAAGACCCTAGAGACCAAAGGGAGAAACCTGTATTAAATGCTGTCCTTGAATTTACACAGTGTTGTAGTCAAGCCGACAAGTGATTAGTGATTAAAGAGCATGAAGGAAAAGTCTACATTGATTTAATTAAATGAGCTGGTAGTCTGTCACAATTCCAAAGAGTTTTGCAAGCATGAGATTTAGGGCATCTCTTTATTGACTGTAACAGTATTGCACAACATTATTTCAATATTGTATAAAAATGTCCCGTCACAAAAAACATTTTTTTTTTTAGTTTAAGTTCTCAAGTCCATTTTGAGACAAGAGTTCTGAAAATCTTAAGACCTGAGTGTATCTGCAAGACCCGAGAGCTACAATGCTGTTAGTCTCACATGCAGAAAGTTGTTGTCTCTTATTGTCAAAACAAATGCAGAACTCACTGGAGGTCCTGGTGGTCCACGAGGACCAGGAAATCCCTGAAAAAGCACACAAATGCATTAGAACATAAGACAATCAGGCGTTCTCTGTCGGAATAGACAACGAGGTTAATAGTGACTCACCCTTGGTCCTTGCAAGCCCTGATGGAAATCAGAAAGAAAGAAATCAATATTCATAAAGGGACAATTCCACCATATAAGAACGAGACTGGAAGCAGAGCAGATATTATTCTATCGTGTACAATATAATGTCAGCCCTTTGTCTGCTGTCAGTTGTTAAGCTATTGAATTGCCCGCTCGCATCTTTGCAAGCCAAGCGTAGGCTCAGAAATCTTATTTCCACACAGCAAATCCTATTTGCACGTGTGTATGTTGGCATTTCAAGAGTGAGCATGTGAATAATGCCGGCGCATGATCACTCAACAAACTCAACTTCCAGAAGCTTGAGATGAGCACCCAGCCGACATTAATCACGCTCACGAACTCCGCAGCATCTACGTGTCACTGTGAGCGTAACAACAAACGCTGGAATACAACAGGAAATGAAAAGTGCTGAGGGCAAAGCAGGCTGAGCAGTGAGCTGTCTCCATACTAAGTATCCTATTCTGTTCTCACAGTACAGAAAAAAGGATTCATCAAAAAAAAAGTACTACACACCGTCTCCCCCCGATTTCCTTTGTCACCCTGGGGTCCCTGATGGAGAGAAAGGAGACAGAGAATCACTCCATCACTGCCAAAAAAGCAGAGGGAAGTCACATAAAGCGTGGCAGATAGGATGAGATATGAGCTACATACGGGATGACCGCTGGGGCCAATGATGCCGACGGGACCCAAAGCTCCCTCCATACCCTGGAAAGCGGTGGCATGTTAGTGACTGAGGCGGACACACAAGATGGAGCATCTGATGAAGCGGTGCTCATTTTTCATGGCAACGGTGGCGTTTGGGAGAGTTTACGGCACTGGCATTGGCTGACACGCACCAAAGACAAATGTTACTAAAGTCGATTTTATCTTCATCTCACCTTTAAACCGCGCGGTCCTTTAGGTCCCTGTATCGCTGCTGGGCCAATGTCCCCGGTGGGTCCCTACAAACACACAGTTTTTATTTAATAAGATAAAACCACAATTAATTAATGACCCTGGTTGACTTCTTTTGGCAACAAGTAGGAGTTGATATACTATATATATATGTACTATTTTGCCAATCACCTACAAGAGTTACATTCATTACAATGTAATTATGATTTATTTACATGTTTTAATTCATATCTAAAAACAACAATGAAATGATGTGTATCATATAAGTTGTTGTGTGACACCAAAAATAAGAAGAAGACAAAATGATGGTAGAAACAAGCCTCATGTGGCAAAGACTTCTTGTTATACCTTAGCAAATAAAGGGTTTGTAATAATAATAATAGTACCACAGCAACAAAAAAGATCAATTTCTGTAAAAGAAACTAAAAACAACAACCATAAACAACTTTAGAATGAAGTCAATACTGTTGCCATTAAAAATCCTGAGTTTCTGGAAGTTCAACTTAAACCTTTAATATACATTTTTGGCCCTTTTCCACTATGGTCCCAACTTGCCTCGCCTCACCACGGCACGGCACAGTTTAGGTTGGTTTTTATTTCTACTTTTCTTTGTGGTTCTACTCACATGAGTTGTCCTTTGCTTCATTATTAGAGCCATTGTCACTTACTGAACACTTACACAACGCTCATCTGCTCCACACTCCTGTTAAACTCTCAGTGTGGGAAAATATCCAGCATCATTCTCAGGGTTTTAAATTAAAGAGAAGCCTGCATTTTATTTTCAGCTGGCAGCAGTTTAATGTGCAGACACACTGCAAGTAAAGCAGAATTACGGTGTAGCAGATGTGATTCTGAGGCATGATAAAGGAATACTTAAATAACCATAATGTAACAAACCACTTCAACTCAAACCATTAAAAATATTATACCATATTACAAATCTGGCCTCAGGATTAAGAAGTTAGACGGAAAAATAAGCTTTTAAGTGACTGACTGACATGATCTCATATGTGAGTGGTGTTTGATGAGAACATACCTTTGGCCCAAATAGACCAAACACCCCTGGAAATCCTTTTTCTCCACTATCCCCCTGATACACAAAGAGAAGGGACAGTGTAGTGATCTTCATCTTCAGTGCACATGAAAACAAACAATGTTGTCATTGAACGGATTATCAGATATTTGACAAGTCAGTGCTTACTGGACGTCCTTTAGATCCTTGGTCTCCTTGTTTTCCTGGCGACCCCATCCCGCCGACGGAGCCTCTTTTTCCCGATGGACCAATTTGACCTGAGAGACCTCTCTCTCCCTGGAAAACAGACACAAACCCACTTCAACTTCATCATCCTCACAGACAGACAGATAAATAAGTCGTGACCACGAGTGTCAACAATCTCTCAGTAGTTCTCTGGCTTCCATCCAATGGACACTGTTGTGTTGTGGTGGGATTTAAAAGAAGTCAATATATCTTGATTTGAAAAAAAAACAAAAAAACATTTTCTCACCCAGAATCTTGATACAGTGTTTCTAATAGCTTGTGGAACAAAAAACAGATAACAGCAGCACTTGCCAATTCACCTTAAAAAAGAATTGGAAGTGGGTTTATCAGTGTTATCTACAATCCAGTTTCAGTTTCATTTGAAGGCTCACATACATTTGTGCTTCTTCAAGAGTCTGTTGAGTCTTTGGCCCAGCGTTTTATTTTATTCATATAATATCAGCATCAAAGTTGTGTGACACAATTTCAGCCCTTCTGCCCTGGTTGACTCCTGTTATTTCTTTATTAGTGAGTTTGATATCATCACCGACTATGAGATTGCTTTTATATCATTAGGACATCATACCTTGCTGTTTCCTTTAATGTTCACCTACCATAAGACACATTTTGGCATCAGCAATGGCATGAAGTAGAGCAATACTACATTTTTTGGACCAGGGTCACTTTCAATTACAATCAGAATGTGTGCTGCTGACAATGTGACATTCAACATGACATGAAGTCTTTGATTTATTCCCTTGACCATGTTGTGCTTAATGTGAATATTGATATTGTGCTTTTTCTCCACTGATGTGAAAAGGCAAAATAGCAAATCCTCCACATAACCACCATTTATTGTGTCTTGTTTTCCACGCTTATTTTATTTATAACAATCCTTAATAATTATGTATCGATTCACGGGCTTAGATCTGATGTCATGTTCCAAAATGTGTGTCCTAATCTTGTTTCTATTTGAAAAACACTCTGTGCTCATGCTCGAAAGTGGCATGTAAATGAAGTTTGTTATTATAATATGATCAAATCAGAATGCAACTGTACACTTTAACCACAGGCTGTTGGGCAAAAGCCGTCTGATACCACAAGTCCAATAGAAAAGCCCCCGTGTCTGTTTATATTTATGTCATATTGGTAAGCCCATGCAAATCACGAATGTGCCAACTCCTGACTATCTTGCAACACTGATTACGCCACATTACTGCAGTGAGTATGTGGTCCTTTGAGAGCCGGTTTGAAGTCTTTGTGCCGACGTTGGCATTTGAGATCAGAAAGTGTTCCAAATATAAAGGCAGCCTTACAGTGTCAGGGGAGGGAGCCTTAGCAGATTAAAGCTGTGTTGACAGTTTTCACGAGATGCACTGAAATCTGCGCTTGTTCTATAATTCAAAGATTAAGTTCTTTGTGAACAAGATCAAAAAACGTTCCTATTATAAGTTAGTCACCTTTGGTCCAAAGGAGCCTTGACTTCCAGGAAGCCCTGTCACACCAGCTTTACCCTGCGGCCCAGGTTTTCCAGGTAGGCCCACTTCTCCGTCTTCACCTTGCTCCCCCTAAAGACAAAATAAACAACAGGTAAACACAGCCACAGCGAATATTATTTGAATTTATAATTAGGAAAAAAATAAAAAACCTTCACCTTCACTCCTTTGCTTCCATCTTTACCGGGCAGTCCGTCCATTCCAGGCAAACCCTCAAGGCCCTCCCTGCCCACACTCCCCTTTGGGCCAGGTGGACCCTCTGGACCCTTATGACAGATGACGAGATACATTTTATTTATTAATATCACAGAATTGTTCACTTGATTTTCAGATATTTCTGAATATAATGGACAAGAAAAACATTTGACTCACTGGTGGTCCTTTGGTCCCAGGAGAGCCTGACACCCCCATCTTTCCTTTCTGACCCTGAAAAATAAAAGATTTCATTGTTGCGTAAGAACTTGATATTCTATACTGCATTGACTGTTTCTAATACAGTTAAATCATGCTCATATTTATGTCCTTACTTGATCACCTTTGGATCCTTTCAGCCCAGTTTGACCTTTAGGCCCAGGATGTCCCTAAAATGATCATTAGTGTTTAATTTGGATTGTGTTTGTGTTACGGTGTCAATACAGTATGTCAAGGGAAGTAAACGAGATACTTACAGGAAGCCCTGTGGCACCAGCATCACCTCTCTTTCCATCAAAACCCATGTGACCCTAGAAAGTGTAATTTTTCTGCAGTTCAGTGTATAGAACATTAATTAAATCTGATTGACTACAGACAACATGTCTGATTATTATGGGTTTATTTCACTTACAAGGTGTCCAGGGTCTCCAGGCTCTCCTCTCTCTCCTCTGTCTCCAGGAGGACCCTGGATTTATATAAAAAGAAATCAATTAAAGCTGCAGTAGACAGAAAAGCTTGAGAAATACATGGGGAAAAAACACGGTACATAACGAGCGAATGCTATTCCCATCATCATTTTGGATGTGGAATAAAAGTGAACTTGTGCCGTTTAAAAAGTTGTCATTTTTTTCACAAAACCTCGTCCAAGTGAGCACAAGAAAAACATAGTGAAAGCAAGACTTTGACACATTTATTTAGCTTTTTTTACACTGTTTTAATTTCCAGTGTATAATATGCACACAAGGAAATGGGTTATATCACTCAGCAAATAACAAACAAACAGCTGCTATTTGTTTCTAGACTTCACTTGAGACAGAAAAGGCTCCAGTGTCATGTATATTTCGACAACCCTGTCAATCAAAAAGTGGTTCTGCCTAGGTTCAGCTAAGTTTCCTGGAAGTTACGTTTTATGTCTCACTCACCACGATGAAATAAAGCTATTCTGTGCTGTATTATAGAGTTTTAATTAAAAGCTGACCTTCTACTGGTTTTCTACTGACTCTACTGGTGCTGGTATTAACATCCATCATGAGTGATACAATCATGGATAGATCCCACTAAGTACAGGTCTGAACCACTGTGTCCTGAATCCATCCTTAGATCTGGTCAAAGAAACCACGTTCAGACGTGGTTTGAGGACGCATGTGGCTACATTCATGAGCTGCAGGAACACAATCTGTCTTGGGGATGGATTACCGACCGCTCTCTCAGCTGTAGTCCTCTGACCTGCTGTGGTTTCACATGCTACTTTTACTCTAATCAGTGTGCAAACATCTATGCATTTATGTTAATTTCATTTATTCTGTTATTTTTCGCTGTTTTTCTGTCACCCACCCACACACACATCAGTACAATTAGAGCCATTAAAAACACTATTTTATCCCTACAATTCAATCATATGTGGTCACACGGGAAGCATCCAGGGTGCATTTTATTCTATTCTATTTTATCCACAAGCAATCAGATCACCGAGGTCCGATGTTAATACCAGGTCTGAATCGGGCCTAGTTCTCTCCCGAATCAGTTGATTTACATTATGCTAAAAGGCTATAATGGAATAATTGGTAAGTAATGACAAACATATGTTGATTACCCCAGCTTTAAACAATCCCAACACACCACAAATAACAACAAAATAATTGGTACATGTAAGAAACTCACTCTGTCACCTTGGGGACCCAGAGGACCTTCAGCTTTGCTGTCGTCTCCCTGTTCGCCCTAAATAGGCAACAAAAGAACAGACAAACAACCACAATCAATGGCATTTCCCCCCAAAACCCAACAGTCTGTGTGAAATCAGTGTTTGAAAGAGTCAGATGTAACAACTGCATGTTCTTTCTAAATGAATGGCGAAGCCATTACATGTGCTATTACCCTCGATGATCCCATTTCACATAATGGTGCTAATGTTTGTTCCAGAGTCTTTATGGAATTCATTAAGCAACGGCTACAAATGTGGGTATGATTTTTCTTTTAATAGTCATGTGTTGTCCATGTGTTGAATAAAGACAAGAAGAGCCCAGTAGGCATCTAAAAGTGGGAGGATAATTAGGAGCCGAGCACAAACTGACATTTTCATGGATGGAAATTAGCATATTGTGACAACAGTACCTATAACAAACCTGGGATATGAATATTCTGACCCACACTACATTTTAGGGCCATGATAACCTGGAGTTCTCCACAAAAAATCATAAATTTTACAATGTCCTGCGAAATAGCCAATTAATTTAATTAATATCAGGCAACACTGCCATTATTCTCAGGATACTGGCAACGAGAATATAACAAATGTCCAGATGGTTCCTGCCTGGGGATTTAAAAAAAAAAAAGAAAAAAAAAGGGGGAAAAAAAAGAGCACTTTCAATAAACGCTGATGCAGTGTGTTCTCTCATGTGTTGCTCCTGTCACATAAACACACATTCTGCTGCTGATATCCCCAAAATAATAACCACAGGAGTCCAGGTGCTCAGCTAATTATATACATTTGACAGCACTTAGTTAATTGGAAAGTTCCTAGTTCCTATCATTGATCAAATTAGGGGTGAGCGGACAAGACAGACAGAGGAGGCACTAATTAGGGAGATAACTGAAGTCTCGGCGCATCAAAGAATGTCACCATGCAGTCAAATCACTGGCTCCTCAGACAGATTGGGGGTGGGATTACGAACAGGAAGTCATTTTATGGAATGTACCTTTTCACCTTTTGGCCCAGGAGGCCCCAGTGGGCCCTGTGGTCCCATGTGACCCTATGACAAAAAACAATGAATAGAAATGTCAGGATTGTATCTTTGCAGTTGTAACTACACTGCACAGTGTCACATCATTTAACCTCTGCGTGTTTGTTTAGAATGTGGGAGGAAACCAGAGAACCCGGAGAAAAACCCCACACATACACGGGGAGAACATAAAAACTCCATGTAGAAACCCTTCTTCGAATCAGGTCTTTTTGCTGCAAGGCTACAGTGCTCGCCACTACACCACCACGTGGTCCATTTAGCCTGCTGTATTTTTTAAAAATCAAAACATCAATATTTGCCACCAGCATATAGACAATGATATATTGGTATAAATATTTTGTCCCATCCCTAATGGTTTCATTACCAAACATCATGTACTGCATCATCATTAATAGTATATAGTGAGAGGCGTATATTGTATACGACATTATGTTATTAATAATAATATGCTGTCAAATGTTTTTTCTTACATTTTTAATCTCAATTTATTACAAGAATCTCCTTGGTCTGGCATCAGTAACATCTAACTAATTTTCCTAAAACAAGTTCGAAGCCCTTGAGGGTCACAATTTTATAACATCTAAATAAATGACAGCAGTGTAGAGTTTTGAAAGTGTTGAACCTGCAATAAGAATATAGCATTCAAAAAATTGCTTACCTCATAACCTGATATACCTGGATTTCCTTGTTGGCCTGTTCTCCCTGGAGCGCCCTAGGGAAATATGTAGATATATATTTAGCCGTCATCCACAAACAACTAATTAAGTCCACCTGTGAAGAACTTACCACTGGCCCGACGCTACCTCTCGCTCCCTTTGGACCGATAAAGCCCATTTCTCCGTGGTCGCCGACTGGCCCGATCTCTCCCAGGTCGCCTTGGTGGCCCTTGATCCCCTGGAGAGAGAGAGAGAGATAGAGAGAGATAGAGAGAGGGCATCATTGAACAGGTTAACAGAGAATCCACAAACTATAGGGTCAGCTGTGCAGGTTGTTTGACGATCTAAACCTCGCTCGTACATCAGAGAGCTTTTCCACTCTTTGTTTGAGACAACACCCTGACAAGATTTCAAATACAAAAAAGTGGATTTAAGCCTCAAGCAAGTGAATGGACATACCTTTTCTCCAGGTTTTCCTGTTTCACCCATTTTGCCAGGTTTCCCCTCCTGGCCCTATGTAAAGAAAATTGACTGGGACTGTAAGTGGAAAAAAAGAGCTGCCTTTTTATTGGAACTGAATGAAATTTAGAGTTGGCTGCTGGAACACTCACCCTTACACCCACCAGTCCAGGGGGCCCAGGAGGCCCTTCCTTTCCTTTCAGGCCGATTTCACCCCTGTCTCCCTTTGCACCGTCGAAACCAGCGTCTCCCTTTTCACCCTGAGAAATTAGAAAAAAGTCCAAGTGAAAGGAAAATAAACTGGGTCATCCTCAGTCTGGAATAACCTGCCCAGCTATCTCTGATCAATTACCCTTTTCCGGGTAATTTAACCTCTCTCTCTCTTAATTTATCTTATCTATGTCCTTCATCTTGTTTCTACATAGTTCTGTGTCCATATGATAGTCAGCTAGAAGTGGACTCTCTGTCATTGTACTTTCTGACCTCATGCACTTTTGTTACCATAAAAGTAAATGAACTTGACATTCAAACTGTGTGTTATTGTATAATTAAATATATATTTTAGTAATTTTGACACTCTGCGATCCATAGCCTATGTTAATTTATATATTAATTTATATAGCAATTTTGTATCTACGACGGAGTATTAGCGCCAAACTGAAGAATTTAAAAAAAATATCTTTTGAGAATAAAATTGTTATATTATGAGAATAAAGTCATAATATTATTAGAATAAAGTCCTAATCTTTTGAGAATAAAATCATAATACTATGAGAATAAAGTTGTAATATTATGAGAATAAAGTCGTAAAATTATTAGAATAATGTCGTAATCCTTTGAGAATAAAGTCATAATATTATGAGATAAAAGTAATCATTTTACATGGTAAAAGTCGTACTATTACTTTTAATTACGTTGAATTGAAAAGTGTGGATCATTTAATGTCATCATCAAAACTCGAAGAGAGTTTTACAATTTCAATATGTTATCACACCAGAATCTTTCAGGATTTTAGCACTGACTGAAATATCTCATCATTTCAACCTTGTCCTTAGTGAATGAGTCATGAAGGCATGTGTTATTTACTGATGTTTTTGATAGCTTCATTGACGTATTTATTACTTCACCAATTCTATTCTCACAAAAATACTCATGCTAAAACAAATCAGGACGAACAAGGGTTCTCTCTGCATGGAGTTTGCATGTTCTCCCCGTGTGTGAGTGGGTTTTCTCCGGGTTCTCCAGTTTCCTCCCCTCCCACAGTCCAAAAACATGCAGATTTGGGGATTAGGTAAATTGGACACTCTTAATCAGGGGTGTCAGACTCATTTTAGTTCAGGGGCCACATACAGCACATTTTTATCTCAAGTGGGCCGTATCAGAAAACTAATAGCATAATTACCTATAAACAAGAAGAACTCCAAATGTTTCCCTTTGCTTTACATTTAATGAAGAAACATATTATGAACAACCTGAGATTTCTTGAGAAAAATAAGTGCAATTTCAACAATATTATGCCTAAGTTTACCATTTACACATGTACATTGCAACTAACAGATCACAGTGGATCTACAAAGGGAACAAACACTTAGTCACGGGTATATGGAACTGAAAAATGTAGTATTGGATTCTAATTTTCACAAATTCATCCTGCGTTCTGAATGGTTGTTTGTCTGTGATGAACTGGCAACCAGTGTGTAGCCCGTCTTTCCTATGTCAGCTGGGTTCGGCACCAGCGGCCCCCCACGACCCTCATGTGCAGGATAAAGCGGTAGTAGATGTGACATTGGATTTACAACCTGCTGTACTATTATAATTGATTGTGTTTTGTAGGATTCATGAAATATGATTATGTTATGACACTGTCAGTTTGACTCTGTTTCTCTTTCTTTAGCACCTCCTCTCAGCCCGTAGCTGTTTGTGGCTCTGTCACAGGTGATTCCAGCAGTGTGCCTCTGCAGACTCACTGTGCTTTCTTTCTGTTTTCTCAACACTTGCCAGACAGTAAGGCTCCTAAAATAGCCCCTCTATCTGTTTCCACCAGGCATCAAATCAACGCAGCTCCAACTGCACAAAAGGGCAATATCTCACAAACAATACTCATCTTTCTCTAATTACAATCAACCGCCACGATAAACAGGCAAGCGTTCATAGCGTTCACAGACAAACAGCTTTAGGACAGAAATAAATATTGAAATCAGTGTGATCATGAGCCAAAGCCTTGAATTATTTTCATTTTTAAATTATGCATATCTCCCACGCTTTTCATTTACAGTTGAAAATGTCTTTTTCATACTTGCCTTGGCCCCATCTGATCCGCTCTGTCCAGCCTCCCCATCAATCCCTGGCTCACCCTGGCAGAAAAATAAATAAATAAAAGTGTTATATTTATTACGCAACCATGTCAAAGGAACAGTACTGACAGAGAGCAAAAACACATGTACCAAGTGCATATGAAAACAAAAAAGAATCATAGGAACAATGATGCACTGATTGGGATTGTGTTTAAGCTGGATGATAATTGAAGGATAGTTTGTTTTATTTTTGTAATGTAACACAATAACACTTAAGAGGTGGAATCACAGAGTAACTCGGCGCTAATCAATTCATTGCAAGAAAATCAGAACAACACATTAACTGTTAACTGTTCCCACAAAGGTAGAGTGCAGCGGTCTGTCATTACCCTACTGTCAACTTCTTCTTCAGCCAGTAAACGTTCGATCAGGTTTGATCATCCCTGAGATAAGTGCCACCTCGAGTAGTTATTAACTAGTGACGCTGATGAGTCAAATGGAATGTCTGTTTAGAGCGCCATATTTTTTAATGAACCCTTAGAACACGGAGCATTCCAGCTGCTTTCTTTTCCATGACTATGTTTAAACATACAGTATATACAGAGGCCATAAGAATGTGCAATATAGAGTGTCTTATATGCTTTTTTTCAGCACTACATAAAGGCAATCTTTTTCCTTTTTCACCAACTATATAAACACACCTGAGTAAAAAAGTACTCATGATGTTTAACATCAGATTGAATTTGTGAAATTTGGAAACACAGTTCAAAGTTCACCTGGCTCCTCTATTTTGTGACTTCGGCAAAATTATTGCTACTTTATATCACAATAAAAATGGGATATAAAACGAATCGTAACTTTGACTCAACACATAAGAACATAAAAAAACCCCAGTTTTTTTTAAAGCCTGATTATGTAAACTTTAAGGATGTCCATATAAGGAGTTGTGTATTATTCCCTTGGCAAATTACCAAGGGTGCACCTGAGCACCGTGAGCACTAAGGGTTAAATTCATAATATTCAACACTGATGTAGCTACGATTGTATCTCAGGAGTGGATAATGACATATTGCTGTATTGGTACTTTGCTCCACCTCTAATCACACCTTTTGAATAATCACACCTCAAAAAGAAATGTATGAAATGTATAAAATGACCCATAACAACCTTTGATCAATTAAAATAGTTCAAATACCTTTTCAATTCGAAGATTGTTTTTCATTACACATAATCCAGATAAACTAAAATTATTCAAATTATTCAAACTTACACTGAATGAAAGAAGAACACATGATACTCACTCTCTGGCCAATCAAACCCTGTTCACCGATGTTGCCGGGTAAACCAGTGTCACCCTGTGAAGCAAGAAAAAATGATGATGTTGATGCAAATGGTGATCAAGCAACTTATTTTTAAGATATTGGTTATTTTTTAACCAATATCCCATAATTTGATCAAATGCACAACAACAGTTAGAAAACTGGACTAGACACTACCCACATTCCCATAACCATTTACTATGACATCACATCATCCTGTGACAAATTCTATTACAGAAATTTAGCAGACCAATATTTCAATTAGTGACAATTTCTACAATATATCGTCAATGTCACCTTCTCCCCTGTTTCACCAGGCAGTCCTCTCTCTCCAGCCTTGCCCAGTGGACCCTGTCAGAGGGAGCCACAGCGTTTAGCTTTCATTTCCTAATAAAAAAGTCAGTAAGAGTTCTGACACTAGCTGTTTCATTAAACTAACCATTGGTCCCATCTCCCCCAGAGGCCCCATCGTTCCTGGTGGCCCTGCTGGTCCCTGTGGAAACAAAATAAAGACATCAAAAAAAGGTTAAGGGAACTTCTTCATCTTGGTGAAACAACTCCAGTAAAGTGACAGTAAAGGAGGAAAATTGTGACGACGAGATCAGGACCAGATGGGGAGTGGGGATTTGAGAAGATAAGTTAATCTGCACGAGTTAAGAGCTCCCAAAACACAGACCCACAGCTTCTGTAAGTGAGGGAAACAGGCCTGCTGTTATCAAGTCACATTCAGGCCACGGTGCAGCTGCCTCTCCTGGAAGGAGTTGGCGTAAATCAAATGGTCTCAGAGTCACTCCTTCTCTGCGTGAGTGTGTCAGCCAAAATAATAAGAAAAGGCGATGTGTTTGTTCAGGGCATCTTGGCCGGGTCGGGAGGATGTAGTGAATATAAGATGTCAAAGTGGAAGTTCACAGTTTACAGTATAGCAGAATAGATGTTGCGGAGCCACACAGCAACTTATTATGTTTACATAGTTGAACTAGAGTGATTTTTTTTTTCATGTAATAGCAAGTATGAAATCATAATAGTATTCAGAATAATAATTAACTTACAGGATCTCCCTGAAATCCTTTGGCTCCTGGAGGCCCTGAAGATCCTTGACATCCCTGAAAGTAATAATCAGTCATAACACACACACACACACACACCACAGGCAATCATGCACATGCAATTGTTTAAATGCAAAAAACACTCACTGGAGAAACAGTGCATCGCACAGATTTCACCAAAATCCATTACCGTGTAGTCACTTACTGGAAATCCCTTAGGCCCAGCTTCACCCGGCTCACCAAGTTTCCCCTGCAGCGAGACAACAAAAACAGATACGGTATAAGCGCAGTCATACTTGTTATAACAGTGGTGGTTCACACTTGTGTTCTGGGGAACCCAATGACCTATCTTTGACCTGTCGTTACTGAGCTACAATTCCATTGTAACATTTCAGCGTCGTGTAAATCAAATCATCTGAACGAGACTTTTGCAGTTCATCAAAGCTCTTGGAAAAATCTGGCACAGGATGAGGGACTCTGACCAATCACAGAGAGAGAGAGAGGGTGCTCCTTTTGGCTGTTCTAATAAGCAGACGCTCATACTCATCCCTTTGATGAAATGTAGCTATTCCAGCATTGGTAACAACTGACTTAAGCTGCAAAGAAACCTTTAACAACCTGGGCGTGAGACTGAGCGATCCCGCTTTAAAGCTAGGGCCTGCAAATGTCTATTTTATCTGTCATCATGATGAGCCATTAACAAATAAAGCTGTTGGCTGTAGCTCTTACATGCTGGCGTACCTGTCTGTTAGTAAACAACCTGCCTACCTGCACACACCCTGCCCTTGCACTCGCAACACGTGACTGGAGTCTTCTCAACAAGCAGGAGAGGCATACACCCACTGAAGCAGAGACGGCCTGAATTTAGTGAGCAAGTCACAGCACAAATGGCAGAGAAAGTGGAGCCAAAATTCACAGTTTCACTACAAGGAAAACGGGGGCGGAGCTTTTGTGAGCGGGACAATGGGAGGGGATGGAATATAGTGCTACTTGTTATTCTTAGTGTTTCCTGACTTACCTGCCCTAGTGCTAATAAAGATCTGGAAGCATGTTTTTCAAACATATCACAGTGAAGCCACGCTCCTTTACAGATAAGGAGATTTAACTGATTTGAAAAGAGATGTATCGTACTCGATGTGTGAAAACAAGCACGTTCTTTATATACAATCACATTTACGCAAAGATGCTTCAGGGAGGAGCTACATGTGGGCCAAGAGAAACTGTTCTTAATTAGGACAAAAGTCCCAACATCACACTCTAGATATCCAAGATGCTTTTTTCTGCAGGAGAGGACGTGGCCAAACGCACTGCTGCTGATACTGCTAACAATGTCATTATGGCAAAGTAAAGAAGCCGGATTTCCCGTACCATCTCTCCTGCGAGGCCCAATTTTCCTGGTGGACCATCGGGGCCCTGCAAAGAAAACATCCAAATCAGGTAAATCAGATTTAAAAAAAACAATAACAACCCACAATTAAATTGTTCCCAACAGTGAAGCACTACCAGCAGCATTATTTATTAGCAACATTTCAGGACTCTGATTGGGTGTTCTTGTTGTTAGAATGGTAGTTAATCCAGTCCTCGGAAATTGTTTGGATGTTAAAAATAGTCAATAATTGCAGACTGCTGAGCAAAGCTGTTCTGAAAAGTCCTCCCGCTGTTACCAAACTTTTTGTTTATCCTTGCTTTCCGTGGGATCAATTTGATGCCTGCCATTGGGAAGCTTAAGGCCACACATGTTAAGTCACACTATGAGCAATCAGACACAAACTTGTGCTCAACAAAAGGCTCTGGAAACGTGTGCTCACCTTTATTCCCAGAGACCCTTTCTCTCCCACTGGGCCATCAGGACCCCTCGGACCCTAAACAAAGAAGTCAAAGTTGACACTGATGAATAGTTAGTGGAAAAGTGGCCCTTTGATAGACCAGAGGGACATGTTGTTTAAAGTCGATGAATTCATTTAGTGAAGCCTGGAAGGCAGTTCCCTTGGTTTTATAGAGTTTTATAGAGTATACAGTGCTGTGGTTTAAGTCACACTGGAGAGATCTAAGATTGTGGCTGTTTTGCAGATATTTGGAATAATACTTTGTGAATAAGCTCCAAACTGTGGCCCTAATGAAGAAACATCATTAATTAGGGAATTATAATGAGGGAAAAACATAATTCATCTTGAAACTGATTCATCATTTCATTTTTTAAATTGAACCTCACTATACAGCGTTAAAGAGACTGTGTCATATCCTTATTAATGTCAGCGGGTGTTTCAAAAGATTAAGGGGTCTTCATTTAGGAGAGTATCACAGTCTCCTGTGGACGTAAAGGCATTCTCACAAAATGATTGTGGACTAATATTGTGTTGCACATTTACTCAAACGTTGTCATTGTAGTATGAGGTTTCAAAGAGTTGTAGTTCTAAGTTGTCAACTCATTATAACTCATCATGTCCAGTGGTTGTGAATTGCCCTTAATGTAATTACTAAGTACAAAGGTATTTAATCCTCCTAGTCTGAAATCTATTAAATGTTGCATTTGTGGTTTTGAAGGAGCTGTAAAAAAAAAAAAAAAACTAATTCAGAGAATGAAATGCCTTAATTATATCACTGTCATGACCCAGGTTTGTGTTTTCCCTTTCTGTGAGTGTGTGTGTCTACATGTGAGTGTGTGATAGGTTGAAGATGTGCATGATAGACTGCACGAGATGTGGATCCTGGGACCTGATTGGTTCTGCATAGGAACCACTCACAGCCAGACTGCCAGCAGGCATCTGGTGCCTCTTTTAATACACCTGTGAAATTGTCTGTTTAATAATGTGTTGCTGGTGGTTTCTTGGGAGGTGGGAAGAAGGAGTCTCCTCATTCGTGGTTTGGATCCGGTTTTCCTCAAGTCCTGGTCATAACAACTGGGGGCTGGTTCAGAATATGAACCTCTCGCACCCCAAGCGAGAACCTTACCCCTTGCCCGCTATCGATAGGGTAATTGAGTCTGAGTCATCTTTTGTCAACCACAAAATGTCTGTTCCCGTTTGTTCAATTCTATTTTTGAGCACCCAAGTTAGGGGGCATGTTTCAGTCTTTTGGTACATTTAATGTCTCTTGTCCATTTGTTTCCTCAGTTTTTCCATCTTTCAAAGTTCGTTTGAACTTTTTTGTGATGCTTTTTAGTTTGGTGGCTTTGTCTTATTTAGCTGCAATAAATACTTGGTCTGCAGGATGAAGTCACTCCGCAGATTGGTGGATCTTCTTGTGGTGGATGTGACCTCCCAGTTAAGGCCTGTACATACTCCACAAGAACAGAGAAATGTGTTCTTTCTCCCAGGGCAGTGAGAAAAGAATTACATCATTATTTCTATTGTGTGATTGGCCGGAAATGTGAAGCTGGTGCGGTTAATGCGGAAATGTTGTCATTCCTATGAAGACTTCCCAGGAGTTCTGCACTTGAGTTTTTCGTGAAGTATGAAATGTCCTGGCCAGAATTAACTTTGTTATTGCCACCTCGAGAAAGACGACACATTTCTCTCTTCCTGCAGAGTACGTACAGACCTGTCTTCAGTCCGTTTGTTGCATCGCAGTGACTTGTTTCTGGTTCAAGACCACAGTGTCCACTTTGTGCTGTAGTAGGAGCAGTTCATAGTATGATACTGTGGCAGCAAGCAACCTTTCCGTGTGTGTGTGTGTGTGTGTGCATGTGAGTTTGTAAAAGGTTGCAGGTGTGCAGACTTGATTGAATGAGGTGGGTGAGTGTCTAGGTGGATCCTGGAGTAAAAGAGGTCCATAGCTGCAGAGGACTTCACTTGAACCTCTCACAGACAGACTGTCAACAAGACATCACGGCTTGTTTTGATTGATTAGATTAGAATAGATTAGATTTGACTGTATTGATGCCACACTGGGGAAATTTGCGTGCACTTCACGATGACATTGAAATAAGCAATATAAAATATACTAATGCGAAAAATAAAAAGTGCAATAACAATACAATAAGTGAAGAATGGAGCAGGGATGGTATGCAAAACAGTTGTTAGAGATATCAAGAAGTACTGTGTGCTCACGAAGCTGAGCGTGTGTGTGCACACACTCTGTGTATTTTTATTTGTGTATGTCAAAGTACTTTGTAAATTGCTGTTTTTAAAGGTGCTATACAAATAAAGTTTTACTTCCTTCCTTCCTTATTGCATGTGTTGTCAGGTGAGAGAGAGGGAGCGACACAGCTGTTTGTGTGTGTCTGTTATCATTTGTTGCCAAGTTGGTGAAGTAAATTGATCATTCCTACCACAGTTACTTCTCAGCTAAGCCCGGAGTTTTGCTGAGCCTAGTTTTTCAAAAACCGGTCTTGCAGCACATGAATAAATTCATATCATAAAATAAAAAAATAAGGTTTTTTTTGGTATGAACCCATATACCACCCAGCACACTACTCAAGACATACTTACTCACCCTAATGCCTTTAGGACCTCTGATGCCTATGGGTCCACGTGAACCAGGAGGCCCCTGAAAGTGTGTGAAGAAATATTGTTCACAGTATCAAACTACGGACACTAAGATATGATAAACAGGTCTCAGCAGCAAGTTTAGTTGGGATATTTGATAACATTTCAACCACTCAAGCCAAGAACTAAACAGACCAAGAGAATAGCAATAAATGGAAATATCCCATAATTATTATTGGCGACAGTATATTTGTAAATATGTGTATTATAAACTGCAATTATCATTGTATGATCTCAAATGAATTGTCACGATAGCACACAATCAATACAGAATGTAATGAAATAGTGATTTTGTTCAAGCTGCTTTCAAGTATCAACAAGGGTCTGATGTGTATAATATATATATATGGTGTTATATCAATGAACAAGTTATTATGATGATGGTGAACTTACTGGGATCCCATCCGGTCCAGGGGGCCCCCTCTCTCCGGGTATTCCAGCGTGACCCTGATGGATACAACATCACTTAAATGATATCTACAGTAATCGTGGCATTATATTATCTGCCTATTGAATGACTGTTTAATCAAGTACATCACTCTCTCTTGATATATCACTCCCCCATCCCTTACGTATGAAGAATTGAACGCCCCTTGGTACGAGAGACGGGGTCCAGACTTACTCCTTACCATCGGCCCCCGTTCCCCTGGCGGCCCAGGGATCCCCATTTTCCCTCGGTCCCCCTGACAAATCACAAGACACAGTTAAAGAGAGGTCTCGAGACATCATTAGTCATTGATTGGTCTGTCCAATACTTATTATCACTTTAAGTCTACCGACAAAAAAATGGCAAAATGGCAAACCACATATTTCACAGAGCCCAAACATATGCTATAATGACATAAAGCAACTCAGCACATTAAACTGTGATGTAGGACAACAGCAAATTGTGACACTAGAAGTTAAGTGTGATAAATTGATACTATACTAACCTTTTCTCCGGTAATGCCCATCTCTCCAGCAGGCCCAGTAAAACCCGGCAGTCCCTGAAGCAGAGAACCCATGCTGTCATGACTGACTCTCATTTACTTTAGTTCTACTAAAAGTTAGATTTCTCTGCCCCACTTAGTGGCTCCAACAACATTGACACACTCAGACAGATACTAAGCATCATACAGAAATCAGCAGAAAGAGAGAAAAAAGCCTTTACCCTCTCGCCAAGCTTTCCGACCTCACCAGTAATCCCAGTCTCGCCCTACAGCAAAGCAGCCAATTAGCATATCACAAACTTATTCATGCCTTTCGTTTTTAGTTCAAATCATTTTTGAGACGTGCTCAAGGCTCGCTCCCCTGTGGTAACAGAGAATTAACATCTAATTTACACATATTCAAATGATATCATAAAAGAGAACCAGGGAAAGAATGTTCACTTAAGGATGACAGCGGTTTGGCAGTGGATGTGTGGCTGTTGGGTCTGACCTTAAGTCCATCTGGGCCTGTCGATCCAGGGAATCCCTGCCTCCCAGGCCTGCCCTGAACAAAAAGCAAAAATGACACACAGAAGCGTACCACAGACCTATACAACAACACAATCAAGTCTCTACAGTGTAGGTCTGCTGTGAAGAAACAAAAAGGTAGAGATGATAGTGCGATAGTGCTCTGCCTCAAGAGGCCGTGGCATAAAACAAGCCAACAAATGGAGCCAAAAACAACGGCGAAAACCTAAGTGATTCCTTTAAGAAACTTAATTATGCACAAAACAAAGAGCAGTTTGAAGCAACAAAGGCCTCCTATTCATCACAAAAAATGATTGGGTCATTTGTATGTATGTATTCAGTGATCACCTGTGGGTTACATATGGGAAATACTGAGGAATTGGAGTCAACAAGTGCAAAACAATAGTTTCACTGGAAAAGTCTTTAGCAAGGGGTGACTAATGGCATCCAAGCCTGAGTTTCATGGCCCTTCATCGTCTTTAATCCTCTGATTAGATCATGAAAACTGAGAATATACGCCTACAGTGGAGATTTCTAAGAATAAAGTGGAAAATCTAAGCTGCATAATATTGTCTCCGTATGACATTCATTATTGCCACTACTTCGAGAAAGTGTATATGAATCACAGATTAAAGAGACAATTTCCATTTAGCAATCCCATGTGTTACTAATATTAGGTCACTGTCGTAAAACCGCAGCAGTAGTATACGCAAACCTGTGCTCTGCCAAAATAAGCACCAAAATCTGTTATGGGTGATGTAAGAGCACATTCACGCCTTTTCATGACTTGACGCAGGAGGAGAAATAGCCTGTAGCCTGTAAATTGGGCTAATTTTAGACATGCACTGAGGCAAGGCTACTGTGTGCAAAAGTTCAGCTCAAGACATTTTCTGGAACTTCTCCTGCCAGCTCCCATGACAAGCATATTCAGTCCAGGTGGAGGTCCCAGTTCAGTTCAACTATTGTGAACGTAAGCCTTATAGGATGCACAGTCAGGGTGGATAGTGTTGTTTTCCATCACGACTACACTCAAAACATATTTATCAAACAGCTGCACGTTCGCCTTGAAGTAAGAGAGATATTTGGTCTGGTGTTGGAGCGTGTATGAGTGCCATTTTTATGATCGAGTAGAGCATAGCAATTTGCTGACCAATCTGGGAATAATGAGTATACAGCATCCAACAGAATGTCTCTGAAAACACATTGAGAACAATAGAGACCCGTCATCCAACAGACTTGCTGTCTATAACAGATCATTGCAAACGAGACAAGGCTTCAATATAGGAAGACACATGGTGATTTTGTGTTTATTGCACTGTGGTCTGGCGTGTTTACATAATAGAAGTTATGATTATGGCGTTTCCTTGCTGGTCATGACCTGCAGAGGAAAGGATCTTTATTGTCACCATACAACCATAAGTGCACAACCAAATTACGAGGTCAGGTGGGTTGATTGGGTTGATCAGAGCAGCTGTGACTAAGCGCGCCGCCACAGTGGACCAACCTGACCAAATGTGTCTAACCATTTTAATGGTGGGAAGAAACCGGAGAACCTGGAGGAAACCCACGCAGACACGGGGAGAACATGCAAACTCCATACAGAAAGGTCCCAGACCGGGAATCAAACCCAGCACCTTCTTGCTGTGAGGCAACAGTGCTAACCACTACTAGTGCCAGCGTGATTATCCAGTCAACACTCACCTCGAGTCCACCAGGTCCGGCTGGCCCAACTGGTCCCTCATCACCCTAACAAATACAATTATGGCAAAGAATTAGCAGAATAAATGTGTCTTTCTCTTTCTCTATCTACACATTCAAAGTCAAACCTACCTGAAGTCCAGTTGCTCCTACTGGACCAGGCAAACCTCTTATCCCCTGCTTTCCCTATGGAAAACAAGACTAAAAGGTCATTTTTATTGAAGATTCATGTGTAAATCTTTATAGTCACTCTGCTAACCTTGGGTCCTTCGGGGCCATTTTGTCCTGGGGGACCAATGTCACCTGGAAACCCCTATGCAAATGATAACATAAATTCATATTACATCCATTGTAGTAGTCAGGATATGGTATCTAGTCAATATAATTGTTCTTACCTCTGGGCCAAGAGGGCCAGATAAACCATCAGGGCCTTTTTCCCCAGGTTTGCCCTGAGAAATGTTGCAAATTGTTATTTTGATTGTTTGTGAAGCTTAAATGTCTGTGACCAAACTTCAATTCTTGAGTGTCTGAATCTTGTGTTGTCCAAAGCAATGACTTTTTTTCCCCTCCTTAAATTGATTGTAAGAGTTTTGAGCGGTTTGAGCACAACACTACGCTTATAGAGCAAAATATTTATGTAATCTGATTTAGCGGAAATAAATAGTTTACTAGAAGTTTATGAACTCAAGTGAAAATATGAACTGTGCCATGAGCCGTCACAGTCTAACACAGTCTAACCAATGAGATCCCAGCTTTGTGTTGCAAAGAATGTCCTCCCTTGGCTAATGTTCACTAAATATTCTGTCATCGTTATATCTTTTTCTCTGTGTTGGTTCTCAGTATTGGAGAGAAGGATTTAAAAATACCTGTGGTCCAGGTTTTCCACTAGGACCTGGTAACCCAGGTGAGCCACGGATACCCTGTAATGAAGGTCAAACAAATAACAGTGGGTCAAACAAATACAAACTAACATCTTATAAAGGAAAACAGTGGTTAGAAACAGGAACATGCCCGCATGTAAAGCAGTCGTGTCAGGGATGTCATTCAAGGTCCCAGTCTAATCACTGGAAAGCACCAGTCCTACTTTCTACTTTGGAAAAGTCTTGCTCTGCCACAGCATAACTTACTTTGTCCCCTTGAAGTCCACACTCTCCTGGCTCTCCTAGCAAGCCCATATCCCCCTGAAAAAGCACAAAGAAAACAAAATAACCAGAAAGTTAGCAGAAATTTATTCCATCAACCTGCACCGCAGGAACTCGGTGTCACTTTTTGTAGCTTTGTGGCAGAAATACACTCCAGCAGTTATGGATTCGGATGGTAAGTTGTCAAAAAAAAATACATATGCAGATCACCTTATCACCTTTCAGTCCTGGGTCCCCTGGGTTTCCTGGTACTCCCTTGGACACAAAATGGAAACAGCCATAAATCTGTTTTCCATGTTAACTAAGTTTCACCCTGTCCAGCAACCCCCCCCCCCCCCAAAAACAACACAATAAATGATACCTCAAAACCAGAGAGACACACAACATGCCCATTGTTTACCTTGAGTCCTGAAGATCCTGCCAAGCCCATAATGCCAACAGGGCCCATATCTCCCTGTCAACAACAACACACACACAAAAAATCATAAACAAACTGTGAATAAAACTCTAAAATGCAAATACATTGTGAATGAATACTGTCACAGCTGTTGTTAACACCCATAACTAGACCTGCATATACTTTGCTAAATACCTGTGGCAAGTTTCATCACTGAAATGATGAATAAAAATGACTTTGTACAAAAATAATTGTATTTGGTTAGAGCTGTTAGAGATGTTAAATGTTTCATTACCGTGCAATAATATGGCAACCAGAGGCCTCTAGGACTAATCCATTTATTGCTATGAGCTATCACTAAAAGAGTCTGCTGCAAATGAATTGATGACCTGACAAAGTCTTGAAGTGGATTCATTAACAATGATAACCAACAAGTGCTTGTGTAAACTTTGTGCAACTGCCACCGTGGTACATCATTAAGAAATGGTGAGCCAGTCTGTGTGAATCAACAGTCTATGTCAACCTTCTGTTGATGTTCGATATGTTAATGAGGATAGAACATTAAATATGCTCCAAACACTAATCTGTTAAGATGATAAAAGATCTCCTGACATTCAGCGCCAGATTTTGACACATTTCAGTGAGCAGCTTTGAAGTTTATAATCTGCAGCAAAACCCTGCTTTTTTTTATTTTAAGCTCATGGTTCCAAAAAAGATTTGGAAATTGCAAGTGAAGAATCTGTTTTTCATGAAGCAGTTTTCCAAACAGCCTACTGCAGTTAGTACTTCTCACAAAATATTAAATATAGCTATGTAAACATGGGATTAGGTACATTGGACACTCTAAATTGACCGTAGGGTGTACCCGCCCATCGCCATATGTCAGCTGAGTTCGGCACAACGCCCCCCTCATGTGGAGGATAAAGCAGTAGAATATGGATGTAAATATATTAAGGAGAAGGACGTAATACTCACAATAAGACCAGGAACTCCACATGGCCCAGGAGCACCCAATTCTCCCTATAGGTAGGAAGGGAGAGGAGAAATGCTGTGAACGATGTAGAATAGATGCAACATGAGCACAGTTGGATAAAGGTTTTGAGCCTGAAGTAGCTTGGGGAAGGACGCATACGGTAAATTTGTTTACTGGTTTCTTCCTCCATTTAAAGCCTGAGTGATGTGTTTCTCCCCTCAGCTTAGTACCCTGAGCAAGCATTTGGCTCTTGACACAGAGGCATGTTGTTCAAACGATGCACCCGCAGCCACATGCCACGTCTATATCCTTTCCAAACTGTGCATCCAGTGGAGAGATGGAGGACACACGGCCCAGGGGGGGCCTTCCTGTCACCTCTTTCATTTCTTCATATGAATGAAAAGAGAAGAATTCGGCCAAATGAAACATCCCCTCGTTCCTGTGGTGAGCGAGGAAATGAAGCCTGGAGGAGGTCACCCAATCGCAATCTAACCTCCCAAACCTGTCAATCGGGAGCAGCGTGGGTCAAACGACAGAAAAAGGAGAGGCGAGCGAAAGCACTGATGCTGCCCTCATATCAGTGTGGATTATGATGGTTGAGTGAGTTACTGTGAGACTGCACTGGTTTGACTCGCACTCCATCTTGTGCAGGTAACAGTAAGCTGTGACTGTGTAACTCTATTTCTCAGACGCAGTGCAGGAGTGTGACCAAAGTGAACTGAAGAAATAGACGTGCTGCTGTAGTCATCTCCTCTAAGGCAGTACATCACTATCAGCCTTGATAACTGCCATCAGATTCATCAGTACGAGTATTATGAAAATTTCATTTAATAAGTAGTTGAATGAGAGGCTAAAAAGGCCATAAAAACTATTATTTCTGTGATTAAAAGGTTATTTCATACATTTGTATGATTGAATTTGTAATAATTCAGATAGTGTGATAGTGCGAAGAGCTGAAACACAGAATTTAAAAGTTATTGGGCCATTACTTATCGGGGAAATGGGGGTTCAGCCCTGAAATCTGTCAGTCTGTGACTCAAGGGTGCATGTACTCATTTCACATACTGGGTTTCCATCAGGCCCGGGTGGTCCTCTCTCTCCAAAGTCCCCAGGAAATCCCTGAATGGGCAAACAAAAGCGAGAGTCGTGTCAAACTGAACCTCTGTCATGTTCATTACCTCTCATGCAAAATGCATTTAGATATCTCATTAGAGAAACGCCAAACACACGGGCTCCTGTTTCCAAAAACAGACATTTGCAGAGTAAAGCCAAGCAAATCCCGTCAAATCGGATCCCAGCACATCATTCCTGGGAGACAAGCAGAAATTTCCATGGAAATTCCTAAATTGAGTGTTCCTGAGTGACCAAGTATCTGTGTGTGTGTGTGTGTGTGTGTGTGCACGCTCGAGTGAACCAATCCCAGAGGATGTGCCTAAATGGTTTGAATAAAGCTGCTTGGCCCAGGAATTGCTGAGTGTGCCTTCTTTTTTGCCTGCCGCTTGTAATTCCGTTATAAAGGCAGGACAAGAGGCGTGATGATGGAGCCGAGTGAGGCCACACGCTCAACATGTGTTTGTCAGCATGCCAAGGTCAACATGCGAGCCTCGACAACATCGTGGCCCTGCGCTATTCTGAGCCCTATGGGTTAGAAAAATGATGACAGGCAGAACAGAGCGGATAATTCTGTTGTTCTCCGTCAGCACAAATGAAAATGTGGTACAATGGTCCGTGTGTCTGCTTCTTTAAAAACCCGGAGGATAAAGTAAAAAAAAAAAAGCAGTAATCAGGGCAAGCACACAGATAATGTGGAAAAATGTGCTTCTTTCCAAAAACGTCAATAACTGAGTGAGTTGGATCAGAAACATATGCAAGTGTTTTATCAGGTCTGCAAAATGAAATTCCTGCCTTTTTGCTAAATGCAATATAACTTTCACTTGGTAGAAGGCTGCTGACAGGACTTGAATTGATACTTTAACATCATTTCAGTCTTCGAATCTGCTGCCAGAGAGGTACAGTTGTTAAAATACATGTTTAATATTCTCTATATTCTGACAACAATCACTTTTAGAAGGTATTGCTCAGTGACTCTCAGTCCAGTGTCTGCATTTAGAAGAAACTTTAAGTACTCCGCTTGGTTCTTGACGGATATTCCCTCTTCATGAGGTTACTTTTTGTCAGTGAATAAAGAGAATTGAAGCAGTGGACAGGAAGTAAGTCAAAAGCAATTTTAAAATGTGCATAATATGCATCTCTGCTGGATCTTTTCAGTCTGTTCACACAGTTCCAACGCTGACTCAGAGAAGAAAAATAAATACTCATTACGCAAAGTGACTGACCTCACTTCTCACCACAGTGGAACAGAAAAGGCTTGCTCATGGTCTGGCGATTACAAGCAATTCTTTTGGACCTCAGTCTCTTCAGTCTAGTCACTGACAATTATTACATAATAATATATATAAAAAAGTCTTTACAACCAGAATGAGCATGTAAAAATATCAGAGTTACACATGTGGTAATGTGCAGTATTTTTCCATGTAAGGACAGAACATTTACTTCCAGGCGCCAATGACGATCGACTTCCCTGGTTTGTGTAATTGTGGAGAACCAATCCCACAACTGACACGTTACATTATCATCTTCGCCTAATGCAAAACAAGTACAGCAATACACGCTGTATATCATTACATTTCTCCTAAGTATCTTCAACAGAGAAGATCATACAAAATCTCTAAAAAGGAACTGAGCGTTTCTGTTTATGGTTAACTATTTAGATGGTAAATATTTCTCTCTGTGGTTGATGGGGTGGTTAGCACCAGTGCTTCACAGCGAGAAGCTTCACAGTTTGAATCCTTTGAGTGTGGAGTTTGCATGTTTTCCCTGTGTCCCTTGTTTCAGTTTCTCCAGCTTCCTCTCACAGTCCAATGACATACAGAACTATTCAGTCAGTCAGTCATCATCTACCGCTTTATCCTCTTAGCCAGAGGGTCGCGGGGGGTGCTGTGCCAATCGCAGCTACATCGGGCGATAGGCGGGGTACACCCTGGACAGTTCGCCAGTCCATCGCAGGGCCACACACAGATAGAGACAAACAACCATTCACTCTCACACTCACTCCTATGGTCAATTTAGAGTGTCCAATTTACCTAATCCCCACATTGCATGTTTTTGGACTGTGGGAGGAAGCCGGAGAACCCGGAGAGAACCCACGCACACATGGGGAGAACATGCAAACGCCCTTGTTCCAACCGGGGCTCGAACCTGGGTCTTCTCGCTGCAAGGCGAGAGTGATAACCACTACACCACCGTGTGCCCCCAAGAACTATTCAGTTTAGGTCAATTATTGACTCTAAATTGAACAACATTGTAAATATGAGGCTGAATGGCTGCTTGTCTCTGAATGTTGACTCTGCAAGACACTGCCAAACTTTCCACGGTGAACAATGCCTCTTGCCCAAAGCTGGAACTGGTACAAACTCCCACAAACCCTCAAAGGATAAGCAATGAATAATGGATGGCTGAATTTCTCCATAAGTTACAGCAGATTTGCAACTATGACCAGGAGGGGTTTCACAGTGAATTAGAGTGTCTGTCAGAATAATGGTCATTTAATTCACTTTAAAGTAGCTCTGTGCGACATTAAGCATCCATAGATCAATACAGAACATCCTTACTTTTGTTAAGGCTGCATTTAAAATGTTGTCTGAGAAGTATGTTGAGAGAAAACTTTACCGGCCTACCCATCTTGCCCTTCTGCCCATGAATGCCAGGAATACCCTAAAAAAAACAGGAGAGAAAACAGAGAGACAGAGAGAAAAATGCAGCCATTGAAAGCGATAATGGCCCTTACATACTGTCACAGAATTACCACATATGGGTCAAAAATGGAAATAATCCACATCTATTGACCTTTCAGATTCAGTTTGATCAGAGAAGGTGTATTTAGTCAGCTTCGACTGCCCTGTTTGTTGAGCTGAGTGTTACTTTACTTTTGCATACATTATTCAATAACAAACTTTAGCATGTTAGCTTTGAAGCATACATGTTTCAAGCCACGGCCAAGGCAGACATTGATGTTATTAATGGCACTGAGAAACACACAAGTCGTCTCCTCTAAGGTAGCGTTTTGCAAACTTTCTCTATGGGAACCCACTTTTTAAAGATGACAAATTCAAGTGCACAATGTAAAGACTAATTTACACCTGATTTAATTTTTTTTAAGCAGATCATTTAATTGTCACTTTAAGCATATTACATCTTCATTAAAAGGTTGGGAAAATTCTCCATCTTTTTTCAGGTACCCAAAAAAGAATCTCCTTCAACCCACATGTGGGTCCCCACCCAGTGTTTGGGAATCACTGCTCTGAGGCAGGGGTTCACAGCCCTGGTGCCAGGCCCTGATTTGTACAGAATTTGGCTGCGAAAACCTGCCTTTTTGTGTGTGTGTGTAGTTGTTTTTTCATTCCCTATCATATGGAATTGATATTACTTTAAAAGTATGAAACCAAAGCTTCACTCACAGTTTACATAGGCAATAACCACATGTTCTGTGGCAACATCCCTCACAATGATAAAGACTAAAGTACTGATTTGTATGTGTTTTAAATTGGTTAAGGTTGAATTATGCTTTCTTTCTTTGCTCTGTATATCTTAATATGACATTACATGACTCAAGTTTCAACAGTCTGGTGTGATGGATTTTTAAACTCTTCAGACAACTTTCTTAACTGACAGCTGTACAAATCACAATAAAACACATGGAAGGGCAACTATTTTATATTACTATTCTAGAAAATTGCACTGTAACAATTATTGTTACAGTGTAGTCGGATCAACTCATGAGACTAAGGAGCCAACCTGGACATGGTTGGTACAATAATTAAACAAAGTATTTAGGAAAATGATTTCCAAGAGATCAAGTGCCACTTCCATTGGTGTTCATGCTGGTAAATGTCATCCCACATCCAACATCATGACTTAATTCAAGACAATAGAACAATTGTGGTGTAGCTAATCTGTTCCGCCACATTTAATCTGCTAAAGGCAGCTTGCAGTGCTTATTACTTAGAAAAGTGACTTGGTGAAGTGTGCCTGGACTTTTGCAAAAAATGCAGTCTATTTCTATTTCATCACTTTTGGCCCATGGATATATAATATAATCCAAGCCAGTAGGCATTTACTCTGGAAGCCGCTAATACTCACTCTCTCACCATTAGGACCAGGGAGGCCAAAAAGCCCAGGGACGCCAATGTGACCCTGAAGAGATGAATAAAAGATAGAACGGATGAACACATAAGGCAAAGCTGGATGGAAGAGCAAAAGAAAACAGAGTCAGAGACTGAGCAGAGATAACAGAGACGGACAGTAGAACTGTTAGATGTCAACATATGTGTAACAATGTATGAAAAGCGTTGATACTTTGATCTGATTACAGTGCTGCAGGCTTTTTGCTACAGTGGTGAGTGGTCTAGAAGAGCCAAGCCTTGAGGCAAGTGTATATGCCCATGGACTGCATGGTGCTGGCTTCCACGATGTAGTCCAAGGGCACATACCCTCACATCAGGGATCTCTGAAGATCTCTCTGCCATACCTGCTCAACGGAAAGAGAAGGGGCAGTGGGGGGAAATTACAGTGACATTACACTATGTGAGAAGCAAACGTCTGAATGCATTATGGTCGCACTTCGGTGCAGAGCAATATATTTTTATGACGTTTGCCGAACATTAGCGAGAGCAGCAGGCATGGAAACAATTCTAAGAAGGTAACTAACCCTAGAGTACATTAAATATACATTAACAAAACCATCTGTCACTATCATCACGGAGTCAACAGGCGAGTGGCATTTATGGCACTGGCGGTTTTATGCACCACACCGGTTTAGGTAATTCACTGAGCATGCACTTCAGCAGAACTCTAACAATTATGCATCTTCCCACTGCGGCCTTTAGTGTGTGTGTTATTATATTTTTGTCATATTTCATGACAAAAACGTGAAATGTGTAAACAGAGAAAGTCACTCTGACGTTTCACTTCACCAGCCTACTTTAGAGGCTGCACGCGAAGGCCAGCTGCCTCACGACAACACAACTGGTCTGTCGTATTTCACAGGCACCACTAGCAGCTGACTAATGTGTCATTCTTTTTCCCGAGCTATAAAGGATCCAATAGGTAGATCCTTCCCGCTCCAATCTATACCAGGATTCACTGTGGTCTGGAGACAAATGCTTTGAAAGGAGATTAAAAAAAACACATCATCCCAAAACATTTGAGTTCAGCTGCAGTTCTATTCCTAGGAGATACTGTAGCAGTAGGTAAATCCACCTTAGAACAGACCATGTCATTGGTGGTTCAGCATTGGGTCAAGGTGAATGTGGCTAACAATGGCTTTGTGTTGGCCGTGTAAACCCCATCCTGTATTGGACGTGACCCCTGAATTTAGAATGTGAGATATTCAATACTTTAAGCTTCCAATGCAACATTTTACGACCACAGAACAAAACATACTTTCTCTTAAAGCTAAACAACTGAAACAGTATCCACAATCTACTCACCCTGACTCCTTTTGGCCCCATTATTCCAATAAGCCCAGGAAAACCCTAAGAGAAAGAGACGACAAAACACATTTCTGTGGTTACAAAGAGAAGCAGAACGTCCGTTCTAACGCTCTTTCAGTTGCTAATTGTGGAAACAAAACACATTAAACACTCCCTCGACTTGATGACACACATTATGGCTTTTAAAATGTTCAAATGAGTATCTTGGGCTGACATTTGCGGAGTTAAACCTTCGGCAGCATCACATTAATTTCTCTGAGACACTGCCAACAAATTCAGTGGAGCAGCAAAAATATCCCCCTTGCAAATATAAAGTCAACTCTCAGCACAGGAGAACTCCCCCTCAGCACAGAACAGTGTCTTGACATATACCTCCAGTCTCAATGATTCACTGCATACAGATGGTAGGGGGTGCTAAAACCTAATCCATCACACACCACCAAGTGTCTACAGGGATCGGAGCTCTGACATAGTAAGTAAGCTAAAGCATAGAGGCAAAACGCCAAGACCTGTGCCTGAACTCTATATTATCATAAGTATTTAAGTGACTGAGCTGCTGCCCAGCTGTTTTTTTAAATGTAAACGCAGAGAAAGTCTGACTGCGCCACAGCTTTGACTTCTTAAGAGTTAAGTGGGTCATGGAATGGTGCTCACAGCTTGGAAGGGCACAGGAAGCCTATCTGTACCCGAGGAGCTGTGGCGTTAGTCACACTTTTATTACCTTTTCTTTCTTCAGGGTAGTGATTACTATGGAAACCTTTAGACACTTTATTTCTTCACGAGACCAGAGGCATCCATCGCTTAGATTCCACCACAGGTGTGTCAGCAGTTCAAAGATGTTGTCCATCTGTCAGGGCCTTTCCCCACCCCCACTTTCATTCAGTTGCAGCAAACTTTTTATTTGGATTTACAAAATTAGGTTTTTCCAGGCTGACGCTGAGATGCCCATGGCTGATTTCTTTTTTTTCTTCTTTTTTTTTCTGCGAGCATCCAATATCTTTAAATGTGATTTTCTAGCTACAGAAAACACAAAAGGATTCAGTGTTTCCACTGTGATTCCCATTTCATTCATCAGTCTGACACAAAGCAAAAATTACTGTCTGAAATTAGATTTATTAAAATGTCAAAATCAATCCTTTATTTTCAAAAAGCTGAATTCACAATATAGATGATATTATATTATTGTTTTATTTCTCTCTCTACTGCCCTCTCACTCTCTCTTTTCTGTGTGTGTGTGTGTGTGTCTGTGTAGCTCTGTTCAACCAGCACTGCAACACTAGATTTACTGCACCTGCCTGCCAGGATAGCCTTTGGCCCCAGGGCTTCCATCATCTCCCCATTCACCCTGTGGAGAGAAAGACAAAGCAGAACTCAGCACTAGAGGGGGGCAAGAGACTAGATGATGGGAAAAGGAAGAGTGGAAGACTGAAGGATGGAAGGAAGGAAGGAAGTAGTTTTCTTCAGGATAAATGCATCTTTTATCTACACATGGTTTCTGTTGGATTAGCACTAATATCAATGTAAGAAAGACGGTAACGCAAAAGCAAGCATCTTAGCTTTGGAACAAAGGTCTTTTGGTGTTGTCAAAGAAAAAGAAGCACCACAACGTCACTAACCATCGCCATTAATTCAACCTTAGGGGCCATTACATTGTGGTCAAGCCACAAAATGCTTCAACCACTGTCAGCACAGCTTTGCCTCAATATGTTTGTCCTCATTAATGCACAGTAACACTCATGAGTCACCTCTTCCTTGACATAAGACTAAACCAAAATGTTGTTTAGTCTTATGTCAAGAGGAATGTTTGCGTCTACATGTCTACATTCTACACAGGATTAGTGAAGGCATGCAGAGAATTAGAGACAGTGTATATAAAACCAACCAAACTTAGGATACACTGCATTTTTATAGTTTCCTGAAAGACTAGAAATGTCATTTGTTGACTGTATCATTATACACACAGTATGTGAACTCTTGTAAATTACCCCAGAGGAGTTATAGAAGCAGAAATATGTATACTTAACTGGGTACACCAACATAATCTAAAGCAAGTTCAAATTTTGGACATAATTGATCACACTGAGGAACATCTCTGCACTTCAGTCCATTACCCCTCTATCCTCTATACTGCTTATTCTTTGAGGGTCATGCCTGCTGTGGAAGGAAGCTGGAGTACCCAGAGAAAACCCACAAAAACACGGGAAGAACCACTTTTGAAGCAGGATTTGAACTTTGAACCTTCTCAAGACTTAGTTAAAGGTGCCACGTTTAGTTTGTGTACCTAAGCAGGTCTTGAACGGACAGAAATGCTCACATGGTATGCACTGACTGCAGGAGACAATTTTTCAACTTTGGTCCATGCAAAGCTACACAATTCCACTGATCAACTGTTGGTGGCAGTAATGGATTGATAAACATGACAAGTACCTGCAAAAAGCAGAATAGGCTTCTGCTGGTCTATATAAACATGAATGCTTGTACATTAAGGGAGTCTTTTCTTGCAACTGTTGCAAAATGTGTCATGGGTTCATCTTTTTAAGTAGAAACCAACCGATCTAAATGTTGAATAATGAATCATTTAGGGGTATTTCCCAGTAAGTAAAGAGTGTGTGAAGAGTGTAAGTTTTCTTTTTTCTTTGTGACACAGCACATTCTTCACACACAAGATTTGAATCAGGAAGGAGGGAGAGAAGAAGGAATGACCTATGGTGTCCAAACCTTCGAGCCCACTTGCAACACTGCCAAAAAATCCCTTGCTTAGTTTTCCTGCCAAAGACTCCCAAATGACTGATGTGTCTACTCCCTATCTGTAACCCCCTCTCACTCATCAGCCATCTTTTTTTAACATACCACCGTCTCTGTGTTAATGGATTATGTGCCATTTCCTAATCGGACAAACATGCTTCTATTCAGTGAGTAAATATAAATTGGCCTAACACACACTGCAGCTGTCCAACACACCAACAGCATACAGTGGATTTAGACAGCATGTAATACCTAAATGAGACAAGAGGAGGGGTTTGTGCCAGAGAAACCGAAGGGATCCTATTACTCATTGCTTCACAGGAAATCCTCTTCAGTTGCATTTAATCCTTATGTTAAAATTCATATTCCCACCTCGGGCACTTTCAGCAATTTCCCCCATAACTTAGTGACCTATAGGGCGGGGGTTCCATTGGAAACCTGCAATGGAGTTTAACAGTGTGTATCTGAAAGTAAAGGCGAGCTGGATGTTGATAGAAAGAGATCATCCAAAAAGGTGTATAGAACTTATTTATATCTGCATACACTGTATTTTACCTTTAGCACATTTTCTGTTGACCAAACTCTGAATCAAAAGTTTCAGGGTCATGCTTCACCTCGTCACTGGTCAGCCTGTGCTTAAAACTCCTTTTAGTATTTAGTATTTTTTGAAACCTCAATTAAAAAAAATGAATGAGGGCGAATGTAATTCCAGAAACAGAGTCACGCTGTATTACTGATGCATTCATTATTGCATGCCCCAAAGGAGTGTGACATCAGCACAGTGGTAGACTATTGAAAATAAAATGTAAGACATTCTGTCTATTTCAATGTTATCTGAACAGGAGCATATATGATAAATAGCAAATTGAATCCACAATTACAGAGAAATAAAGTACTCACAGTTTCACCTGGGAGACCACAAGAGCCAGGATGACCTTTTTGTCCCTGTTGGTAGAGAAAAGATGTGTTAGACATTAGCCTGTCCAATAAAAAGACTGTATAAGAATGTAGTACCCAAAAGGAAGAGACTGATAAATTGATTGGGATGATAGTTGCTATGTTGCCATCAACATTGGCCAATTATTATTTATTAATCAGCCTTGTTCTCAGATATTTGATTTAAAATATTTAAAATGTATGTTAGAGAGACAGAAAACCTGTGTTCAATTAACGGTGACTAAGTTATATTTTAGTTTATTTAGTTACAGATATATTTGATCAGATGGAGGAAAAAAAGACAATTGGCTAAATATATGGACCGAAAAAGACCATCAATATCCATCAGACTCCAGTACTAATGTAATAATTGCACCTTGAGATTTTGTCAGAGGTCATTGAAACTTTATCTCATTCATGAACAGCACAGTTAATGTAATGAACTGAATTTATTTAGGCTAAGACTTCTGTAAAAGAAAAAAAACAAAACAATAAAAGAACTCAAATCCATAAAAACTTGATGTCTGCGAGAACCGCAGTGCAGAATTGTTAACCTAATGATTTCCAAACATGCTTAATGCAGTATTTCTTTATGTTGCATCACAGCTGTGCCACAACCACAAAGGCAAAACTATTCCGAATCATTTTGTGTGGTAAAACAATTCCACAGTAAGTGAAACCCCAAAGGTTAACACACTGTCACCTTCATGCCCCACGCGCTCAAATGAGCATGTCAAAATGTATTAATCTTTTAACACTGAAGGCCAGCAGTAGATGGTCATGCAAAGTCATCTCTGAGGGACGAACATGTCTATCCCTTCAAGTGTGAAGTCATTACCCCCCAGCTGTGCTGGCGGCAAGTCGCAGTGAAGGAGCACTTTGTGTCAGGCCTCCCACTGGAGTTTATGCATGAGGATTAAAATGAAAATCCTCCACCAGCGACACATTTGGTGACACAAACCGGGGTTCAATTTTCAAATACATGCAAGCCTGTGAAATCGGAATCAGAACTTACTGGCCAAGTATGAGTGCACATATAAGGAATTTGACTTTTATTGACTCGCCGGGTAATTACACTTAAAACAGACAAAGACGACATGGCAATAAATGGACAACTGACTGAAGTTAACAAGTTAACACACTGACAAATACGTAATGTAACGGAGCAGGGGGTCAGTAAATGACTGCAGTAGATAGCTTGGACTGTATACTGTATACTGTACTTAGATGCTGGAGAATAAATACTGTAGCATTGTGGGCTTCATATGCTGATATAGACTTACATACATACTTTATACATGAGTGTTGGAGGCAGTCATGTTGTGTTGAACAGGAAAGAAAGTGATCTTATGTCTTGTGGGGACTGTTCTTAAGTCCAGTGTAAGACATGAGGAAAGAGAATGAAATGATAATTAATGTGAAAATAAATACATGAGCAAATCTTTTATTATTGGCACGGTGTTAAAATCTCTGAAACACAACTCAGAATGCAACCCAAGTGTTTGGTGTAGTCCAAGAATGGCTCAAATCCAGCAGGCCAGAAGAAATAACCCAGCCCATAAGTACAGCCGCTGCCAGGCCCACCTGGATAAATGATAGCCCAGAATTAGGCCAAGTACACTGGCTTGTATCTAAAAGTGTCTGAAATAGACCTCAATCAGTCCAAAACCAAATCTATTCTTCAAAATATGTCTTCAAATTCTAACCAAAACTGGCAGAACTTGCCCAACTCCGTATTGGCCCACTTCAGCGGGCGGCAACAAAAACAGACGAGAACTTCTAGAATGAGAGCAGCAGCCGGGAAACCATGAACTTAGCTTAGCACGAGACTGGACGCAAAGAGAAACAACTCTAACTTGCATAAAGACCAGCATATAGACTACTAACAGCATATTAATAGGTAATACATCAAACAGCAAATATTAACTGTAAAATGATCCTTACAGTATCAATGTAACTCTTTAGCAAGAATGATAATATGCACATTTGATTAAACTGGTTCCAAACAGATTAAAATATCATGTGCACACGTATGTTCTGCATTTAGCTTTCTGTCAGTAAAATATTTAAACCTAAGTCATGTTCTTTAAATGAGAATATTCTATAGTAAATGTCCGTCATGTAAATTATTTACCACCCATTTTGTTGTAATGGCATCTGACATGATGTTTTCTTTAGTAACATCGAACACTTGAGTAAAATCGTGCTGGCAGACTGACATCCCATGTGGATACCAGTCCAGTGTCATCATCATAACTCTTTATGAATCATTCATTATTGGAACCTTTCCATAGAATATAAAGTATCCCAATAATTCCGCACACCCGTGAGTTGAGTCCAATACGTCTCACAGAAATAATAAACCACACCCTAAAAGGTAATTATTTCTTATATTCAAAATCAGTCAATTGTCCACTGTAACTCTATCATGCTCAGTCAGACTCTTCTGTTTATCTGCAGAATGGCAACAATGTGCTGCAAATCAGAAATATCTTACAGGATCTTTGAGCATAGATAAGTCAAAGCACTGCAGCCACGAAAGGACACAAGAATGTGAAGAGTCTTGCAGCATGGCTACTACTGCAGAGTACAGTAAAAAAAAAAAAAAATAAATAAAAAAAAGGGAGCAGAAGTCCGTTTCCCTGAAGAGTGGCTGATCGTGTATGGGCTTGGAACCGTTTTCACACGTCTGCTAATCCGTTATTAGACACGGAAATGGCAAAGAATCACATTCTACATTCGTTCTCCCTGCTCTACAATTTTAATTAGCGTAACTCACACCAGATCTGCTCTGGACCCAAAAGCCAAAATGTGGCAGCAGTGGCGTTGCCCCTACAGAGTGAGTAACACACTTGGTTTGGGAGCCAAAAAAATAAGTTGTTCTTTCCATAGATTGTTGTTTTCATTATATCACAAAAACTTATTCCCAACTGGCAAGCCTGTAAGTCTTTCTTGGACACACCAGACTCAGCAAATAAAGGTATGAGCATGCTATTGTACACAGCTGAGGAGCAGGAAGGGAAAATCTTGAGGGCCACACAGCTAATAAAAATGTGGAGAGTTATTCCAGTGTGGCATGATCAGAGCTGGCTGCATAAAAGGCACACTCGTCCAAGGTAAGCTATGCTCTCCACTGTGCACACACACACATGGACGTATGAATCCCCTTCTCAATTTACAGTTCAGACAGCTGACTGACTCCCAGGCAACCTCCTCATCATATCTCTACACATTTCCCACAGTGAGGGCAATGGCTGTCTCTGGCAACGGACCAGCGACGGAGCAGAAAACTCAGCAGAAAGGTCTCCATAAAGCTGCAGCACGTCCAGGCTTTACTGGTTATGACAAGAGAGAAAACGTTGAACTGTGGCACATGATGGAATTTCACTGTAATTTGAATAGAAAAGTGCGCTGTAAGGACTTTTGGCTTCTCATCCCACAGTGTGATCAAAAAAAACAAACTGTAGGAGAGTTAAGCACAGCTGAACACAGCTGCAAGCAATAAGGTGTCTGGTGAGTTTCAACAGAGCCCAGTTGGCTGCCTTGACTTTATTAGCTGGATACAAACAGTATTTTAATAATTTGTTTCATTGTCAGCATGTCTTCGTGCGGACATTCGTCGACGCGGCGCCATTAAGTGCGGGACTGATCAGGGGGGACGAGAATCTGACGCGAGCATCATCACAGAAAACAGGAGAAAAAAGAACAGGTGATGTGTGTTGCAATCACTTCACATCTGCCAGAGTACATGTCCACACCCAGCAAAGTTCCACAATTACAATAAATCAGGAGGATGAAGCTTTTCCCATGACTCCATGTTCCATGACTCACCAAGCAAGTAGAGGTCTCCCCTTTTTTTGAAAAGGAATCCTCCCCACAATTCCACTGAATGGAGGAACCTTAAACACACCAGATGGTTTTTCCGAGTCGACGCTGTCCCATTGCATAACAGTTCACTGGAAATGGTGCCGAGACATTATTGCACAATCGTACCTTTTTATCCCAAATGAAGACAGGGGTGTGTGCATCTACTGTACAATGAGCTTCACATGTTGTGCGACAGTTGTTTTGTCCATTCTTCTGACATTCAAATCTGAACCTTAGTGTGACCTTTGCTGCACTAAGGCAGTTTTTGTGATTCTCCTTCTCTCCACCACAGTGTAAGTCTGCAGACGTTGTGTATAAAGCAAAAGTTGGTCTGTCTGAGGTTTTTCATTCTTTCTGTCTGAGTTTGTTTTTTTGAACAGATGCTGTTGCAACACAGTGACAGGTAACTCAACTGTGTCTTTCTTCCTCATTTTGATTTACTCCGTAATGAAAATGGCCTGTGATGCGCAAGGAAATTAAAGTCAATCGCAAGAACATATTAATTAAGTTCCTCCAGGGTTTCCCATTAATTACCTTGACTGCAGCGGTCCACCGTCTAATTTGTTCCAGTATAACTTTAGAATATACCCAAAAAAAATGCTCTGTGTTTTATAAAGCTTTTTCTCACAGTGTAAAATACAGTGTATGCAATTATTTTTAAAGTGAGGGAACTAGAAAGTTCTATGTTTTTGCACACATTCATACAGCAAATAAGTTTTCAATGTTGTAGCACGTTTCTATCACCTCATTAACACTCATTCTCATGCTGCCAAGGACACATCGGGACATAGACTACAGAGACAAAGCTCAAACCCTTTAGCTTTGGGTTTGTAGACGACTGCCTCCACCACTGTTCCACAGCTGCCCCTTCATGTGACCAATAGCCCCTCCATCCATAGTCCTTAAGCACTTTAAATGTGCTATACAAATACATTCCACTTACAATATAACAGTCTTCCCAAGGTCAAATCACGAAGTTGACGACCTGTGTATAAAATGCCGCTGTTGTCTTGAAGTGAGATCTGCTGACACTGTGTTCACTACACTGATGAAATAACACAATGGCTTATGAGATCGGTCGATGAGACAAATCTGCTGAGAAACAAAAAACAATTTGGCAACTGAGGTGCAAATTAGTCACTTACACAAAACTGATGATTCTCTCATCCCACATTGAGTGTGGTCTTCTTGAGGAACACATTCTGTGTGAAGTGCAAAGGTTTTTATAAGCAGAATTGACTAAAACAACACAGTGGTTGTTAAACCAGGGCCACACTGCATGCATGTGCAGTGAGTGACAGCAGCATGTCATCCACATGAGGGGGAATTTCTGCTGCATTGCTGCCATTGCTGGTCTACACTTAAATACATCTCTGTATTCAACTAAATGTTTCTTGACCTTGATTTCACTTGTAGCTTTTTTGTAAGTGGTCATGTAGACATGTAGACAAAAATAATAGATTCAGGATGCCAAAATGTGTTGTTGTTTTTTTAAAAGGGTACAGCCACTGTTGCCTTTGTGAAATATGCAACATAATATATATATATACATTAAAACTACAACAAACTGTAATTTTCACTGTCAATTTTACTGTAAACTGAGGAAAATAGGTGAAAAGAAGAAGAATATTGTGTCCGAGATGCACCTGAGAGGCTCGTGTGAGTTGTTAACATGGATGCCTAAATGAGAAACCAGATGTTCTGTGACAGAGACATGCTTCAGTGTGGCCCCGGCCTTAGTCTAGTCTACTAGTCAGGGTTTTGATGTCTGTCTCTCATTGACAGCTCTTGTGGTGTTACAGTGGTTTGACTTGTAATTTGAGAGTGACACAAAACCAGAGAGCAAACGCTCCTCCTTCCACGACTTAACTCGGCTCTTGTGTTTGCACACGTGCCACTGACATTGAGAGAAAACAATACATCAGATTAATTTGCTGTTGCCACCCGATCTCACCAGATCTTAGTAAATCTGCCAAAACTAACAGGCAGGCAAGCCTCCTTCATGGTCAGCTATCACCACAGATATTATCTAAATTTGTGAGAAACAATGTGGTTTCCTTTCCATGTAAAGCTGGCAATCATAGTTTAATTTCATGTACTTGGGTTTATTAGTTTTTGTGTTCCCCTATGATTCAAGATTTTACCCTTGTTAACAAGACAAATCTCTGGGAAAAAAATGAACTGACTTTCCTGTAGAACTGACTGCATGCTGTTGCTCATATTGGTTTTTGAGACCTGATTTTGTTGGACACAGCCGTTACTACGGGCCATTAGAAAACCTTCCGCCAGAACTGTGCTGTTGATTTTATCAGTACAACTACAAACATGCTGTGAAACATCTCTTCCAGTCTACTGGCTCTATTTTGAGCAGGGTTTGGGCTTCACCTAACGCTAACCCAACAGTGGTTGACAATACTTGTCTGTTAATATACTACAAAGAAGAGCTGCCTGTACAAGAAAAATATAACACTGTCTCGACATCTGTGTCATAGAGAGCCATTGTTGGCCCAAAACTATCCACATGATTCCAAACCCCTTGCTACACGACATGAAAAATGGGAGACACTTGCAGTTATTCATCACTGACACTGGGTCTTCGGGTCAGACTCCCATCCCTTGATGGTAGGAGGAGTGTGTGAAATGCTTTAGAAAGGCATTGCAGATAGAAAGGGAAGACATTCAGCTATGCCACATACTGCAGAATGTACATGGCTGCTGTTCCAGAGCATTTTGAATCATTTCCGACGGCCATATTGCTTCCTAGAACGAAAACAGAAACTATTTACCCTTTTGGACTTGCGAGATGATGTCAAGAAATTCCTAAACTTTTTTTTTTCTCTCACATGAAAGCACATATTTGCGGCCGTTTGTTAAGATCTATTGTAAATTGAGAACTAATAGGTTTGGGCTGAGTGCCAGAGACAGGGTCAGGGAGTCAGACGATGCTTTTAGTGATAGCACTGTAGTGGAAATTGCGAATCTTTTCCCAAAACTGTCTTGAGGGAGTGACTGTGAAAACATGTATGTCAGCAGAAGTAGTTTCAGACATTCTCCAGAACTTCTCCTGACACCTACGCCATCAAATGTCCAGGTAATAGCTGAGTTATCTCATGTGAGAGGACAGCAGGGAAATATCTGGATAGCTATTTACACAGACTCTCCTGCTCTTTGGGAGATGTCATATTGAGAGACATACTAATATTATTGTATTGTTTTGTTCTCTTTGTCTTTCCAGGGGATTTGCTGTCACTAAAAAAAATATAGAATAAAGCTAGAAGCAAGCGAGAATAAAGCAGTGTTGAATGGGCCCTTGCACTCCCACACGTGCCGGGGGGTGCACGCTGGTTGGTGGCAAAAGCAGATGTGCACAATGGCTAATTTAGGAAAGAATATGTCATTTCTTCTGTGACTACAGGAAATGAATCTGTCTTTAATCTGTGCAAGGCAGATCGTGCGGTCTCCATTCATTGCCAATGGGAAAAAAGTTAAATATTTCAAGTATTATACACAGCAGAAAAAGAGGGGCAGCCCACAAACAAGCGGAAGGGAATTTGGGCTTGTAATCGGAGGATTGTCAGTTTGAATCCCTGTTAGTTCAGGGGCTGGGGTACCCCGGAGGAAGTTACCCAATACCCAATCCCGTTGCTAATTGTTAATTGGACACTCTAAAATGACCCTTAGCCAGGGTGGAGGGCACATCTACTCTTACTCCTAGTGCAGGTCCAGAGCCCTAAAAAATGGAAGTGTTGTGTTATTTGTTGAGTTATTTGAATAATCTGCTGTGGTGGACTCTAGAGGGGGGGAAGTCAAGAAGAAAAAAGTTTAATGTATGCACATTTTGGGGGAGTTTTCATGTATGTTGAAGCTGCTCAAAAGGCACTTTCTTTTTGAAACCGAAGAAGAAAAAAATTATCTGAGGAATAGCGACAGGGCCTTACTAAAACTAGACAATTATCACATATGGAAAGAATAATGCAAAAACATCGCTCTAAAGAAACAACGAGACAGTCAAAGCAGAACAGTGAGCCAGCTACAGACAGATGCTACGTTATCTGTCCACTCTGCATAGTAGGAAATCCAACAGGCACTGATCCATTGGAGATGTGTAATTAGTGTAAGCAGGATAGCAGAGTTTGGGAAAGGCCAAGGATAAAATGCACAAGGCCACAGAAGAAAACACTCTGCTGCAAACCATCATTCACTGTCAGGAAACCCAGCACAGCAACATGTAAAGCAATCAAATAATCCTTAGCACAGTATAAGGAAACTAACCCACTTTCATAACTTGTCCTACTTTTTAGGGAGAGTTTCTCTCCAGAGAAGGAACAACATAACATGGAGTTGGAGGAAGCATTTATAACCCGTGCTTCACCCAGTAAACTTCTGTTCCTCTGCTTCCTTCATCTTGAGGCCTGTGCTACTCATGAGGCAACAGCCCAGCTATTTGAACCTTGTGTATTTCATCCCGGGGGAAAACCAGATCACAGGTGTGCTGCTTGATGCCTGCATTATGTTTCGGCTTCTTTCCAAACAAGAGCTCAAACATCCATGTTTGGCTCAGAAATCTAAACATTGCAATTTCACAGACTTCTGACCGCATATGCAGCTCAAAGAGAGCTTAAACCTCTAAAGTTAAGAGTGTACGTTTGATTTACTCCCTCACCATAAACAGAACTCCACTCATTCAGTCATTCACATTCATTTGGCCTCTGATTTATGTCTGAAAAAGACTTTGAGGACAGAAACAGAAACGCAGACGATAATCTTTCACAGTCTGGACAGATTTGTTACTCCCACCTTTCGTCCATGTTGGCCAGGCACTCCAGGGGGGCCCGTGACACCAGGCTCTCCCTAAATTGAAAAAACATCACACCAGTATATTTACATGATCAGTGTCTGCAAAGAAGTTTGAAAGAAGAACATATGCTACTTTGCATACTTTTAGTCCTTTTGGGGCTTGGCCAGGGGACAGTCCAGGATCTCCCTTTTGTCCCTAGAAGATAAAAAGAAGAGAGGATTTTCTTTTAAATACATTTGAAGTTACTTTTCCTGCAAATAGCACAACATATTCCTGTGTCTGCATGTATTCTGCACCACGGCAGCCTTCCACTGGCATGGCACAGCGAAGCTTGCATTTTGCATTTACACTAATACAGAATGATGATCTTGAGCCTCCTTATTGGTAAGTGTAGCTGTTGTATTTACACAAACGCACAGTCTATTTATGCCCTCCTGATACTTGGTTTACACCAATCCAGAGAGAAGCGATGGGGAGTGAGTGTCCACATTCTTCTCCCTTTTCGGGCTGTGGGAATCCAGGCAGTGCATTCTGGGTCGGCACTGGATGTCCAGTTGTGCTGGCGGGAGAGCTAACCTGTAATCTCCACTATTATACTGTGAGAGGTCCATGGAGAAACAGATAACTTTTTGTGTCAGGACTTTCCAACCTTGAAAAAACAAATAGAGGAAGCATCTGCAGCACTGTGTTAGTTGGACACAATTTCATTTAATTAACTGTAATTATTGTGTGGAAATAAATCTTGAATTGTGACTCACTCTGTGTGATTATTGACCGGATAAAAAGTGGATGTAATCTCTGAGTCGGGGAAAAATAAGCCAATGTAGGAGCGCCTGAAACCTATGTTCTGTTAAATGGCCATCAGGGGGCAACAACGAGGGTTGCATAAAGGCCATTGCAGACGAGATGAGATTTATCTGCATGTTAACCCTTTAACACCAAGCGTAACGCAGACAACACACTTTGCATTACAGTAATTACGCGAGTTTGTGCTATCGGAAAATGTCCAGTGGTTTCTGAAAGCTGAGAAGTTGCAGGTCAAAGCCAACGTGTGGTTATTACGGTAATTTCAGTCATTTCGCAGGAAGTTGGCAAATCAGCATCTTTGTCAGCAGAGAGGAGCGAGTTGGAAAAACGCCTGTACATATTTTCCATTTTGTGGCCTGTTGTTTGACAAAAACTCAAACAAACGTTATTTTAAAATATGTTTTATACTGTTCAAATTTCAAATTTAACACGCACAATCCGGTGTTTGTGTACACTTCTTCATTTTTAACATGCAGTAAATTGTAAATAATTGTAAATTGTAATACTGCCAGATATTGAAAGTTATTGTGGAAAAATGGGCTAAAGCACTTACTCACAGTACATTTTCTGGCCCTTTTATGGTTAAAATAAGCAAAAAAAGAGTCTTAGGTGTTAAAGGGTTCATTATAATTACCAAAACTGTATCGAATTAATGCAAACGACAGAATTTCGCTGAGTGATGTTGTGACTTTCTAACAGTTATCTCAAAATACTTCCTGAAGTAAATACAGTGAGAACAGCAGGTTGTTGTGACAAATAAATCAATCAAACAAATCTTCAAACTGTCTGACAGAACCTTAAACCACACAAGCTCTCCTCTGCTTTTCAGTCACATTGCTGCTGATGTGCAAAGGCCTTTATTCTATGGCCGTGATCCTCAAACTGTGGTACGTGTACCACCAGGGGAACACAAGTTTCCTCTGGTGGTACTGGTGGAAAATCTGAAATACTGTACCAGGGTATGTGATTGAAGGAGGATGATAAGACAGTAAATGATCTTATCGGGAAGCCTGTAGCGGACTTTGTTCGGCCTATTAACACCACTGTATTTTAACGTTGGTGATAATGGTGTTACTTTGAGAAGTGGTACCCATTTTCATGAGTTTATGGTCTCAGTCACCAGTTTTAGGTCCTTTTTGTGTATTATGCTCCTACTTAGAGGAAAAAACCATGACTTGCACCGTCATGTACTGGTGCAAGGATACACCAGGTTGTCGGTGTAGGCAGATCCCACTGTTCCAAATATGGTTACTCTTGGTCTCAAAATATTAAACTCAACACTTCCAAATGGCAGTCCATAAACCAGTAGGTGATGTCACAGTAGGTTTGATCCTGTGGACACATTTAAAAGAAGTGTGGAGGAATATTTTCCCCAAACCTTCACACGAGAAGTTCATTCATGTGTGAGGAGAGTTACAAAGTAAGTTAGTATTCGGCCCATTAAAACCTGCATGTTAGTGTCGGCTACAACTTGGCATGAGACAATCTGTGGGAGTGCTGCTCCAGCCAAGAGCAATATAGTCTACATGAACACTGTGTCTTTCCACTCTCTAAAGGTTTTCACCCCAGCTAGATTATTTTAAGAACTTCAGTTCAGTTCTAAATCGGATCATTTCCTGTTAAAGCTCAAGGCCTCAACAAGCACTTGTATCCTTCTAATGATTCTATGTATTCTGTATGTGTATCTCATGCCTTCATGAACTTAACATGTTTACTCTCATGATAGGCCATTTACAAGTGGTAGGTGCTTGATCATCATCGTGCCTACATTCATCATCATTCCATCCAGAAAAAGTCACATGTTCAAAACAAAATTTAGCTTTCACAGAGAATGTTTTCATCCAAATGGTTTATTTCTCTTAAAACTGGAAACTGTGCCAGACCAGACTGTGTGCGGTTTGAGGTTTGTGTGCAAATGAGTCAAATTGAGCCAGGCAGGTTTGGTTCGGCTCCAGCTAACACATATGTATGATATAGAGTTATGGGTTTGGCTTAAGCAGTTCCAAAGCCTGGTATCAATTATGTTTTTTTTTTGTTATTGTTTGTTTGTTTGTTTGTTTTTAACTTAAAGATGTAGGAAAAGGCTGTAATTCCTTGCATTTCAATGGACTAGGTACTGGATTGAAATCCCAGTGCTGACTCCTTTGTGATATCAGACTGACATATTATGCTAAACAACGCTCTCTGCTGACAGCTCAAACCATCTGGAACACACACTGATGTCAAGTACTTGCAAATTAGTGAGGTAGAAAGTCGTAAAACTTCTGTTCTTTCCCTGAACTGACACAAATGGCTGAGGGGAGAGGAGATGAACTTTGAATTTAGTTTGAAGAGGATTTGACCCCGGATATGCACAAGCTGAATCATAAACAACATCGGAAAAAAAGGAAAATCCACAAGGAATATCTGCTCTTAAAATGTACAATGTCAAAGAGCTGCCAATTATTTCATTGTATTTATAATATGTGAACTTTTCTAGACCTACTTGCATTATTGAGAGGTTGAATTTAGAGACATGGCATAATTTATCTTTCTACAGAGACAAACAGCCATTCACACTCACATTAACACCAATAGTCTTTTTTTACTGCATGTCATAAGACTGTTGGAGGACGATGGAGTATCAGAAGAGAACACGCGCAGGCACTAGAAAAACATGCAAACCCTTCACAGAATATCAGTTGAACCAGGATTTGAAATGAGAATCTTCTAATTTTGTGTTGGATAAAGTATTTATTATCTAGTCAATCATTTTAGCAGATTCCAGTAAAGTGGGATCACTTTTTTACATAATCCACTGAAGGCAGGAGAGGGCAGGATTGTTTTGTTGTTATTCATGGATCAGTAATTCCATGTTAACCATCCAGCATTACATAAATCAAGTCATCTGAGAGAGAACTTGACGTCTGCACCTCCCAGCCTTGGGGGAGAGCTGGCCCATGATGGGACAATGTGACCAATCTCAGGCCGTGCTAAAAATATTTAAGAGGACATCATTTTTTTCATCAAAGATGTACCTTCACTCCAGGAGGTCCTGGTGGACCAGGGTTTCCATGAGGACCAGGGGGACCCTAGAATGAGAGACATAATCAGAGCGAAGGTGAGTCATTTAGCATTCATCGGCCCATTTCAAAAGCAAAGAGAGCAAGAGTAAGTGTGGTATATGAGGTGCATGCATATACTTTTCCCCTGTCCACCACCTGTGTTGTGGGACAGGTCAGCGAGGTCTCTCTCTGTTTGTGTATATGTAGGTGCTCTGTGAGACACGCTGTGCCTGTTTGTCTGCCTGACTGTCCAAGTTCTGACATATGGATGTGATTTTCCTCCTGCCCAGACTTTTCCACTGTTTTCAGGGGTCCCACAAAGTTAAGGCCACTCCACTCCATCACAACATATCTCCCGAGAGCTTTGTGTCACAAACACAGTTCCTTGTTGAGCTTGGATGCAATTCTTGAGGCTTTTTTTCGTGCCAAAGGTTTTAGCCAGGTGGGTAAGATGTACAGGAGCAGAGAATGATGATATACAATTTCTTTTTCTCTGGTTGAAAGGACGATAAATTAAAACAAGCTGCAGAGAGGGATTGTTTGGAAAAATAAAGCCACAACTTCCTGAGGCATCCAACCAAGGAGTCTTCCATTTAACTGCACATTTGTGTGTGTGGAGCTGAGCTGAAACGCTGAGCAATGAAAAATCTTCTCCAGCGAAACTAAAAGCTTTGTTACATGTTCTGAGGGTTTGGAGAGGGAGCTACTGTATCATCAGCTCCCTCGTTGAGTTGTCCAGACTTTCCATGGGGATGGGAAGAGAGACATTTTCCTCCAAGCTGAAGGTGAAAGTGAAGGGTAGGATTACTCGGACTCAAACAGACAGGGGGAGGGGGGCCAGGAGGTGCATGAATACAGTTGGGTGATCCAGCCGGTCTCTGTCTCTGTTATTTATCTGAGCTCCATTATCAGACGTTAGCGAGGAGTCAAACAGCCCGGGTCCACCTCCCGTACCATCGCACTGGCCAGGCCTCTCCCCTCACTGGCGCTTGCTGTTAGACATATGGAGACACTTAACAGAAGCTCATCTACAGATTTCCTCCCTCCTCCCTCCTCCTCCCTCCTCCTCCTCCTCCTCCTCCTCCTCTATTTGGAACATTCGCTCTTTCACTAGCTGGATATTAAAACGTATGGAAGTCATTATCTCCACATAGCAAGCATGGGCAAGAGGAGACCGAGAGAAATAGCGAGGTCAGAGCAGAATATTACAAACTGCACTCTCACTATACGAAGGTGCTGATGACAAGGTGGGTGGCTGCTCTCCCATCAGAGATGAGGATAATGGAAGAATGAGTCACTTTGTCTATCTATCTACACGTGTGGGTGAGAGGTGGAACAAACTCTTTGGTGGAATAACCTCTTTGATTAATAGTTGAAAAACAAGCAACCATTTAGATTCTCCACCAACATACACAGGAGCACTAATGCAAACCCAGACCAGCACATACACATACATACACACACACACACACACACACCTGTATGTCAAATCTGTGGCCTGGTTTATGATGTGAGTCAATGACTTAAGGAACAAGCCACAGTCAGAGTGCTACCGTATTTATAGGCCATTATAGGATACTCATGTTAAAATTGTCTTTATTTTAATTGTATTTTATTTACAAAACTGCTTTTATATGAGGTTTCAACCAGCCATTGTGCTGTCACTGTAGCAAACATGCCAGGCTAGCTACTATTTGTAACCTCTTCATGATTACTCTTGATTTTGCTTCTGTCACTTTAAGTCTTTAAGTGTTCATTAAGTTATAATTCAAGTTTTCCTCCACACTAACTAAAGTTACTTCAACAACTGTTCACAGTGGGAATAAAGGAGGCACCACTCCTTTATGATTTTCAAGCACAAAAATCATAAATCATGGGTTTTCTGTGAAATATATTGAAAAAAATCAATTAAAAAAACATCAAAATGATCATAAAGACCTCAAAACGTGTTGGCATGTATTGCCAGATAAAATAGTTGCGGTAGTAGTCTTGTTTCTTTAATTAATATTCCTATTGAAAACAAATGACAATTGCTGCAGCTATAAACATGAGCTTCATTACTTACTTTGTGCAAAACAAGATAGATATGGTAGACAGACCTAAAGTAAACTGATACCTTCTGAAATATTTTTAATAATATTTTATCTTTTTCACCATGCATTCATCCTTCCATCTATAGTCCTGATCCTTTGAGGGTTGCGAGGCAAGTTCAGCCTCAGCCTCAGGTCACAATGAGTGCGGGGCAGAGTTCACCCTGAACAAGTCACTAGCCTATCACATGGCAAACATATAGAGAAAAACAACCATTCACACTCACACGCACATCTACAGCCCAACTTTAGAGTCTCAAATTAGCCCAACCCCAGTCTGCAAATATGTTTGGACTGTGGTAGAAAGTTGGAGTCTCTGGAGAAAACCCACACAGACATGGAGAACATCAAACTTGTGACAAAAAAAAAATTCATAACAATCATACAGTGATACATAAAGAGAACAGAGAGATTAAACAACATGCATAGATTCTCTGTTAATAAACGGGACCAAATCAATAGCGATGAACCAACTAGCATCTTGTGTGAACCCACGGCGAACTTCAACTCCCTAAATGTGCTACCCATTAGCTTAGGTTAATAGAGGAAAATGTCTGAGCAACGAGTAACGGCCTAATGAAGCCTCTAAGAGAATGCTCATTCATGCATACACATGTAGTCCATTTCAGAAGAATCTCAAAATGTTCAACACACATTAATCAGCTCAGTTTTCCACATTAGTCATGCAGTGGCACCCACAGAGTTAAGTCTCCATAGTCTGCCTTGTCACTCACTGTCAAACCTCCAGTAATGCAAATGTTTTCACATATAGTGTGTGCTGGTAGGTCTGTCTTCTGTGCACAAAGCCCTCTTTGATCCACTCCCAAGCCTCCCCTTCAGGGCTGGGTCAACTCAACTGTTCTTATGGCGTGGACGCTCTCATGTGTATGGCTGCTGCTATAAGTCTGCTCAGTCAGACATGACACCTTGCTGTCACGGAGGAAAAGCCCTTTGTGCACTGTCTCACTTCAGCGGCTGTAGATTTTGTGTAGAATGAGAGTGCTTCTCGCAGAAAGACCGCACTGCTGTCTGTGTCATGGGACTTTCTCTGTATCTGCCTTGTAAGTAGAATAAGAAATGAGGTGAGGCCATTCCGAATCGTAGAGCTGCTCAAAGCAAATCATCAGAGGAGCAGTATGGACGGGAATAAATCGAAAGGTGGCTTCGGTCTCTAACTCTGTAAATCAAGATTTCGATTTGGTTTGGTATGCACACCCATCAGCACACACGCTCTGGCCAACTTTTCCAAGATCAGAATCTGTTAGAGAGTTTTGTGCTGATCCTGTAATCACACAAACCATATTAAGAAAAAAAAAGAAAACAATCACTGAAAGCCACAACCACAGTGTTTTGTTTTCACTCTAAAATGGCCTGCAGTTGTATCTCAAGAGCTCTCTGATGAATGAACTCTACAGAGGTTAGTGCGCGACTGGACAGAGCTGCCGAGCTCCAGAAAGGGTCTCAAATGCCTTTAATAAGATGGGGACAAAGCTTCCCTTGTTTCTTGTTTAAAGAGATTGTGTTCCCACAGCCCACCCCTCTGAGCCCGACCACAGGGCTGTGTCAGGTAGTACACACACACACACACACACACACACACACGCACACACAGTCCTTGGTAGCACGAATGCTCTGCTCTGCGAAAGAGAAACCAATATTCCCATCAATCTTTTTTATTGCCTCAAAGCACCAATATGCAACTTGTTTTAACAGGTTCAACATCATTTCGATGAGTTATTCAGGAATAACAGTCTGCACCTGAACCTCTGTCCTTGCACTAAGTTTCGTGACCAGGGAGAAACACTGTGACAGGTGTATAACTCTATGAAAGGCAGTGACTCAAACTGCCACTATCAGGCCCAGCATCTTCAATTCACGTACAAATAGAGATCCCATGTCAAGTAACCATCACTGCTCAATGACCACATACTTCCATGCGTTCTTGTGGGCAGCACAAGAGTTACGAGATCTCTAATAACAACAAATGTGGAGACCGTGGAGGAGATGGTGATAATAGTGACAAAAATAGTCTCCTCAGATGTCTCCATGTTTGCCGTTGTCAGAACACGGAGACAGCAGAGGAGATTGTCGAATGTCCTCTGCTGTCTCTGTCATCATCAGAATGTGACAAAATGATCACGTTATTGTTGAGTTGGGCATCATTAAGCATAAATGAGCCTTTAAAAGTCATCAAACATGTGCTTTCATTGTGTTTGCTACAACAGAACCAGATCCAGCAAAAGTTGCACAGTGTTGCATTAAATTAAATTAAATTAAATTAAATTAAATTAAATTAAAAAAAAGTATTAAATATTACACCTTTGTTTTTACTGAAGTCCAAGGTTTTTGTCATTCATTTTCATATCACGGAGAAGGAAGGGCAATTAAAAATGAATATACAATCATCAGTAATAGGGTCCTTAAAAATACATTAAAAAACAAGCTGTTACTGGGGACAAATCATCTCGCAGTGTTTTCCCTTCTCTTGAATTTCCTCGAGCTTACACGAGCTTAAGATAACATATGCACTCACTCTTTGGTTCCACCAGGAATGACACTTAGCCCCAAAGTGAGAGACACGACACCAAAGAACTGAGTTCAATACACTTTCATTACAGTAGAAGCCGTCACAGAGTTTAACATAGTCCATAACTAATGGCAGATGAAAACAAATCCTTTGTTTTACATGTAGGCACCGTTTAAATGATTGCTCAAGCTACCTTATCTTTTTTCAGGTCCATCAAATACCTCCCGTATGTGTTCAATTAATTTTAAATTGGCAACCCATAGGTTTTACAGCATATGGTTGTTTGGTCTCCAACTTTACAAATGGACTTTGGCAGTGGAGGAGCACAGCTTGATCAAATCCAGAGCCAAAGAAAACTAACGTCTGGCTGGATTATGTTCTGCAATCCAAAGAAAGTCACTGAGTACTTCATCAAAATGCTTAAAGGTCTTCCATGTCAGTGCAATCCCAGTGGTGTTATCATACTATAAACATGAGATATGGCATCATTAAGATACGGTGTGGTACATATGGAAGATTCTGAAAGGGTATGAAGAAAATATCAATCTAAAAAGGGGAAGTATTGAAAGGTAAATGGAAAGTTGTCACAGGTTGGGAGACACTCACCCGAGGGCCTCTCTTCCCTGGCTTTCCAGGCAACCCTGGAAGTCCTTGAAGGCCCTTAAAGGAAAAGATAAAAGATGTTAGGGACAGTGTAAAGCAAGTCTGTAAATATACAAATGAGGGAATATAAGTCTTGAGCAATCTTTATTGGAAAGTATTTAGAATGAAATTTGATGTTTTAATGAGTAACTACATAGGTTTTCGTGATAAAGTTGGCTGACACTTGCACTCAATCAGTGAGATGACATTCTTGTTAGAGGCTTGATCAGCCCCATGTTTCTGGAGCCAACATTACTTTTGTGCAAAACCATGACTATAAGTCTGACTCATTGTGCTGGCAGGGACGTCGACACTGGCACAGTCACGTTAAGGCTATTAAGCAATTTCATACATGCATTAGCAAAACTCCAGCAAAAGGTCAAATATAATGAGGGGTCAAACTGGGGAACTTATGTTTGCTTGAGATGTTAGGATTGTAATAAATTGAACAGAGGAAGTGTAACGTTGGCCTGAAAACAGCTTGAGGCAGTCCAGCTGGCATCTGTAATAATGTCAGACGTATAGAGCACTTTCGTCTGACTTGGGCAGGATCAATATTTTACTCCCTCAGCCAGACAGCAATTTGAAAAGCCAAAGAGATTTCAGCAACCTTAAGGTTTGTTCACATCATTCACATGCGTCTTGGGTGATCCAATCACAAGTGGTTTAGTCAAGTCATGTTTATTTATATAGCACAATAAAAAAAAAACAAGACGGGCTGAGCCAAAGTGTTTTATAAAAGCAGTACAAGTTTAAAGTACCGATGTACCCAAGATGCCTTGTGATTACACTGACATCCAGTCGTTTAGACCACACTCTTATGTTGCTGTGTTCACAGATGCGTCTCCAGACACATTAAAGGACTGCCTGCTCAACCAACGTCCTCTGTGTGAGCTGGAGTTTGTACTTATATTGTTATATTTCCAGCAGACTAAGTAGATGAGACACACTGCTGCCTCTCGAAATGGTAAAAACAATGGTTTCGGTCTAAACAATGACGTACGTGTTTAGAGCGGGGTATGTGAGATTCTCTCACTCAAGACACATGTAGTGACTCATGTTAATACCAGGTACGAACAGGGCCTCCATCTCTTTAGAAAACCATTTAGTAACCATCAGGCTCTCAACACACAATGAGCATTTTCGGCTACTATTGCAGCGCTGGTGAGCATTATGTTATTCGGAAACAACTCACGTTGTTGCAGATATGGTGATATCTGCACATCATCAAGCAATCAAATGTCTGTCCAATAAATTAATATCAAAATGATAGACAAAACTGTTGAACTACACCCTTTTTTGTTTTTACGAAACTGTTCTTTAAAAGAAACGATAATTAATTTACAATTCCCAAAAAGCATTCTGACATTCCAACCAAGAAAGTCCACATAGCTGTAAAGGTCTGGTGTGAGTTCTATCTAATGGTCAGACAGGAGACGACAACAAATGAGGACTCCTCCACTCACCGCTCCCTTTCCTCATCAGGGAACTATGGTGGCCTTCACATACCAGAGAGAATGTAAACACTCTTTCAAAACCTTCTCCAATCTCACTACTATTTCCTCAAAAACATGGCAGCGCAAGATGGTAGCCTCTGTAAAGAAGGTCCCTGCCTAAAGTACACAAATAATGACATTTTAAAGCCATGTGTGGGTAGTATATTCAATTTCTGTCAATAAACCCTCCTAAATGTTAAACGCTGGATACAAGTCGCCTTTTTCTCCACAGGGCTCGCCCTTGTGTCTACTGCTTTATCCTCATTGTCGTGAAAAATCACCACTGATGCTCCCCCCTTCCCTTCCCTTCCCTTCCCTTCCCTTCCCTTTCCTTCCACTCTCCTGGCCATGTGCATTTGTTTTCAACTTAGCCGGCAAACACACGCCGTGGAGCCACGTCCATGCCGACAGAAGAACAGCCAACCACCCACCGATAACAAACCAGCAACAGACATCGTTCATAAAAATGGTAACACATTTACAACAATAGCAAGCATCGAGGAAGTGCAAATACACATACTGTACATACAGTACATAGAGAACAGAGAGTCTATCTCAAATATACTTACAAAGTACAACAGCAAAAATGCCAGGTCGGCTTCCGTTTTGCAAGGAAAAGGCCAATATTTACTCGTGTGTGGCCCCTCTCTGACAGAACAGACAGTCATTTCCTCTTCCTCGCTTCTTCTGACGTGTTGTTTCTTTTTCACCAGCTCTGCCATGATGAATGCTTAAAATAACACCCTCGCTGCCTTAATCTTAACAGCTGGTACCTGGCTGGGAGGCGTGGGTGTGTAGCATCATCAGGCAATTTTGTCCTGGTTTCGGGTTGCCATGATCTTGCAAGGCTGATTTTCTGCTAAACAATCGTGGGGGAGTGGAGACAGCTCCGACTCTCGCCACAACAAGCCATTTAACTATCACAATGACTCCAAAGCTGTTAAGTTAGGGTAAACATCCTGCATAGTTCCGCTTTAAAGTAGAAAAATTCTCCGTAATTTAATTGTATCCATATTTTATATACTGTTTTTACCTTTATATCATTAATTGTATCAAGTGTTTTAATTCTGAAAATCCTCGCTTTAAGGTATCCATTCTCAGAGCAGTCACACCCCCTTTCAGAAGACTCTAACACCTCACTGCACACGAGCATGTTTCGTCAGTCGAAATGGGGAAATCAAACAGCTCAACGATCCTAGTCATTAATTAACATATCGGCTGTCAAATCAGCAAACACTTTTGAGATGCAAAACGCTTGGTGGCTGCCAAATTGGAGAAACCACACAACTGAGAGACATAACAGCAACAGTTCCAAATATGATGGATGGCAAAACATAAGTTGTCAAACTTCATTGTGATATAAAGATGTATTATGAACTTGGCCCAGACCACAGAAAAATGGCAGCCAGGAATTCAAACGTGCATCTGTTACCATTCAGCTGCTCCAATTCATTACAGTTCATTCATAAAATGAACACAGAAAGATTAGGCTGTAAATAAATCATGTAATAAACGAACATTCCTGCAGTGCATGTATAAAGATGCACTCATTGTAGCTGAAGGGTGTAAGAGACATGCTTTTAAATCTGGTGCAGTGTTAGTTTAGAGCTCACACTCACCGGTGGTCCTGGTTCTCCCTTTAGTCCAGGTGGTCCAGCCAGCAAAGAGTAGTGGGTTGGTTCCTGGTCAAATGTTTGAAAGCCATCTGTGGCAGCTGGAGTGACTGGAATATTCGAGGTGGGTCTGACATCCTGCACGCTGGTCACTTTGGGCTCAGGATCCTTTGGAGCTACTGTGCTCAACTGCTTTTTATGGGGAAGGTAGGTGTTTGAAGGAGAAGCAGCTGTGGTCTGGAGGTTTGGCTGCATCTCAAAGGGTCTAATTGAGGCAGGTAGATCCATACTATTCCCAGAAGGTTTTGGGGAGTTAGTATCTCCTTGCTTTCTGGCGGTTAGGTTTGGATTTGTCACACTGATCCTCAGAGATGTTGTAACTGTTTGAGTCGGAAAGTTTAACGGGCTTTCCAACCCTGGAAGAACTGGAGGAGAAACAGATACAGCATCAGGTTCTGGAGTGTTGATGGTCTGAAACACAGATGTTTCGTTCTGCATCGGTAAGTGGTCCGTTAATACAAGCATTGTAGTCCTGATGTTTTCTTCAGTCAAGGCCATAGTAGGTCTATGACCCTTTTTGGAAAGCTCCGTCAGGGACAATGGAGTTATGTGAGTGACAGTAACGTTTGGATCTGTGGAAAATAGAGGTAGCAGGGGTGGAAACACTGGCCGATATGTGTCAGCTTCTCGGCAGTGTTTCTTAATGTAATCACAATAGTTATGAGCTGCCTTAGCAGATGGATAAATGTCAAATTGACAGATGGCACCTTCAAACGGCACCGAGTTGTGGTTTATTTTGCCCAGCAGGAAAGAGCTCTCTGGATCTAGGACCTCTGCTTTTTTAGAATGCAAGTCCATATGTAAGCTTTTCTTTCCACAAGATGTGTGTAAAAACACTTGATGGCCTTGGACATCCAAGGCAAGACTGTGCCACCGGCCATCATGGACATCATAGTCAAAACTCACAGAGTTCCTTTGCCCCAAGTGTACCACAACCTTACCCGGAACGAACTGCAATGCAAGTTGAACTTTCCGTTTTTTTGACAGAACTGAGAAAAGGAAAGCATTGTTGATGCGATGCACAGAGAAGCTGAGGATCATGGAGAGGTTGGTCAAGCTGTAGTCAGCAGGGAGAACAGTGCGCAGAGGCACCTGGACACGTGCCCTCGGAGTGAGGATGACTCCAGACTTGAAGGGGATGATGCCATTTGGGATGGGGCGAGTGCCTGAAGATGATAACCCATCTGCCCTTCGCCCAGAAAGCCCAAGCTGCTGCAGAACATCCACATCTTCAAAAAACAAGAGAGGGGAAGTCAGTGACTTGAAGGCATAGAGATACCAAACAAAAGCTACCTTTTCATAACAATACGATGTAATATATGAGTATAAATCATACAAGAACATTTACTTTCAACATTGACAAGATAACTCCAGTACAGGCAAAGACCACAAAAAGGACAAAAAATGTATACGAAAAAGAAAAAGTTGAATCTCAGACACATTTCATTTGTCCACTTGACAAACTGTTAAAAACATACAATATAACTGTTAACAACAATACTACAGGGCTACAGCAGCAGGAAGTTCACCGGCTTAAAGTGAAACTAATAGAAATGCTGTAGCAAAAGTAAGACAAAAAAAAAATGAATAGATGAATTCTAATAGGTCCATACATCAACAACCAGTTCTGGTAATTGCACCAAACAATGTAATCATTGCATCAGTCTTAATTAGAATAATGTTGGGAAATTGGAGAGTGGACGAGTCCCAGAAGAGGACAGTGGTAAGAGTTATATCTCACTTTGTGATTGCTGATTAGAGTTCATCGCTCTGACAGAGACTAGAGCTCATGAAAACTGAGCCATTTTCAGCAGGTTTTAATTGCTGCTTGTGTCTCATGGGAGGAAATGGGCAATGCTTTACAAACTGGGGTGTTTGTGTGTGTTTACTGTATACCGTGCATAATTGCCTCAATGCTTTTGTTTTATTCTAAGTATGTATATACGTAGATATAAGCACTTAAACTGCAGCCAGTAAGTGACTATTTATACAGTACTCTTTATACAAATTAAAAAAGTTGCGCAACTACTGACCATACACAGCAGCATGAAAAAAGAAAGAATATTACTATATTGCTATGAAAAAGAATTCTCCAGGTTGTGTTACTAAGTATTTATTGTGTCACAACAGCTAAGATAATATTAAATAACTTTTCTTTTATGCACAAAATACTCTCATACAGTGATTATTGATTCTAAATGCAACCTTATGGACCCAAATTGTGAACCCACCGGAGAAAACAGCACCCACCACAAGCACAACAGTTATTTCATTCAAAAAGTAATATGTGGTTTTGGATCCAACATCAAAAATGAAAATGTTCCAAATATCTTACTATTGTCTATTGTTAAGCACCGGAGCAAGTCATCAGTACTGTCAAACAAAGGCTTTTTGTTTAGTTTAGCAAGGTTGGAAAATTACGAACTGATCAACCCCATCCCTGCAGCCTGCATCAGCATATCCTAAATACAGTCCACTATTCCTCTCAGTACGATATATTAAACAAAAGCTAATATGGATCTAAAATGTCCATCCTCTTCCAGAATAACACAAACCAAATGTGAATACTAAAATGAAACACTAAATTATGAATTATGACTCTGCAGAGGAAACTGAGAAAAGTACAGCCACTATGTTAAAGTGGAAACAGCATGTGCAGGCAGTGGGAGGTCAGTTCAATAGCAAGAGAACAAACCTACTCATCAAATATAATACTTTAGAATAAAATTGTATAATGAGTTCTTTTACTTTGAGATTTACTTTTGTCGCTTTCCCATCAAATCTGGACTTAAGTGACTCATTTTGCAACCTTCTGAAAAAGTGAAAAGCAAGTGTATCATTTCTGCCCCGCTGACTTTACCGAAATTTCCTACTCCACATTAAGATGGATGATCTTAGCACTCCATTATTCCTTGGGTCAAGGAGTACATCCCCAGAGTGTATGTCTATATATACTGTATGAATTATGTACCAATACCATTGTTATTCAAACTGTTTGCTTTCGACCACAGTGGCCTTCTAGACGTGGAAGGTCAGCCTGTGCAGCTGGTGTGATTCCTGCCACTGCTACAGGTGAGCTATCACCAGGAGCATCGCTGGTGTTACATCTAACATCACACAGAGACACCTGAATCTGCTCTAAGGACGCTGCACTGTGGTTCACCTTGATCAGGCCCTGAACCCTCTGAAGAAATGTGAAGCTCTGACTGAGGAAAATGGTTTTATGGCGAAAAGTCGACGCCAAGTGGCATCCCAACGTTACGTCACTCTCTGAGTTTGGCCAGCACGATCTTATTCAGATCATGAGGAATAGCACTGACATCCTGTCAATCACACCATCACACCTAAAGGTCTGTATTAAATGGGGCCATCATTTACTATATGTAAATGTATACTGATGCTATGGGGTAAATAAGTATTCTCTATATTCTCTCTTTTTATAACCATTAGTTGGTTCTTGATGATCATTCAAGAGAAAACAGGTTTTTGGAAGTTCTGCAATGGCTTCACTTTCCCATACCCGATGTCTTCATCCATCATTTTTATAACACGGTAGAAGCCTACACTTTCACTGCACTAAAATGCTGCAGCACAACAATCCTCCATTAGAAGTTTGATAAACGATCACATTAGACTCTGAAAATGCAGTCGTTTTACATATATTTCCACTGCAAGCCATCTCGTTACAGAAACAGAAGACAATATAGGCAATATCTTTCAAATAATCCAAACAAACGCTGCACCTTTTTTTTACGCTAAACCAGCAGTACTGCTACTCCCAATGCAGCCTGCCTGCTTAAAGTTATCGCCTCATTAGGTTGTGCGTTTTGCAAATTAGCCCATCCTTACATATAAAAATCTTGTTCTCCAGACACTCAGCAGTCATCATGCAGGGAAAATATATCTTACCAAGGTAAAATTACAGAATAATTGGCAGAAACATTTATCATCAGGAGCAGTGGCTTACATAATCAAAAGCCATCTAGAAACTGGGAAGTGCTCTCACTGAATTAAAGCTGGCAGATTTTGATTGGCAGCGAAATCAGAAAACATGATCATAAGAGTCTTTGAGTTGTGTAACAGCAAGAGAAGCAGACATCAAGGCACGGCTGAGTGTGAGTCAGCAGAAGACAGAATGCACCTAAAGTGAGCATGGAAAATATCCGACAAAGAGGCTGATGGGTCATATAACACAACCTTTTTCAAGACATTTAACAAGAGAATGATGTTTTTCAGGCATTGAGACATAGGAATTGAACTTGTATGAACTGTGTTCATTTAAAGCTGGGCTATTTGCAATAGCATGATGTTAATCAAGGCTCTGTTGGTCCAGAGAGAAGGATGCTACTGAGGAGCAGCATGTACACATCTTTTCAGTCCACCTTTGATATAAACTGCCTACATTAATGGCAATCTAAAAAAGAAAAATGAGTTTTAAGAGTGTGTCATAATGAGTATAATTCTACACAATTTTACACTGAATGCATATACAATGAAGGCAGCATCTGTGTAGAATCTAATGTTTTAATAAAAATCAAAATGTTCAATGATTAATCTATGATTTAACCATTATAAAAGTAATCGGTATGGTCTCTTTGCTTCTCTTAGACAGTAAACTGAATATCTTCAATACAAAACATTTGAGAATGTTGAATATAGCAGCTCTCAACTCTTAGAAGATAATGTCTTGAATAAGAGGCTTTATTCTCAAGGATGTCTGCTCTTCACTGCTAATTCAGTTTTAAGCGTTCAGCACAGACCATCCACTTCAAGGGAGAAACAGTGAGACAAATAAATATGCCTGGCAGAGATGAGTTAACGCACTGAATCACTGAGTTTTTGACCTTGTTGAATCAGACAGTGGCTGACAGAGGTACAGCTGACCAAACAAAATATGCAGTATTACATCATTTCTGAATAACTTATGCACCAAAGTGCAACTGAACATATATTCATAGCAAGAGCCCATGTTAAGGCAAAGTACTTTTTGAAACTTTCTCTGCTATTTCACTGCTTCTACTAAACAGCTACCAAACATCAGCACAAAACACAAAACAACCACATACACACACACACACACACCCTTGTCATCAACGTACTCACCTTGTGCTTGTGCAAGCCTCAGAGAGCATGTGCAAGAAAGTATAGTCCAAAGAATCAGAACTCTCCTAAAGAAAAAAATAAAAGGGTTGAAAGTCACATAAAATCACATTACAATATTCACTAGTTTCAGAATAGGGGTATTATGGAGTATAACTACAAAATGTGTCATACGGTTATTATGTATCACATTATTGTTCTTTTTTCTAAACGGCAGGCAGTATACATGTTTAATTAATCAAATTTAGTCAGACTAACATGTTGTCATGACATTAAGAAACTCTAACTGAATTGACTTCCTAATGCTTGTGTCAAAAACGACATACAACTTTAAAATCTTTTAGTGTACATGGGAATGAATGCATTATTCACACTCTCTCCACCAATGAGATTCCATGCAGAACAATGAGCGAGTAACCATGAGCAAGAGAGCTCAAATTAAGTGATGCCTCAGAAATGCAAATTCCAAGATCTCTGGCTCACTAAAGAACATTACAAACACTGGCTTGCCCAAGAACCCAAGAACAATTACTTGGACAGATGCAGACTGTGCTGCAAATCAATAAAAGAAAGATGCCATGGGAGAAGCAGCTCTTACAAATTGCCCTCCCATCTTAAGCTGTGTCAGCATATTCTGTCCTTGAATTGAAGGAAATTGGTCCTGAAAAGCCCTTGCATTTAATAAGTGGCATAGTCAAGCCTGAGCCTGATGAACTTGCACCAACCACAGTCAGTATGTTCACATGCACACCATAATCGAGCTAAGGTCGTAGTCAGACTAAGGCAGGCGAACGGACAGCTTGCAGAGTCTGAGAATCCATGCAGAGGAGAAAATTGAATTATTTATTTAGTGTACATCTGGTGCCACTGCATCTCCCTATAAGCTAGTGCATATTGAATCAGTTTCCTTTTGACCTTTACGTCACAGAAACAGCAAATGATGAGTGGATGGTGAGATGGACCGTGCTGTGGTTCTGTATGTTTCGTACCTGCTGTACATGTGCTGTCCAAAGAAAGACGCCACAACTACAGTTTATACGTCGTCTCCTTTTACATCCGGGTCAAAGACCAGAGAGGAAATGATGGTGCATGGTGTCCGACTAAGTGTATACGTGCAGGAGTAATCGGACAACGAATCGCTTATCCAGGTATTGTTAGTCCGACTAAGACTAGCTCAAATTTAGTCACACTAACGTGTTTACATGACATTAAGAAACCCTAATTATTGACTTTTAACATGTAAACACACTCAGTGACAAGACCTGCTGCTGCAGAATGAACATGTGTGTCAAAATAAAATAAGCTTTGTCTGCTCCTTCCAGACAAACCACTTCTCAGCAGATTTAGAGCTTCCTCTGAACCACCTCCATTGCCTGTATGATTTCATGTGGAGGATATACTGTACACAGTTCATTGCATCTTATTACCTTATCGGTAATTGAGACAAAAGACCCATTATATCTAGTGTCGTGTGTTTTCCCTTTACTATTAAAGGATTGTGCTGTCATTTTGTAGGTAATTACACCACATCCATTTTCACATGACAATGTTGACCTTTATTGCCTCGTGTCTGCATGAAATCCCACTATTGATTTCTCAGTGACATTTATGTTTTAAGACAGGTGATAACAGAAGTGTTGACTGCTCACACTGGAGAGGTGATTTGGCTTTAACTGTGTGAGACTAAGTGAGAACTTGTGGGGGGGTTTAACTCTTGGAGCACAACCCAGTTACCGTTTTGTTACAGTATCCTCAAATTTGAATGAGCTGATGTTGATGAACATAAATGTTGTTTCTCATTTGTAATGTATGTCTCCAGACATGCATATCAATATGATTGTGTTCGAACCACTTTTGGGTGACATGAAGAAATTAAAGATAAGTTCCTGACTATTAATGTGGTTAGGTTTGGCACAAAAAGCATGATCATGTTGTGTATTTGTTTTGGTTTTTTTTAAAGCAACAGCCTTTCCATTAAAAACACACTGTGTTATAGCGTTAAAGGTCCAATATGTGTGTTTGCATATTAAGCTTCTGCTTCAAGGCGGTGCAAGAGAGTCATGAGCGCGACGTCCAACACAGGAATCGTACTGAACAACGTCGAACTGTAGATCAGTTAAAAACACATAAAAATCCAGAAGACATACTTTAACCTCCCACAACAGAGTCTTTTTAATTAACAGATTCTAATGATTCAGTACACCGAAAACTACTGCTTTACTCGTCACGGCAGTTTCACGCAGTTGTGCTATGATGACTCCACCCACGTTGAGGAGGTACTATAGTAATGGAAAACGATACCAAACCGAGTAGAGCCGTGCTGAGCCAAGTCGTGCTGGAACTATATAGTGGAAAAGCACCATAAAAGGTTCCTTTAAATTATTATGTCAAAGTGATTATACACTTACTTCTACCAAATAAACCTACTAAATGTTCAAACTTGATCATTAAAACACACCAAGCTGGTACTGTAATGTTTGGTCTTCACCTGGTCGAGAACTGTGGTCTGCTACTTGGCTCAAGAAACCCACTAATATCTGGCTTTTGCCTGCAGTTGGAGTAGACGCAATCAACATTCACATGTGGGTCAAATAACTGCTCTGATTGGCAGTAAGGTAAACACAATTATCAGGTGAACGTCATACCTTCACCATGGACTACTTTATTTTGGCAGTCTGGTCACAGCGTCTGCACCATTCTGAACGGTTTCCAGTGTGTAATTTCACATTAAAGCAGAGAGCTAAAATGACTCCTGAGTTTGAAAGATGGACTTAAGTAAAATATATATAAAAGAGTAACTGTGACATTGTCAGAGGTCATCGTGGTGTTTTCTTCTGTTCAGCTTTTTATCACTTGTTTATCGTCTTACGTCATTTTCCTGTTCCTGTAGCAGCCTCCACATTAAAACCACTTGAAGCTCGGCTTCAGCTGTCCTCTATGGGACGGCACAGAACAGGTTTGTTTCACTGCGGTGAGCTTGAGGGTGATTGAACAAATGTGACAAAAACGTCACACACACAACTTCCACGGAAGCTCAGCTTCTCTTGGAGCTGAGCTTCTCTTGGAGCAGTGGGTGGGCAGAAACATAGATAACAGAGGAGCTTTTTCTGCCTGTGTCAATTTTGTGAGGGAAGTCTGTAGACAAATAGCTGGTTGTTATATATGTTATTATTTGCTCGATGATATAGCCCATTTTCATACACTTTAAAAACACTATTATAGCATTTCAGTTTTACATAATTATCGCACTTTCTTGTTCTAGTTCTCCTGAAATGAGCTTCCCCTCTTTCAAAAACTACTAACGCCACTGATTATTTTTAAAAAATCCCATGTATACCTACTAATTTTGGTGTATAAGAAGTACATGTTCCATGCCACCATGGACCCCTCCACCTCCTTGTGAGAATTTTGCACGTCACTTTAAAAACTGTCCAAATGACAAACATGAAACAATTTGCCAAACTGGTACAAGTGCTACACTTCTACCACGGAATGACCGTGGGTTTTCAGGGAAACCAGGCTGTGGAGCAATGATTTAGTTGTATGTAGCACATTAACTAGATGCTGAGTGAGCAATGTTTGAAGTGGTACAGGCTCAGTGACAAGCACCATAAAGAAACAGTAAGAGGAAATCTTGTACATTTTGTGGTTTTCCAGGGAGCCGCAGAAAAACTATTGGTCAACCACTGGCACACTGACTGCCAGTCGCAGCTCTTAAAGGTTTCCCCTCTTTCCTCTTAATATACCACTGCAGTTTGTCACCAAGTCTCTCATATGTCCAGCATGGGAATATGATGCAACACGTTTGATTCTTCCCTCCCATTAAGACAGACAGCCAACCAGCTGAGTGAGATACACAACAAGGGGGGAAGAGAAGGAGGAGATGACTGATCCTCTCCCCTCCTCTCATACATCTCCCTGAAATCAGTCCCAGATCGTCTGGCATTTCATTCTGCAACAAACTGCAGAGACACAACCCCCACTACAACAGCACACTGGTCTCCACTGAGGCAGAGAATTAATTAAAAGAAGAAAAAAAAAGTTTTTATAAACTAACCTGCAGCTTACAAAAGTACTGTATATACTAACACTCCCAAATCACAAATAAAGTAAAATAAAATAAGGTACTTTAATTTCTCCATTTTATTTATTGTGCAAATATACTTTTTAAAAACAAAACACCTATAATTATATTGCCAAAATAGACATAACACACTTGTTCTAAAAGCAATGTGACGTTCAGGAGCACATGAACCCAATAACCTTTTTCTAAAAAAAATGTTTTAAAAAAAGAAGTAAAGCAGAGTTTTAATAATAAACATTAATTGTATATTGACTCACCCCCCGACTCCAGTGGTTTTGAGTTTGGAGTACGGGGCATTGTCCGGCTCCATAGCGGTTACTTCATTATTTCTTGGGAGTTTTTACTGCAGTCCAGTCGAAGCAGATAAACTTTTTCCATTCCAGGTGTTCTGCGAGGGTCCGTGAACGTCTCACCGAAAAAATACAGACAGAACAACATCAAAGCAGCAAATAAGAAGGTTTCGGATGAAACAGCGTCAGTGGAAAAGGCTGTTTTGGGGGGTATGTCACTGTCTTGTTCCTTTGTATCCCGGTAGTTCCCTTCCTGAATATGACAATGAATTAAAAAAAATCAAAACAATAAAAAAAGACGCTCTGCAGATTATTCACCTATGCGCTTCAGAACGTTTTTCAGTCTTCCCTGTGCGCGTTTTGAAAAAGTAAAATGAACGTCAAGACAAGTCTTAGTCCAGGGAAACAGTGGCAGGACGAGATGACGAGCGCCGTTGTATGTGTGTGTGTGTGTATGTGCGTGTGTGTGTGTGCATGTGCGTGTGTGCGTGCGTGTGTATGTGTGTGTGTGTGTGTATGTGTGTGTGTGTGTCGACTTCCCAAAATGAAAGTTTCTTGAGGAGCGAGGGAAATCTTGGGAGTCGGGGAGGAGGGGGAACACCTCCCTCTGTCGCCCTCAGCTGACATGAGGGAAGCAGAAGTGAAGCATGGACCGTGCACTTCCTCCAGCTGGATGAAGGTGTGTCTTCCTCACGCTCATCCCGTTCTACATACACTCAACATCCACTTTATTAGGTACACCTGTTCAAACATCGATCAGTCTATCACGCAATGCATTCAGTCATGTTGACATGGTTAAAACAGAGTTCAGACAACCTGCTGAAGTTCATCTTGACTTTCCACAGCTAAACTCATAAGAATTGTACATGATTGTCATTAACACAAAAGTGTAATCAGCAAATTACATGCCAGCAATTATGCAGTGCATTTAGGCAAAGTGTAGATATGGTCACAATGACTGTGGCTGTTGGTCGCAGACGGGATGGTTTGAGTATTTCAGTAACTTTTGGGATTCCCACACTTAACCATCTCTGGGGTTTACAGAGAATGGTCTGAAAAGAGAAAATATCCAGTGAGCAGGACAGAAATGCCTTGTCCAGGTCAGAGGTCAGAGGAAAATGGCGAGTTTGGCTAGTTTGAGATGATGGATTGGCAACAAGGCAAGTTTTATTTGTCGAGCACGTTTCATTTCACACAGGGGCAAAATGTCCATTACATAAAAACTAAAAATGAACAGAAAAATATAAGTAGAAAAAAGCTATATTTTAAAAAAGAGCATAAAGTAAGATAGTGTAGCATAAAACAATGATTTAATGTTAATGGTATGCAGAAGAATGTTAAAACCTTAAGGGTGATGAAAACCAGCAGCAGGACACCACATCTGTGTATCTGTGTCCTGTGTACCTTCCAAAGTGGCCTGTGAGTGTATACTACGGTCAGGTGGGGCGGGAGAGGTTTTCGCCAAACAAATGTGCCGAATGCATTCCAGCCTTCAAGGTGTATAATTTAATGACGCAACTCTTCCTCTAATCTATCGTTAAATGCAAGGAACATCTGCCTGTTAACTGAATAACTGTCTAACAGGTTACTTGTGTGAGAGAAAATCTAATCTAATCTTCAGCCAAATTTAAGTTTCATTACGCACATATTCTTATAACCACACCTGGTGTACAATATAAACAGTCAGAACTTAGGATAAGACACAAACTAGGCACCTTTCAAGGTTCCCTCACTAGATACCAGGACGCCAGGCATCTGGACTGGATACACTATGTCAAGGCTTACTAACTTTATGTTAGTATCAGACCTGGCACGCTGCTCGCAAGAATCTTCAATGATGCCTTAATGTTCAGATGTCAGGCATTGTCTCAGTTTTCCTCGAATCTGAGCTGTCTTCAATAAAATCTTTCCACTTAACTCATCACTGACTCCAGAGGTTCCACCATTGCTCATTTCACCTGATAATCAAAATCTCTGTAACAGCTTGACAGGTTTCAAACTTGGCAGGTGATGTACTAAGGGCACCAGCGTGTGCAGTGCCGACTCTGACACCGTTTGGATGAGAAATGCCAGATAATATAATATTAATATTAATACCAATAAAATGTAACACATGCCACGGTTGTTGGTGCCAGACAGACAGGTCAGGGTATTTTTTTAGAAAGTGCTCTACTTTCTACGTTGCGCTGTCAAGCTTCATAGGACATGAGAACACACCCTATCTACATCTACAGTCCGTGGCTCAAGAAAAATGTCAAATTCAAATATTGGACAATAATTCTAAAATATGGAATACTTTCTGCTCTATAAAAACTAGCTGCCGATGAAGACTGAGTGACACAATAAAAGTTAAGCTCCACAACAAGTGTGAAGAAACAGCTGTGATCCAGGGTCAGGGTCAGGGTCGGTTCAGATGGCGACACGACCAGGTGCACAGGAAGTGTTGTAGTAGAGACGACGGGAGGCAAACCACAACAAGCTAACAGGGAACCAGCAGAGCATCCACTTTCTCAGACAGGGGGAGGCTCCTCCAATCCAAACACCAACAGGAGACCACCATCTAACCTGCTATGAGGCTAGATGGTGTTATGAGGTATACGTTATGAGTATCAGAATCAGAATCAGAAATATGGAGGCAACTACATTTCCCACAGGAGATCTGTCAGACATGGTGCTTTGGACTCCAGCTGGAAGATCTGCCCTTCTAATATCAACTAACAGTGCCATGGGGAGAGGGGTTGGAGGCTGCCCACAAAAGGAAGGGGGCAAGGTGCACAGACTTGGTGGCAGAGGGCAGGGAAGGTGGATGGGTTGTGAAGCTCTATCCTCTGCAGGTGGGAGCTAGAGACTTTGTTGGGGGCTCAACATCACATCTCCTAAAAGACCAGGGGCTACAGGGAGCCAAACTCCAGAAGGGTGCTATCAGAGGAGGCGGAGAAGGCAAGTTTCTGGCTCTGGTTGAAAAGATGTGACCAGTTTTGGGGTGCAAATAGCATCTAGAGAAGGGTAGCTGCAGGGGGTGGCAGGGAGGCATACTTGTTGACTGCCCCGTCACCAGGAGATGTTCCTGGATAAGCACAACAGCACAACTTTATGACAACAGCATTACTACATTTCCACAGGCATGTCTACAACATTTATCTGTGATGAGAGAATCAAAGGAAACAGAATCAGAGGGAACATTTTATTGATCAGGCTTCAATGGAACCCCAACGCTCAAGGCTTCTACAACTATTTTCTTCCTTGTAAATCATTTGTGAAGTCCAGTCACAATAAGGAACAACCATATAATCGCCTACCAAGTTTCGTTGAGCTATAAAAAAAAATGACCAATTAATGGTATCAACTGAAACTTAAACCATCTGTTTGTGACAGCCTTTCTTCACCTTTGGCTTCATCATCCACTTCTGTTCTCTGGACCAGTGTGTAAGTGTGTCTGTCTGTGTGTGTCTTGTCTCTCTGTGTGTGTGTGCTGTGAAATTCCTCTGCCAAAGAAAGTCCTCATTGACCCTCCTTCAGCAAACACGCTATGACAGTGTTAAGGGGAGACCCAACAGAGCACCAATTCAGCCGCCTGCAACTGGATCCCTCCCGCTCACACAGAGCCCCCCTCACAGTTCATCCTCTCAGAGCCAGGAAGGAAGGGAGCTCACCACTTTGAAAGAGAACTTCCCATGTACCTGTCGCGGCAACGTCGGACGTGAGCTTTGGTTACCTTGTGTTTTAGTTTGCAGACAAGAAGGGCAATGTGCTCTCAGCCCTTGGAAGAGCACAGAGGAAGATCTCCAATCTGGGGTGTTCAGTTTCATGGGGTTTGTAATACTATTGTAATAGTGGTTTTCAAGCTGTGGTCCAGGAAGTGCCAAGGTTTAAAGGAATATTTCAACAGTAGGCCTCACTCACCTAGTTTCTTCATGAAATCCACTTACACACATTCCCCTTTTTTTTTTTTTTTACATGTAAGATTTATGTAAGTATATGAAGTTAATAAGTGCAACACTTGCTACACTTGAGCACATTTGACCATGGCCATGGCCTAGTGGATTTTTTTAAAGTTTCAGTCCATGTGTATTAAAAACTGCAGTGTTATTTCGTGATAGAAAAGATGATGATGTGCTTTTAATAGTTTTGGAGCTGTAGAAATAAGCGACAAGAGGCTTTGGCTTCACATGGGATTTGTTGACAAGGAGAAAAATATAGAGAGACAGAACATCTTTAATTCACTGTGAAGTAATAGCTGTTAAGATCCATCATTTCCCATGTTATAGGCTGCAGAAAGTTATGTAATTGTTATTTTAAGTATATGGTTTCATGGGACACAGATGGTTTGTGGTCTGATATCTGCATGCTGATGATTCCTGACATGTACACGTTTGAGAGCACAGTGCACATCGGCAGCTTAAGATGGGAAAAATGCTATTTTTATCAGATATTTCCTACCTAACAGCTGGTTAGCAAGAGACTTTTTCCAAAGCAAGCAGATCCTCCATGTGCTGAGGTTTCATGGAAACCTTAGATGAGCTATGGAGGAGAGAGATATTAAATTAAATAGATTTTTTAATGAATTATTCAGGTATTTTGAAGTGTGATTGTATGAGGTACTGACACATCGCACTGGCTGCTCTGTGCGTGCCCCAATGCAAGCGTGGAAACAAGGAAAACCTGACTTAAGCCACTTTTTAAACCAATCTCTCCTCTGCAGCAAAGTCCACAGGGAAAATCAGTTTTTAGTTTGCAGGGAGAATGGATATGTTGGTCTCTGTTCCACCTTGTTTTGGTAAATTTGTGTGACTTGCCTGAAGGATTTCAAACACTTACGTCACAAAATAATAACATGATATTTGAACTGACTAACAACAGGTGTATGATATGAGTTGAAATTGCTGATTTCCCCTACAGGCTTTGGTGTAGGAGAGTAAGCCATTTAAAAAGCAACAGAAACGTCAGTGTCAAGTTGAAAGATACTGTAGACTTAAGCAGGCAGCCATTTTTTAAGAGGCTAAGATACGTTTTTTTCATTGTATTGCTGATAGCAGTGTTTTCAGTAACAGTGAGCTTCTGCTGGTGCAAATGCATGTGTCAGAAAACTCAAATATGTCTTTAAAGCCATGTTTGCGGCGAGTGAAATGGTTCAGTTTTGCTATGATATGGTGCAGATTGTTTTGTTGTTGGTGTTGCTTTCCATTCGGAATCAAGGAGTTTACTGTTGTCTCACTCAGATCACATGTAAATCCCAGACCTCATCTTTAACCAATGGCAGGTGTAGATCTGCAGTGAGATTGGAGAGCTTGTTGTTACTCCAGACCACAGGAGGTTAATAGAAGTCAGTTGGCCAGGATATACCAACAGTACCATTGATACTAGAAGCTCAGCATCTGCAGGAAACCTGAGGATGTTACTGCTGACAGATGGTGTCAGTGTAATTAATATCCCTATACCATAGCCATATTAATCATCTTTAGTTAATAAAGCAGTCATATAAATTATGAGAAACATTTGGGTGTGCACAACAATCGTCAGGATTTATTCCACTGACGGTGGATGCAAAAGACTAAAAGGAATTATGGTAAATTTTTGCTGTTCCTCTGCCACTTTCTATTTTCATCACTATAATATGAATTTGTAAAATAGCACATGAATCCGTGCATGTCACGCGTAATAGTGATGGAAACTTTTGTCTGATAAACACAGAGGCTTTTGTTTAACTCATGTCTGTGGGAATTGGGGCCAGCTGAATGCAGCAACCTCTGTCCAGGCCCAGCTGGATCCAATAAGAGCATGCCCCGGTGCTCTGTTTACCCATTCCATACATACAACAGGAAACTTAAAGGCGAGTTGTTTATGTTAGGCAAGTCCACATTGAAAGCATTATGTTGTTTCAATTTATAGGATTTCATAGGTTTAGAATTTATAAAACCGTTTCTAATCCCACTGGAGTAACTATGATCTCTAATGCACACAAACACTGCAAATGAAACAACCATCGATTGAATGACATCTATTTAGATTGAAGTAACTTTTCAAGCACTGGTTACGAAGATTTGACTGGATCCAGGTTCTCAAGTGTGCTTTTGTTTGATTTTCTGTTATTCAAAATTATAGGATTTAGACGAAATTCAATTTTGAACATTAAGCTGAATTGACTTTTCAGACTCTGCTGTCTAGGAAATTTCAAGGATAATTTCTTCCTACGTACAGTCCAAAACATGAATCAGTGGTTCAAGAAAATGAAAAAAAAAATCAAACATTATATAAATAAACAAATGATCACCCTAAACTAAATAATTTCTTGAATGTAAGGAAATATTTAATATAGTGTGTCACACTGTCACATCTGCTAAAAAAGATGCACCAGTCACAATAATGGTAGTTTATTACCTGACTCTGGATTATATACTTACATGTAGTTCTCCTTATGGCACTTTTCCATTACATACGAGTTGCAGAGTGATACTAAATGTGATGTTGACAGACTGCCGGCCACTGATTGGCAGTGAGTGTTGTCACTGGAAGACTCATGAGCATGACGCAAGTTTGTTAAGTTCAGTCACCCATGTCCTGTTTTCTTATGCACTTCCTGTTTTATTTTGTTTTCACCTTTTTCCCTCTCGTTTCGGAACATGACTTCCTTCCCTCATGTGATTTCCCGCCACGGTGATTGTCTGCCACGCCCCTGACTGTATTCACCTGTTACCACATCCCTCATGCTTAAATAGTCCTGGTCTTCCCCTCTTATGTCGCCAGTTTGTCTTGTTTGGTTCTAGAAGTTACATTGTCAAGTATCCTCTAGCAAGTTATTCATGATTCCCTGCTTTAGTTAAATAGAATCGAGATTTTGTGATCCTCCATGTGAGCGGTTTTGGTTATTGTTTTTGATCCTCCTTGAGAGTGCCTTTTGTTTATATCCTTATTAAGTAAACTTCTGTTAAACTTTACATTGTCTGTGAGTCGTGCATTTGAGTCCACCCGTCTCTTGTCCAAAGGCATAACACTGATTAGTTGAAAAGACTTAAAAATCCAGAAGATAGGCATTAATCTCCGACATTTATCAAGGAAACCTCAACATTTAACAGTCTGGTGTATTTAGCGACAGCATTGCTGAAAGCAGCAATCAGCAGCGGTCACTGTATTCAGTGACTGTGTCAGACAGAGTGCTCCGGTCATGCAGGAAGTACTGAACAAATCTTTTTAATGAACGGATTCTGAGGATTCAATACACTGAAAACAACTGCTTTACAAGTCACTAGTTGGTGTGTGTCGCGTATAACAGGACGTCGCAGCAGTTTCTTCATGCAGCCTTGCTTTGATGACTCCGCCCACATTGAGGAGGTACTTTAGTAGTGGAAAACAGACAAAACCGGGTAGAGCCGTGCCATGCCAGGACTACAGTATATAGTGGAAAAGTGCCATTAGTGGCCCCTTTGCATCTTTTAGCATCTTATCATTCTAATTGTTGCTATTTATAGGAGGTTATAGGAGGTCACATGGTGGTGCAGTGTCTCTCACTGTCGCCTCAAGGAGGTTCTGGCATGGCAGACCTTGCGTGTTCAGTTTACATTTACATCCAGCCCAAATATTTGTGACCGCACACATCGTGTGTGTCGGACAACAATAAAATGTGGGATATATTATGCTTATGTGGCACACCAGAACAACTCAGACTCTCATTTTAGCATGAATGGAACCATGAGAATGTTTTCGTGAGCGGAACATGTACACAACTTTCAACACGGAACAGGAGATGCCTTCAGACATTTAGGTTCGGTTTCACGGTTCACCCTTTGCACCACTAAAAATCAGTCTACACTGTCTCAAAGTTTTGCTATCATAATTAAATTTGAAATTCACAAAGCATACAAAAAAAAACTGTGACATTTACAACAGCACAGGACTGACTTTGTTACGAATAGTGTACCAGAAGCAGGCCCGAGATGAAGGGAAAGTGTCATTGGATGCATGAGAAAACATGTGGGGAAAGGGAAAATAGACACACACACCGATTATTAAAATAAATAAAAAAGTAAATGAATCATAATAAAGACAGAGGGAGTTATGCTAGGTATGCAAAGTGTTTTCATTAGCAGCATTTGTTCAGGCTGCTGACAGCTCCATATGTGCAACATCCAAAAAGGAAAGGGTCCAGGATCTGATAGTGAGAGGATGGGATGGCTTCCAGTGAATTGTATTCATTTTTATTTTGGCTGCTGTCCATCCAGCAAAAACTACACATTTAATATGTTTGGAAAGCTTGAGAACCGATAAATCATATAATAGGCAGCTATTAAAGTAGGTCATTTATGTGACCTTCTGTGTGAATTTCTCTGTGAGATGAATAAAGTATCTATCTATCTATCTATCTATCTATCTATCTATCTATCTATCTATCTATCTATCTATCTATCTATCTATCTATCTATCTATCTATCTATCTATCCAAAGCAACATTGTTCCAGAATTGACCAACAGACATATTCCATGTATTGTACTGCAGAGAGACAAAGTTTGCGGTCTGAAGAGTCAGATGTGTCCCTATAGCAGCCGGTGGTGATGAAAACAGTGAATTTTGGACTTTGATTTGTTGAATGGACAGAGACATGACTCAAAATAGGTCAATCAAAAAATAGGAAATTGGACTTAGAAAGGAAAATAATCTCTTCATATGATCTGATACCAGATTATTAGATCTGGAAAGTGCTGCTTTTGTCAATTTTAAAGAACTGTGTCAAGTCTATTTCCTGACAAAAGTTTGAGAGCAATTACATTTTGATTTATTATGAAGGACACATCTGTTTACCCGCTGATTACCAAAACCCCAAAATGTAATTTATTCTAGGAAATCAGAGCTTAATACTGTCGTGACTCGTAGGTCAGGACACTCGACTTTTCTTAACATCTCAGTGAAATGATTTGGAAAAAGGAAACTGCCTCTAAATCTTCCTGAAGGACACACCTGAGATGGTAATTACTGCCAATTCTTTCCCCTGTGGAGCTGCAGAAAGACAGATGCTGCTGCCTCGTCAGATGCATTGTTGTGGTGACATTTGAGTGGAGGATCAAACCGCTGATGTATAATCCATAGTGAAAAGCTGCACTCACTGCCAAATGTCAAACAGCAGCAGGAGCTGTTGTTCGAGCAGTGCCTAGAAAAACCTTTCTTTCATTATTGTCATAATTCTGTGTGTAGAGAGAGTAGATTAATGTTTTTAGAATCGTAAGAGTTTAATGACAGAACAATTTTGTGTGTCCTAAGTTCCTATGTTGTTGTTTTTACTTGTTTGTTTTTACTTGTTTAACAAATGCAGATTTCACCGTCTTAGTTCGAGTAATTGTCATTTTGTTACCGCTTAGATTTGTGTTTTGGCATATTTATTTAATTGTTTCTAAACATTCCAGCCATAAAACAAAAGTGCAGATCATCATCATCATCATCATCATCCTCCGCTTATCCGGGGCCGGGTCGCGGGGGCAGCAGTTTCAGCAAGGGACCCCAAACTTCCTTTTCCTGAGCCGCATTGACCAGCTCCGACTGAGGGATCCCGAGGCGTTCCCAGGCCAGAGTGGAGATGTAATCTCTCCACCTTGTCCTAGGTCTACCCCGAGGCCTCCTCCCAGCTGGACGTGCCTGATATACCTCCCTTGGGAGGCGCCCAGGAGGCATCCTCACCAGATTCCCGAACCACCTCAACTGGCTCCTTTCAACGTGAAGGAGCAGCGGTTCTACTCCGAGCTCCCCCCGGATGACCGAGCTTCTCACCCTATCTCTAAGGGAAAAGCCAGCCACTCTCCTGAGGAATCCCATTTCAGCCGCTTGTACTCGCGATCTCGTTCTTTCGGTCATGACCCAACCTTCATGACCATAGGTGAGGATAGGAACGAAGACTGATGCTGTGTGCAGATGCTACCCACATATACATGTGTCTCTAATACTTTTTCTATTTTTTAGACACAATATAAGCTTGCTACAGACTTATATATAGTAGAAGGTAAATAGTATTGACTTTTCAATACCAAACCAAAAAAGGCCAGAATTGTTAAGTCTGAAAGATCCAATAAAGGTTATATTACAGACAATCAAATCAAATCAACTTAATTTATATTTGAATACAGGATTTGACTCATCTGTCACAGCTATAAGAATGATTTGCTTTCACTGCAGCTTTGCATGCGTCAGTATAAATGTGTTAGGTCTATAAACTGCCCTTGCGATTCTCGACTATAAAGGAGATCTGTTTTTGTAAAGTCTCACTGCAGCGCTACATTTCACAGCCAAAAAGACCTTTGCTCTCATCCACAGCCAGGTGTATCCACGCTCATCCTCTGTTACAGCACATGCAGCCAACAGCAACTTCACCGTGTCATAATGCTTTAAGGCTTTAAATACAAACATGGCCATCACTTGCCTAGACTGCATACGTTTGGACAAACTAGACAAAACAAATGAGCGTGTGCCTGCGGTCAGAAACAAATAGACATGACAGAGAGTTTGCTGTTCTGACACTGGGCCACTGCTCCGGGTTTCTGTAAACACACACACACACCACCTGGTTTTCAAAATGGCAGAAAGAGGGTCCACTGCACACAAGCAAACACAATTTGGTCCAGGAGTTTGTCCCCAGGCCTCTCTCTTTATGCAAACAACCACAATGTGGATTTGTCTAACCCCATTTATTCATGATGATGATTCTGACATGACTTTGCATGACTGTGGCAGCTGGGTTATATGTGTGAGACATATTTGCATTAGTTTCAAGGTACAGCTTCATCACGCTAATTTCTGTCAAGACCCCTGGATTATCCAGATCGAACATTTATTCAGTTTGGACCTTTGTTTTCTTTACCTTGAGTTTTTAGTGTCTGGTTTCCTGTGTTACAGCCCAGGTCTTGGGCTGTAACACAATTAAGGAGATCAGATGAGGTCCCGTGCAAAAACAATGATTTATTTACAGAATTAGAGAAGATCAGCGTCAGTACTCTTTTTACCCCGCTGCCATCAGAATCCTCAACAGCTGAACGGGACTACAATAATCCTGTCACCTGGTTACACTGTCACTTTAATCTGTTACCGTCACTTTAAAACCTGAAACATTGTCACTTTAAATCTGTGTGTCACTTTAAATCTGTGTTCACTTTATGTACAGTTCTTATTTTTACACTTATTTTATGCATATATGTTATTTTAGTCTCTTGTAATATTTATATTTTTCTTATGTATATTTATACTTTTTTTTACAAAAGCATCTCTTTTTTACTTTTTACTTTATGCTGGTGTTTTTTGAGTGGACAGCAAAGTAAGAATTTCATTGTACAGGGAAACGTGTTTCTTTACTGTGCATATGACAATAAACACTTTGAATCTTGAATCTTGAAGTAATCAGTTAGTGTAGGCAGGTGTGTGTGTTGTGTGTGTGTGTATGTGTTGTGTGTTAAACAAGGCAATCAGACATGGCAGACTTCACCCCATTCACGCAACAAGCCTCTGTGGAGGGAGAGCCAGCCGGAGTGTGAGAGAGCGAGAGAGGGGAAGGAAGGCTTCTAAAGCCATGTGATGTCTCCAGGTGTGACTCATCACCGTAATGATGACCCCGTCTCCAAGCCTGAAACGAAGCAGAAGAAAGCCAGCAAGCACTCCCACTAACAAGGGGTCGTCACACCTGTTTCCTTTGCTTCCTGTTTTAGTTAGAAGTTTGTCTCTCCTGTGTTGTTTTGCTTCCTGTCTTGTCTTTCCCTGACTGTCTGCCCCGCCCTAATGTGTTTCACCTGTGTCTCGTTTGTCGCAGCTGTGTTTGATTGGCTGTCAACGTTGACGCATTAATCGCTGCGGCTAATACAGCTGAGATTAAACGCGATAAAGTAATTTAACGCAAGTTTGTTTACGTCTGCTGTGTGCTGACACAGTGCCAAACAGTCACTGGCCTGCAGTCAGTCAGATAGGCGAGATAGTAGCTTAAGCTGGAGAGAGGTGAGGGATCGTTGGGTGGAAGGTTTTTATTTTAAGAAGCTGAGCGACGCAATTATCAGTAAAACAAAAGTAACCTGGGAGTCACGGCACAATGTATTGACAATGACTGGAAGTTGCGATCCTTTGCCTTGACTGTCCAAAAAACAGATGCGTGACTAATTGCAGAGGAATTCCTCGACATCGCCAACGAGTGCAAAGTAAGTGACCAACTAACCACTCCAGGCACCGATAGTGTCTGTAATATGCTACAGACAGGACGCCTACCCTGTGGCTGTGACTGTGCTCTCTCTCTCTCTCTCTGTCTCTCTCTCTCTCTATCATGACAAATGTGAATGTCTGAGTTCCTCTGTCTGTTGTTTTTGTTGTGATGTTAACGCATCTTCTTGTTGCATCCCGGATGGCAGTCATTCATTCTGGCCTTTATTTTAAGATGACCTGTCTGGCACTTGATAGGCCTGAGTCTCCTTAAATCGCATAGTTCTGTGTCACTGGTGTCTGAAATGTCTGATTACTAATTCTTCCTCTAATTTAGTCATATATCAACAAATTTCAACACGTGAGATTAATTAGTTCACCTTTTTTTAATCTATTGACAGCCCTAGTATTTAGTCTCTGTACTCCCCAGTGTCCGTGTGAGGTCATTTGGTTTATGTTTGCTTTGTTGGCTAGTCTGTGGTTACAATTCAGTCCCATCTTCCATTCATGTCATAGGATTTATTTGATTTTCATTGCCCAGTGTGATTCCAGTGAAAGTCATGTTTATACTATTTCATACAACGTCAATGCACAGTGTGAACACACCAGTACATGTGAGCTTAGCTGCATCTGTTTTTATTTTATTTTTTATTACCTTTCCATTTGTTGTTTTGGTTTCTATCATGTGTTCATTCTTGGGTTTTTTATTCTATTCTTATTTTATGACATTAAGAGTCTTTTATAGACACACATTTACTCCTTTTGTTTTATACCATCAACCATTTCTGCTACCTGGGGCGAGTACTAATATCTGTTTGCAGTGGCAGACATACTTTCTTTGAGCATTCACTCTTCCACAACATTTCCGTAGTAAAAGAAAGATTATAGAGAACAAATATAAGCACTGATAGATTAAAAAATAATAATTTATTGCCCCTTTAAAGGGAGCCCGATTCACTAAACATCCCCAAAAGTCACCATTGTTCATTTCATTTGTCTTTGCCCGGAGTCACAGTGAAGAAAGAGATTTTCTCGATGACTCTGTTTTCCTCACAGCGCAGCATTGGTTGTTGAAACTCTGTGTATCATATTTCTGTCCCATAGATTTATATCCTGTTGTTCAGTGACAAAAAAGAGCAATTCACTGCTGTACATAGATTCAGGTCAGTGAAAGTTGAAGTGTGAATCATGCAGAAGAATAATGCGTTTAACCGTCTTATTTCAGTGGATACTGCAGCAACACTGTGACTCTCAGGTGAACCTTTGGATTTCTAACATACAGTTATAACATACAGCTTCAGTGATTTAAGGCCATGTTTTTTTTGAAGATCAGTTGAAAGGAGACAGCAGGGCTCCTTTCAGGCCAAATACAGATAACACTAGCAGACAGACAATAGGTTCACTGAGCTGAGGTCTACATGTAACAGAGAGGCACACAGACCTTATCGAAGGAGTCTGCAAATTACAGCATAGCTCTTGTGTGCAGGCTTAGTCAGGCATGGTGGTGTACCACTGCATTCTGTATTCATTCGACTATAAACGTGGTTCATGAGATCTTAGGAGATTGACAGTTGGAGAGTGAAACAACTTTTTTCAGTGCTGATAACAAAACCTCACTTGTCTCATGCAGAGGACTTGAAATGTGTAATTGTAAAGATACTGACATAGACTTCACTTTGCTTTAGTCTGCAACATGTGAAGGATTTGGGATTTTCCATAATCAGCATTATTATGGTGTGGACAGGAGAGCTGCTCGTTTTCCGCTGCCTCTTGTAGTAAGTTTGTGTCACTGTCTTGAGAGCAGCCTATGGCCAAGTGGAAAGGGAATTTGGTTTATAACCAGAGGTTTGCCGGTTTGAGTCTCCACCACGTCAAAAAAAGGGCTGGGGTACCCCTGAGCAAGGTTTCCAACCCCCATTGCTCCCCGGGCTTTACTCAGTGGCTGCACACTCCTCCTAATTCTAGGAAGGTTTCTAGTAGAGGATGGGTTGAATTCAGAGGAGGAATTTCCCCTACGGGACTGATAAAGGACTCATTTAATTTATTTTTATTTACTTATATAAATCCAAATAAAGGATTTCAAATGATGAATGTCACAAAATAACACATTTGCACTTTAGGGATGGAGGCAGTTGTGGATTAACAGCACCTGCATGGCCATTTTTGGGATTGAGGGGTTAATTTAAATGACACCCTCTAGAAACGGCTCAAACAGCAAAATAAAGCAGGAAATGTATTCTTAAAAATTATACATTTAAGCAGGCATAGATTATGTTATATTACCCTTTAACTCAGTGGCGAAATCAGTTTTTCTTGCCTCTCCAGTGGCAGCGATGTATTGAGTGAGAGCGAGCCTCTGTGTCTCAGGCTGCTGCAGAACTGACTGTGTGTCAGTATCTCACACAGCAGCACTTTACAATACCTGATCTTTCATTTAAAGATGTGACTACAAAATACGACGCCACATGGACATCTTACAAAGTTTGAAATCGCTCAGTATCACCGCAACAGAAATACAATGTTATTCAGAGGGTGACTTCTGCAGATGTATTCTTCAGGTGCGCCAGTCTCATTTATCTGTCAGCCTCCCAGGGCTTGGGAGAACGTCTTTATCGGGGTTCAGCAGAAAGGAATTCGCAAAGACTGTTGATGAAATATGGAGGGATTGGTTTCAGCAGAATCACTGCTAGCAGCCCTACGAGGAAGAGATAATTACCACTTTGACAAGCTTTGATCATTCCCAGATTGTCAGTGTTGATAGAACAATGACATTATGGCATCAAAATTCAGATGAATTTGGCCTAGTTTTGCCCCCCCCCTCCCCCCCCCCCATGCTTAGTATATGAATAGCGTATTGTCTGACAGATGAAGAGAAGAGAACGACAAAACAAAGGTAGTAGACGTGGCACGGCTCACATGTCCATAACTCTAAAACAGACTAATCCAGCCATCATTTAGATGGCTGGATTAGTCTGTTTTAGAGTGGCTGCTAGTGGAATAAAAAAGAAAAAAAATGTGAATTCATCATCCATGACCTGTAAATACTGTGGGTGGAATGAATCACTGTGGTTTCTCTCTTTTTTTGGTCAGAATACACAAAAGTATTCAATAAAAATGACAGAAATATCAGAAAGCCCTGTGCTGGAGTCATTTTCATAGCAAAGGAGGAGGTGTGGAGTCATGGGGGTGGTGGGGAGAAGAAGATGAAAAGAAGGAAAAAAAAAACAAAAAAAGAAACCAGGGTGAAGATGTAACCTTGCCACGAAGTAGAAAGCTTCAGTTCATTGAGATCCCTTTGAAAATGCATCCAATTCACAGAGCAGCCCTAAAGCAAACACGGCTGCTACTCTACCCACCTGCGCTAAACTCAGATGCAGCAATTCTTAACAGGGCCACACGAGATTTGTGTGTATGCGCGTGTGTGCATGTGCGCGCGCGCCCCGTGTGTGAAGGTCAAACCAATCTAATGAGTCACTCTTTCCAAGAAAATCCTGACTGCTCAAATCAGTGCTTTATTTATTTATGCAGCATATAATTACCTTGGTTTTAAAGTGATCAGGTTTATGTAAGTGTGGTTTTATGATGCACCGACACAGGGTCAGTGCCAAATTAACTGTGTGCACCCCAGCACCAGCTTGAAACACGGAAGCTCTCTCTCACTGAACTGGGACACAAGGAAAACAACATGATAATGTTTAAGTCTATACCGATCTTAACCCTTAGTTGCTCACAGGCGCACCCTTGGTAAATTGCCATGGGAATAATACATAACTCCTTATATAGACATCCTGGGGGGGTGTTTATAGGTCACATATTCAGGCATATTCAGGATCTTAGTTTTTTCTTTTATTTTTATTCATAAAAAGCAAACTTTGAACTGTGATATGTCTCCAAATTTCACAAATCCAATCCGATTTTCAACATTTTGAGAACTTTTTGCTCAGGTGTGCATATTTTATCAGATTGTCTAGGTTGTGCTAAAAAAAAAGGATATAAGACACTCTATATTGCACATTCCTAGAGCCTCTGTATATTAGCCTACTGTACGTTTAAACATAGTAATGAAAAAAGCAGCCAAAATGCTCCGAGTTCTAAGGGTGTAGAACAGTGACGTCAGTGCTGCCTCTGTGTAACCATCTCATACAACCACCCTTCAAAGTGCATTTGTCCACTCCTGCAGAATTCATTTATATTTCACCTCCTCTTGTATTCTGCTCATTAGCCCTGCACTGATGTTGTTTTCCTGGAGGCTCAGATGCCTCAGGGGAAGCTGCGCCCTGCACAGCAGCGCCCCCATGATGTCGTTACCTCCCACATCGCTGATGCCATTCCTGTCCAGATCCACCTGCGTCAGACTCGTGTTCTCTTTCAGCATGTCGGCCAGCAGCCTGACCCCGGGGTCTCCCAGGTTGTTCTCGTCCAGGATGATCTGACTCAGTGAGTTGTTGAGCTTTAAGCTGTCGAAAAGTTCCTTCCACGCCGCCAGATCAGCGGCGCTGGTCTGAGCCAGGCCCAAATACTGAAGATACGAGTGGTGCCTCATATATGATGCTAAAACCTTTATTGCTTCACTGCCCAAGCCATTTCCCCCAATATCCAATTCTAAAAGTGCAAAAACCTGGAAAGAGCTCCACTCGGCGGGGACCTGCTGAAGTATATTTTGCTCTGATGGGAAAAGCATTGCCTGTTGTATGGCAGCAGCAGTGTTCACCGTTTGCTCCTGCAGCTCAGCTATTCCATTCAACAAGGTCAGCACTCCATGGTCTCGCAGTCTATTTCCAAACAAGCTGAAGAGAGAGGGAGAGAGAGACATTAGTTCCTCCACGAACTGTTAGTTCTATAGAAAAGCCTCTTGTCTGACATGAGGTTATCCCATATATATGTGTAAAATATGATTTGCAAGAAACGTTTTTTCTCATAATGATATGCTGCTCTGCAAGTTCAACACCAATAGATCTGATGGAATTTTTTCCTTTATGTGTTAATGATGATTTTTACTGAGGCTGACATATTCTGTGTCTGCATCGACTATCAACCATTACATGGACATAATGGCTGTGCTGTGCACGCTAAAGAAACAGTTTGACATTTTTTCAGGAAAAACAGATCAATCCAACATCAATAGCACAGCACCTGTTTGTTTTAAGGATATAACCAGCTACAATTTTTTTTTTTTATTAATAACTTTCTTGTTATTTGGCGTTAACTGGTAAAGGTTAGGGATAATACAGTTTGTGTGTATGCTGTGCAAATGAATTGGAAGTCAATGCACTGTCCTTAGAAGAATCGCAACACAAACCTGTTTGTGTTCTTGTATGTGTAGCTTTGTGTAGCATGTGTGTGTGTACGTAATGTTCACCTGTTCAAATCTATGCTTTTATAGCTAGCTTTCAACTTAAAGGTTGTGGGTTTGATTCCTGGCTTCGCTACTCTATGTGCCGATGTGTCCTTAGGCAAAGACACTTGTGAATGTGTATAAAAGATGTGCGCATAGATGCGATGTATGAATGTGTGCGTGAATGGCCAAACTGTCGCGTTTTGAGTAGTCATCGAGACAAGAAAAGAGCAATATAAATACAGAACATTTTCCGTTTTATATCGAGTATGTGATGTCCTTCTTTAACCAATTCCACAAAGGCGAGCACAAGAACATTAATATAATAGAGGAAGACACTGGAGGCATAAAAGAGACGCCTTGTGTGAGTGTGGAGACCATTCATGGATTTGCCTTTTCTGCCTCGCCGGTTCTATTACTTTCTTTTTAAAGTCATATTAGTGCTGGTGTTCTTGGGTCTGCTTCTTATTCAGTATGTTGTGCCATATACATTTCCCTTCTCATATGTTCTGTGAAAGCTGGGACTTACTGTAAGCCTTTAACCTGAGGCTTCACCCTAAGGACGTCCAGCAGGATGTGAGCACCATATGGGCCGATGAGGTTGAGGTTGAGGTTGAGCAGCGTGACCTCGGATGAGCTGTTCTTCAGGGCCACTGCCAGGTCCAGCAGAAGGTCGTCCGTCAGGTCTGTGTTCCTCAAGACCAACTGCTCCACCTCATCAGATGTGCTGAGCACCATCATCATGGCGTCGAGCTACAGTCAGAAACCAAGGAAACATCTTGTGGATGCTGTGCTGTTTGGATTTGCTGCTTGCTGCAACTATAGAAACTTAGTTTTCCAAGAGTTAAGATAGATTTGAAAGGTCACCTTTTCACTAATAATAAAGGATTGATATCCTTTTAAGAGTTTCTCAACTGGGCTTCAGAAAGATTCGATAATGCCAAAGGTTGTAGAATGATGAAAAAGTGTTGGAATTGGAAAAAAGAAAACATGTTATTACAACAAAGCTATTTATTTACTTTATTTCTAAAGCTCTTTCATTTCTATAATCCTGATAGGGAATGATTCCCACAAGAGGGTGCAAGGATACACGACAGACATAACTCATCAAACTTGTAGTTCACCATAATGGCCAGACATGAGGCCAGATGAGTTTTTATAAAATACAGAGATCACATCTTGTGGCACAGGTAGATAAATTCTTCCTCTCTCACAGCAATAATCACAGCTCTGGGAATCCACTACTGCGACCGTTAAGAATTTACTATTTGTGTGTGCGAGCAACACTGGTCGAAAGTGCTTTATTTGTCCAGGGAATTGAGATGTGAGTTGAACAGGTGCTGGAGGTTTTCTTAACACCGAGAAAGGGTCGAGAGCCCATGGAGACATATGGTCTGGCTGGCAGCCATGTCCACGGTGATAGACCTTGAGAAATTTTTTAGGCACGGTCAGATGCTTTGTCATCATGATCTGCGCGACTGAGCCAAATGTCTGCCTGTTCCAGATAAACCTCAGTGACCATTTGTGTTATATCCTCTCAAATAATGGAATAATCATGTAGGTTAACATGAATGAATCAACCTTTTATTATGTCTATGACTTCACGCCCCTTCCTTGTTCCATGTTCCATGAGTTGCAGGTGCATTTTAATCCGTTTGAACTCATTTAAAGCTGCGGTCTGTAAGTTTGTGTCTGAAACACTTTGCATCCGATTTGTTGAAGTCATTCTCACATCCCGCTAGCAACAAATAAATGAGAAAGAAAAAGGTGGCGCATGCAGTCCTCACCATACTGTAATAAACATGACTGATGGTTTCATTTGGACCACCGGAATCTTTACAACAAGCCAAGAGGTACTTCTGAGACAACCATGATAACAGACGAGTCACAGAAAAATGACAAAATGGAAAGGTCTGCCGCCAAGAGTTACACTTCTACATACAGACAATAATTTCCAGTATTTCTGAGGCAGACCTTTGATGAGCGAATCAACAGAAGGGGGGTGCAAATTCAACCGTCCAAGATGTCAGGAAGCAATTATTACTAATGTAAGACTGTGTGACTCATGAAGCTCTGCAGAAGCCTGACAACAACCCACTCCTTTGAATCAGGGGAAACCTCTAATGGAGGACAGGGGTCCCCAAAGACCAGGATTTGGAAACACTGGTTTAAAGCATCCAGCTGAAGGTGACCCTCTAGGTTTACTTTGAAACGGCTTCAGACAATGAATTAGGGATTAGAGCAGAGTTAATATTGGCTGTGCACATAATCACAATTGTGCTTGTTTTGTTTTAATATGCAGGTGCTTAACTGTGACTTCTAGTCGCAGTCAAGTTTGACAAACATTTGACAAACACTAAGTTCTCATGTGTGATCAGATGACAACTTCCCAATGAATGTGAAAAACTAAATAATATATCAATAATGATAAGGCAAACACACACACACACACACACCTGTGCCTGCAGTTCTTGTTCTCCGTCAGGCTTTACGTTACTGCTGCTCGGGCTGCTCACGTTCTCTCCTCCCTCCGGCTCTCCATCCGCCTGCAGGATGGTGTCACTTTCTGAACTGAGCTCGACATCAGAGCCTGGAGCTTTGGGGGCTGGGGAGAAAACAAACAAAACATGAGAAAATTGAGAGATTCTGATCCTTATATGAATGAGATTCTGGTTTCTTATAACGCGATCATGGAGAAACTTTGCATTCAGTTTGAGTTCTCTGGTTCAATAGAGAGGAGATGTGCTGCAGTGATATTTATGCATGCAAGCAAGTGCAAGTCTGCATAACGTCCCCCTGCATGTCATCCATCTTCCTTCAGACATTTTCTTTCTGTGCATCCCTTTGTTGCAAACTCAACATTTTCTGCATAAGAGTGTAAAGAGTGTAAATCTGTTACAGCACTCCAAGGGGATTCCAGTTCATTTCTACTGTGCTGCGTTTTCGACTCACTGTTTGCCTTGAAACACTTGTGTTTGTTTGGGCCACGCTCCATCGCCTTGCTCGCTTCTCCATTGAAGTCCCTCAGTCTTTCCCCATCTCTGTTTTTCCCATTTGGTCTTTGTTCCCTCTGTCTCATCTGCTTAGCCCTCGCTTCCTCAACCTGCGATGAATCTTCAAAAGAGAAAGCCGTATTATTTCACTTTTCATCTCCATCTTCTCTTACAGCAGCGTACCCAGAGGACATCAAACGCCGCTCACCGAGAACTTTGCCCCTGTTCAGTTTTAGCTGCTCTTTCTGAGGCGCAGTGACATTTCTGGGCCTTTCCTGCTTCTTCAGCTCTTCTCTGACAGACGATGCTTCATCATCACTTTGTTCTGTTGTCATTGACTTTTGTGCGACTTCTGCTCCTTTACGTGTCCGTCCGTCTTCCCCTCTTTTGTTTCCATCCGTCTTGCTTTTAGTTTCTGTGGGACTGTTTTGACTCTTGCGTCGTTTCTTCTTGGAGGTCTCTTTAACCTTCGCCGTGGCATGTCCTTCACTGTCTGTTGATCCCCCACCAGCTTCTCTGGCGTGTCTCCTCGTCCTCCTCACTGATTTCTTCTTTGGTTTTGCTGGGATGAACAGAGGAGATGATGGACATGACTCAACGGTGCCTGCATTGGAGACAGATTGACAGAAAATAGCGTGTTTGAGGGGAGATTTTGTAATAAACTATTCCACTCTACATGTGGAGTGGGCCCAAAGTCAAAATAAAATAAAAAAGTTGATGAATAAGCTTTAGAAAGGAAAATTGGCTTGGTACCGTTGCCAGCACTCAGTTCTAGAGGGAGAATGAAGTTCTTCTTTGTACTGTTGTCCAGCTGCTGGCTGGAGCTGTATTTGTTCCGGAGACTTGTACATCTGACAAAAATGAAAAATGTTTTTCCATCATGACTTACAGTATATTCCTCCCCCTGCACCATGACCAACATCAATCCCTTAATTGTGCCATGCCATATCCATGTCTACCTTTGTCTACCTGCAATACATTACATCTTAGGAGAACAATGAGTTGACTGGATCTGTTGTGGCTGCTGCTAATTTCTTATTTTCTGCCAGTGTTACGCTGTCCGCCCCCGGGAGGGATGAGACCTCACCTGTAGCAAGGAGTCCCACCAGTCTGCCACATTAGTCTGAAGCAGCTCTTCCTGCCCTGCTGGAAGCCCGGAGTGTAGCGGTACTCACAGCAGGAACTGATCCTTCCCACCATCATGCCGTTTACATACAAGGTAGCACTGAAGGGGTAACCTCTGTGTCTCTGAGAGATGAACTGGAACTGATCTGAAAGATCAGAAAGGAGGTTAATATTAAGACCACCATGTTTGACTCATTGGCTAAGTCTGGTTATCCAGGGTGAACCCTGCCTATCGCCCTATGTCAGCTGGGATTGGCACAGCTCCCCCTGTGAACCTCATGTGGAGGATAAAGTGGTAGAAATGGATGGATGGATGATGGATGGATGGATGGTTATCTCACTTCCTTTTCGGTTATTTTACATTGTGCAATTTTTGGTTTCTGACTCAAGTCAAGCAATGCCCACTCTCCACTGTAAAGGGACCTTGCAAACCCGAGGAAAAATGAACCTAAGGGGCCCTATATCAAATTAAATCAGGCCCACCTCACTTTATATTTTTGATCCCCTAGCATACATGTGTGTCATGATTTTTAAGTTGCCGCTTTACAATTAAGAAGCTTCTGGGATCAAAGATAGTGGCATGGAGCCTTGTTTCAGATCACTGGAGTTTCCTGTTGGGTGGCAAACATTGAATTTAAGGGGGTCTTCACAAACGTGTTGTTGCTGTGGACTAACATCATCAGCTGTTCTCAGGGGAGCTAGATAATTGATGCCACGTGTTAACCCTTTAACCCTTTCTAAATTCAACTCGGCTCTTGTTTTTTTTTAAGCTAAAAGCCTAAATCCCATTGTGGCTACAACAGTGTAATAGTGAATGTGTTCTGGTTTCTTTGCTCCTCCATGACAGTAACCTGTAATTCATTTTCTTTCCACTGCACAGCTAATCGATTCAACTATTGACAGATTCATTTATAAAGGTGGTCACCCTTAATATCAAGACCAAACTAAATGAACCCATTGAAATGTAACTGGCTTTGAACTTCACCAAATTGAGACCAAAAGCAGTCTTTCAATTAAGAATATATATTAAGATAATATTAATCATCCAGATGACCTTTTCATACAGATAACAAAGACCAAACATGGCTCTTGTGCAGATGTACTTCCTGTATGTCCAATGAAAAGCTAAATATTTACCAAGTCAAAACAACCCATCACTGTTTTCACTTTACAGAGTAAAATATTCTTAATGTTCAATTTATGTAGTGCAAAAAAATAAATAAATCAGGTGTGTAAAATGGGTCAACAACTTTGTTTAATTGCCTTTTACAGCTTTTGAAGATTCTGCAAGGGGGGTCACACTCAAAGTTTCAAGCGTGAGACCAAACAGTGTGTATCGGCACGTAGCAGCTGCAGAGATGACATGTTAATGTGTGATGTGATACTATCTATGAGGACACACATCAGCTTTGTCTTCCTTTTCATGTCAAACACTGCCCGAGGCCAACATCCTCATTGCCCTTTTTTACAATGGTGCTTTGAGGGATGATTAATTAAGTGTGTGAAAATAGGGAGACACTTTTAATTAACGCTCACTTGATAATTTGGCCTTGTTTATAGCGACGCAATGGCACGTTTTTGACTATTTTCCTCACAGTAGCACTATTCAGCTTGCTGGATACGCTGCCACTGTAGCAAATACACTGAAAGAGCCGATTTTTATAACCTCTAAGGTTTATGAATTACCATCAGTATATCATTAATCTGGAAATTGCTGACTTTCCCTGTTATTGTTCCTAAATTCTTCACACTGTTCTTACGTGGTTCATACTTTGTGTTTGTTTGTGTTAGTAGCTCATGCTCCACCCACATTAGACTGGAATGGAATAGAATCTTAATTTGACTTTAAGTGGAGAACCAAAATGAAAATGAATGAATGAAGACCATTCATTGTTTGTTCCTGCAGGGGTGCATGTATTATTTTCTTTCATTTAATTTAATATGGACATGAGTATTGATATAAAAAAATGTACTTTATTATGCAAAAATAAAAAAGTAAAAGGGGGTAATAATAATTCTTATTAGTGATTCTTAGCTGTTCATTGCTCAGCTCCTACCTCCTGGAGCCACGAGGCCCTTGAAGACGCAGAGATTCTCGCCTCCATTGACTTGCTGAAGTACCTTCAGTTCATCCCGACTGGACTCCAACCCTGACCCCTTGTGACCTTGTCCTAGGTAGGTCATTGTTACAGTGACGTTGGACTTCTTTGCTTCTCTTTGAGCCTTTAGGTTATTCTGATGTAATGAAAACAGAAGGTGGAAAGAGGAGGAAGGTTTGAATTTCAAAGCTGTGTGAAACTGGAACGGAAATAAAAGTCTCTAAAATGCAAATGTACCGTTTTTTTCAGGTGACCTCCAGTTCTCTGAGAGGCAAGTGACGAGATGGAGCCTCGTCTTTTGTCATACAGGTAAGGACAGGACTGACTCAGTGACCCTCTAATAGAGTTCAGACTTGAAGCCTTTGTGGTGATTGCCGGCAGATAAATGTCATCTTTACTTGCTCTTGTAGAACGAGTTGTTGGTTCGTTCAGCTGTGCGACAATCAAAGAGATTCATTTAAAATTGATATTCCAGTAAATCTGCAGTGCAAAATACTTTAGTTAACTTGTTCATAACGTGTTATGTCAGGCAGGGCTTGGTTGGGGCAGTTTTTGACTGCCAATGAATCACTGGTGATGTTTTATTTGTCATGGTTTTAATTCTGCCTCTTTGAGAATTCAACTCAATAATTAACCTGCCAAGCATGTAAGGTGTTATTAGGCAACAATTTGAGAATTCAACTTAATAATAATTAACCTGTCAAGCGCAATTAAAGGCATGCAGGAGTCTACTATCTATATATGAATCATTAGTTCAGTCAGTCCATATGATTATGAATAAGGTTTTGGAAAGACCATCTGTCTGCGACACAAAGTGACTTATTACTTCTCAGAACCTCTGCTGGTTATATAGTGAAATAAATGGCGTTCACGGTACCTTTTAATGAACATTCAATTTCTGTTTTATAGCAATCATTTGAGTTGTAATGAGGTGTTAAATTTCTAGAGGTGTTGTCTCCCAGCCAAGAGGTTTGGACACATTTTACTTTAAAACATCATCACCATCATTTTTTTTTACCTAACTCTTTCAGCCTATTCCCCGTCTCTCTATATTTCAAATGAAAGCAAAACTGCCACGTCAATAAATAAATAAATAAATAAATAATGTAAGTATAAACACTGCAATTCTTCTATTAGCTCCGTTTGTGGCGTCAGGGAAGTTGTACGTATTCTCTATTTTGAGGTTTATTTTAAGGTAAGAAAATATGGTGAACTTTGCAAGTATATGATGCTAATTATTACACATGTGGCAGAACGCGACTCAGCAAAGCACAATGATTAATATGCTGTTCCCATTTTTCTCCTATTATCACCAGAGAGCTGAGAAATCAACAGTAAAGTCTTGAGGCTGCAGATGCAGCTGATGCATCGTGTTCGAGCTTCTGAAACAAACGCAGCCGAGCCTTTGAAAAGTCATGAGGATACGTTTTATAAACTTTCTTATTCCAGAGACATCCCACTGTTCTTTACTAAAACTATTTTTATTTTTTAGTGCTTTTCCTTTCACTGATTTAGCCGTTTAAAACATAGTTATTTCAACATTTATGTATTCATTTAGGTTCAGCCATCTGGGTTTGTTATTTATATCTTTGCATGTATGGGTATAATTTGTCTGCACTTAGTGTTTTGTTGCGCTCAGAATGAATACAATTCATAAAACATTTATTTGTTCTGTTTCTCATTTGCATTTAATAAAAACAACTTTGAATTTGGAGAGGGGTTTTTTTCCCATTAATATTTAATCAATTCCAATATATATGTAGTACACATAATAAGATTTGAGTAAAAAGTAGTTTCTGTGTTTTGGTGCCACGTGATAAAAGTCTGCTTCTTCACCTGGTGCCACTAGAGCAGATTAAGTTAGAGCATCTTGACCTTTAGTATTAATTGAATTTGAAAGCGTCTCTTGCTGGAATAGCAAAGACATTCACACTTACCTTGTAGATCTCGACGGTATCAGGACTCTCAAGCAGGAGCAGTTTGCTCTTGCCTCTGATCAGACTGGCAATCGAATGAATCATTTTAGAATCTCTGCCAGGCTGATCTGGGATCTGTTGGAAAAACATGCTTCATTGGTGTAGCTGATCTTTTTAAAGGCAACTGACAGTAAATTAGACACTTACAGGAGTGTCTCTGCCTCCTCCATGGAGCCCTTTATAAAGAAGATCCTGAAGGAGAGTCGTGCTGTTTCTCCTGATTCTTTTCATCGACTCCCTCCGATACGACTCCATTCTGAAGCACAAACAGCAACATACAGACTGTTTTACTCCCTTTTTAAGTGTATATGTATTAATTAATTTTACATGAGTACTATAAAGTTTGTCAAAATACAAAGATATAAAAAAATGAGGTCATAACAAATAACATAAGATTATCCAAAACCAGATCAGATGAGAGATGAAAAATGTATTGATCCTCATGTAAATTAAATTACAATTAATTACAATATAGTATATGGAAATATGAAATCAATTATTATTAGTAGTAGTGGCAGTATTAGTGTTATTAATATTAATATTGTTGTTATTAAAATGTATGTTATAATGAACAGATATTCATATAAATTAAATGCTGGGGAAAAAAGGAAAGGAAAAGAGGAAAGGAAAGGAAAGGAAAGGCAAAAGGTTATTGTTCGTAAGACTAGCAGAGGGACTATATCATTTCTGATTTCCATGATGTTATTGATTGTGAAAATTGGATAAAAAGTTTATCTCACAGTGTGAGTTATAAATGGTTTCCCTGTGCTCCTGCAAAAAAAGTGGTCTGCATGAGGAAGATCTAAATTATGCCGACACCCATACACATGTTTTTTTCCTCTGTACGCTAACAAGCCTCCATTGTTTCCTGCCACAGTGAATTACAGTATATGTGTAATCTAATCTCTGCCTCTGCAGCCATGTCATCTGCTGGGCCAGTGCTGTTTGTGAGGAGAGAGGAGGCAGCCAGCAGGCAGCCATCTCCTGAGATTAGTGGCCTATATATGCACGAGTGCACCTCAGTTTCACATGGTCAATAACAGCAGGGAAAATATGGCTTGTGCTTCTTTATTGTCAGTCTCGATTATTCCCTTAAAAGTTATCCTGATTGGTGTAAACATTTATTGCTGTCTTACACATTTTAGTAGTAAGACAGTGAACATTTGTAATGTTTAGCAGAACATCAACACGTCGAGGAAAGATGGGTTTGATATCACTTTTAACGGCTGTATGTGTTTAACTGCCCTGTGCTGTTATACAGCTCCCTCTGTTCTTTTCTTTTTCTTCTTTTTCTTTTTTTGAGCTACTTAATGATCTCGCAAGTCTGTCTGGAAGTAATTCATCCTTCCCGCTCACCGTCGCATGATGCACTGTACATTAATTTGATCCATTGTCACCGTTTTTCTTTTCCCATTCAGGTTGCACAAGTAAATTGTAACATCATTGTAACAACAGTGCGAGCAGTAAAACTACAATTAAAGTTTAAAGTTTCCACAGAGTAAAAGTAAGTGTACGTCGTGTATCAAATGCACAAGCACTCAGACGAGTGTATTTCTGCTGTGAGAGATTTTAAGTGATATTTGTGCTAATAATTTTGTCTGAACTTGATTGAGCCTATATTTTGGGTGAGTGGTGAGATAGATAGATAGATAGATAGATAGATAGATAGATAGATAGATAGATAGATAGATAGATAGATAGATAGAAAAACATATCAAAACTCCTTAATTGAATTTGTTTTCCTCTAAGCAGAGCAGTGATCTTACCTGCTGACTTGACTGCAGTAGAATGTGTCTTTCCACCAGGTGACCTGATACCTCCTCAGCTGTTGTTCTTCTGTTCTGTGATCTCTCTCTCTCTCTCTCTCTCTCTCTCTCTTTCTTCAGCCAGTGACACCTGAGCAGCCAACATCTTAGACACCGGGTCCCCGTCATCTGACAGCAGTCCCTCATTCATCTTTAATAGATCCTGACCTTCACTCGGTGCATGCAGGCCACACATGCTCATCGCTTATGAGATGTTTATTTCATCGTCTCTACATTTCCCATACACTCTGTCAGATTTTATTCGTCCGCTTGATTGATGGTCGACATGATTGTTATTTAAAAGGCAGATCGTGACGCCCACACTTTGAATTATGACAAAAATGATTGATCCTTGCTCCAAACAGCGGGAAGCAAAACATATGGACGTCTGAACAGTTTGAAGACTGCCAGATGGAGGAGGAGAAGCATTGACGAGAAAAGAGGGAAAAGAAGGAGAAAAGAGGTAATGGGTCGAAAGAGGACAAGGACGGGAAACATAAGGAATACAGGTAGCAGAGGAGGAGAATTGTGAGGGAAAGTGAAGGAATGAAGGACACCAGAAGACAAGAAGAAGGACAAGGGAAAGGGGAATGTGGGAAAGAAGGTAAAAGTGGAGAGGAGAGGAAAGAAAAAGTGTAGGAGAAGTAGGACAAGAGGAGGAGCACGGCGAAGAAGTGGATGAGTTTGGTTCTTGGACACATCATCAGTGTAACCTGGGGTCATCAAGTGTTTCAGACACCCTCAGTAGCAGTTGTGTTCCCCGGATCGCTCCCACTTGATCCACAGCCTTGTCTGCTGCACCTGTGATGTTCTGGATGGCTCTTGTGTTTCACAGCCCTCGAATGCTCTGGTACAGAGAGAAGAAAAGAACAAGAAGAGCACAAAAATAAGAGCACAACGAAGGAGTAGGAACACAGATACAACAAGAGGAGACAGAGTAAGGAAAGACGTGGGAGAGGAAGGAGAAGAGGAAGGAGAAGAGGAAGGAGCTGTGACAGAATAAGGTGCAGTAAAGGAAGGAAAATACAGAGAAAAATTGAAACAAAAGGTAAAAGGAGAAGATCGAGGGCCACTTCAACCATGAACATGCGGAAGTGGAAAGCATTTTTCTTTCCCTGACAGTCTCCCTGTCATTTCTGTTCTCTTAAAGTTGCACCGACACGCTCGTCCGACCACTGCGCTGTTGAATGTTGACATTATTCGTGCGATGGAAGTTTTAACTGTGCACTTCTCTCTGCCAGACACAATGAAAAAATATGAAAGGGATCATCTCTTTCATGTGGAGGATAAAGAAAAGCCCATCACCATATTTCCACCGGCGAATGTGAAACATGTGAAAATCTCTGGAATCTATAAGTAGGAATTATATTGTGCATCTCTCCTGATCAGTTACAGACAGTGCAGGCCTTGTCAGGATATGATGCTATTGTAATAAAACGGTCTTTTTCCCACTCTTTCCTCCCATAAGGTCATCCACACTCTCATGTCATCTCCCCTCTGTGAGTTATCCACACAGTCATACTGTTCTGTTCTGCACACATCAGTTCTTCCTGAAACCCTCACCTCCTGAGTGCACACTGGCGCCCTCAAAAGGCCTCTGCGGGAGAAGCAGGCTGTGTCTGCAAGCTGGACCAGTTACATAAAAAAAGAAAAAAAGTGATGGGGGATCTGAGCATATTTAGTTTGGCAGTGCTGTATTTACTTCCTGCCAATTTACCGAGCCAACGTGTCTATGATGGTCTCACAACACATGTCCGCCCTCCAGCGTCCATTGTGTGATGCATGACGTGAGCAGCACTGTTGCACGCTGGGTGATTCGTCTGCTGAGCATATTTTGACCACTGATATTTGTAAAAGTCATCGATGACCTGCGCGGAAACACAAGAGGCTGCAGTGGTTGTTTGGAAGTGACACCGACATTGATTGTTGACGCTGGCGCTCGTTTGCTGCTTTGAAACCATATTTCACCGGGTTTTATGGACATCTTATGTAATATCCCACTCTCGGGGGACAGTTAGGATTACGGACCATTCATCCTGCTTCTCATTCCAAGAACCAAAAGGAGCAGAATATATTTCATTTCCTCCTCTTCTTCCTCTTGTATAATGTGTTACCAACACAAAGCAGCGGTGGCTCAGAGCAGTCGTAAGTGAATCAGATGAGTTAGAAGTTTTCGTTTTATCTCGCCGTAGATGGGGTGACCTCTGAGGAATGTCAGCAGCAATTCAAGGCAGTGTTTTAGTACTGGAATCTAGGACTCGGATCCAAGTTGGACTCTTGAGCTCAGACTTGGATACGAATATTGACAAGAGTTGGACTCAGAAACAGAAGATGAAGACTTGGACTTTATGATGGTTATTTTTAAGAGGCCTATTACTTTGGCATATATGATATTAAACTATTGTTTCACGCAGCAACATGAGCCAATCAACAAGCATGTGTCCATATCGTCACATGGTTACTTCACAGTAACGATGCCTAAAGAAACATACACTTACACATAGAAATTTCCAAATGTTGGCATAGAAATACATTAAGAAAATCATAGAATAAAAGCAAGACATTATTCAAAATAAAAGGTAGACATTGAAATTGCATGAATTTTAATAAAAGCAAGACATTAAAATCAACATTAAAATGAAAATAGTAAAATCATGAGAGATATGAAGCGCATTTGAAAGACAAGAATGAATTGATAACTAAGACGATTATTTAAGAGTTTTTGAAAAAGCTGCAGTAAATAATAATGTTTTCCAGGCCTGATTTAAATGAGCTGACAGTCTGAGCAGACCTCAGGTATTCAGCAAGGTTTTTCCACAGGTGAAGAGCAGAATAACTGAATGCTGCTTCACTTTGTTTGGTTCTGCATCTGGAAAACACACAGTAAACCTCTTCTAAGATGATCTTAGAGCTCTGGTTGCTTCAGAGGGAACTCATGTATTTTGGCCCAAGACCATTCACTGCTTGGTCTTGGTCTTTGGACAAGTAAAATAAAAAGCCAGCAGAAAAACACAACATGAACTGAGTCATGTGTGTTACAGAGCACGACTCAAATCAACCTGGATGACTCAGTCTCAGTTTGATGAGGACTCAAGACTTGCCTCCCACTCAGGGTTAACCCTAGAACATTAATGTTGTGTGATTTTCACCCACACAATTATGAAAACATGATTTTTATTATGTTGCTGTTGTCTGAGTTGCATGGGTCCTCGGGTACCTTCATGCTATTTACTGACAATATCAAAGGTAGGAGTGTTTCCTTGACCCCATCACTGTTTTTTTGGCGATAGGCATGTGTTTGAGTGATATTCACCCAATGTTAGTGATAGAGGGTAACGTTTTGTTCAGGTGGATTTTACCTGAGGTTAGGCTGTGCCTTCACCAGACAAGGCTCACATGTCCCAAGAATCAAGTTCCCAGCTCCATTTTTTTTTATTCTATTTTTCGTGAGTGATTGCCTAATTTTTCATCAATTTTAGAGGCTTTGAGTACTTTATTTTGCCATGTATTGTTTTACTTTAATATATTCTGAGAAAGGTTTTTTCTCAGGTCTATTATACCATATACCATATAATATGCGTTAGAGATGGTGTTACATAAATGAACGTTAGTGTTCTAGGGTTAAGGGACTGGACTACAACAATGATTTAAGGCACAATAACGTGGTGGCTGTGTGCCTTTGAATGTCAGTGCAGATATTCAATGATTTATCTTCAGACTAACTCGATTCAGCCGCAGAAGTCAGGTCACCTTTAATTTGTACGTATTTCCTAAAGATGAGAAAAGCAGAATTGTGTCTTTAAAGTTCACCCGTCCACCGTTTGCACCAGCAGGACAAATCCAGTTAAAGAGCATTTCTTCAACAGCAGCAGCCTCATTGACACCACTAAGGTGCCTTTTCTAGGACATTGTCCTCACAGTGGACAGTGATGAGTGGAGCTGCCTGCTGGTTTCACAAAGAAGCTTTGAAAACATGACAAAAACAACTCAGTAATAAAAGGAATGAAACAGCATCTTAGCCATGACAAATACTTGTGAGGATAAACAACAAGGTGCCTGTGTGCACTTGGATAAATTGGAATGTGAACCAATGATCAAACATTCATTCATTCATTTCTGGTGATCTTTCCAGTGAAGAAAACCACCTTCACCACTGTGGGTTTTAATAATGAATCAAACATTCAGTGTTTGTTTATGGTCAGTGGTAATGACGCGGAGGTTATTTATTTCTTCATTACAAAACATATTTACAAGGGTCCACAAGACAGTGAGCTGCAATGTCTTGTCTGACTCTCTGTAGTGTCACGGTTTCACCACTTGATGGTGCAATAAGACCAGTGCCAGTCATATTTGACTCTTTCTTGTGTTCCCTCAGTGTATATATACATATATATATACATATATATATACATATATACAGTATAATAGGAAAGTGGTCTGGCACTTATTTCTGGAACTGCCCATGTTCTGTTGTTCCTCTGTGGCTAATTACCTCTCCTCCTCCTGAAGTGCTGTGTCATTTCTTTTCTTTTCTTTCTTCCTGCTGACACAAAAACTCAAGACGTCTTACTGTGGCTGGTCGGATCTTTAATTGGCAGTACAGTCCAAGTTTTTCACAAAATACCAGACCTGCGGCAGCGCACACTTCTGTAGTCGCCAGGCTGTTTGTTTCCTTGACCCACTGTCAACACAACGATGAAAAACCACGAGTTCATCACACATTATACTTTCTATTGTTCTAAAAACGGGAAAATATTTGCACACTAATTTCACACAAGAGGAATTCAATCACTCAATGTGTCGTCTTGCCCTCTCTACTCTAATCATCACCATTAAGTCACCGTGGGATGGTATGAGACATTTTTACTCTTCCATCATAGCTTCATACTTCGAGGATTTTAGATCAGCAGAAAAAGTGTTTGGGCCTGGGCCTTTTTAAAACCTTTTTTTTTTTAAAGAGCCCACAGTATTGAAACTGTCTGGTTGAGCCAAAGGCAGCTACACCTGCATGCAATTTACACACTAGACCATATCTATCCACATTATTTATGAATAAATCAGCAAACATTAGCTTTAAGTTATGTATTCAAAGGGCCATCTCAAGGACAAACAGCTATTCACTCTCACACCCATAATCAGTTGAGATATTTTTGTTTGTTTAACCTTTATTTCTATAATATCTCATCTTCCATTATGTTTATAGTGTAAATATCAAGCCCATATTGTATATATTCTGGTAACTTAATGTCTATCATGTACATTCTACTCCTTATTTTCCCTTATTGTTGATATTTTTCAATATGTGAAAATGCATGTTGATTATTTATTACCTTTATCATTAATGTCTGGGCTGCTGTGACACTAAATTTTAGACTAATAAAAGATTATCTTATCTTATATTATCTTATCTTGTCTTATTTAACCATGTAAAATTAAGATTGAAATTGAGATCTTATTTACAAGGGTGACCTGGCCAAGAGGTCAGAAGCACACGTCTTAATACATATCACAAATATAAGAAACACATTTAAAGTTTAAAGAGTAAATTAAAATGAAACAATGGTTGACAGTTAAAGAGCTTGGTCACAAACCTGGACCATCTTGCTGTGAGGCAACAGTGCAAGCCACTACGCCACCATGTCCCCCATCTTATCTTCAGAACAGTTTGTCAGTGCTGTGTGTTTGGCCTCTGCTGCCCCCAAGTGGCCAAAACATGAGACCTGAATGTTGTTTCTCGAGTCAAACCTCGACGAGGTCATGTCTTACAGCAGTCAAGCCCCAAGGTTTCTGTTCTGTAACCAACAACACCAACAATTAAGTTTCCTGTGTCAGGTTTTATACTCTGCAGTAAATCATCATCATAAAACATCACTCACCTCGGACAGGAGGGGGAAAAAAAACCATACATTTAAATAGGTCACATACATCACTCAGATTAGAACTAATGAACGATGCTTGTGATTAATTTCCTTAGTTTAAATCATGATCTTGTGGTTGGAAAACAAATCATTAAGGGACATGTAGGAAATGACCAAATGAAGAAGAACTTTAAGGTGAATGAGCTCATTAATAAAAGTGATGATATAGATTAAATAGTTGAATGCATTTTCCCTGTAATCACTTATTCTATCCTTCTGTAGAGTACTTGAAAGGACGCAGGCTTGTGACTGCAGAGAGTGTGTGTGTGTGTGTGTGTGTGTGTGTGTGTGGGCTGAATATAAGACTCTTCTTAGACCAGTGAACTCAGTGAAGATGAATCTGATCACTAAGCCCCTGTGTTGCAGGGATACACTAATGAAGCCGTGCTCTGGGTTTGTTGTGCAGCAGTAGTGTGGCCCACACTCGTCTGAGAACAGTGTCTGTAATGGTTATTGTTGATGGGTACGCGAGGATGTGATTAATTACTCAGTGTCAAATATAGAAATCCATATGCAAATGCAGAAGAGCGACGCCGGCGTGTTGATGATCGCTCCATGCAGTGGCAGCTGGGGACCAATTTTATCTGACGGGACCAAAGACAAACAAAAGAGACAAAGTCAGTGCAGCGGACACTAGAGGCCGGACAATAATAGGACACACATGGCTGCAAAAAGAACCCTGGCCCTTGACCTCTCTGTGAACACTTTTACAGTAACAGAGTGTTCTGCATCCAAATCTTAATCTTTTTTGAGATCCAGTGACTTTTCTCTCACATGCCTCCAGCTCATCTGTCACACCATGTGTCCAAGTGACAGCTGTAAACTTTTTAGAGTCTGTGGTCATCTTCCTGACATCCACACCCTGACCTTGATATCGCTTTCTCCTAAAAATGTTTTATTGTGTGTGTGTGTGTGTGTCAACTACAGCACTTTTTTAACAACTGCAAGAAACATGTGACATCATGGTCACCTCACCGTGGCTTGGTTTGAGTTTATTTATCTAAATTAATAAGGATTTTTTAAAGAGGAACATGCTTATAGATTGGAATCAAGCAAAACAGTTTTATTACAACACTTCCTCTTCTTTTTATTTTTTATTTTTTTTGTTTCAATAGGAAGCCATATTGACAAGACAGGGTCCTTAAGCAGCATCATAAATTCAATTGGACAACCACATCATCAACAATAATCAACAAATAATACAGAGAAAATACAAACTGTGCAAGGCTGGGATAGTTCGCTGTATGGTTATTAATGGCTGTAATAATTTGGTGTAATAAAATATAAAGGACACACAGAAAGTGGATCATAATAATGGCGTTATGACACATTTTAGTGTGATTTATCAAATAGGTTCATATTAATTCAAATGTTCCAACCGTTAGACTGCATTCGCTTTCAGGTGAAGGGAGAAATGCAAGGTATTCTTAGGTATTTTCTGCTGGTATTTCTTATCCTCGCAGTCTTCAATAAACCCTTGACCTTCTGAAAATTTGAGGATTTTACAACCAAGCGGCCTCAGGTGGCAAAGCAAAGCTGCTGAGGTCACAAAGTGGTTGAATGAGAGCTGCCAGCCAAGTGTTCGAGTCTCACTGCTGATTCTGGGAGGATGCGTTGAGGACATTTCACAGGAGCAAACTTTAATCAGCAGAGTAAAGCCTCAGGGAAATCCCAGCTACTCATATCTGAAATAATTCCTGACGACCACAGTGACGCTCCCTGCTTGCTGGATTAACTCGGAAAGGCCTTATCGAGAAGAGCTCAGCAGCTGCTTCCCCCGGTCTGTCTGTTTGTCCGTCCGTCTGTCTGTCTGTTACTTAGACCGTCATAGAAGCCACACTGACGACAAACAGCAGTGAGTCAGAAGTTGCTATTTTTGTATTGTACTGTCTTAGGGGCTTTGACTGGACAGATCTATAAATTAAGATATTTCTGTGGCACAGGAGTGAGAGGAAGGACGTGATGGAGTGGGGCAGAGATTTGGGGAAGGGAGCTGACAGGGGTCAGGTGAAAATGTGAAACGGTAAAGACAGATGGTGCACACACAAAGGCAATTCCTTCACATGAAGAACACAAGATAACTGAGGGTCTGTCTGCCCAGAAACAAGTGTAGGTGAATCCATAGTGGGGGGTTTTACGCGGAAACGGTGTATTATTGGAAAAAAAACTTTGCTAACTTTGAAAAGTCACTAAAATGGCAACACTGTTGTTTACTCTGTTTGCTTTATGATAACTGATGACAATTTTCTTTCTTTTAGTTTCTTTCCTTTCCCCCAGCATGGTTCATTGAATGGTTAAGTCTTCTTCTCCATTTTGGTGTTGCAGCCCTACAGCGCCACTTACATGCCTGGCATATGTACTGCAGCGTTGTCGCGGGAAACTTTTTCAAAACGTTTGTTTTGTTTAATGCTTTGTATTTATATAGCGCTTTTCTAGTCTTCATGACCACCTAAAGCTCAGTCACCCATTCATTCACACTTCCACACTGCTCATCTATGCACAGCATATTCTGTTTTTCTTCATACCATTCACTCACTGCCAGTGCAGCTGTCAGGAGCAACATGGGGTTAAGTGTCTTGCCCAAGGACACATCAGGCATGTAGACTCACGGAGCCGGGAAATGAACCCAATCTTGACCTTGAAAATAGTTTAAAAAATAAGTCATCAATACACAGCGTTCTGATAAAGACAAAGCCTCTGAGATATAGGCGAAAGTTGCAGATTCAAATATGTCTAATGGTATATTTATGTAAAATCCCATGCAACCAACAAAACGGATGATTGGAGCCATTAACTGTGTGTTACTGTTCTGCTGAAATGACATATAAAATAACAAATGTTACCACATTATTGTATAGCGATCATCAATCTGTTGAAAGTGCTTTGACAACATTTGCATTACAAATGAGTTTATCGTCCAGATTTAGAGACAAATCAATAATAAAATAATTAAAATAATGAGAGATATGTAGAGATATAATAGTAATAATAATAGTGTAAGTAACAGGTATTTATTAAATGAAAAACAAAGTTTGGTTGAAAATAAATAAAAGTTAGAAAAACATTGTGGCTCCTCTCAGACTAAGTGATATAAATCACTAGATAATTAAACTGTCAATTATATTCAACTAAAAATGACAAATAACCATTGTGACCACCCAATTAATAATATGTATCTTTGCTCACCATATTATAAGTAATGACCACACATAAAGAGAAGGAAGACTGCCTACTCTTTGAACTACTAAGATAAATGAAGTCACATGCAGTAACTTCACAGTAACACAGTAACTTGATAGAGTCGCATGTAAAACTAAATTTGAGAGCGATGATTGCTTTGGTTTGAAAGTGGGAAGCTATAGGGTGTGTAAGAGGAGTGTTGGGTTTCAGGCTCAGAAGATGGTGGGATAAATTATGTGGGATGGTCTTGGTGGTGGGCGGCGGTTTTGTCGCTCAGAGGGTTTGACTCTTGGGAGGAGTCAAGTATAAGTACAATGTCCTCGTAGTGACAGAGAGCAGTGAGGACAGACAAGTTCTCAAGGAGAGAAAACATGGGAGTTATCAATGAACAAGAGTAAGAGTATAAATCCTTATTGGAATCCTATTAGAAAATACTAATATATAACACATTTTAAATCAGAAATTCTTTATATAATAATTGTAAAGTAAGACAGAAGATATGGTGTTTTGTAACAAAACATAACATTAAGTTATTTGCTATGTCTAAAGTTGTCATTTTGATGTTTTAGGGGGTAAAAGTTGTTTAAAAGCTGTGACTTTTAAATGAGTGTGCTTACATTGTGTGAGTAAAATCAATTTAATGTATCTACTGCACATTGTAGGGCGGCCCTTGTGGCACCAGCATCCCACCATATGCTGATCAAAGAGACCAAGGGAGCAGCCGCTCGACCCACGTCAACGCGCCCTTCCCCTCACAGGCGACGCAGCCAATCTCCAGCCAAAGACGTGCAGGATGACACAATGTTTGTGGGTCAGTTTCTGCTTTTGTTTTACATCGGAAATGGTTTATAGTGGTTTGTTTTAGGACTATCCGTCTGTCTGTCTGTCTGTCTGTCTGTCTGTCTGTCTAACAGAAATATGAGGCCTACCATATTACAATTCCAAAACAACAACAGACACCAAGTCTACCAAGAGGCATGGTTCAAATACACCTACACTATGATGAATGCAGCATGACTCGTATGCAAAAACAAGTGAAGAGAATTGTTCTCAGACTTAATACATTATGATTAAAAGAATAAAAATAAAAATAAAAATGCATGCAGCGTTGTTAAGACTTGAGCTACACACTGATTGTCTAGATTCCAGTAAGACATGTCACTGTGACACGAGCCAGCCTGGAAACTGTGGTCTCTGTATATGGACACCACAACTGTTAAGAGACAGCTGTGGTTTACTGTAATTGCTCCATTTCATGAGTATACGAGCACATAGGCAAAGTGGATCTCCCGTTAATATTTGATGAGCGGTAAGTTCCCTAACGTATAATTCCCTAACACAGACTTCTGTCTCCTGACAAAGCTCCTTATCGTAATTAGTTAGTGACGTGGATATGATCACGGCTTCAAACCGCACATGGGTTAACCATACAAAGGCAGGATACGTTTATTGTCATGTGTGCAGTAAAAGACTATACAATGATATTCTTATTTAAGATACAAATGCAGGAGAAGAAACTTTAGTTTTTCAAACAAAACAAAACTCTGTGCCTACAGACGAGGGAAAGTAATGAAAGTTCAGGAGTCTTTTGGTCTGAGAGTAAAAGCTATTTTTCAGTCTTGTTGTTCTTGATTTCACATTTCTGCTTCTCCCTGACAGCAGAAGTGAGAAAAGTGTATGCTGTGCTGTGTCCTTGATGGTGATGTGGTTCCTTCTAAAGACCCTGGTGGTGTCAGTGTTCTGGAGTGATGGGAAAGTGGTACCAAGGATAGAATATAAAGTTGTGGAGTTTGTTATCCAAACACGTACAAACTGGTGGCAAATTAAAGCCAATATCTGTGGAAAAGCTAGAAAAGGTAACAGTGGACGGGTTGTTTCGGGGAAGAGCTTTTCACATGAGACATTCTGGTCAAAGCTCTGCCCCCAAAACATTGAAGGTCTTAGTCATTCATTTGCTAACACGGCTATCATCTCTGCTTAAAATGCATGCAAATGCAATTTAGCATTTTAGAAGCATTTCTGAAGAAATTGCAGACGGATTGCTGCCTTCTGCCCGAGCTGAAGCCAACCTGGCACGCTGCATCGAATTGGAATGAGTGAGACGTTGAAAAGTTGAATTCATGTTTCTAATGGAATGTCTGAAGAGTAGAACATTTTGTGCAAAATCGGCAACTGAAAGTGGAAAATAGATCCAAAGGATCAGGATCAGGATAGGTAGATAGGTGGAAAATGTACTAAGAGTGAAATTTGTGAACTTGGGAGCAAGTTGCAGATGTTTGAATGAAGCTTTTATGTCGATATTCAAGTCTATTCAATGATAGAGTATTTCAACAAATAAGATCAATACATTACAGTATCTTAAGTCACTTTACATGGTAAAGCTAAGACCTTACAATTATTATAGAGAAACCTAACAGGAACGCAATGAGCAAGTTATTGGCATCAGCGGAGAGAAAGTGTATGAACATCTGCCTCCACCAGTTAAGGGGGTTAGTGAAGGACAGGTGGGGGAAAAGAAGGATGTAAAGAAGAGAAGAAGACAGTGACCGGGACGAGTTGTGTTTTTAGAAGCAAATTGCAGACCCTTGCTTTAAAGGACAATGAATGAGTGTAAAAACATAAATGCAAATATCTTCATGTGTGTACAATTGGACAATACATGTTAAAATAGTAATATTAAATCCTGTAGTTCAGAAAACAGATGAAAAATGGGTCAGTCTGGAAGCAGAACTACTGTAAAGGCTCAAAATGAGTGTTTAGCCCTCCAGTAGAGTTCAGCTGATTTACAGACACGTGTTACATCTGTGCCAAAGAGCACTTAAGTTACTCTGGAGGCGCAACACCATCTTACAAGATAATCATGATGATGAGTTTGATGCCTTCACACTCTGTTCGTCCAAGAATCACTGTGGTAACTCGACAAAATTGGCCCGATAGTCACGGATCTGTGCCAAAGTTTGCCTCTTTTTTCTTCTTCTTCTCACACTGCACTTGGAAAGACTCAAAAAGTAAGATTAAAAACGTGCCTCAAGAAAAATATTTGTTTTTAAAGTGTTTATATGATATTTGACAAATGTCTTTTTGTAGGTTATAGCTCTTGTGGGTTTTTTTCTCAATCAATATGGTGCACAAAACAAAAGAGATGTGTTTTACTGTGACCATAAGCCTGCGTCTCAACACCAGACATAACACATGTTCTCACTGACCACTGTGATTAAGTTCTGATTGCCATGCACTGTTTCTTTTTTTGTTTTTTGGTAGTTGGAGGATGGACCTGGGACGACCCGTCTTGCTTGGTGGAAAAGTTCTGTCCTGAGTTCAACGAGTGGAGAGCAGCAGCGCGTATGATCAAAAATCGTGGCGCCGTAGCTGTGGGAACTCTGGGTGGAAAGATCTACACAGTGGGAGGAGAAGATAACATCAGATGTTTCAGCAGCGTGGAGAGGTGAGAGTTAGGACGTCTTTTGTGTCTTGATTTGGGAATTATTTTTCTCTGTAAATAACTTCAAATGTCCTCGCTTGCTATTATTACTTTAAGCGCTTTACTCCACAGGATTGCTCTCATCATCATCTGAAGAGATTGTGTTTATTTTGTCCCATTCTCCAATGAATTTCACGTCCCAGTTACATTCAGACTGCTGAGCGTATGAGTCCTTGTAATTGAAACATTATATTATGTCTCCTCTAAGCTGATTCAAACTATTAATTAATCATTTCATTATCTCATACTACTCCTAGAGTAATGTAGCAAGTGATGTTGGAGGGGAAATTACTGTCTATCAATAACTAAGAACCTTTTAGAGCAGGGGTGTCAAACTCAAATGACCTGGGGGGCCAATGAGCATCTAGTCTGGTCAAGAGGGGGCCAGTTTGGGGGAAAAAAGTGGGAAAAAACAACTGTTCGACAATATGAGCAACACAATATTGCATCATGATATCGCATTAAAGCTATTCATGATGATATTTCATAGAAAGTAAAAAGTGCTTGTTTTGATATGGAACGATGTATAATTCATAATAAAAACACATTTATGGTGCAAAATAAATCAAAAACAGACGTAAATACGTCACAGCGTTAACAACTTTAACTAAAACAAACGTATATATAGGAGATAATATAGAATAATATAGATCATATTAACTGCTAGGACTAAGCACAAAACCAGCGGAGACAGAGTCAGCCCCCTCCTCAGGAACTCACTACCCCAATCCTTCTGTGACTGTTCTGACCTCTCCTCATTCCTCAAAACTCACCTTTTCAAGATTGCTTTTAATACTTAATGGTTTTTAACTTTCCTCTCTTTGTCTTTTCTTTTTCATTCTTGTGCTTTTAATGTAAAGCGACTTTGACTTAATGCAAATCAATAAAATGGGATGTTACTATTATTATTACTATTATTATTATTATAGGACAAACACAAGCAGCCAAAAAAGATGTGACAGTCCCCATTAATGTAAGAGAAATTAAAAATATACACATTTAAAATGGGTTTGAAGAGTCAGTAGGTAGGGGGACTGAAAAATGACAGATGTGCTCAGTTCACACAAAGGAAAGCTTCATAATGTTGCATACATCACCTGTCATCCACAATGCCATATACACACATTTAAAATGGAAAAGAAAATGTGTTGCTGTTGTTCACATCTTTGAACACTAGATGTCAGCCTTTAAGCAGAAATCAGATGTAGACCTCATGACATTAAACCAACGTTAAAACCCCAAGAATCCTCACATTTGGGAGCAGTGATATATAGACTTGAAATATCCTCAGGGCACAGAATTCCCCGCCATCTACTCATGTTACCCGTGTTTTTATTCTTATATACGGAGAGAAAGCCACAAATAAACTCACACGTTTTCTCCTACTCCCTGTCCTCCTACTTTATCAGCTGTATGTCTCCAAGGAGTTGGCTCTGCTCCCAGTTCCCACAGTCACTCCTCAGCTGAATACCCGCCAGTTTACCCATAATTACCAGCAGTGGATGGCTGCAGACCAGCAGGGAAAGACCTGCTCCTGTCCTGAGTGATCTGCTCTAAATGGTCTCAGGAGATCGATTAGGGTCTATGAAGAGAGGTTACTGTGCTGTTGTAACCTCTTTTTTTCTTTTTTTGGAAAAATATGACCCAAGCCAATTAGGAATTGAGTTGTGTTGTTCCTTTTTTCTTGTAATTGGTCGTCAGCTGGGAGGTAAACAACTTTTAATGGCCCTCAATCAAAAAAGGAGGAAACAATCTGACAGATGCTCACACACAGCTCAAATACCTTATCCCAGTGTGCAGGTGTGTGTTTACACACACACACACACACACACACACACACGAGGAGGCATACATGGCAAAATATTTGACAAACTATTTCTACAAACTTGTCTGTGTCGGTTCTGCTCTGACATGACCTCCACACCCTTTGACCTCCATCACCACAGGTACAGTCCAGACAGAGACAGCTGGAGCACAGATGTCGCGCCCTTGAACAGCCCCCGCAGTGGAGTGTGTCTGGTGGCAATGGACGGATTCCTGTATGCGATTGGCGGACACGATGGCATTACTGCCATGAACACTGTGGAGAGGTAGTGTTACCAAAGAGGATTAATACTAATGACTTTATACAATTACTGTGGATATATAAGACATTCATTGTATGTACCACTGTCCTTTAAAGGCAAGCCTGGTTCTAGAGCAGTGGTTCGCAAACTTTTTTTTATCCCAAGTACCACCTGAGAAATATTGAGATCTTGAAGTAACACCATTATCACCAATATGTTAAAATCCAGTGGTGTAAATAGACCGAGCAAAGTCAGCTACAGGCCTTTCACAGGAAGCAGATTAAGATGGATTAAGATGGAGCTAGAGATAAGATGACCCTAATTATTATTGATGTTTGTTTTGTTTGTTATTTGTTTAATTTTCTAAGCCGTTCAGTCAAAGATCCCTCAGCACCACTGGTGGTCCGTGAGGTGACAAGCAAGTAACATATCATGTTTTTTAAAAATTTAAAATGTCAGTGTTTCTCAAATTGCCTGCAACATATATGTGTTGTTTTCAATATCACATCAACTAGTAGCCTATGTAAAATAAAATAAAAATAGTTTTTGTGGCATTGTCTGACTTGAGCAGTGCAGGGGACCGGTTTGTGACACTGCGGCCTGCAACCGTTTTGGGGCTATTTTGAGTTAGGTTGGTCCATGAGTGTTTTTTTATGGGTTAAGTGGTCCTTGGTCTGAAAAAGTTTGAGAAACACTGTTCTAGAACATTCTAAGCTGTTGACTGGACACTACTGGGGAGTGTTCTTCTCTACAATATAACACGTGCTATTTCATGTATGGAAATCTAACAAAATGAGTCAACTCCCTTCATACAAATGATAAATGCAGGTGCAAACATGGGGAGAACATACAAACTCTACACAGAAAGGAATCATGGACTGTTATTCAAAACAAGAACCCTCATGCTCTGAGGCACCAGTGCTAACAAAAGATTGTGGCTGTGTCTATGTCTGCAATGAAAAACAAGGGTTACCCATCATCTGACATTATTTTGAAGGCAGGACTTAGAAGCAGGAATAAGGATATAATACAATACAACCACTAATGTTTGACACACAGTTTCTCAAACTGTTTGTATAATTAACCTTGTTTTTTTTCCCTTCCTGTCGCTCCAGATATGATCCGAAGATGAACTCATGGAGCAAACAGGTGCCGATGCTGACCAGACGCACCAGAGCAGCGGCCGCTGTGCTTGGCGGTTACTTGTATGTGATTGGAGGGAATGATGGCGACATGGCTCTGAACTCAGGTGAGAGATGTGATGTGTGAAACAAAGAATAGTAAACCTCAGCCATTCATGTATAAACACAGAGTGACACACTTTACATCACGACTGATGGAGGCAAGGCAGAAGCACAGTAGCTTTGGTAAAGTGAGATGCCTGCATACTAAGGACGATGGCTGAAAACATTTAGAAACTTTCAGATGTGGAATTTACTGCTAAAAATAGACCTGGACTGCACAATCATATTTCAATCACCATTTACGATTATGGAAAATGCATGCTCGACCACAGGGGAGCTTTGATCAATTTCAAATTCAGAGAAACGTTTTGGAACAAAAAGGAAGGACACATTTGTTATTATTCAAAAATGCAAATAAAAAAAATAAAAATAAATATTCTTAAAATTGTCAGACTAGATTAACTGATTCTTGAAATTGGTGGTGATTATTTCTGCACTTTCAATTCCCATTACTGACTGGAGCTTAAACATTGCAGTAGACAGGATGACTACAAAATTAAAAATATTGTCTTGCAGGTCATCAATAATAAGGACTTTCTGCCCCTAAGACACTCCCACCAACTCTATGTATGCACTCCCTCTCTCACTCTCTCAAGCTCCTTGACCTTGCCAAAGATAAATAAGGGTTATGTTGTGCTCTCCTTCGTCACTGACCATTTCAGTCTGTGAGAAGTGTATGCCAGTAAAATTCCCACAAGTTTTTTTTTGAGTACAAGAGCTTAATAATATTTGCAAAAAAAATATGTATGTATATTGTTTTTTTCCTTTTTATATATTAGATCAATATAAACACTGGTACTCTATAAAACACTGTTTCTCATGCTTTATTTATAGTTGTACATATAGTGAGCTTGGCCTCTGCCTTCCTCTAAATGTTCCCCAGTGGAGCGGTACAAGCCAGTAGACGGCACCTGGTCGATATGTGCCCACATGCGAAGTCCCAGGGAGAACGCAGGCTGCGCCGTGTACCTGGGACATATCTACATGGCCGGAGGCAGAGATGAGCTCAGTCTGGAGCTCTGTGCAGCTGAGAGGTTTGACCCCGACACCATGAGGTGGTCACCTGTGAAATGTATGAGGAGCAAGAGGGACAATGTAAGTAATGCATGGGATCATATGGCACGGCTCCCCTCTGATTTACTGTATGTAATGTTCAGGGTGTATTTTAGAGGAGGGTGGAGGAAGAGGTGGAGAGAACAGAAGAGGAAAAGAAAGGAAAGGGATACTTGCATTCTTGTTATTGTATTTTTATTCCACAGTCTTGTTTTGTTCTCTTATTGAATAATTGAAAAGTTTGACGTGATAATTTTGCAAGATGAAACATGAAGAGATACAAACGATGTATAAGGTGTACATATATAATGTATATATAATGGTCAGGCATCAGCGCCCTCCATGACCCTCATGTGGAGGATAAAGCGGTAGAAGATGAATGAATGAATATAATGGTTCAAATGGCAATATTAAAGTGATTGAATATTTTCATATAAAGTCATATATATTTATATACACATCTGTTCCATGTAATTAAGGCTCAATAAATGATTGATGTCACTCTTATCACTCCAAAAACGTTTTTCTAATTACTGCCACATAAAAATGAACGGATATTACAATATAAGTATGAAATGTTGAGATATATGAGAAAATTAGACTATTTAAATACAGTAAATCATTTTAAACTGAAAAAGAAAACCCAATTAAAAAGTGGAAACTATGGTGTGAACATTTAACCCACACAACAGGTCAGGTCTAGGTCAGGCTTATTCGGCTACTTTGTCTGACTCTTCCAACTTTTCTATATTCAAACAGCCTAGATTAAATGTTTTTAACAAATGTTTTATCAGTCATCAACTTTTAACCCACGGATTTGTTTTAGAAAGCCATTGAAATTGCAATAGTATGATAGAGTGGACTATGGAAAACTCTGAAAATAAAAATCAGAAAAATGTCATTTAAAATATTTATTTTTATATTTTTTTTATACTTGTATGCCTGTGCTTGGCGTCTCAGGTGTCCCTTGTCGTCTTCAATGGTGCCTTGCTGGCTGTGGGAGGCTCTGATGGTGTCACCAGTCTGAAAACTATAGAGGTCTACAGCCATGAAACAAACACATGGAGGTAAAAGAAAAAGCATTCATGTGACGACATTCTGGATACTGCTTCATCTTTTTTCATCAGCATTAGTCATTCAGTAAAAAAATAACATCCCTTTAATAATGAAATTCATCAGAAGTAGTAGAACGAACATCTGAAAAAAAGGAAGGTTAGGTTAAAAAAAACTTTGGAAAAACATTTTTAAAAGGAATTTATGTTTAGCACTTTGTAACTGTGTTAATATAAGTGCTATGCATATTATAATATAGAAACAATTAAGAAATGGGTACTGTAAATGAAGCATTAAAAGTTAATGTTAACAATGTTTCCATAAACAAATTGCCACAATACCCTTTAATGCATTATTAGGACAGTGCCGTACAGAAGCAGAAGGAAGCAGGAAGTAGACCTGCCAAATAATGACCCTGGACATTAAGAAGAAAACAAACAGGCGGTGACACATGATATAAGAGCAACAGTCTCCAGAATAAAATTGCCAGTGTCCAGTTTTGGAATAACTACACAGTGCAACACATTTTCAATGGGTTTGGATAAACTTTACGTTGGCCATTCTAAATAACAGATAAGGAGTAACTTAGAGTGAGTTACAGAACGTAATTTATTAGTGCCAAAGTCTCAATGTTTCCTGTTTACAGTTGTCAAAAATAATCATAGTATGAAATGACATGGGATGCATGTGTGGTGTAGGCACAAAGTGACTTTGGTGGGTAACTAATGATGAACACTGCCTAATAATCAATGCAAATTACATTTATTGTAATAGATGCAAAATAACATTGGTTGTCTTCCCATAGTGATACAGTTGTCAAATGAATTTCAAGATGATCTTCCAAAAGAGACTCATTTGCAAATGCATCGAGACAGTCTGACAAATTTGTTGAGTTAGTTCATGATTCATGCACATACCTGGCTGCATGCACTGTACCGACAGCCTCTGTATATTATATATGCCTTCAGGCTGCTGACTAAATCTGAGTCCCACTGTCTCTGTCTGTTTTTAGACACTTTGGAAGCATGAAGAGCAAACACCCCGGAGGGAAAGTGGCTGTGCTTTGCTGATCCACTCAACAATGCTCGTGTTATGTGGACAGGACAGAGGTGTGAGAAAAAACTGCTTAATGGATATGCACCAGGCACCAAGACACACTGTGATATGGCTCAAATGGTAGATGGCATAAAGGCTGAGTATTTAAAGGGTTCACTCCAAAAGGAACATTAGTCAAATTTGGCATCAGCTGTTAAAGCACACAATAGGCTGTAAGGTTGGCAGTTAAGTAATGGAACCTTTTATGAATCCATCTTAGAAACAGACATATTCAAATGTAGTTTGTAAATAACTGACGTATGCATTAATATAAACAATGTTCCTTGGCTTTCAAAATGAGTTCACACAAAGCTGATTACATCCTTCAGCCTCACAGGATTCTCAGTATAGCAGCGTTTGGATCTCATATCACCTGACGACATGCATAGAAAATGGTTTCTTTAATATCACGACAGATGGAGGCAACAGAACCATTAAAGCAAAGACAGATGCAATTAGGTTGGAGTATGATGAATAACACAAAGAAGCAGGCACGAAAGGTTTTAGAAGTAAATTCTTCTCTTAAAAAAAGTTTATAATGTAAAAAAAGTGTTTCTTACCCCTGCTCGGCCCTCTGCTGATGCTGTATACACACAAATACTCCCTCATCCAGCTTGACCAAGCCTATTTTCAAATGAAGGACACAGCATGCAAATAATGTTCACAAAGACCAAACAGATTAGCTCAATAAATGTGGTAGACAATAAATGAATGACTAAATTTAATAAAAGACACAATAAAAAGCAGAGAAGCTCATGTGAGGTAATAAGATACATCCAAAACAACTCAAATAAATAAAAAGACATAAAAAACATGGATAAATTATGCACTGCAGCTTGGCATAGATGTAAATCCATGGCAGATACATGTTTAAATATGTTTTGGATATATCGATATAGCTTCCATTCAAATATACAGACTGAATGTTACATGAACATATGGGACATAAGATAGTGACAAAGCATAATGTTAAACATATTTGTATAACACCTTTCATACACAAGTTAACTCAAAATGTTTATAGAGAACATTCAAAACATACGGATCAAATGAAATACACAGGAAAAACATTATCACAATCTTTGTTGGCTGCCATCAGACTATCAGCACTAAACAATGACATTTGCTGTTAGAGACGCTGATGTTTATTTGGGCTGTATACAAATATATGTGTACATATATATATATACATATATATATACATATATATATATATATATGTTCAGGTATAACATAAAAACACAAAATTGTCAGTGTTTTATTTGTTCATTCTGGGCTACTGTGAAATCATGGTGGCAGTATAACATGGCTGACTCCATTTATTATAAGAGGCTCATAATGTCTCATAAATGTTTTTTTGTTTGTTTGTTTGTTTGATAGAGCCTCCCTGATTCCACACCCTGAACCTTTCAATATTTTGTTGCATTTCTATGATATTTTTTTTGTTTAGGTCTAAAAAACTCCAAAACAATCAAATTATCTTTTTTACATAATGAATATCATTGTTTGTCCCAAGAACAGCATTATTAAAACAAGTCAATCTTGAGTAACAGTATTTGCTGTTAGTGTTTTTAACATGGTTATCAAGAGCATCATGGATTTAACCAATGAATGCGGTTGATGAAAGTTTGCAATTGAAATGTCAAAAGTAATTCAAAAGTTGGTAGAAATCACAGGGTGTTTATATCTTCTTCATGGGAGAAGAATATTTGTTAAATATTTGGATAATTATGTCATTGAAATAGCACAAATGTGTTAGTTTGAAAGGTCTAAAATGACTGTAGCGGACTGATATAGATGTAGATGTGAGGTTTGTGATATTGGTCTCGGTATTGAACACAAAAAAGATTATTATTATTACAATATGGAAGTCATCATTTCACATTGATAGATTGTACAAGGAGGTTTTGAAGGTGGAAAACTTAGATGGCAGTTAGAATTGCACAAAAGTGTAAAATACAACCAAACAAATATGGCATATATGTGGAAAAGGTGTGTAATTTAGCTTTATTATATTCTATGACATTTCTGAATAGTTGACTCCTATGAAATGTCACTGTAATTACAGGATGTATTTGCTACGTTCACCAGCCTCTCTGAATTCCTCTCATCGAGGTGAAAATAACCCATTGCTGGAAATGTACAAATAAAAACAAGAACGTGCTGTAAATGATTGAAAACAGCTGGACTGAGTTGTGGAAAGACACACATGTGGAAATAAGGATCCTGCGTGAGATAAGCTGCTGACTGAGAGCTGACTGCTGACATGGGAAAGCATTAGTGGCTGTGTGGGCTTTGAAATGATGACGCTCAGAGCTCGTCCCCCTCGAGAATAATGGGCTGAAATGTGGAGAGAGGGCTGAGCGCAGGAACGCACCACACAGAGAGACACTGCTTTTTTCTGGAGAAGCACACAGGATTGCTGCTGCCAGCGCTGTCTGCCACCCGTGCCATCTGTGAGCACAGAATGAATTTCTTTTTCAATTTGAGTGGGTCAGTTGAGAAGCAGATAGAAGATGACAGAACTGTGGCAGGTATGTTTTAATTGAAATAACAACAATAATAATAATAATGTGTGTCGTCTGGTAAATATTGTGAGTCTCCAAAAAGTTACCAAGACCTGTGCATGTTGTGTTAATATCATAACTATGTTGGCTACTGAGAAATGAATAAATGACATATGATTTCAGAATTGTTTTTGGTATAATTCCAGATAATTGTGGTGTGCAGATGTGTGTGTGTGTGTGTGTGTGTGGGGTTGCACATTCCTCCTCTTACCACTGCATTAGGACAAACATACACCTGTTTTCACCCTAGGACATTTAAATAAGGGATCTAGCTGTCCTTAAATAAAACTCTAAAAATCACATCACAGAAGAAAGTATGCATGAATTGGATGAATTGGACAAAACCATAAGAATGCAGAATCACAATACACCAATGTGTTATGAGCTTGTCTTACATCCCATCACAAGGCTTTGTTTTTAAATGATACATGTTTCCCTGTCAGCTCCTGGCGCGTGAGACACTGAATTATGTTAAGGTTCTCCGGTAGATGGCGAAGAGAGCTGGAGGTGAGTTCAGGTTGAGAAACAGGCAGACGCACTCCTCCTCCTCCTCCTCCTGCTGCTGCTCCTGCGGCTGCCCCTTCATGGTGGAGGAGAAGATGCTGGAGAAGATGCTGATGCTGACAGTTGACCGTAGACAACCCACAGCGAATATGGACATATATGGCGTATAGGACGACTATAAGAAGCGCTCCTCCACGTGACATTCAGGTCAGACGTTGTGATGTAAGAGCACCTGAAAACAAAATACGGATATACGACTTGTACATTCAGTAGACGCAAGTGTAAAGTCAGACCAGTTATGCACTAAAAAAAATTACGTTAAAATACATTCTGCTAAAGAATGGAGTTCGTGAAAAGGCTCAAACTACAAGCTGTCATATGTCGGTCGCGTGTATCGATAATGAAATCAACAATGCAGGTGTGCGATGAATTACTGTTTTCGAAAGAGTGTCAGCCAATCAGAGCCGAGAACTGCGACGATTTAAAGTTAAATCAACCTTCGTGCTAGCTAACAGGCGGTATTGTTAGCTTTCTCAAGCCTGGACTAACTGAAGGTTTTAAGGCTAATATCCGCTGGACGTCCTTCATTTGTCAAATGACCGCACAGCTTTACTTTACGGTTTACCTTTGGACAAGCCGTTTACCAGCGATGACAGAGCTGTACTTTATGGAGAAACACTCAGTCAATATTAGGAGGTTTTGCTGCTAAAACCAAACCCCGTGTTGACCACGATGTGACCTTAGGAAACGCAGGCAGGTAAGTCACGTTAGCAAGACTCCACTTGACTAAGTATGTCTGTAACTCTAAGTAACTCATCAAAATGCTACTTGAATTGAGCATGCAAATGTGTTTGAGTCGTGTGACACACTCACAGCATAATAGTCATGTTGTGTAACGTCACCGTCCGTGTTTACGTGTATACTACAACACAATTGTAAATATTAACATTTCCCAGCTAACAATTTCTGGTATGTTCTGGCAATGTTACCTGAAAGTTTGCTCTAGTCCCACATTCGGTTCCCCTAACGTTACTTACTCACAACCTTCATCAACCTTTGTAGAACATTATTTTGGTACATTAACATATGACAGCATTAAGTACATATTACTATTTTTAACTGTCTGCACATTAGCACTCATAATTGCAGTCATTGATTAATTAACAGGCAAACTTGATGAGGTTTAAAAAGTTTTATTTCAATATAAACAATTACACACACGTGTGTGTGTATGTATATATATATATATGTATATGTATGTATGTATGTATGTATGTATATATATATATATATATATATATATGAATATTTTCAATTCATCTATGGTACTGTAGCCTATCGATACTGCTGTGCATAGTGATGTAGTGCTGCTCATGTAGATTCTATTGATACCTAATTAATTTATACTATTTATGAAGAGTAATTGTTTGAGGGGAGGTGTTGAGTGTATGTGGTAATATCTATAATAATAATAATAATAATAAGCATGTGCTTCATGTGCTTTTCTTGGTTGCATTGTTATTTAATGTATTTTTGTTATAATGTTTGAAATTTAACATTCATTCATTTGCAGGCTTTTTTTTGCTAGATTTGTCTAGTGTCCCGCAAATATGTGGAAAATTTAACAGCAGATGTTTTGGGTTATCAATGTACATGTACATTATCTAATTATAAACTTGTATTTGAATGTGTTTTCCAAAGATGTTTAACCTTTGTCCAAGTCAATATTTGGCAACCACGATGAAAACTTACAAGTTCCTGATAGTGTTCAGGTGAAACATTGTCAGAACACAAGTAATTGCATTTGTAAATTCCAGTTCTTTATTTGTTTAGAGTCACATTGGTCTGTATCTATAGTTTTCTGTCTCTTAAGTGCAGAGCAGATTACCAGGAGCAACTTTGCTCCCTATGATTGTGGTCCCATTGACTTGTTCATTAAGATAGTTCTCAAAGACTGTGGGCAGGAGACACAGTTTGTTTTACTTGCATAGTGGTGGACATTATCATGTCTCCCTACTCTGCTGTGCACTTATGAGCTCATCACCCTCTCTTCTCTGTCTGTACTTCTTAGGGTCTGCACATTGTTATTTTGGGGAGAGTGTGTCTCTAGTGCTTGTTAGTGCACTCTAAGCTGCCTACGCTGTGCTGTATGAGGACCGAGCACAACTACATAGCTCTGCATTTCCCAGTTATTGTTCCTTTTGGGGACTCAGTCAGTCAGTCATCATCTACCACTTTATCCTCCACCAGAGGGTCGCGGGGGGTGCTGTGCCAATCTCAGCTACATCGGGCGATAGGCAGGGTACACCCTGGACAGTTCGCCAGTCCATCACAGGGCCACACACGGATAGAGACAAACAACCATTCACTCTCACACTCACTCCTATGGTCAATTTAGAGTCCCCAATTTACCTAATCCCCTTTTGGGGACTCTTTACATGGAAATCAATGCAGTCAACACTGCGCACAGGAATATCATGCAATTGAAATGAAACTAGATGGAAGTGCATTGTAATACAAATGCCATTTTCTTCTCCTTCCTTTTACATCATGTGAAGCCAAGTACTGTGGAGATCTCCATTTACAACAGTGATTGCAATTGCATTACATCCTCAATCAGTCTTTAAGAGAGTTTAAACTTTCCCTCTGTCTTTTTTTCTCCCCCTCTCCATCTCTTTGTCTTTAATGTATCTCTCATTTATCCTCTACAAGAGGCAGCCATGAGCCCCCCACGCCAATCATCAAGTTCCCATGGAGACAGGTAATTTCCTGAAGCACTTTATTGACCTACATGTGCAGTACATGCGCCACATGTTCTGTGTATATAATCATTAAGTGTGGAGGTGCATTGCTGTGTTGGGTCTCCTTTGATGATGGAAAAATGCCAGTTTTTTTTTTAAAGCATGACGCATGTGAAACAGTGCCATTAAAATAAATGGCTCAGACCTTCATATATGACTTGCTTTGACTCAGAAAAACAGGCCCCTGCTTCACATTTCAATAGCAAAACACATCTGTTTATATTTAAGTTGTATGTCATGTAAGACTTCAGGTAACCAGAAAGATGGTGATACTATGGTGACTCCAATATCTTTAATGTATTGGTTAAATCTGATTAACTATCCGTTCCTTGATAATATATTTACTTTTAGTCCACAGTTGTCCACCAATCTTGTGAAAAAAGTTTTTTAATCAAAGTTATCCAAGTTTTGAATATTCCCTACCTCTTTAAACAACCAAATTGCTATCTTGTGGTGAAGTAGAGTGAGGTCTAAAATTCACTTATTGGTATTATTTACAGCTGCAGTGCCTAACTGTAATGTAAACAAATATATGTTACTTTTGAACAATTGTCAAATGAGTTATCAGTTACACATGACTTAATCTGTGTTGTTTTTTTTTGTGTCTGTTGACATGTATAACTTTTACTTTGTGACTGACAAAGGGAAGAGTATCAGCAACACCAGTGACTGAGAAACTATGAGAAAAATACCTTGAGTGTATTGCAGCATGTAGTACTTACTGTACTGCCTATACAAGATTATTTCAAGTCCACCAGATAGAAAGTACAATCTGAGTCCATACATTAGGGCAAATCAATTTGGTTTTATACCATCCCCCGTCAGTCAAATATTACATCATTCTCGGAAAATGACCTGGCTCTCTCGCCCATCCCTGATTTCTGGGAACAAAGTTGTAAAAGCACCTTTTCCATTACCACTGACAGCAACTTTTAAGTTATTCACAGAACTCACATCACTCAAAGCAAAATGTTTAAAATGGGACAAGCCTACACAGAGATCTGTTCACTGAGATAGCACAGATAACTATCTTCTTGCCCTTGTCAACCAGTTCCCTCTTTCTAGATCATGGTTACTGAGACACTCTCCACCATCCTGAGCAGCAGAATGCCAGCATTGCCACCACTCTGTCTCCTTGGTGATATCTCCAAAGTCCATGTCCCATCCAAATTCATAAATCCTATGCTTATTTCTCTAACTGTCGCTAAGAAAGTATTCCTCCAGAACTGGAAATCAAGGAATTCATGTCACACCACTCACTTAACTAACCTAATTTCAGACTACATTGTAATGGAAAAAGTAACGCTCATAAAACCAACCTTATGTCAACCTTTGAAGAAAACTGGGAGCCTTTACCCTTCTTCTCCCTTTCTCTAAAACCCGCCTCCCCTCACCCCTTGACCACTAACTCTCATACTCTCTGCTCATTATTCTCCCTCCACCTTCACACATACACATAGACATATAGCATACACAGGCTTGCATAAAATTTGACCAACCTCAACATTCCCAACTGTAACTATCTGGTGTCAATCATAACTCACCCCACACAATTCTAATAGCATGGCTGTACATGACTGTATCTGGTCATGTTTATGAAACTGTCCTGTCAGCCATGTGCTGTATGTCCTGTGCTACTGGCAGATGCACTAAACTTGTTCTCTTTATTTTTAACAACTCTTCAGAGGACACAATACACCAATTTTGATCATTTTAAAGCAGGATATTGGAGCTTCTTACATTCTGTTGGTTAAAGTGTCATTTCTCCCTATCTGACAATCTGCCATGTTGTTGTTTGTGCTGTCTGTGCTCACATGGCATATACCCCTAGAGAAAACAAGACAAAATGCTGTCAGGCAGCTCGAACCTTGAGCCTTCATGAAGGCTTAAAGGAATACTTCACCAATTTGCATGTGGCTTTGTATTGCTAGAATAGCAGTAGTATTTTACAAAGAATTGTGTTTCCCTCCCTCAGTGTTCCACTGAGTTGTAAAAAAAAAATCAAATTTTGCCCTACACTGAGTCAAATAATGGAAATCGTATCATTTGACTCAGCGTAGGGCAAACTACAACGCCAGTTCCTCACTTTTTAGACTCACCCGTAGGGGGACGAAACTCCATTCCCAGAATGTAAACATGGTGTCCGGCATCTTTGCTAACAGTTATGCTAACCGGCTCTTGCTCTGCAGCGTAAACTGAGAACAACAGTGATCGAATTTAGTTTTCAAACTGATATGGCTGCAAGGGAAAAGACCTGCATTTCGGTGAAAACTAGAAGCCGGCAGGTGGCATTTTCTTGCCTGTCTCGGCCAAGAAGGCACTTGCTTCAAATATTATTTCACATTTCTACTACATGGATGACCCAATTTTCCAGACATTCATCTTTCCAATGGTGAAGTATGCCTTTAAATGGTTCACTTTCTACATAGACATAGAGATTTATATGGCTTTAAAATCCTTGCGATTCAAAGTGCACCCCATTTATGAAGTCTAAGCCAATCATCTCAACAATTTGTCACCTTGCATTCACCTTTTTTCCATTAGCTTGGCCATTATGTTGAAATATTGTAATGTAACTAGAGTACACCAGTGCAGAAGCTGCCATATTTTGATGCATGGCTGCTGATCTCCTTCTCGTCTTGTAGGCCATCCATGGACACCCTGCAGAAGAACAACAGCAGCAACTCTGGTGTTATTCTGGACATTTCTGCTCTCAAGATGGCAGACGTGGACTCCGAGGTGCCTCCTCTCCCACCTCGCTACCGCTTCAGGGACTTGCTTCTTGGGGACCAGACATTTCAGAACGATGACAGGTAGCATGAAAACTATGTTCCTGTTCAGTACTAGAGGCTGCCAAGGGATTTTCCCTGGAGACGCCTTTTTGTTTGTCTCTGTGTATACATCCACTTCACGTTTGAATATTTATGTGTTTAACATTGTTCACACATTACAGAAGCTGTTGCATGCTGCATTGCTCTCATCATAGCTGCCTCTTCTACTTCAGTTACTGTCGCTTATAGTGACTTCTCTCAAACCTCCCCTGGAGAATGTGGCAGGAATTGTAGTTTTCTGTTGATTTGATGTGTAGGTGGAAGCACCTACTGAAATAGAAAAGATGCACAGAGAGATTTTGTTGTAGAGTTTTTCCAGACTATTTGGACTGCTGTCAACCACGACAAGTGGCATCCTTCCTTTCCTTCTCATTATTTCAATGTGACTTTTGCAGTAAATCTGTCCTCCATGATTTAGTGGAACTGACACCATAATGTTAACTGTGTTTGCACTGAGATGAGCTCACAAATGTAAACTACCTCATTAGTAGTCATGATGTAAGTTATACTTTATTAAAGCTAGGGTCTGCAAATCTGGAATATTTAGCTACTAAGCCACCGCACAAAATGCAACAGATAGATCCCACCCCTTTCTACTAGCCTCTGTCAGAGTGACGTCCCAAAACACTGGAAGTCATTGTCTGTAGAGGAACTATGAGTATCCAAGTTTTTTCTATGGACTCTCACCAAATTCTGGCTATTGTCTCTGCCTCAGTGAAAAATTCCATGACATGGAGTTTGCATGCCTTTCATTTTCAAACTGACATTTATTTATTAAATTATTATTATTTCTTTTTTAAATTTAAAAAATGTGGACATTAAGAGGATTTCAATGCGTTTTTCAAACACGCTCTGATCAGTGCATGTAATTGCCCCTCCCTTGGCCCATCACTGGCATCATAGGCAATTTAGCGCTGGAGTGCTCAGGAGTCTCCAAAGAGGTCAATTACTGCTGCGGTTTGAGAAGCAGATGGACAGATGCTGTTAGTTGCATGAGAGGCTGAGAATTCTGTACAGTGGAGCTCTCCATGGTGCTGAAATAAAGCCATTTCACTGAACTTTCAGCAACACAGTGCTATCTAACTTGCTAAGACCACTTAGAGACTAGGGGTGGGAATCTTTAGGTGCCTCACGATACAATTATGATTCAGGGGCCACAAATCGATTATGAAAGATTACCGATGCATCTTGATACACTTTCAATCAATCTTTGTCTCACTGTGTAATCACTCACCACTTACCCACCACTATTTTCAGCATTTGTAATGAGATGAGTTTAATTAATTTCCGTTATCATTTATTAAAATAAATGAAATGTGTAAACTGGAAATTTACAACTGCATTGTGAAGAAGTAACATCTTGAATCATAATTCACATATTTAAGACAAAGTGTAAAATGAATGAGTGTATCATTATCCCCCATGTGGCTCATTGCTCTTGTTTGGAGCACATGTGACATTAGCCTCCAGTCATCTATGATAGTGCACAGTATGTTACTTACTGTGATAGTACACAGTTATGGTTACATATGATACAGTGGCAACAGATGTCCAAGCATCACATGTAATTTCTATTCTATCCATGTTCACCCGTTAGGCTGTGACTTCTGTTTTGGTTTTGTTGTTTAGTGTTGCGATCGGTGTGTCAGTAAAATAGTACCATTGTATCTAGGCTCCACCCATAAAGACTACTGTTGTTGTTGGTTTTTCCATTTGCTTTTAGTTATCATGACTAAGGTTGTTGTGGCTTATTTTCATTATCGATTAATTTCTTGATAGATCAATGTTTTTTGGTCCACAAATTGTCAGAAAATATTGAAAATTGTTCATTAGCGTTTCTTAAGAAGCTGAAACTTAGAGACCTTATTTGAATAAATAACTATTTAATTGATTATCAAAATGCTACAATAGAGAACGCTTCTGTTTAAAGAATCTGGAAAAAGAAAACACGGTTGTCCACGGTTGCTCCACTCAAAAGGTAATTTTACAACAATGTTTAAGACACTCCTGGTTTTATCTTGACATGCAGGCACATCTGTATTTGTTTCAATTAGTTGAGGCTTTGAAATGACCATGGTGTCTTCTTTTGTTAGCCTGAAAACCTTTTCTCTTGTTGCTCCACCATTACCAAGCAGTTACATTTAAAAGCTTATCTAGCTGATCCGCATTGCAGTTTGCTTGTGTAACTGATTTATAATTCAATCAGTAACCTAATTCTGGCAGACTTGTGTATGCTATCGCTCAACCCCAGGCTGTTGATTTGATAAGTGTTGGGATGAGGGCTGTTATGTTTTTCTAAATTTGTGATTAGGTGATTGATCCCTGTCTTGTATAAATTGAAAACAAACATCATCCTTCATGTTCCACATGTTGTGCCACAGGTTTTATTTGAAATTGAATGACATTTTGCCACCACTGTTCTTTCATAACTCTTTGTTTTTACTGTTTCCTTTGCTCTCGGTCTCTGGGGTTTCCTGTAGCAGAAAGCAGTCCATGCAGTTTGTTTTATCAATACAAATTGAGATGCTGCAGTATTCGACCATTGTCCACTAAACTCCAGTCTGTGTACCATCCCGAAGAATTGCAGTGATTGCAATTTATAGTGTTCATCTAAGCTCCATCGTGTCAGTTCAAAGAAAAATGGTGTGAGCTACTCATTATATTATAAGCTACACATTATTATGTGGAAATAAAGTCAACAGTAAACACAGTAGGGTTACATTTATTGTTAAATAAAGTGTCTATGTGTGTGTCTGTGTTTCACCCAGTTGTTTAGTCTTTTGAATTGGTTTTAATAACACATTTAATAACATTAATAACATTATGCGGGCTTGTTACGGATGTTATTGATAGGATTTTATTGACACTGATGATAATTCATACTCTTCATGGACCCTGTTTGTTTATTTATTTATTTATTTTTTTCAAAACAAACATGGTAGATTTTCACACACAGTGTATATTTTGGGTAGAGGATGCAAAAGCAGAACACCGTCTTATTGATGGCATCCCCTGCGAGTGCACAGTAACTGCTAGTTTCTGAGCATCTGGAGTGGAAGTGGAAATGGACAATGTGGGCTTTGGGGGTGCTCTATTTCATGGTTGATTGTCTGCATGCTCGCGGTTTATGATGTTGATTATTTCCTGTACTAATGCCTTGTCGAGTGTACAGCCTCAAAACAAATTAACCCCTAGAGGCAGAGCCAGACCACCCCCCATCTCCCGCCCACTGCTCTTAAGGGCTTTTGCATCTGTTTTCTAACGTCTGTCACAATGGGCTATAAAAGACAGTTGATTGAAGAAATTGGGCAGTGATAACCCACTAAATATAATAACATTGCTGGGGAGGGGGGGCACAAGAACACTCACTGTGCTTAGAGAGTATTACATAGTGAACAATAATCAGAATTAGATTTTTTTTAAATAACTATCTATAGACTAATGTGGAGTTCCACCATCTAGTCGCTCTTCCATTACTGTGGTGAAGGTTCACACTGACAGGAGCATGAATAATTAAATGAACAGTATTAGAAAGTGGCCCCCTTTTGCTAATAGGAGTATGTTATGAATGGCAATCGTTATGGTGTCCATGTTTGTAAGTTAGACTGCAACAATAGCCACACAATACAGAAGAACAGGCACTTTGTTACCTGCCACATGGGTGTAAATTGATATTACAAAGCAGATATATGAATTAAAGAAAGGTGAAGATATTGGTTTTCTGCTTGTCCAGGGAACCGTTATAAAGGGTGCAGACACTATTCAGTAAGTAAAGGCTTGTGCATGTCACTTTAATTATTTTTTACAAAGGTCAATTGAATCACTACTCTTGAAACAGCCAAAAAGGTTAAAGGTTCTTCCTGACATCCTAGACATTTTCTAAAAGCAACTCTAAAGCATGCTGAACACAAATACAAATTATGTGGGCTTTGAAATGACCATGGTGTCTTTTTTTGTTAGCCTGAAAACCCTTTCTCTTAAAAGCAACTCTAAAGCATGCTGAACACAAATACAAATTATCTGGGCTAGGTACTGTATACTGGAAAAAAAGATGAAGATGTGCATCAGTGGTAGGTCATGAACTGATCTTTAACAGAAACAAAAAACATCAACATCAGTAGAAGCCAGAGTCTTATGTTAAATACATGTATTGTATTAGCCCACAATTACGTAGTTGTGCATATTGCAATATTGTGATTTGCAAATCAATTTCTTTTAAATCAATTATGAAGTTGGTAGATTACCCAACAACACAGAAATGTTGCATTGTAGTTAAAATAACATGCTTAAATCAAAATTTGGGATACTGATTCACCTTCACTACATCTCAAGGAAAGCTAGATAAACAAGTGTTGGGTGTTGTTAGAAGAGGACAATGACAAAGTGAGTTTCTCTCAATATGTTTTTTGGGTTTGTTATTACAATGTGTTTCCTTCCAACAGTATTAAGGCAATAATCCATTCTGTGATGTTAAAAGTATGTGTGGCATTGTATTTCCGCTTGTCTCTTCATCTGTGATGAGGTTGTGGGTGTACATTTGGGGAAGGGGGGGTCGTCCTACTGTGCTGTCATTATCTCCAGGGTTTGGTGTCAAGGGGCCTTAATGATGGCTTGACTGTATGGGTGGTGAAGAGGAACAATCATGTTGAAACCATGACAAGGGACTAGTCTGTGTTACTCTTGTCTGCACTGGTGTATGGGCTCTCACTGTGGACACATTGTCGTGTTCTGTGAACACTTATACTTGTGAATGTGTGCATGTATTTCCCACTCTGTCAATCTACCGAGAGGCAACATCCTCAATCAGTGTCAGAAATGGAAATAAGCCACTACATGATTTTTCATGCATGCCATCAGAGAATAGAACAAGCAGGAGGGAAGTGATTGCTGTAGTTCTCTCTACGTTTCCTCTATCATGTTTCTTGGGGTTTTTCCTTTTCTCTAATCAGAGATAATGCTGATGGGAGTAATGGTGACAGCATGAACAGTGTTAATTAGTCACTAAACTCACCTCCTCGTGAGTCAAGTAGCGGCATTGTGACATTTAACAGCTTCATGTAGTCATCTATTTGTGTGTTGATTCTAATAATTTGAATAAACCCCAGCTGGAATTTCTGAAGCTACATTGTTTCCCAGACAATTTAATTAGTATAAATCAAAAACATGTCATGTTTTTATATGAGCAGTGGGGTTGAGTCCCTAGGAGGGCGTATGGCTATGTTCATATTACAAATCCAATCTCTCAAGTGGAAGAAAGTGTCCCAAGATCATAATGGTGCACTGAAAGTGGCAGCAGATGTTTTCTGACTGATGCTGTGGTATAAGTGAGTGCTGGGATTTGACACATGGGTGATTTTCATGTAGCAAACAAAGACATGAGGGAGGTGAAGAGCAGAAGGGACACACAAACCCAGAGAAAGGACAGTGGACACAAGGGGATGCTGGTCAAAGTTGTCCATCATCATATACCATGAAGGCAATTGTCACCATTGCTGAATAACTCCATTCAGTAACAGAAGAAATCCCATCTTGAATCCAGAAATGAGAGTGTGGTCTCCTCTTCATAATACATGTACCAGATTATTTAAGGCAGCAAAACGATTGAATAAAAGAGCTTCTGTCGTTTTTGTCAGGCTTCCTTCTTCTTACGAACGATAGGTGATGAGTTGATGGTGTCCTCTGACACAGGACTTATACCGAACAAAGGGATTTTATTTGGTTATAAATCAGGCATCAGACCAAGCTCTGGAGAATGTATTCCTGCTGAATCTCTGAACAATTCTGCCCACAGAAAAGCAAAACTTAACTTGTATAGAATATCTAGCATTTTAATTGTAGGCATCGCATGTTCCGACACACTTCCTAACACACCATATCCAGGACAGATCCTCAAGCTTCCTGTCTTATACAGGATGCTTGTTGTAAAGCGTATGGTCTGACTGTCATGTGTCCAAGAGACCCTCTTGACTCCTTTTTACTTATTAATGTCCATCGCTAATACCTTCAAGGATTAAACATTAGCTGTGTTAATGTGTTCTTCTAAGTTCATATACTTCACTTCCCATTACAAAAAGGCTTTTTGGTAGACATGAGATGTGGAAGGGACTGTGGGCTGTTAGTGAGTTGCAATCGTTGACTCAGCTTGTTTTTGTATGCAAGGAATGTTTCAGTGTTGATCACTGAGGAGGTTGTACCAGGTGCTAAATTGTCCACAAAGGTCTCCTCTGCCCCAAAACTGTTGTAGCAGGCAATTAAAAATGGTCAAAACATTAAACAATTAGGACTACAGGGCATCGGGGGGGAAGACATGGTGATTTGCACTAAGGCTGTCATTTGTTATCTGATATTTGGATTTCCATTGGGATTCTGAGTACAAGGAACTCTTAACTTTAATATTCCGTTTTAAGTAATTACTGCCAGGTCCAGCAGATGGCCCTGTAAGGGCAAGTTGGCCTTAGATCGGCTTTAAATGCACTCTGGTTGCATCTCAAAAATAACACTTTCATTTTATGCTGTTTTGCTGTGAAAATGGAGGCACAGGCAGGCTATATCACCCTCCTGAGCAGACACTCTAATAAAAAAATAATGAACAAATCTGTGGACTTGGCTGTTTGCTCCTCCAAAGTGAGGCAGCAGAAGAGACATCACAAATGTGCAGCACATCAGGCGATCAACCTCACTTGACTTTTGGTTATGGAAGGTTATCAAATATTTAAAAATATTTAAAATGCCTTTATAGCATCATTAATGGTTCTTGTAACATTATTTTACAGATGAATTTTGTTTGTCTGTGATGGATTTCTGCTGTTCCCAATCCTGAGAAGAGATCTGTGTGCGTCTCTGTCAGAGCCTGTCAGTGCAGGGGGTGGGGCTACCTGCTGCTGCCTGTCTGTCACACACACACACACGCACACAGGCATCGGAGCCTCATACACAGACACAGACCTGCTTCGACTGAGTTGCAACAGAGGAAAAAAAATTAAGTTTGGTTATATTACACCAGAATTGATACTGATGTTAGTCATTGCAACATGACTTTTGCTTGTAAAGGTTGTTTGAACAATCCTATCAAACATTATGAACATTATGTGTTCGACAGCCTAACTTGTAGAACATCTCCCTGTCGCCTTCCAGCTTAGCTATGTTATTCTAGCAGCAACCCACGATGAGTCAGTTAAATTATGTAAATATGAGTTCATAGTAACCATTAGTCGGTTGAAAGATTAGCTATCTGTTCATAATTTCTGTTTGAAATTGTTCAGTGTGCACTCTGTGAGAGAAATGAGCAGCAGCTTCAGGGTGCATTGAGCATTGTCATCGCGATGTGTGATAGTCACATCGCGGGTCAGGTCAGGTGTGTTGTTTTCGCTCTTTAAAATATTTGTTTTGCTTCAGAAAAGCATCTCTGAACTGGCTCTCTCTCTCTCTCTCTCTTTCTCATGCGCTCTCCCTCAGCTCACAGTCAGCCCCTCCCCCTTATGTACATGCTGTCCCTCACACACCACGCCGAAGATGCACAATAAACAAGAGGGAGAGACTGTGGCCACATCCAGACAGAAACGGCACAAAATATAAACAATCTTTTTCTTTGCCGCTTTAAAAAAATTCCCCATAAACACGGTGTCATTTCAGGAAATATGTACATGCCAGGAATGGAAGTTGTGCTGAAACATTCCACCAAAAATAGAGAAGAAGGGAAATAATGTCTGTTTGTTTACGTTAAGTGCGGTTTCTGTGTGAATGTATAGCGACTTTACAGACTTACCCCGGAGACTTTTTTTTCTTCAAAAAAAAACGAATAGCGACAAATCTAGTGACTTTTTGTCATAAACCTTAATACTTTCTGAGTAGGAAAAGTGTGAAAATGAGAGTTAGATCCATTTAACTGTATTTCTTGTGAGAGTAGGACACACACACAGACACACACATAAACACAAACATAAACAGTGCACATAAACAGACGAGCTGTGGATGTGTAGTGCAGCCGACTTTGTGTGTGGAACAATCACTGATCTGTATTGTTTTCTGCTCTCTTTATTTTACATTTTAACCCTTTTTTTTTACCATCTTGTTTGTTCACAGATGAGCCCCTTTATTTTAGGGTATGACATGTTTTATCATTGACCTTGGTGAATCAATCTAATTCTTTCCAAATAGAGCCAAATCATCTGGTGAGAATTCTTGTATTTTTAATATCGCAATATGTGTCGCAAAAATGCCATCCCTACTACTATTACTATTAAAACTTAAGCTGATAATGGACAATTATGCTATTTGTAAAGTGATCAGTGTCAGTGTGATGTGACCAATAAAGGGAGTGAAAAGTTTTTGTGAAATCAACCTTTAAATCTTTAATGATTTAGACACAATAATATTTCTGTGGAATGAAGCTTTAAAGGCCACATAGACCGGAAGCTCCAATTAACGCTGCGTTTGTGTGTGTATCTGCGTCATTACCTCGTTTATGAAACCCTAAAGCTTCAGAACAAACAGTAAAGCCACTGCTGAGAAAATAGTGTTGTATTGTTTTCCTGGGCTCTGCGAAGCGGATCGGCACTTCCGTAGTTTGATGTCGTCATCAGAAATCCTCACCACTCCTCTCACCACCGCCTCCCGGTGCGGGCACTAGTCCGGGCACATCCGGTTGCGTACATTCAACCGCAGAAGAAGAAGAACTACTCTCGTTGTAGCTGCTGAGATGCAGAGCATCCACCGTGCCAGAGGGGGAGCTGTGTATCTGAGAGCTGGCCTATCTATTACGTCACTTCCAGGTACCTGGCCAATCACAGGACAGTAGGAAAGCTCTCGTTGGCTGGCCAATCACAACACAGTCCTGGTTCTGGGGGTGTGGTTTTGGTCTGAAACAGCGCGGCTGACGAGAGCGTCAGTGAGGAGATATTTTGATCGGCTCGTTTGCAGCGATTACGAGGTTTTTAATCATTTAATCATTTTAATCAAGTTAATATATGTAAGTAGACCTCCATAACTAACATATATGTGTGATACAAGCATTCTATGTCGCCTTTAAAACTTAAGTATTGTGAGTGAGTGCTATTGAGAGCTCTGGAGTGCTCCCTTGCTTCGCGTTGCTAAGCAGGCATGCTAATTATTGTCCTCATCCATCCTTCATCTAAGGCTTATCATTTTCTGAGGGTCACATGAGGAGCTGGAATCAATTCCAGATGGCTTTGCGACAAGAGGCGTGTTACACCCTGGATGAAGTGGTGAAGATGATAATAATGATAATAATTGTTATTCATGTGACATTCTCAAATACACCTGTTACACAACTGTTGGTCTCAATTGGTCTTGATCTTCTTATCTCCTTTCTATTCTCTTTCCCACCGTCCTCCTCTCCCTTCTTGGACTGTGGGAGGAAACTGGAGAAAACTCACACTCACATGGGGAGAAAATGCCTACTTCACCAGTAACGTCCTCGTTAGGACCAGGTCACAAACTCGGGTCTTTTTGCTTTCTCTGTAGCCTGAATTGGATTTAACATTGCAAAATTAGCATTGTAGCTATCAATCAGTCGAGCACCTTTCAGACAAATCAAATACAATTCAATTTATAAAAGTAAGACACTAGATTCAAGCCAGACTTATAGATAGCTAGCAAATAATTGCCCAAACCAATGTTGTTACTTTATTTGGTTATATGTGTTATTCTATGATAGATTTGTAATGGCCCTTTTCCATTATGGTCCCAGCTCGCCTCGCCACGGCATGGCACGGTTTAGGTTGGTTTTCCACTACAAAAATAGTACCTACTCAACGTGGGCAGAGTCATCATTGCGCGGCTGCATGAAACTGTGGTGACTTTGTGTTTCACGCGACACATAACCAAACGAGTGGCTAGCGACTTGTAAAGCAGTTGTTTTCAGTGTAACTGAATCATTAGAATCATTTAGATTTTTTCAGTTCTTCATCCATGACCGGAGCACAAACTCTGTCTGACACAGTCACTGGACTGAAATACAACGGCAGGGTTTGTGATGCAGCTCCAGGCTGCTGATCGCAAGCTTTGACTCATATTGACTCTATATAGAAATTTTAGATATTTCCCTGATAATTGTTGGAGATTGACCCTCGTTTTTAGGATTGTTAAATCTTTTTAACTGATACAGTTCGGCATTGTTGATTCTTGTGTCAGATGTCTCTTCCTGTGACGGCACTCTGAACAATCAGTGGCCGGCAGTCTGACGATGTCACGCATAGTACCTACTCAGTACTATGGGCAGCCTGTGGCCAAGTGGAAAGGGAACTGGACTTGTAACTGGAGGGTCGCCGTTTCAAGTCCCCACCAGGTCAAAAGCGCTCAGTAGTTCCTGAGCAAGGTACCCAACCCCCATTGCTCCCCGGGCACCACTCAGTGTTGCTCCTAATTCTGGGATGGGTCAAATGCAGAGATTTAATCATTTCCCTAAGTTAATAAAGTATAAGATTTAGATTTACTCAGCTCGCTTGGAACCTCGCCCGAGCAGATACTGAAAAAAGTACCTTGTGTACCACGTATTATGCTAGTGGAAACGCAACTTAACTCTGACGTGCCGAGGCGAGCCGATGAAAACACACCATAAGATTACTTAATGGTTAATATGTAACCATAAACTGCTTTTAAACTACATTTCTGGTAGTCATACAGTCACACTGTAGCAGCTGAAAATGTCTTGGAAACACCCTGGGGAATGATGTGGGAGCCCTGACACATTCATCCATATATTATTCCTTTTAAAACCAAAATACTTTTTGGTTAAATTGTAGCAGCTACAGCAAATCATCCTATACCTCTCTTTACTTCTACTGGTCTAAGCCAAAAGAGACAACACAAACGATTGTCTCATAATTCTCTAAATAAATATTTTATTCTTTTATAACATTATAGGGAGTTTAATAATGGTTCCATGTTATAGTCAAATGGATGACAATCCACAATATGCTTAAAGGCATGACTATTTAGCCTGTTTAGCAGCTCCACCTCCCTCCCACCCTCTATCCAATATAGTCTTTTTTGTTAACAACATCATGTGGGTTCCAACTTGTACTAGACACATTGTTTTAGAGAAAGGATACAGTGCGTCTTTAATTGCATGAAGTGCAGCACACGCTCATTAAGATCTGTCTCTGGACCACATTTGTACGTCCAAATTATTAGAATAAATGATAAATCCTCCATGTCAGTTAAACGAGAAAAACAACTACTCAGACATCACAAGACCGTTCACATATCAAGTTGTGCCCGTGAAGTTTCCCAGTGTCATATCACCTAAAAGCCTGAAATGAAAGGCCAAATGTGTTTTTATTGATTCTGCTTCACAATCAGAGCTTGCAGTTTCCACCATAGGTGTCATTAGTCACCAGCACTATCAGCAGAGTGAGTGGGCTACACTTAATGATTGTTAGATTTGTTCCCATGAGCAGCAGAATGACATGCTGTCAGTTAAAGGATTACTGCTGGTGCCACTGGTGTGAATTAGAGGCTCCAAACATGTTTTCCACATCCTGTCTCTTTTATCACATGAGGGAAAACGTTTCTCAAAGGATTTGTGCAGCCAGTGACCAGTAAGTGAATTTGGACGGTATTTCTCAGAGGCATATTTCAAATAGGACAGATATATAAAGGTAGGCTGCATCAGAAGAATGATCACGGACTGCTCAGAGGAAAGAAGTCCTCTTTAGGATTAGTTCCTCCTCTTGGCCATTGCATCTTGTCTGTTTATCCTTCATGCTTTGTCTTGCCAACTTAATTAGTATGCTTGTTAAGGAGTTTGCTTTTTATGCTTTAAACAGCTGTGATGATGGTGGAAATATTTATTTGGACAGTCTGTTCTGTAGAGGGGTCTTTCAGTGGCATAGGTTTGTGTGTGTGTGTGTGAGAGAGAGAGAGAAAGAGACAGCGTCTCATAGAGAATAATTGAAGACCAATATGAGACATTAATACTGAAACTTCATTAGAATATATTGTGCCTGTGGTTTTGCTAATAGTTTGTGTCTCATTTCTTAACACCGATTAGAGCTCATTATTGTCTCTTTTATGTGTTTGTGTAGTCATAACAATTATGAAGAGAATAAAGCTGTGCTGGTTCTGTGCCTGTTTGCCTCTTATTTATTTAATTCACCTGACTGAGATGTTCTTTAGAAATAAAGCTGCTGTGGTTGACTGCATGCTGCTGGGCATTTTGTAAAACATAATTTTCAAATGCCTGGTAGATTAATGGACGTTTTTCACTTATTTAGAAACTATCTTTGCTTGATATATGTAAATATTTGTGTATAACCAAGAAATTAATATAAGGTAATGTGATATCACTGCATTTATAGCCATTTTAAGAGTTTAAAGCATATTTTTGCAGTTTTCACAATAATATCATGACAGTACCACAATTTGGTAAGGATATGTCATAAAATGTTCATATTACCCCATATCGGTATACACTTAGGTGTTCAATTTATGTTATTAGTGTATTGGATGACCACTGAAGTATTGCATTAAAATAGTGTAACTGGGTGTAATCCCTGAATGATGCTGTGTCGTGAAAATAATAAAGAAAAGGTTAATAAACATTTTAAACTAGGACTTTTACTTTTTCAAAATATCAAGTTTGAACACATCTGTAATAACCAGTGATTTGTTCGAAGACATTTTAATAATTGTTACCTTATTAACAAGGTTAATACTTTTATACCAAGTAAGGAGAAAATATTTAGCTCCTGAAGTAATACCATTGTCACCAATGTTAAAATACAGTGATGTAAATGGGCCGAGCAAAGTCAGCTACAGACTTTTCATAGGAGGCAGATTTATTCCCAATAAGATAATTTGCTCTCTCATTATCTCCTCTTCCTCATATATATATATATATATATATATATATATACATATATATATATATATATATATATATACACATATATATATATACAGACACTGGTATAGCGAAATTAGATTAAGATAGAGCAAGTGACTAGGTGAATCTAATTATTATTATTCTTTAATTTTTATTTGTTTATTGTTATTTGATTTGTGAGTTGTTTCATAATTCCTCAGCTCCACTCACATATCACATACCCTGGTATGTACACAAGAACAGTATTTCTGATTTTTCCTCCAAGTACCACCAGAGGAAGCTCTACCACAGTTTGAGAACCACAGCACTAGGAGTATTCGTGACACTTCAGGAAACCACTGAGAGCAAAAGCGAGCTCCGCACGCTTTTAACTAAAATGTAATAATCTTACATCCATTATATGTGTAAAGCAACCCAATTTCTGTCTCAACGTCTTTTATTTACAATATTACCTTTAGATGAGAACACACTGGTGTCCCTTGCACGCAGTTATTTACAGAGAATATTAGGTCATGTCTCTCCACCAAAGCAGGGGGTTTCAATCTGCAGCGAGCGGAGTCTTCCTTGTTTATTGTCGGCTTTCATCTCTAAGATGCTGTGGTTGCTAGAGCTGACACTGTCATATAATATGGTAGAAAAACCTTGTGTACACCTTCTGCTGGACTAGTTAGAAGGGGTTCTTCTTAATAAGTACAATTTGAAACATAAACTACATACCCTAACCCTAATAATATAACATTTTGAATAAAAAGTGACAGTTTTTATTGTGTTGTCACCATCAATACTGTTACTCGATTCCACATATCAAGATCAATACAAACTAGACTGTCAGTTGTAAGTAATGATGAAAAGATTCTCCAACTATTAGTGATAAAAAAAATTGTAACTTCACCCACTTAAAAGGAAACCTTTTATATAGCTGGCAAATGTGAGCTGATTTTCCAATTTCATGCAAATGAGATCTGTATCACTGCTTTTCTGCTAGCTGTCATGCTGGGAGCATTTGTTTTATTCATGAAACTGTGGAATGTGGCCCAACAACGTGCCTGAACGTTCTCAAAGAGGTTTCACAGAAAATGCTTGTCGTATGTAGGGAAGAAAATCTTATTCAGCCATTTATTTGAAGGCATGGAAAGCTGCACATTATGTGTTTCTCAGACTGCAGTTGATCTTTTCAGGACACGTATAGAAGATTAAAAGAATGGATGTAATGGCTTCATAGATATTGTAAGACTCGATGTTAATTTTTTCGTGTCAAATGAACTGTTTGCTCTGGTAAAGTCACTTTCCCTGAGTGAACATTTTCATTTGTGAGTCAGAAAACAAAGTCATGGCAGTAAATAGGAAGCTGAATCTTTTGTTTCCATGAAAATAGCCATAGGCGAAGCAGCAGTGAATGAGGTGCCATTTTGCCCACAGAAATGCAAGCTTACTGCCTTAATACGTTTTGACAGAGAAAGTATCATCGTGGAGCTGAGTTGTGCCCAATGATTTTGAAGCTTTTGGAAGGAGGCAAGATTTCTTTATAATTATCTGTTACATCATCACCGCTGTTATTTTCTCATAGGTAGCATGTAGCTTGCAAATACAAGTAATTTGATATATTTATGTCATTTTTAACTAGATGTCTATTGCAAACTGATTCCATGAATGGCAGCTCTAAGAAATTTTAATTCATCACGTGATTGTGAGTGATCAGATATCTCGTTTCCTGTTTCCTTTTTGTTTTCATCTCTGGAGCTGGGAGTTATGTTGCAGAATCTGTGAACTGTTCACAGAAGCAGAACCAACAGCCTTTGGTGGAAGGATCTCTAAGTTATAGTTGGGCTTTGTCACTTTGTTTGGGCTTTTTATGTTATATCATGGGTGTCAAACTTCAACTTTCAGCCTAGAGAAAGAAATTGGGGGGAAAAAAACAGCAGTTCTTTCAGGGGTGACATATGAGCTTAAATTTAGAACACAATATTCAATTCTAATATTGCAATAAAGATATTCATGTTTTCATAAGGAATGACATCACTCACAATTAAAAAATACTTATTTATGATGTGAAATTAATCTAAAAATAGCTAAAACAAATAAAAATATTAAGTAAATAATAAAACACTGATATAGATTAATACAGTATATATGATTTAATGTTTAATGTATTTCATGAAATTGTGTGATCATTATAACCAAATGTCTCTCATTGTTATACAAATATTACTAACTAACATACTTAGTATTTTGGCTATATTCTATCACGTCTCTGCAGCTGAACCTTGGCCACCGGTGCTGTGTTTACAAGAAAACACAAAGAAAACAATATAAAATGGTGGTCCACAGAAAATTGCCGGTTTGAGACCTCTGTGTTATATCTATGTTTATGATAATGGTTGTTTATGCTGCACATGCCTTCAGTTAGGGAAAACAAGCAATGTTAAGGTAAGAAGGGACATGGTAACACAAATCTGACTCAGGACAAACCCAAAAACGGAACATATGTCAGGTTTTCGTGTTTGTCCAGCAGCACTTGGTTCATAGTGTCAGAGCTGTTTATGATTATCTGTGGCCCAGGAAGCCAATTATACCATTGCAAGTATTTTTTTTTAGATCGAAGCATTGACTTTGACTCGGACAAACTCAATATGATCCATTGTTAAGCTGGACTTGAAGGTAATATGTCATTGTATGACATGAAATTATGACTACTATGACACTACTACTATATGTACAAAATTATTAGGTGTGAATCTGAAGCCACTAAGCCCAATGCTTTTCAATGGTTTCAGAATCCACTAGCTTACGTGATGTACTGTACATGTGGAACATGTAAAGGTCAGGATTTGAGCAGGGAAAAGAATTGCAAAAGTGTGATGTCACGAGAGATAAATCCCAGGGCTGTACTGCCATCTTTATAGTCATTATATGCAGAATACATGAATGTTTCTTGCACTGTATTTATTATTGCTTTTGGTAGATGACTCCTCACAGCTTGCAGTTTGCTACTTCACCACATAGTGTCTCTCAGCTCAAATCTGTCCTTCTGCCACTGATGAACTAATCTCCAACCTTCCTCCTGCATGTCTGTTTCCTTGTAATGTAACAGAGAGAGAGCAGTCCGGACACTCACCGGCACTTAGATTATACTTCCAGAACAGATTTGATATCTGTTGAATTGATTCAATTATAATATCATAGTCTCCATTGATAAGTATGTTATGAATGCATTAATACTGCCAGACAATGACTGGCAACTAGAGGTGGTGTTGGAGATTCACATTATTATCGTTACTGATGATTTACTTCTAGTATATGGTACTGATGTTTTAAGTAAAAACCTTGTAAATAGAGACTTTGCAACCATCCAAAGTCAGTTGACCACGAGATAACTTTTGTTGCTCATGTAGAGGCCACAAATTTGGGTGATATCAACTACATTTTAAGAAAAAAGTGTTTTACATTGCATTGCATTGACAAGAAGTACTACACTATAACATTGTTGCTCACTGACTCGCTGGTTCATAATCCGTCGTACCTCACAGCCAGTTTGGATCCCAGTTCAACCGAGGGCCTTTCTGTGTGGAGCTTGGATATGTGCTCATTTAGAGGGGGCCCCGATCTTCATTGTAAAGCGAACATTGATCGAACCAACGTCACATCCTCGACCTTGAAAAAGTTGAACCAATGATTTAACCACATCCCCAGCGTGATGTCCTGCAGTTCTTATTGTGAAGTACACTGGTACAAGTGAGATATCGTGACATAAAACCAATGGTCCTAGACTAAACCAGACTAAAGTCTAAAAATGGCAGACCCATAATTATGCGCTAAAAGAGAGAAAAAAATCTATTAAAATCAATAATCAAATCAAATGAAGGATTTGGAGAATCGTGAGACCCCTAGTTCTTTCCAAGTACTCCCTCAGTCCAAGGGTGCAACTCTACCTTTGGCCCCATGTCGGCTGGGATTGGCTTCAGCTCTCCTTCCATCCTCACGTGGAGGATAAAGTGATAGAACATGGATGGATAGACATGTTTAAACCCGAAATACATACAGGCAGGGCCGGCTCTACCTAATTTTGTGCCCTAGGCGAATTACACCAGCCAAATGAACAATCACACATGTTTAATTTGAACAACAACAGCAAACAGCAAAAAATCACAACTTTCAAGTATTGAATTACAGCAACCACAAGAACAATCACAACAGTTTCATTTGAACAACAACAACAAACTTTCAGGTAACTCTTTCCAACGTGTCTTTCACTTCAACTAAAATTGTACACGTCTGGACTTCCTTGCAGCAAAAGCATCTGACCTGACCTCTGATCCCTGCTCTGACCCTGAGGTCACCCGTCATGTGATTCAGCAGCACCACATTTTAGGAACATTATTGTTTATTCATTTGTTAATATTTATTATTTTCAAGAGAGAACACACAAATGAGGGCGACTGGGAATAGAAAATCATTTTTATTTTTTTTTATTTTTTTTGCTGGAGGGGCGCCTCGCGGCGCTCTAGGCAACCGCCTATATCGCCTATGCCAAGAGCCGGCCCTGCATACAGGATGTGAACTACAATTGCCTTCCAACAATGTTAAAAATATTATTTTCTCTGTTTGTTTCAGTTTTCCCAATATCTTTGCCGCCAAATCAAATCATGATATACAGTCATGATTTATATCATGATTTGATATATAATAATAAATACAATGATTTCTCATTTTATATAATGCTTTGTTGTGGCTTAAAAGTGAAAGGTCAAAACAGAAACTTTAGAAGCATTAACAGGAAATTAACTCTACCAAAGTCGTCTTAAAGTGGGTTGCCAATGTTGCATTATTGTTTGCATATACTAGTAAATGTTTGTCAGCCATTGAAGAGACTTATTGTCTTTCTCTTCTCTTCATTTTCCACATCTGTGATTAAATATGTTGCCCTCCACACACAGGTCCATCTCTCCAATCCCAAGGTTATCAACAGATAATGTAATGTGTTCCCTGAAGCCTGAACCCAAAAGGCCATGTGCAGTGAATGTGCATGTATCATGTGTTTCCTAAATGCATTACTAATAAGGTTTCTGCTCATGTGGCTCTTCTGATTACGTTTCATCGTCCAATAAATACATCACTGTAAACAGTAAACAGGCCTGTGAAATCATAATTATAAACTAGATGGTAAAATGAACCGTGGATAGCTTTTTTGGGGATCCACTAACAAAGGATAATGAGCTGGGATCTAATACCAAGATTTAGTTTGGAGAAAACTTGCTGTAAATTTGAATAATGTTTGTAAATTGAAGCAAACATGAAAGGGTCATGGCTCATTGGTTACAATTACAAATACTATTTTGTTCAAAATCTCCCGTCCCCTGTCATTTGCATGTTTCATTATGATGTTTAAGTCCAGGTTAAGGTCACATTTATTTATATAGCACATTTGAAAACAACCCACATGCTTAAATGATTAAAGATAAATGAAGCAATAAAATACAATAAAGACGGAGGAGAGTGAGATAAATGAGAAAACAAATAAACCATCCTGAATGTCAGTGTATTTTTAACTGGCTGGTTGTGGTAGTTTAGTGACATTTTACTCTGGGACCATTATGTGCAAACACCATTTCTCTGCAAATGTATTCTTTGGTATATATGCCCAGTATCTCCATGACAACGAGTCAGGGATGATGATTGGCTATCTTTTCAGCTTCCTCTTGTGACCCAAGTCACACTGAAAATGAGTTGTGCTGCATAATGTTTATTTTTCCTGATCAATTATTTATTGTCCCAATTAATTGATTAGTTGTTTGGTCCAAAAATGGTGTAAAGCCCCAAAAATAGCTAGTTTTATGAGCAAAGCCAACCTCGCGGGAGTTGCTTGTGAGCAGCTAGCTTCTTAGCGAGACTATTATAATCTCAATGTCAATAAAATTGATGTAGTCTTCCAGTTTGAAAAGTGACGCACACTTTATTTATAACACATTTTCCTGAAGAGTTTACGTCTCAATCACCAGTTTTTGGTCCTCCTTAATAGAAGACTATGTCAGTTTTGTAAATTATGTTCCCATTTAGAGGAAAATCGAGCTCAAATCACAAATCTGAGGCTTCAGAATGGGAGTTTGTTTTGAAAAGGGAACAGTTACATCCACGTTTTGTATACTGTATATGCTAGTTACCTTGTGATTTTGCTGAAGCATGTAACATTACAAAATGAGAAAATTGATGTCTCTAAACAGATCCTCAAAAGCTTGCTCAGTGAGCTGACACTGACACCTTTCCATCTCCTGTACTTGCTGTACTTGTTTGTGCCATTAGTGAAATTATAATATTCATTTAATTCTCGTTTTTTTTTTTTTAGACTTTTTGAAGTTAATCAATTGCAATTCAGGGTTAAGAAGACAAAATATTTTCATATTTTGGGCCCAGCACTCACACAGTTGTGCTAGAACATATTGCTATTCTAGGATTTTTTTTCTTTCTTCCGCCACAATTGCATTGCACAATTGCAAAAATGGCACGCAAATAAGAACTGGCAAAGAATTTGACACCAAGAAGTGGTGTCAAATGGCTCTGTAGCGCCCCCTAAGGTGAAACAAGGATGGAGAAATCCGAAACCAAGTTGCACCATATTTCACTAAACTTGGCCCCAACTCAATAGGAAGAATGCCATTTTGAATTTGGCATCCATACTGGCGATTTGCCCTTTTCGTAAATGAATGAGCATGTTAATCGTACCGACATTACTGGTACGATATTACTGACTGTTGACCATTCAAATGAGACAAATCAGCATATGGAAACTGAGTCATGGGCATAGCGCAGTTATGCATTTGCAGTTATATAGTTGATACAAATGGACTTGTCTTGTATCAGTGTACTGTACACATATTCTCTAAGGGAGACTTGCACACACTTGTATTTCCATTCGATTGCTCAGGTTTATTTATTCCATTGACTTTTCCCTATTTTTCCCTAAAAGAGATTTCAAAGAATAATAAAACAAATATTCTTATGTTTTGTTTACAGAACAAACACCAATTGATGTGAGAGATATGTGTTCCTTGTGTTGGAAGCTTGACTTTGATAGAGGATGTAGTTCAGGTGTGACGTGTGTTTCTATGCAAACCTGACATGAGTGTTTGTCTACAGGCTTCAGGCCACCTGCTCTCTGCTCTGCGGTTTTGTCATTATCCTCTGTCTCTTTGTTTACAGTCAGAGCACAACAACATTTGAAGGAGGCTGAATTATGAGTTTTGATTATCGGGAGCATTTATTTGCATCTAATCATGTAATTGCCTAGATCAATCATGTGTTGTGCTGTAAAAAAAACAAAAAAAAAAAACAGTCTAGAATTGGAAAAAAAAAACACGGAACAGGTGGATGAAATGGATAATTATATTTGACTGTGTTATGTAAGTTATGTAAGCCGCCGGAGAGACCGTTGCGTTGGTTGAGCGCTTGACGTTACTTCGTGGCGACGCGTGTATCTAACGCGCACGAGGACCTTTATCTCCACCAGTGATGGAGGAGAGCTCAGCTCCATGAGCAGGAGGAGACGTGGCGATGCTCTGCTCACTGAGCCTCTGAGCTCCCTGTGATGTGATGCGGCAGCAGAGCGGGAGACGTAAGCTCTCCCTCCGCCTTCGTGCAGAAACATTGAAACTGAGGATGCGGTTTTTTTAGCGTCGGTCGCTGAGCTTGTGCAGCTGACACCAGGAGGAAGACACATATTGGCCGTGCTCCGGAGGAAGCATCACACTCGGCGGGCAGGCAACCATGGCGGGCGCAAAGCTGACGCCTTCGCCCTCGGAGATCGACCCAGACGTGAAGACCGAGGTGCAGAAAACACCAGAGCCCACATGGGTCAACCCCTCCAAACCTCTCCGGACCGTAGGCTCTTTTGGGAGCGATGCGGGCCAAAGGTAACTGCCGCAGATCCGCACCAGAGTGGCATGTTTCTGAACGCATCTCGCCTGCACACACGCATGCAGCATCCGCCGAATAACACGATGCGCGGTGCATCATCACGTCTACTAAATAACTTGTAATGTATCCTCACGCAAAAGTTGCATTGTGATCTTTATCCCACCTGAACCAATAAATTGACATTTCCCACGCATATTGATAGGAATGTGAATGACATAATCGTTACGAGGTGACAGCAGTGAGCCAGTTATTATGAGTCAGTTTCAGGACTGAAGCTGTCATTGCTCTCTGTCAGCGTGGCTGGGATTCATTCAGTGGCTGCAGTGTATACAGTGATTACATAATTCAAAGGTTGCTGCATTTGCATTACAATTTTATGACTCTAAGTGTTTTAATAAATAAGGTTTTTTTCTCCATCACATACATCCAAGACTGAATTCAAATGCAAACCACAGGCGATGATGTTGGCATACCTCCATGTTCCAATTAAAAACCTGCATGTTATATTCTCTCTATAACCTGTCTGCATATTTAAAGACACTTCTTCCATTTGATAGACAAATTAGATTGTGGTTTGTGCAAATCGGGTCAAGCCTGTAACAACTGAGGGAGACATGCAGATGAGAATTCTGTGTTGCTAGTTTCATGGGCTCAGTTTGGCTGGAAATAGAGAGTGTCCCTGTTTGGCAGTGTTTCAGACAACAGTGTGCTGGTGGAATTGGTCTCTGTCAGTATTTCTCCTTTTATTATTTGAGGCATGTCATTTGCATTTGGCATGAGATACAATATAGGTTATAGGTTACATTGTGATCATGAGGCTCTAATGTCTAATGAGTGTTTTGATATCAATTATATAAACAGTATTTTAGACATATTTCGTGCATGCGAGACACGTTTTTTTTTAGTAAAAGTTGGGATTGTGACTTTTTTCACATAACATGCTGAATTTTTTCAGTTTTTAGGCAGCCATTTTGTTAATGCTACTTTGATGGTTAAAAACTCAAAATTCAGGTCAGGTCAGGTTCTTTTACGAAGAAATGTTTCTAGAGTGTTATGCGGTGCCTTTTCCAGAAGTGTGTCAAACTATCTGTGGTTTTATGAACCAGGTTATTGGACACGGTCTGAATAAAATGCACAGACATTGCAGCACTGATCTGTAATATTCTTTTGTTTGTTATGCAATGATATATTAGCTTCCTCATATCTGGTGATTGTGCTGCATTTCATTAACACTTCACCCGCAATAAGGATTGATTAGTTTTTGATGGTTAAAGTTAAAGTGCTGTGCTGTTGATTACATTATTGATTAATTGAAAGTTGCCCATATAATGTCAAAAATGGTGAAGCATGCCAATCTTTGATGTTTTGACAAAACTCAGAATGACAAAAAGAACTATTAATGAGATTGATTAATTATCAAATATAAGTGGCTGAAATCAGTAGCTGAGTACTAGCTTATTAATCAATTCATCGCCATGGTAGTAGACTGTAAAGGCTTGGAAGTACACTTCTTTTAAATGGCTGTTCACACTTCTCTGTTTTGATTTTTTTTAGCAGTATTTGTGAAGCATCTTGTTTTTATAATCACTTAGAACATTGGAATCTCACGTTTCTACAATATGTGACCTTTAATCACCTTTACTCCCTCTTCCCATTCTAGAAAGCAATTATGTCTCAGCTAAACCTTTCCAATCCCTGTGGCTGATCTGATCTGTGCAAAGCGTTCCCTTAGGGCAAAATTTCTCCCGCTTAGCTGCCGTTTTTTTTTCTGTGATGTATCTGGAAGGAGTTACAGAGCTCACAGTGTCATCCAAAGTCCTAAGAATGAAGGTGGATTAGGCTTAAAATGTGTCAAGTATACCTTACGCTGGGTTAAATTTTAGTTAGCTGAATTTGTGAGGGTGGTCTTTCAAAGTTTTTGGAATATAAGCATTTCTTGAATGTCGTCTTTTCTGATGTTTTTGATAATCATGACCTTTGTGTGGCAGTAAATCCTGGCACAAAGCACTAGCATATACCATAGTAATTCAGCTAACGATTCACAAAATGATGACGACTACAGGGAGTTGTGTTTCATTAACGTATCCTCTCACCTCTGGTTTCCCGTCTTCCTCTTCACCATTGAATGTCCACTAATATCCATAAAACTCGTGAAAAAAGACTACAGGGATGATGCAAATATATCATTTATCATTAGCAACACTGACAGTGAATAATAAGCATGAACTATGGCATATGCAGTGATGAAGCTCATGGTGTTAAGAAGCTGACTGCAGATCTGTTGGTGTGTTAAAAATGTCACAGTGAGTCAGCTGACAGCTGCTCGGAGCATATTGGCTGTCACAATCCGTTGAATTGGCCCTGGGTTACCAGATTTTCCCAAAAACATAGATTTCATTTGTTATATAAGTGTTTCTGAATGCCACCGCAGGCTGACAAGATGTCAGGAATCGACTCTACTTTGTGAAATGTTATCACCGTAGGGTTTGTGTCCAGCTGGCTCAAGAACAATATGAGGAGAGAGATAATCAATACTGTGGTTCAATCGTGCAAGACGGAACTCCTTTATTTCAGCATAATGATCCATACCCTGGAAATCCTCTTTAAATTTGTGTATGAAGGATACTCCATAAAGCATTGGCATCCAAATATTGTAGGCAGTATCTATCTACAGTAAATGAAACATGGAGGTTTGACAGCAGAAATGGCCAAAACAGAACAGATTTATTTTGGTCACCATCATATTGCAACTCCTTGGAAAATCTGCCTGAAAAAATAACACATTTGGAGAATGGAGCTCATTAAAAAAAATCAATTTAGTGTAAGTTTATTAAGTCCGAATTCATCTGTGTACCATTGTCTGTTTTAATCTATTTTATGCTCCCTTTTCGTTATATCCTGCCACATTTTTGTTATCCCCTTGTAGGCACTCCTAATGCAGTTATCCTTTTAAAATGACAAATTCTGATTGTTATATAATACATTTTAAATGTATTATAATTTTTGGAGCATGAGAGGATTGCCTAAGTGTTCCCACACCTATTATACGATCTATCCTAAGATAATTATAATTATATTAATAATTCAACTGGCTTATTGTTAATGTTAAACCTGCAGATGTGAATACTCAGTCATGATTGGATCAAAACAGTCACATGACACATGCAGTTAGAAGACATTAAAAAAGTGTATATGGTAATGTGAAAAAAGGTGTTGTTACCATAACTTGTGTTAGTGTGTTAGTGTTAGTTTGTGGATGTTTGTGTCATGATTTCCTTCATGCTTACAATATTAATTTCTGTATAAATTTGTCTTAATCTGTATTCTCGAGTTTCTCTAAAGTGTCCATGGTCTTGAGTAATGAGTCTTCATTCGTCTGTAGTGTCTAAATAAGAATTACTTCATGTGTTAGCAGGAGTCACTTGGGAAATAGCAGGAACAGGTGATTTCTATTCTGCGTTCTTTTGTAAATGGTGCTGCTCAATTGCATTGTGATTGTAAGAGAGTTGTCCTCCCATTTGTCTTTGTGTCTTTATAAATAGCACTCTTGCTTTTCACTGAACAATTTTGCCATCATTTTAATTCGAGTACCCATGTCTAATGAGGGGGTTTGCATGTGGTGGTTCTTGTGGTAAATTAGATGTTGTTCGAGTTTGCTGTTCATTAAACCAGGAGGGAGAAATCTCTCAGTCGCTGACTGTGGAATCACTCAAAATATAACAAGATCCCTGGTTACACTGAAAAGCATGCAAGTCTTTGTAACACTGAGATACTGTGTGTGTGTGTGTGTGTGTGTGTGTGTGTGTGTATATACCTGTATTTCTTACCTCTTTATGACTTTTTCTGGCATAAACACTGACCTTGTCAGGACCATTAGTCCTTATGAAGACCAAAACCTGGTCCATATGTGGCAGAAGCTAATTTCTGAGGTATTGGACTAGATTAGTCAGTGCAGTATCCTAAGAAGAATAATTGCACAAAGCTGCGTATGTGTGCGTATGTGTGTGTGTGTGTGTGTGTGTGTGTGTGTGTGTATACACAGTATGTGACACTTGTGTTCATGTAGGTCAGCTCATCGATCAAACCAGTTCTCACTTGTCTTTTCCATTTTATTAAAAAGCACCAGTTAATCCCGTAGCATATAATCAATGTGAGTACTTAAAGAAGGAGGAAGTGCAATATTGGGGGAAAAAAGCTGCCAGATTCAGCTCATGCTGTATGTAAACAGTGTCTGTACTGAATCCGAGCTGTGCTAGGAGCACTAACACAGGTTTTCTAAAAGTGGCTTGATTGCACAAGACCAACAAGTGAAGCATTCTGATCTTCAGAGCAGATGCCATGGCTTGAGTAAAACCCAGTATACATTGTACAGTGTTGGGCTTTCCCAGATGGAAGCTGCCAATGTGAAACAATCACGGCAATCTCTTTGATTGTGTCTCCTAAATCGAGAGGTTCAAAAATAGCTGTTGTCACAGTCTTGTGGCCAGAGATAGCTGGAGGCAGAATGTAAACGGTATGTAGCACAATGTGTGTGTGTGTGGGATTTTCTTTGGATTTCTTTCCGCACACATAAACAGAATGATTGCCAGAGAGAGGCTGATCCTTTGCTGGTCCACTGGTGCATGCTAATTGCATTGCCAACTTGTCAGCTGATGATGCAACTGATGACGTTGCCAAGTGGCATACACTGTATTGTGTCGTAGCTTATGATTCAGTAGGTTTCAGCATCAAAATAAACATCAATGTAGAGCTGCAAATAACGATTATTTTCATAATCGATTAATCTGTCGATTATTTTCTCAATTAAAGATTAATCGTTTGGTCCATAAAATATCAGAAAACCTTAAAAATGTTCATCGGTTTTCGTCAAACCTGGAAATGATGATGTCCTCAAATGTCTTGTTTTGTCCTCAAACCAAAATGATAAACTTTTAATGATTCCTTTGTTATCCAGAGCAAAGAAATGAAAGAAGCTTTCATTTAAGAAGCTTAAACAATCGGAAATGTTGTTTTAATCGTGAAAAAAAGCTTCAAACCGATTAATCAGTTATAAAATAGTTGTCGATTAATTTAGTAATCGATTAATTGTTTCAGCTCTACATCAGTGTCACAGATACTTCGCTTTTTTTGTCTGGGAATGGACACAAGTGGACACATCTCTAACATGCATATTTCACACAATGATCTAAAATTGAGTTTGAGAAAGGACTGAATTGAAAGATGGAAAAGTAGTACCACTCCCATTTGTCCTTCAAAGTGGCGCAGAGATGATGTATGTGTCTAAGATCCCATCCCACTTAATATCGGTTAGTGTTCGAGGCAGGTCTCAGTGCATGTAATTGGACTTTGAAAGTGCTGGTCGTTTTGCATTGTTATCTCCGCTGCTCAGCTCACACTTGAGTTTCAGCTTCTGCGGCTACAGAGGTGAGAATTGCTTTTCTTCTTTGCTGTACATCTCAGGATTACAGTCGGAGTTCAAGGGCATTATGGTGTTAGCTGCATGAATATTTAGATTTTTTGGTTTTTGGTTTATGTTAAAGATAAGGAGAAAGAGAGACGATCTGAGTGCATCAGTGAATCAGCTAATGGAGGCTCAGTTTAAAGCTCTTAGCAGCCAGATAGCATCTTTTATTGCTCATAAAATTGTTTTCAACTAGCCATAGAGTGGACAGTGAGATTACAGCAGAGTTGTTCATTGGTGTGATGCCATATTTCTGATAAACAGACTCATTCTATACTTTATTTCCAATGTGAACCTACAGTACTTTTATTAGGTTCAGTTTGAACCTTTTAATTACGCTGATAGCCTTTCTAGTAGCAAGTGTTTTTAGCCAAATAGCTTAAAAATAAGTGATGCTCTGCCACAAACTGTACACTACATCAGTCTGTTGCATATTTGTGAAAGCTTCAGTTCAACTTTTTAAATATCAAATACAAAATTCAAATGCATCTTTAATCTCCCTAATATCGTTTCAAAATTGAATATTAAACATAATCTGTTTTCTTTCTTTTTTTTTTAAATGCAACATGCAGTTTGATTGATAATTACAATCCTCATATGTCACTTTTTTTTGTAATTTTTAGTGTGTTTGCAACTAAATGAACATTGGAAATGTTCATATTTTGCCACTAAGAGCCCTTTGACTTCAGTGATATCCCAAAAGTGGTGTCTAATTAATTCCTGTGGGAGTAATGATGGAGGCTGCTCTTTTGCAAATGGTTCTTTATTAGTTACTCAAAAAGGTATAAGACATCTCTTGTGACCTACAGTGGCTGCTTCCTGGAATAAATGCACAACCCATTAGTCCATTTTTAAAGAAAGGTTAATGGTATGATGACGTTTTCTTCCTTTATCATAAAGCATTTAACGCTTCAACCGGCAAATAATGACCATTTGGTTTTTAAAGAAATTCCTTCACTCTTTCTAATTAATAGTTTTGACCAAACGACAGCTTTTGTTTTCATGACACAAAAACTGCATAATGTAATACAATCCAAGTATTTTATTATACAGCATTATCTGACAGAAATGTGTGGAAGAATAAAGATAATACGATGTAGGAAATGGACAATCTGAGTCACAGTTTTCATTTTAAATCAAGGCTCATTTTCAGGTTAGATTGAACCATAAAATGCACCTGAATGATCGGTTGATGGAGCAGTGACAACATTAAAACACTGAATAAACAAGTCACATATTGGTTTTGTCTGGATCGCTTTGTACCTTTAACCCCTAGTCATTAAAATCAATATCTGAGTATGTCTCTCTGTCTGTCAATGTCCCTCAGTGTTACAGACTTCCCTGTTCTTCCTCTGGTCATCTCAGTGTAGCAACCAATGACTGAGTGACAGGGTGTGTCCACTGATCCCCTGTGGTTTGCATTAGGTGTCCCATCTGTTCTCAAGTCAACTGAAACGTTACTGTATATTTTTAAATGAAGTCAGTACATAATTTGTACATGTGCCCTGTGAATTAAACTCTGACTACATTTATTTCCTAAACAAAACCTTGGTGGAAAAGTCTTGGGTATAACCAACATAGTGAATATGTTCTGGTTTTCTACAAAGAATATAAACTAGCTAACGTGGCTCTCTGTGATACTTCTGCACAAAGAGTCAAATTCTCCCTCAAGGTAATGCAATTGTTGTATCTGAGTTGGGATGAACACTGACTGCAGTGGGATCCTTTTCTTGCTGTTCATCCTTTTCCTTCCCTTTCCTGTTTTGACAACCTCACTCTCTCCTAATCTGTGCCTGTCTGTGTCCACGTGTGCCGCATCCAGGTATCAGGAGGAGTACAGTATGGACTCAACCAATGCCCAGTAAGTCTCTGGCAGCATCATGCTTGCATTGCATGGATTGTGACCTGCTGTGGTAACTGTACACAGGACTGATCATGAACTGTTCTCAAGCACAAAAGCACCATTTACTTTTGAATTTAACAAACTTGTACTGTATGTGGACATGGATGTAGGGTTGCTGGTTCAAATCCTGGGACGGGTTAAGGGCTGGGGTGGCCTTGCCCTGAACAAGGCACCCAGTCCCACTGCTTCTGCACCTGGCTTGTTTGTGTTCACTACTGGTGTGTATAAGGATGGGTCAAATTCACAATCACTAATTGGTGTGTGTGTGCAAAAATAACACATTTTAATTCTAATTGTCTATGTTTGGGAGTAACATTTGCCATTATCATCACAGTTGACAATGTGTGTTGTGGTTATGACTGATTGAAAAGCGGGTAATAACCCATTCATTGCGGCTGCCTTTTCAACAGTTGTTGTGACAAAGACTCTTCACAGATTCAGCCACACCACAATACATGGTGAAAAGGCAGCTTGTGTGTGTGTGTGTTTTAAATTACTAATTATTAATCTAGTTTGTTATGCACACCAGTCTTTGCTCTGATTGTACTGTAACATCTGCTTGAAACATCAATCATGTGAGCAGAGAGAGAATCTTGAAAAGCTTATATTGGTGAAATGTTTGCTGAAATCTCCATCACCATCAATTGCTGTTACCTTTGCACGCTGCTGACTGTGAGAATGTTTCTGCCTTTTTTTCAGCTGTTGTAATAGTTTCAAGTGTACAGTAAGGCCTTTATTGCAGTGAACTGAGCTGTCTGAGTGATGGTGAAGCTGCTGGGTGTGGTGATAAAAGAGTTGAAGCACGGAGGACCTATCAGTAACTTGAAAATTGTCTGATTTCATTCATAATTTGTGGACGTTCCCTTTTTAGATTCTTAAAGTACTGGTTAAATGTGTGTACATCCACTGCAGCCAATTGATCTGTGCTGTTTGATTTGGTCAAGAAAACGACAGTGGCTTGGAAACAACCATTAAATCAGTTCCAAAAGTACAAATAATTGAATGATGTCAAACTTGGAATGCTCTTCATGAAATGTAGACTGTGAAGCGCACAAAGATGTACTGGAAAGTGTACGCATTAGGAGTAAAATGACAAGTGCTTTCAAATAAGAGTATTTTCTTTCTTTCGCATCATTTCTAAAGAACGTTTTTTCAGCTTTGACTTGGGTTTATTGCTTCCACTTATCTTAAAAGTACTTATTAAGTCGAAAAACATCAAAAATATATTCAATGAGAGCAAACCAAGGTCGAGCAAAGGTGGGAAAAGACATCAACAAAATCAGTGACTCAGACAGGAGGTTAAATTGGTCATGTTGGACTGTGAACCGACTTGATGTAATGCTTTAATATTCATTTGGTGAAAATATAATGTAAAGAATTATATTAAAAAATTATAGATCATCCGTCTGTTTGCTACATCCTGTTCAGCATTGCAAGTTTGTTATTTAATGTAGATTGTAGCTCCTCTGAGTCTGTAGTGTGTCATTTCTAGAGCTACCACCAAGTAACATTTTAAAAAGTGAATTTACAACATTGCAATTTGTTTAAAATGACCTTTACTACTTCCCATACAGTCTAAGATCTTCTTTTTATTGTCATATAGCAGCCACTGGCAGAACTGATTCTCACGCTTCACCATTCACCTGTGATGGGATGCCATTTGAGAGTGTACTGTTTGATGAAGCCTTGGAAATAAGATTGTGATCTTGTGCTGAGTGGTGCACTATAAGAAGTGTACATCGTATCACTCTTACTCTTAGAGATTCGGGGTGATGGATACTAATGCATGTATTTCATTTGATAAGGTTATAGGGAATAATTATAATAAACATTATTAGACATTCAGTCTAGAACTGTCATTTCACTTTTGTCTATAATAAACTGCAAACACAACATGCCTGGTATACTGGAATTTCCTGTGGCATGTCACTCGGTCACTCATCTTGCACTGCTTTATCATACACATGAGGTTTTGCCTTATGCTGACATAGGGCAAAAGGCGGGGTACACCCTAGACAGTTTGCCAGTCCATCACAGGGCCACATAGAAACAAACAACCATCCACTCTCACACTCACGGTTAATTTAGAGGGTGCAATTGGCCTAATCTCCACATCTGCATGTTTTTGGATTGTGGTGGCTGGTGGCATGTCACACCAACGCCAACATCACAGGAAATGTTATGTTTTGGTTTTAGCCAATCATAGATCTAGTTTGCACATTCAGGAAACCACAACTTCTGTGCAAGCAGTGTGTTATGTTCAGCAACAACAACTTTAAAAAAACAAAACAAAGGCAAATGCATCCTCAAGTAGCTAAACTAGTTTGTCATCAGTTTATCTAAGAATAAACATGTTTTTTTATTCCTCTGTGTCAGGCTGAAGGCATTATGTTTCTGGGTTGTCTGTCCATCCAACCATTCTTGAACATGATTTATTCAATTTTGGTATTTTTATTTTGACTCTGATGAACTGATGTGAATGTAGTGGTTGATTATTAACGGCCAAGGTCACTGACCTCACAAACCTGTGCCTAGTGAATGCGTTATTATGTATAGATTTGAGTGGCCAGTGGTCACCGTGGCTTGGTGGTAATTTTACATTTTTCTGCCGCACAGTCTGAAAGAAACATCACTGTCATATGTGAATATTCTGAATACTCTGAATATCTGAATCTGAATACTTATGTGACACTGCATGTTCCTGAATGCCATGCCTTTTAAATGCCATGCAATCATTGTTGGCTGTCTTTGTAGTGTGCGTGCACAGGGGCTCATACTTCACCTTCTCTGAAAGTGGCATTGTATGCAAGGAGAGGACACATTTTAATTCAATGTCATGTGCAAATTTGCAAGTTGTCATTCTCTCATCTTTTCTCTCCTCCACTCGTGTCCCCTACCTCTATTCTGTCCCCCATCTTTCCTTGTGCTCTTTTTACAATTTTAGTTTTATTGCAGAGGGTTAGTCTGTCCTAGCCTGCCTATTTTATTGTTGTATTTTGTTCTTTTTATGTTGGTTCATGTTCCCTCTTTCCCTTATTCTCTCCCTTTCCTCCTATTTTTTTTAACATACATGTTATATTGTTTGATTGTTGATAGGTTGATTTGTTGTCTCCATCTCTCATCTCTTTTTGTTACTCCTCTCTTTTTTCTTTTCCCCCTTTCTGTTCCCAACCTCTCCTCCATCTCCTATTTGCTTTCACCCCAGCCGACCTAGGCAGATGGCTGCTTGCTGCTTGATGTTTGAGTCTGGTTCTGTCAGAGATTTCCTCCTGTAAAAAAGGGAGATTTGATGGCCTAGTGCTTGCTCATTGTATGAGCTGTTGGGCTTCTTTCTTTCCTTGCCTTACCAGGCAAGACACCTTTAATATTTGTCCATCAGTGAGAGTGAATGCTCGACAGAAGCTGCCACTGAATACACACTCAGTCTGAGACTGAGACTTAACAGGGAGACTTTACATTATTGATATTTTACTGCTTACAGTCAAGAAAAATTTCAGCAGGTTACAAACTCTGGTTCACATTCCAACCACGTCTGAGACTGACTGTCCGGATCCAGTGGCAGCTTCTGTGTCGCTCTCGGTCGCTCTCTCTGATGGACAAAATGTCGACTTAAATCTTGACTTAAATCTTGACTTGATATTCCAACTTTATTCTTGAAATTTTGAGTTTAATCATGACATGTCAAGTTTAAAGTCGACATGTCGAGATGAATCTCTTTATGGCAAGAAAATGTTTTCTTCAAGCGTGGCCCTAATACTCCATCGTACATTTCCACTAAAGTATTGAAAGATAAATGATCTGCATAATTCATCAGTAGGTTTTTCTTATTACAGCTCTGCTCTTGCTTTGCTTTTTTTTAGTTATTATGCCTAGAAAATTATGCAGTATTATAAATTATCAATGACTAATTTATGGTACTTTTGTTTGATTAAACAAATTCACCCAGTACCTCAGTTACCTCACTGCACCATGAAACATGAACAACAGTGATATTACCTCAGGTTACTGCAAAATGTTGCTGCCCTTTACAATCAGGCCTTTGTCTTTGAGCCACATGATACCAATCATCGCAGCATTGATATAGTAATTGCAGATTTGTATATGGCTTCTTGACAGACTCGTACATGTGACAGGTCCTTTAAATGTGTGTTTTTAAAAGATTAAAAACCAAGTCATAAAAATATATTCTACAGTGCACTTACATTATAGCTCATGGAAAGTGTTGTCTTGGTCCTCAAACATATAGCAATATTTTCTGTCTACCTTCCACACATGTGTATCAGCTAAGATGTTTACATGATGTTAGGAAAAAAACTGAATTATTATCTTAACTGTAATTGTACCAAATCGAATATAATATAATATATAATCTGCTATAATAGAAAATGCCACAAGCAAAACATGGCAAAAATCAGACCGGTGCATTTATAGGAGAACGGATTTATGCTGTGTCATCTCGAGATTAATGGGTGTTTGAAAGACACAGATGAGTGATTGACATGCTACCAACCAGCCATCAGCCAAAGTTGTTTTTGGTCTGTGACGTAATTGGTCAACCTAGAAATCATCCAATACTAGCAAGCTGAAAGAGGGCATATCGCCAGTGCACCTACTGTAGCGGAGGCAGACACACTTCATTCAATAAACTGTTGAAAGCCTCAAAAAGTCTGCCTGACTAATGCTTGTGTACTCTGACAAAGACAGTGGTCCAATTAAATAGCGCATAGTCAAGCTTCAATCTTAGCACTAGGGATGTCCCGATAACATTTTTTGGGTCCGATACCGATTCCAATATCAAAAACTCGAGTAGGCTATCTACCGATACTGATATTGGTCTGATACAGTCATTTTAGACAATTTATGAACTATGAAACTGTTAACACATTTGCACTGAGTCATTTCAAAGACATAATTCTCCAACTGTGTAACAAATATTGGTCTCCCAAAAAGAAGAAATAAACAGCCCAAACATGACTCAGCTAAAATGGCTAAGCTGATTTTTATTTACACTTTTACAGCCTGTGCATTGTGAAGCATGCGATATATAGGATTTTTGGATTGTATCGGATTTTACATTTGTATCTGTCTAACATTCTATCCAGTGATTTTGACCAGTATTGGACCGATACTGACCGATAACGATTCCCCCCCCTACTTAGCACCACTTAACTCTGGAAACATACTTGTGTGAGATTTGATGATCAATGTTTCCCAAACCTCAAAATGTTGATGTCCTTAAATGTTTTGTATCGTCCACAAAAATTATTCAGTTTTAATGATTTATTTGTTAAATGGAACGAAGAAACCAGAACATATTCACATTTAAGAAGCTTAATAATTTGAAAGTTTCTTTAAATATTTAAAAAAAACATTCAAATCGATTATCAGAATAGATGACAATTTAGTAGTAGATCCTAATTAATTAATTGATGAATCATTGCACCCCTTAACGCAAAGTATACGCTATCCTCATGAGGCTTTACAGCTTTAACTTAAATTTGACAGAGTTCTTTACCAGGTCTATTATTTTTGCATTGTAATGAGGCTACAGGGCGAGGGCTTTTACTGTGGTGAGTGTCATATCCAGCTCAGTGGAAAAGAATAAAAGATTATTCTTTTGTTTTAGGGATTAGAATTAAAGATACTACGTCCCCCTATTACAAACCCTCAGGGAAGCTTCCTCTCATGCAACTTAAGTGGCCAGAGACAGTATTTGCCACATGTTGCTATGCCAACATGTGTGATCATTTATTTATTTAGCAATGGGTATTTTATATTTGTTTTACTGCTGTCAAATAGGCATTATATGACACTACAGGAAGCATCATTGCACCATTTCAGGACTTATAAGTGTTGTAACTTACCTCCACAGCTTCCATGATCATGATTATCCTCAGGTGATATTCTACTTGGTTAACTGACACTGTTGTTCACCTAAGTTTGTCCCTGTGATGCAATATTCCACGTGCCACAGTGCATCTGTCGCTGTTCGACTTAATTCTTTTTTTATGCAGGCTATCCTGAGGTCAGTGAGCTCTTTGCTTTATGTTCATTTACTGAGTTGTAGTTGTTCAGTGTTTCAGGCAAGGCATGCATGTAACTGTAATGCATACTGGCAATGGTCATGTGTACAACTGCGTGCATTGTGAGTCTGTGTGTTCTCCCCGTATCATTCATGCTGACTTCACATGCAAAAAAAGATATGTTTGTTTCCAACAATGTAACCATCCCTGCCACCATACTGTACTTCCATGTGTTTTTTTAAGTTGGCATGGTTGTTAAGCAGTATACCCACTGGAGGGCAGTGCAAAGTTGTCAACATCAACCATGGCGATCGTTGAGGTGGTGATACTGTACCCCTTATGGAAGAGGTAAAAGCAGCTTCATTGTTGTTGTCATTGGTTTTTTTTTGGCCAGCTTGCAGAATTGTTGAAATGTGTTCTCATTTCTCCCTATGGTTGACTGACCTTAACTATTGGCTACAATAGTAGTCCCATGAGTTCCCATGGTACTGCTTTGAATCTGCTGTTTTGTTTATGCCCGTAAGATTTCACAGAGTGCACATAAGGCCGAAATGAATATGGCCAGATGGTTTCATCCTCGAATATTGAGCATAAATGAGACATAACACCAAAAGCTGGATCTCAGCTCCAACTTTCCCTTCTGTTATACATTTGGCTCTTGTTGCTTTCACCATGAATAAGGACATATTGCGGACACAAGGCTCTACATATCATGTAAACCTGTTAGCTTAGCACATACATTAGCACCGTCAATTTATTGTGCCCGCATGTTAACATTCATGTCTAATGCCTTGCTTAGTATGTGTAAACCTTTCTAAGGTGCAGCCAGTAAACTCTACAGTATATGGATATTCAGACTACTTGTATTTACACTTGACTATAAGGCAAGTGTCCAAAGCTTGGTGGTGATGGTTTGAAGGTGACAGAGATGCCAAAGAAAATAATGTGAGTACTTGTATGGTTTTGTTGTTCTACACTGACTTGGATTCAAGTATTGAAGATGTTTTTTTACCCAAGTGCTCACACTGTTGTGTGTGTGGTCTTCTGGTCTTCCCGCTCAAGTGGTGACCAGAGTCCACGAACGTCGCGGTTCGTCAGTGTTTGTACAGAATGTTAACGTAAACGCTCCGCTAACATTTTCACCATTTTGATGGTAGTTTGACGACATATGACACATAAACACACATTAGCAGCAGTCTCTCCCTCTTCCTCTCAATCAGCAGCACCTGCAGCCTCACAGCAGGAGTCTGCTCCTCTTTCTCTTCTTCTTCTCCACTTCATTTCCTCATCTTTAGGAATTTTAGATGACGTTTTAGAGCTTTCTGTGTGTTTTTACATCCAGGTAAGACACAACGACGTCGCTGTTATCTAGCAAAACAAAGGCAGTAGTGTAGGAGCAGGTGGAGTAACTCACGAGTGAATGGGAGACCACAGTTAAAGGTGCTGAGAGTTTTTATCTTGACACTGTATTTGAGGAGGAGTTGAGCTAACTCTGTCTCCTGTGCGTCATGAAGCCATATTTTTAGACACGCCCACAGATTTTTAAAAAGACTAGTGGAGAAACTATTATCAGTTTTAACTCCATAGTTCTTTACTCTGCTCATATAATTTTTTCACATGTTCTCACCCACTTTTTTCTAACAAATACAATAGGTGGATACAAAAAAACCTTGCCTGGATGATTAAAAACTTAGGCATCATACTGTGGTCTTTGAGTGTCAAATGCTGACCATTACTTTTTTGGGAGGTTTTGTACTCACCACTTGAAATAAAATGATTGTGAAATGTGCACAGTGTAATAACAATAGAACCACACCTCTGCATTTGGATAGGGTTTTTCACAGAAAAATAACAACGTGATTTACAGGCTGCTGACTTTTTCTTCTGCTACCTTTTTTAAATGAACACGCTTTTCCTGTCACCAAGGCAAACACGTTTTCACCTTTTAAAAAAAATATTAATATAACAACAGACAGACTTCTTACTGACAGACTGCACAGCACGTGGCTGGTTTTGCATCCAGACAAGCAGGAAAAGCCTTTACATTTAATCATTACGAGAAGGGTGAACATGCTGCCAGATGTTTGCCATGCACACATGGTTCATTCACTGACTGTTCCTACAACTGTGTCAATGAATGAGTCTATGCATTATTGATCACTTGATTTGCTATCATGGTAGGGACGGTCTTTACTGCTTCACAGATGATGACGCAGTTGAGACATTGTCTTTATGTGGTTTTCATGGTGCTGTGCATTAGATTCGGATGGCGGCACGGGGATTGGGAGAGTGTGGGGTGGTCGTTTCCTATAACACAGTGCACATGTGCTCAATTCCTCGCACTGGAAACACATAACATGGAACAACATTGACGCACAAGTCAATATTTATTGTTTTGGAAGCTGTCACAGGGGGGATAAAGACAGAAACGGGAGAATAGCTGGAAGATGGTGCACACATACCGTCTTCCACCTACACACTTCATCTCCACAAAGGCTGCATACCTCCCTCAGGATTCATCGCTGTAATTGCCTTCTGCTCTCTCTTCTCCCGTGTTTTTTTGTGCTCTATATTCATCTTGTCAGACAAGGCTCCCTCCCTGAGCCGTGATGCCATTACCTTCCCTACATGCTCATTAGTGACCATGTCTGTATTACAGAGATCAGTTACTACACTACCTATTTGTATAATCTAGTAGCTACATCATCGTTTGCACTTGTGGTGATGAATGATCCAAGGTTAAGTTAAGTTCATGTAAGTTTAATACCTGTAGATTTGACACACAGTGTAATCACTAGAAATAAATCAAAGCTCTTTACATGTGTTTTTGTTTTGGAGACTATTATCAATTGTTAATTGACAGTTTTGTGAAGACCCAAGTGCCACATGCTGCTACACCAAATTATATTTTATATAGTGTGGCTAGATAGTGAATAAGTATATAAAATATTAAAATAGAAATGTTTGAAAACACTCCTCTTCCTCCTCCCATGTGTCTGTGTCATAGATGAATAGATCCGTTTGAAATTACGCCTCAGTGGAGCATTTAAGAAGCTGTAACCTAATTTAATCTCAGTATGTCATGTCTTTACAGTCAGTATTTGCATATGCATAATTGCAAGTACACCATGAGGAGAGTGCACTGTGTATGGAGAAAATAGGTCTATATTTAATTGTAATTCCTGCATTATTGAACAAGTTCCAATGTTGCTCAATAGGAATGAAGCTCTTGCATAATGTGGCTTATACTGTTTACTGTAAGGTAACAGGATTACTTGGCAGAAACTCTTGCAGACCTAAATTCCCATAAGGCACACTAGAAACATTCAACAAACACAATTATAGCAATTGCATGGTTAAAGTTACCAGCTGTATTTTGTCAGTAGGATACAGGAGTGTGAACCGAACAGAAACAAAGACTACATCTATTATTTATATTCAATCTGTGGCCGGGTGGTAAAATATGACACTAAGCTTCGTTTTCTTTTTCTGTGACACCTTTGGGACACATTCCGTCGTTTAAAAATATTTTTTCTTCATTACTTTGTAAAAAAATATGTTTGATGTTGCTATAGAAACTCTTACACAGGCACTGGTGTAACACTTGTGTAAAGGCACTTCTATGTACAGTAGTATCAGTAAACCCTCTGCATTGACAGTAACAATTGTTGGGAATGTGTTGACTGGGACCCTCATGATGTACATCAGTATCCATGTTTTAAGTTACATTTGTGTCCCTGTTGCCCACAGGGTGCAGGTGGAGTTCTACGTGAATGAAAACACCTTCAAGGAGAGGTTGAAGCTTTTTTTCATCAAGAACCAAAGGTCAAGTAAGTACAGCTGAAAGTGGTGATCATGCCGCCGTCCTCTTGCCTACAAAATCTAAGATCATGGAAGAAATAAAAGCACAATGTAGGAAATTTTGCCTGGTAATGTCATATTTTATTTTTATCTCTCCATTATTATATTAAATGCCTCATTGTAAATGGCTGTGTGTTGGGTGTGCAAACTGCCCAGCATAGAATAAAGAGTACAGTACGTCACATTTGTTGACAGGGGAGGAAGGGCTGCAGTCCTTTTTTCATTATGAGATAATGAGGAGACTCTGGTGCAGCTCGGTGGTCTGGTGCATTGTGTCTGGAAGCCAGTTTGCATCATGTTGTGCGTCTCTGCTAAAACATTTAGCTAACCCATCCTTGACACTGATGTAGGTTGATGTGACAGGCTCTGCTTCTCACTGCCACTTTAAGGAATAGTCTTTGACATAGAGCAACAGAGTCTGATGAAAAGCCTGTGTCTGAAGAGGTCACATCACAAGCGGTTATGTCGTTAAGGAAGCTGATTGGAAATGGATAAGAAGGCTTGCACCATCCTCTGTTTGCAGCCAAGTTTTTGTATTCTGTATATTTTTGGGATGTGCAATATTATTGGCACAACATCTGTATCGGCAGATATTGGTTAAAAAATGTTTTTACACATCAAGATCTGCTGATATGAATAATGACCACAACAGTGGGCTAAATAGGCAGCTAGCTCCTTGACTTCTACGCTATTGCCCTCTGTAACTATTTTTTTTTTTTACATTAAATTATTTTGCTCAATAAAATTGAAAAAAAAAAATGTGAAAAAATATTATGTTAATTTCACTCCATATCTCTGCAGTTTGACTCAGGGAAAAACATATGTATATATGTATACTATCTATTACTATTCTATTATATGTATACTATCTACTATCTACTATCTACTAACTATAGATATAGATATATATATATATATATATGTATATGTATATCGGTATCGTTTATCAGCCCAAGCACTCCTGCTATATCGGCATATCGGATAACGGCAAGTCCAGTATCGTGCATCTTGTGTATTTGGTGGTGCATGTCATGCTTGGCTATCAGTTTACAGATGATTGATTGTATCTATCAGCCAATAATAATCAGCCATGTCTGTGTGGTGATCATTATTTTACTGTGTGGTCCTTCAGCCAGTAAAAGTGCTGGCGTTATTCTTGGAGGATTTGGGAACTACCCATTAAGGGACATCAGTTGTGACAAAGTGCCAGAGCAGGATGGATGTGTATTAGTCACGCTTCAGGACTTTAACATCACTGTCACTGTAGGCCTCTCATTAAAGGCACTTAAACTTAAAGTGTTCTGGCTGGATCTGTTTCCAAAGAGGAAAAGTAAGGTGGCATCTGTTGGCAGCAGTAGACTTCTGGTTTGAACTTAAGATGGCAGACATTTAGAAAAGAAATGTGACACAATTACCAGACTATGTGTGGAGCTTTGAAGGTGAGCCTGTAAACAAAACATCAGAGATCAAAAACACCAGTTCAAGATGTTATCGTTTAAAAACTGTTTTGTCAAATGTTGCCGTGTTTGTCACTCCACAGGCCTGAGAATCCGTCTGTTCAACTTCTCGCTCAAGATTCTCACCTGTGTTCTCTACACCGTGAGAGTCACTCTGGACGACCCCGAGCAAATCAATAGCCCATGGTGAGTGTCACACTCCATCTCGTCTCCCAGTCCATGTGTCTGATGTGTCCACTGGTTTTGGACAGATGCTTTTTGACACGTGATTTGTTTGATGTCACATAATGTGCCACTTCCGCTAAGTCTTTTTTTCTCTGTCATCTTCCCACTTTCTGAGAGCTGTAACTAATGATGATCTTCATTATCAGTTCATCTTTTCATTACTTTGATTGATCAAAGTTCTGTAAAATGTCAGACAATGCTGAAAAATCAATCTGTGCTTTCCAGACCTCAAATAAGTGCCTAATAGCAATCAATAGCAATAATTGAGCAGTCAGTTAGTAATCTAATAATTGAGGCCTTATTTATTTGATTAATTCCAACCAGGTGGTTTACTGTCTGCCTGAGAATTGTTCTATGAAAAAGGTGCATAAACCAGCAAACATTAAAGAAATCAGGGGAGCAGTATACTGTATATGCATCTCTCAGGCCAGACTTATACATGCTGTTCAAAATGCATACACACCTCAGGGCTGCCTCGCATATCCTTTGTGTGGGTTAGGCTTGTCAGTGTGCACAACCTCGGAAATGAACATGATGCCGGCACAAGATGCAAGACTCGCACGAACAGTAAGACGCAGTGTCTTCATCATCACAAATTGATCTCGCATGCAATCTATGATAGAGACACGATCCCTTTTCCTGTTGTGATCCTAGACGTTGTCGACAGTCTGAGTTCTGTTGTGTGCCCTCTAGTACACATTTTTTTCAATCTGATTAAGATCAATCTGATGAGAAGTCACAACATCCCTGTTCACCTGGATGCAAAAATAAGTAATACGATTATGATAGAATAAACCATTTTGACATGTGCACAGTTGTCCAATTGTCCATAAATAGTTGATGAAGCTTTACTTCTGCCTGTGTTCTCAAGAAGTTTTTCACAACTGTTTTTGCTGCTCGCCCTCAGATATTTCTCCTCTGCTCCTGCGCTGATTTCTTTTCCCTCCTCTCTGTGACTTTTAATTTCTGTTTATTAGTTTCTTTTTTTTATTGACCTACCCACACGGTCTTCCTCAAACAATACTTTTGTTTCTCCTGTTCTCTGTAATGATACCACTGACTTAGCGGTCCATACTGCTCCTTCTTTGATAAACAGAGGCGGAGGGCAGGGGGACATTTACATCAAACCAAGTGCATTTCATTTACTGCCCTATAATCTGTGGTTCCTTTAAAGACTCTAATAAGAAAGCTGTGTTGGCTCCCAACCAGTTTTTCATTACCGTATGGTTACCCATACAAAGACATTGTGAGCGGGTCAATTGCTTACATGAACACTGATCAGCATAAACCACCTCTCTCTCGAACAGAATTACATTTCTGTCTGAATGAACCATATCAGACCAGAGCATTTGAACAGGCATAATTACATAAAGCATTTTTAAACTGCTCAGGCTTTTATTGCAATTATTTGTGTTTATGTAAACATGGCTATTGTTTTAAGGATTAAATATTAACACAGTAATGCTAACTTTTACAAGCTTTTTTACCCTCACTGGGAAAGTTGTAGATGGTCTTGACTTTGCTTAGTGCCGACAGGTTTCAGAGGCATGGGGTTTGTTCTTTATGGCATCACATCAGCTAATGAAAATGTTTCCCAGTGGGCAGGTTTCCACTCCCACTCGCAATTACACTTTATTTATCCTTGTGTATTTTTCCTATTTTCTTTTTTTTTTTTAACAGCACATTATGTCACAACAACAGTGGGACAAATCTATCAGATTCAACACAAATCAACTGGTATGTTTCAGATTCATTTAACTGTAACACGAAACGTGTTGTCTTTGATGGAATAAAACACTGAGGAGTGAGGAATTAACTTTGTCTTGGGTTTTTGACAGGCACCTGATTTTCTCGGTGAACAGACGGGTTTCTGTGTGGGCGATACAGGTGAGAGTGTTCAAGTGAAAGTGCTCATAAATCTAATTTGTCCTGCATGAACTCAATGTGGATGCAGAATTCAAGCCAAAAACACTTCCACCCATCTATTAAATAAAAGAATTGCAAAGCAAAGTAGTTTGTCAGTGAAGACTGAGGAGCCAGAGGAAAGGAATTTACAACTGCTTGGCTCATTTATCTCCTTGTCTCCTTCTCCTACTAAGGTGTCAGTGGCCTTAATCAGTTTCTTGGAGACCATGCTTATCACATATCTGAGCTACAAGGTAAGAAACCGAGTCCACACAGCACACTCTGAGCTGATGTTTTGCCGTTGTCTGAATAATGTCTAGTGCTTTTCCTGCTTGGTTCTCTCATGTGGGCTGGCAGCTTTCGGGGTTGAGTCCAAGTGCTGGTGCCAAGGCATCTATTAGAGAGTCTCTTGCCCTCATTTTAGAGTGGGACATTACTTTGCTGCAGAAACAGTCTATGCAAACAATGCACCTTCATTTTAAGAAAGTATCATATAATTGTTTGTAAATACGTTTCCACAAATAATAATGACCCTGCATGTGAAGAGGATTGTCCTGATTGATATACTAATACACAGGTGGAAAACAATTCTCCCTTCTCCAAATATAACAGATAACTTCATCTGGAGTCAGTGTTGCGCTGTGCTCCAGATACGCCATGTGAAAGTGCATTTCGGTTGCATTTGACCTTTAACCTCACCATTTGTGTTCATAAGAACAATACTGTTGTTACGCGGTATTGTTCTCTCTTCACAGCTGACTTCCTCCATTGGTCATCATAACTGCAAACACAGCAGTCTGCCCTTTCACTGGTTCATTAAGTTTTTTCCCTTCAATTTTAATATTTCAGGGAAACATTTGGGAGCAGATCTTTCAGATAACCTTCATATTGGAGATGATCAATTCAGTGCCATTTATAATCACTGTGAGTAATTTTATATTTAATCAACTGACCAGTTTTTGTGTTATAGGAAAAAGAATCCTATTGTGAATCAGGATTTTTAACGGATTTGTTTTTCATGTTCTAATATTCTTTCTTTCCTTCCCATCTTCGTCAAGATTTTCTGGCCTCCATGGAGAAACATATTTGTCCCCGTATTTCTTAACTGCTGGCTAGCCAAAGGAGCCCTGGAGAACATGATAGTAAGTTGTTATTTTTATTTTTTAAATAATTAGTTCTAACAGGCAAATGCTGTCAGGCAAAAGGGGTTATAGCCATAGCCACATAACAAAAGGCTAACTCCGACTTATTTATACACTATATTAAAAACATATTTGCTTCATAGTTGTTACCGCCTCCATCAGTAAAATGTGTATTATACTGACTTTATGTAAAATCCTTCATTCAGATTTATACAAATTACACAGTTATTAAATGAGGCAGCAGTAGACCAATGGCTTACGTGTCCTCAAGAGCAAAAATGACAGATTTTGTCTGTGGTCAGTGTATGAGCGATTTACACGGCAACACATACGTAGCACATACGTCCCTAAAGGTTGTCTCATGCAGGAAAAAGCAGGAAACCTATTCTTAAAATAGTGTATATTACACTTACTAACTATCCCCTGACTAAAGTGAGTCTTTGGTAATGATTTAAATGTTTCCGATATTGCAAAGACCCATATTTTTCGCCTAGATCTCAGGACATCCATTATCATTAAGTTGGTTTCTCTGGATGATGAAGGTGAAATAGCTCATTTACATATATGATGTTAATATTTGCATTACACTAATTGTATAGGTATTGCAAAAAGAGCATAGACAAGGCTTGGTTGGTTTCAGCACTGCAAGCTTTCAAGGAAGATAATCCCTCTCGTGTCAGCCATGTTGAAGCTCACGACTAATACTGGCTGCAAGGCTTGAATTGGTTTATTCAATTATCTGAACAAAATTCAATTTTGAAGGTGAATCTCTTTCCTACTCGTTAGCTGACGCTGTCTTTAGGTGAATGCACCTAATTTGTGCACTGGCTATTGCTGTCCCTTTTAAGCTTGTTTTATTGGCGTCATCCATTTGTTTGGTGTTGTTATCAGAATGCTGTTTACTTTGATGAATCAGCCTGTTCAGCTAATTAGTTGACTATTAAAGAAAACAACAGCAGATCTGGTTAACTGAGCTGACTGTTGTCTGGTTTTAAGATCAGATGTGTCAGGGAAAAAGACGTAGTTTTACATTTCACTATAAAATAAAATAAATCCATCTTAGGTTGTTTGGGCTGTTGCAGTTTTCATTTTCATGTGGTATTTTATCTGAATGAGTATATAGACAACTAAATGTCACATAAATATATCTGCATTATTCCACCAGCTGCAGTTACTGGAGGTTATTAGTAGAGCAGAGCTGCACACTGTACAAACTCTCACTTCATTGGAGACTTTTAATAAGGTATATTGAAGTAATGAATCACATTTAGTAGTAGCAGCATATTTTGAACAAAAGCAGAACCCTGCATCAAGGCAGGTCAGCCAAAACATAAATAAGCTACTGTAAGCAAAGCAATACAGGACAATGCACTGCAATGCAACACAAGAACACACTATACAAAGGGTCAATTATGTCAGATATGCAGAATTACCATAGGCGCAAAGTCACCTGGGATTTATGCATTTAAAGAAGGGGTCTCCAACAAGTAGCTTGCAAGTTCCCAGTAGTTCCCAGAACGATTTTGAATAAATATCTAATTGTGATTATTTTGACAGGAATTGCGATATGATTCACAATTTCAGAGGGAATGGTAAATTTTTACATCATTATTCATCGTTTTCTCATTCAAAAAGCATATTTAAAATGATTACTGTGTGATGTTTGTGCAGAACTGTGAGAAACAAAGCTTCTCTCTTCAGTCTGGAGAATAAAATAAGATGAAGTGATATTTTGACACTGCAGTCGACTGTATTGCAGTTTCGATAAAAAATTTGGATTAATCCGAAATGACTGCTCTCTCTCAGCTGTAGTAAGGTCGCCCGATCATAAAAGCCATATGCAGTGTGTCTCGGCACAGAAAAGTCAGAAGTAGAATAAGTAAAAGTAGTAAATTGACTCGGAGAGCTCCGCGACGTCGTATTCTGGGGAGCGCTATCTTGGATTACAAATGTTAAAAAACATGAGTAGCTCTCAGCCATTTTCATTTTGTTAAAGTAGCTCTTAAAGGTCGGAGACCCCTGATTTAGTGCATATCAGCTGGTGGAGTGTAAGCTCTCGCTTTGATTCAGATGAGACTATGCCAAAGGAAAACAACTCAAGTCTTTTGTTGGGCCAGATGGTTGATCAGCACATGGTGAGAGAGCTGTGGCGGTTTAAAGAGGCGCCTGCTGCTAACAAGGTGCAACAGGGAAATTAATTGTGAGCTTCTTCAATTTCAAGATGAACACATAGCTAATGTAAAAGAAGAATATATGCTGTAGAAGTAACACTAAACCAGTACTTCTCAAATAGTGGGGCGGGCCCCCCTGGGGGGGCATGAGAGACAGGGCAGGACAACTCATACAGCGCTTTATACAGATAAATAAATAAAAATGATCAGGTTCTCAATAGTATTTCAATTCGGGGGGGGCGTGAAAACATTCCTGTCCTCTGGAGGGGCATGACAGAAAATAATAGAGAAGCACTGCACTAAAATGTGTGAAGAAGAGAGAACCTGATGCTTTTTTGTTACCGGGATAGCTTCAATTGTGTTGGAGACATTTTGGTTGTGAGATTCCACTAAATTCTACGCACTAAATGTTTACTTAAAATATGGACAGTGACTGACTTTTGTGCTTTTTTCCCACAAATGCTTTTGAGCCTGAATTAGAGAAAATAGAAGAGGTAGTACTGTACCAATCAGTGTTACGGAAGACGATGAAACCTGCCTTTATGTATCTCTTTGCATCTGTCCAGAATGATTTCCATCGTGCCATCCAGAGGACCCACTCTGCCATGTTCAACCAGGTGTTCATCCTCATCTGTACATTAATGTGTCTGGTTTTCACTGGGTGAGTTTTGAGTCACATAAATGCCTCTTTTACCATGTTTGGTTTCATGACATCCAATGCAAAATCTAGTCCCCAAACTTTCTGCCTATTCTGTTTTTTATATTTTCTTATATATTTTTTCCCCCTCTAAATCATAATATCCAACACAATTGGCTGCAGATTAATTCATTAAACTAGAGACTGAATTGTGGCATGCTGTGGAGTTGTAAGTAAAACAAACAAATAAAAATTCCCAGTGAAATTGCAGCATATTTCAAAGGAAAATGTAAATGAATGTAAATGAATGTAAATGGCCTCTGGCCATCATTGTTTCATAGTTTAAAGTATTCTGTGGCCAAAAGTTGTGATAAGCAGCCAAATACAATGTGTTACCCAGAAAGACACAGGCTCTAAAATATAGTTGATAAGCAAGAGAATAGGAAAATAAATCATACCAAGAAACATTGTTAAACTGATGGAACACCCTGTGAAGGGTTTTGGCTATGATGTCTATCCTTCTTGCCTTTTTGACATCTCATTAAGTTCAACTCTTATAACTCTTATCAGCCTTGTCACCCTTGGCCATCACCCAGTGTCTGGTCAGATATTCTCACCTACCCCTGCCCAGGATCGCTGTATTGACTTCTGTGCCCTTTAATCTTTAGCAAATTGAATTTAGATACCTAATCTACTGATCAAAATTATAATGCTGACATAGATTCCTGTGTGTGCCTGTGTGTGTGTTTGTCTTTACTTGTCAGAGACATACTGTATTTCTTTTTTTTTTCTATAGAGCTTGTGGGATCCAGCACCTAGAGAGAGCTGGGAAGAACCTGTCCTTGTTTGACGCGTTCTATTTCTGCATCGTCACCTTCTCCACTGTTGGATATGGGGATGTCACGCCTCAGATTTGGCCCTCGCAGCTGCTGGTGGTCATTCTCATCTGTGTTGCTCTAGTTGTCCTTCCATTGCAGGTAGTTATCATAGCACTACGTAATCTCTATATAGACTCAGCATGTGACTGTGATGAATCTGTTCATCACTTCAGAATATCTTAAGTGTTGACTCTCTTGTCTCTGTGGAGCAAACTGGAAGAGAAACTGAGATTAGCTTTTGTTCTTACAGCATCAGCAGTTTTTCACTCCAGAGCTTTTCCCATCAGTGTCCAGACAGCAAATCCATCTTTCTCTTTATAATTTATTTCCTTATTCGTGTTGCATTTGACATCACATCAATATTCATTGTCATTTTGTCAGTTTGAGGAACTAGCGTACCTATGGATGGAGAGTCAGAAGTTAGGAGGGAACTACAGCCGGCACCGGGCACAGACAGAGAAGCACGTGGTGTTGTGTGTCAGCTCACTGAAGATTGACCTGCTGATGGATTTCCTCAACGAGTTCTATGCTCATCCTAGACTACAGGTACAATAGAAACTAACTGTTTAATAATATAATGTATTTTCTGTTGCTGCCAAATTTTCTCCTGCAATAAGAGATTTCTATTTTAGCTGGTTCACTGATTTGAATTGCGCAGGTCTGTGCCAAACTCTAACTCCGTGTTCTGCATGTTCAGCCAGGAATATTTAATATATAAAAAGACTTAAAAAACTTCAAACTTGACAAAAAGTTCTCGGGGGATTTTAATAGCCGTTTTGTCTCTGTCGTGCAGGACTACTACGTGGTGATTCTGTGTCCAACAGAGATGGACATTCAAGTTCGCCGTATCCTCCAAATCCCTCTGTGGTCTCAGAGAGTGATCTACCTGCAAGGATCTGCTCTCAAAGACCAGGACCTGATGAGGGCCAAGTAGGTGAAAGCATGACATTGATCCTTGACAGTGGATCCTTCATTTAGCCAAATTTAAGAATTGTTGATGACTTCTCTGACTGAATTAGTAGTATATCCAGGTGTCAATGCAAGGCACAAAGGTCAGTTGGACATTTTAAACATTTATCTTATCATTGCTGTCAGGCATAAAACTTGTACCTCTATATTTTCTTTTCATAAATCAATTATCTTGATTCATTTTTTCACTTCCTATAAATGAAGCCTAGCCTCAGTTCTGGCAGGACACAGTAGTAATGCACCTATGCAGCTATGATCCGCTGACAGCCAGCATTTAAATCAGACTCTTCCCCCTCTCATTTGTTGCTACACCAGCACTGCCTCACACTGCTGCTGCTGGCAAAGCTTTGCCACCATCACTTTAGGCTTCACCTCAGTTTTATGGGCTCAAAAGTGTGGAATGATATTTACTGTCTTGCTTGGGCTTATTCTTGTGCGAGGTTTCCTATGTTGTGCTCCCTGTTTGGCTGAGCCTGCTGCTTGGCCAATCCTGGGAGCACAATGTAGGACACCTCACTCTAGAGTGGTGGCAAAGCTTTGCCAGCAGCAGAAATGTGAGGCAGCTTTTCTGTAAACAGGACCCATGGATGAAGTGATAACAAAAATCAACATTACATCACATCTATCCCATTCAGGAACATAATATCAGGAACACCTGGAAGAAATACCATTTGGCACAAAGGTCCTTGTGGAAGGATGACCTGTTTAGAATAAGGTGGCCAAAGGTTAAAGTCACAGTTTCCTCATAAAACAAGATGGTGGCTATATCTCCATAAAGATCCCTACTTTAATTTAGTAAATTTTCAGCCCTCCACGACCCTCAAGTGTAGGATAAAGCTGTAGACAACGAGTGAGTGAGATATAAAGTGTGTGAACAGGCGATGCACATTGGCAATACAAAGCCACCTCAGTGTAGTAAAAGACAGAGATCCATTTGGACCATTTTGCTGCCCACTGCTTACACATCAGTGTAATGGCATGTCACTCTTCATTTACACACATCGTGATAGATGACAGTGGAACATACCTGACCTTTACATATCGCACTGGTTTTACTACTGGTTTTATGGTAACATCAGGGGGTCGTACAGTTTACTGGCAGATGCTGTTTTTCACAATAAGACAATTAGATACTACAGCAGTTTCCCACACTGAATGAGTAAAATCACTCAGCCACAGAAGCCTCTTAAACACACCAACCCTGCTTTTCTTATTTTAATTATATCACACTGTAGATCTCTTAGAGCTTGTTGTAATATATTAACTGAGAATGAGACCAAGAACAGACTGTTTTCATGCCAGAATGGGGCTGTTGACCTTTTCAGTCATTGTCGTGAGACGTTGGCACTCATCCTTGGCTAGCTTTTCTTTAAAACATTGCTTTCATTAAATGAGTGCCCTGCATGGATCAGTTGCCTCTCTGTCAGTTACTAGCTCATCACCTTCACTGTGTGCCTTTGTTTGTCCTTCTCTATGTCGATCCTCAGGATGGATGATGCTGAGGCCTGCTTTATTTTAAGCAGCAGGAACGAAGTTGACCGAACTGCTGCAGTGAGTCACATCAACGGGAATTTATCACAATCATAATACATTTAATATCAACCATATTCTTTATTGAGAGTGCACTGAGTCTCTAAGGCAAAATTCAAGGTCCATAAAAGTAAAGATCCATTTACAAATGGGCCACTGCACGAATAAAATAAAACAATTTCCTTTTCTGCAGGATCACCAGACGATTCTGAGGGCCTGGGCTGCAAAGGACTTTGCTCCAAACTGTCCTCTCTACGTCCAAATCCTCAAACCAGAAAATAAATTTCATGTTAAGTTTGCTGGTAAGTACATGAACTGTTGCTGTCATTGTTTCCACATGTGACACATTTTTAAATCTAACCGATTATAATCTATCTTAAACAGATCATGTAGTATGTGAAGAAGAGTTCAAGTATGCCATGTTGGCGCTCAACTGTGTGTGTCCAGCCATGTCGACCTTAGTCACTCTCTTGGTTCACACTTCCAGAGGACAGTGAGTATCTCCTGTAAACCGTATCAGTTGTTATGGTCCTGTCATGTTTACACTCATTTTATTCAGAGGCCAGATGGCGAAAATGCAATGTACCCTCACCAATACCTCATTAAAACAATGCTCCAATGTGGAAATTGAAAGCTAAAAAAAAACAGATTTTTTTTGCCTGTTCAACCTTATTGCCCTGCCTGTTCTAAGATCTTATTATAGAGGTGGTGATTAATTAGTCTGTTGTATCTATTAATGTTCATCCTAAGTGATTTGATCACTGTGGTGTAAGTGCATCCTTTTCCTTTCTTGTCTTTTTTAACCATTATCCACTCAACTGTGATCCAAGTATCCTAGTGATACAGGATAATTAGGCGTTTTAGGTCACGCAGCTGAAGAGTCCACAGCTGCACTGACACTGAAAGCAGTTTTTCTACATTCAGTTCTGGCATGAGGTCCCTGAAGGACTCGCCAGTCATTGTGTTATGTTTCTATGAAACAAGATGTAATAGACACAAATGATTATTTTACCTGTCTGTGAGAAAGGGACAGGTAACTTTATCATACATGATACTTGTCACCAGTAATGAATCCCAGATAATCTAATGGCTTAAGAGTGGTGGCAGTAGCATGTCTGTAAATTAAGTCACTATAATCAAGAACTACCAAAAAAAAGATTGGTGGATTGAATAATCTTGTTCCTGTGGGTTAGAGGAAAACAGGATTTATTTATATATTTATGTACTGTAAAAATAGTCTAAATTTTGACATAATCGCAGGTGATTGTGGTGTTTGAACATGAACCTATTACCGCGCCAGATGCCTAAACCGTCCAATTTTAAGCATTGCTTTATTTGCACACTAAATGTGTCCTGAATGTGTCTTTTGATCTGTCCACTCAAAACATTATTGAGAAGTTGTCTGGGACACGCGTGCCCACATTTTTTAATATATGTCATTGCAAATTAAAGATCGCCTACTCCGCTGACATATTCTGACAGTGAACGCAATATATTCTTATATTTCGCAATCTCCAATCGTAAAAATCTTTAAAGTTAACGCTAACAGTGAATATCCACTAAGTCTAACCTGATTATCCTAACCCTAACCTCAGTCCGTTTCTTTGCCCTAATCTTAGCCTCAGTCCTATCCTGCCACAAGTAGAGTCAATTGAAAGCCCGGTGCATTTCTTTTAGATGCGTGGCAGTTTATGTAAATGAGTTGCAGGAGCAGACCTCAGCACCTCAGCTCACCTGAAGACACTCTAGAGTTTTCTTAAGTTCCCCTGACATGTTTATGAAAATTAACCAGAGAGCTGGTGGCTCTCACCTTGACATTACTCACTTTGATTTGATTCAACTCAAGCCAATCATATAATTTCTGCCTCCAGAGCTCAGCCCCTATCAAGCCATAAATAAAGAGTTTTCCTGGCTTTGAGTGCTCCGTCAAAATTTAATATCCTTTTATTCATGGGGGCAGACTTGTTCCCACTTAATAATTAAAATTAGAAGAAAAAAGACTGATACTCCCACAGCTGAGGTTTTTTACACACCTGGACACCACTATATACTGCTGTCACTGTGGAGTCAGTAAACATTCCACCATTCCCTTTAAGGCTTTAAAAAACAGCATTGTGATTTAACTTTCTCTGTTTTCTTCACTGCAGAGATGGAGCACCGTTAAGAAAACACTTACCTTGGGGCTAGAAATGTAACAGTAATAGGGGGAAAGAAAAATAAAGTATGACCAAACTGATGAACATAGGAAGTAGGTGGTCTGCACTCCCTTTAATTTGTTTGCCATAGTTTAAATAAAACTGGAGAAATGTATGGGGTTTCTTAAAGACACCATAAGAAGAGACTTCAATCACAGGGCAGTTCAGGGAGAGGGCACTCTTATTGGCTGTAAACACAATAAATCACGTCATGTCAATACAGGTAAAGTGTATCGGAGATGAAGACATCACCTGTGTCTTATATAGGGATGGGTGTTGAACCTCAGTACGTTTGACTAGGTATGGTGCTTCAATAATTTTGTGGTATCAAGTGGAATTCCACTGTATCACCTAATATCAAAAATTTGTTATATAATAACACATTTTTATTACATTTTTATTAAAAATGTGTTATATAATAACAACATTTTCTATAATAATATCAAGAAGCAGCAGGACTATCTGATCCTGCTAAATGCAGCTTTAATGTAATTCATGTCATGATTATTCTGATAATTCTCTTCCAGGGAGGGGCAGCTGTCACCAGAGCAGTGGCAGAGGATATATGGACGCTGCTCAGGGAACGAGGTCTACCACATCCGCTTGTGTGACAGCAAATTTTTTGGGGAGTATGATGGAAAAAGCTTCACCTATGCTTCCTTCCACGCCCATAAGAAGTTAGTTAACCTTTTACCAGCTCAGTCTGGGCACCAGATTATCATACGTAATCAGGTACAATATGTCTTGAGATTAATGTTGCATACCCTCTTAACTGCACAGGTACGGTGTGTGTTTGATTGGTGTGAAGAGGGAGGACAACAAGAGCATCCTCCTGAACCCCGGCCCGCGCCACATCATGGCTCCCCCGGACACCTGCTACTATATCAACATCACCAAGGAGGAGAACTCAGCCTTTATCTTCAAACAGGAGGAGAAACACAGCAAAGGTCTGTCCGTCACTGGCCTGTACGACGCCCCCTCCAGGCTGCCTGTGCACAGCATCATCGCCAGCATGGGTGAGAGTGAAAGAAAACAAAAACAACCTTAAGGTAGTGAAGAAAAACAAAAACACAGAGGAAAATTGAAGGTACAATTTGTAGTTCCATAATAGGCTTAGTTTTGATTGGCCGAAGAGAAAATGGATGCTTTATTGTTTATTTACTCCAAATAGTTTGACGGCTGCCTTGACAATGTCATATGCTTTCAGGGACTCTTGCTATGCATGAGTTTATTTCTTACATGCTTCTTTGGTTTGTTGGCTGAAAATATTGTGTTGTGCTTTTTCTTTGACCTGTGAAAGTTGATCAGACCACTTCCTATGGTAAGTTTGTGCATGGTGCATCACTCTCTTGAACTTATTTACTAGCTCTGAAATGTTCTCAATTTATATTACGCCACTCACAGTACACCACACTTACATTTTCTTATTGTTTGCCACCTCCCTCAAGTCTTTTGTGATTTTCTTTAAGTGGAAATAGACAACTTGTCGTAAACTTGTCATCATGATGTTAAAACTGATTGCACAGTGTAACGGCAAAATAAGATTAACAATGTCTGTGCTGGGGAGGGGATAATATATGACTGCACCAGTCGTATATTATCCAATTTCTTATAAAATATAAAATTCTTGTTTTCCAGATGGCCAACGCACCATTCTAGTGATTTATTGTATAGTGCAGCAAAGTGGAGCCTGCATCTTTCCAGTCATTCATCCAGTCTGAACCTCAGGAATATAAGGAAATATTGATTTCAGTGTTATTTGGTCTATTTTTTATTTTCATAACTCATGCGTTGCTTGCTTTTACCCTGTAATGCGCTTGGTCACTGTAATGTGGAATTTTACGGTAACATTACACACAAAGGAACTGAGTTACCTATTCCATTAACGAAACAAACAGACTAGTGTTCACCTTGTGCCTCGTGTATATCCCTAATAAAGGAAATGGCAGGTGGTGGATCAGACTAATTGACGAAAAGCAACTCAAAAAGACGAAGAGAAAAAGAATCCCATGATAGAGGGACAAAGGAGAGTGATAGGAACAGAGATAAACAATGAACACAAAGTCACCTGGGGAAGAGAGCTCCGGGAATGTATACACTTCAAAAACAGTATACAGCTTGCCTTCTTTCTGCTTGATCAGTAAATAACACAGCCAGCCTGCGTGTCAATACTGCAGGATTTGTCAACATTTGTCACATTGTGATTTGTGGTGTTCTGCTGTAGACAGTTGTAGGGCAGCTGGCTGGTTTTACAGACAAGTTCTGCTTATCATTACACATCACATCACATCACTCCAATGAAAAATACCTGCATCCAATCTCGGAAACACAGTCTAGATTGTCTGTCATCGAGTTAGTCTGTATTTTGGCGCTTACCTTTGTAAATGTTTGCTGTTGCACTTGAGACTCGTGACAGCTCATGCATTAAAAAACTCATAGTTAATGGCTTTCTGTCAGCGTGTTCCTCCTCTTTTACTCTCTACACAGACTGCTTGAAAGCCTGCTGCAAACTCAATTGCTCAAACTAGGAATGGAAATCAAAAGGTTCAAAAAATGTCTCTCGCCTACAGAATCAGAATATTCACATGCAGGATTTTAGGTTTATGGAGATCGTGTGCATCCTTGCAGGACTATGCGACTGCTGCTTCTTTCAGAATATGACCCAGTACTAATACCTCCTTGAACCACTAGGGACAGGAAAGTTGTCTGTTGCCATTTAAATGAAAGATCCCAATCCCATCATGTATCTGAAATACATGATATATGTGTTGTACTTCATCATACATCATATTGCAAAGCACTAATATGATGTAGGTTAAGATTATATTTATTGACTTACACAATGCTTTTTGCATGTCGTTGGTGGAAGAGAAATCACTTGATTCAGAAAGCAATACATTTTCTCCTCAAGGTCAAGCAGTTGAGCTCAAGTGAAAGGAACGTATTTTGCTAAGATGCTGAACAAGCTAAACATGGAGCTAATATACCTCCATATAGGGTAAAAAGATGTTTTTCCATAATCATATGGTTGTGATCCAATTGTGATGTTTACTGTGTTGTGCAAAAATCCCCTATTGCCCTCAAACCAAATGGCAGTAAAATTGCTTTTGCTTAGTGGGTTTACACATGCTAATGTTATGCTACCTTTAGGCACTGTAGCCATAGATCTGCAGAACCCCGATCCGCCCGAGGAAAGCAGCAAGCTGACCTTGCCGACAGAGAATGGCTCTGGAAGCCGCAGACCAAGCATCGCGCCGGTTCTAGAGATCGCAGATTCGTCGGCGATTCTGCCCTGTGACCTCCTCAGCGACCAATCAGAGGATGAAACAAACCAGTCGGATGAAGAAGGCTCTGTAGGGTCAGAGTAAGTAGCTGTGGTGATGATGAAAGACCAAATGTGCTTAGACCTAAAGAAATTTATAGTATACGATATATCTTGTGATGCAGCAGTAAAAAAGTCAAGCGTCCTAATAGAACAAGTGACCTGTGCTGTATTCTTGATTGATCTCACCGGCTCACCTTCCCCTCTTAACGCCTCAGTGATTGGAAGACGAGAGATGAATGGGTTTGGAATAAGTGTGCAATCTGTTTGTCGTGATGCTGTGTGGTGCAGAAGTGTCAGTGATGAATGTGCGTGTTACAACAGGGTTGTCAGCACTTTTCCTCTTGAGTGAGGCGTATACGCTGCGCTTCCTCATATAAATCCCCACCTCGTGTCTCTAATCCTTCAGCTGGTCAGACAGACAATCGCCCTGATAGTTCAGCAAGTCCAACAAATCACTTAATCTCAGGGCTTTGTTCCTCTCTTCTGTCACTGTGTGTGGTTTCATAACATTGAGATGAGTTGAGTACTCAGATTCTCCGTTTCTCTGTTTAACCCTGACATCAGTGGCTCTCGGAAACAAACAGTGTTTGAGAATTTAAACTCAAGGTCCCACAGTGCCATCATGTGGTGATCAGGTTGCACCTTTGATTCGAGTCTCTTCTATGAGCAAGCTATAGAGGGCACTGTGAAAGTGAAGAGGGTAATTACAGTTGATACTTTACAAATCAGAGAAGAGGGGACTCACAACCAACTTGACAAACAAAATGAGGCATGATTAAAATCTTCAAAAACATTGTAATGGTCAATTAAGTCAGTTTTGAGGAAGGAGTCAGTCAGCATTAGAAACACAAGCTCTTTTCATGCAGCTGCTCTATTTATGAATTGAAAGGCAGAAACAATGTGCTTTGTCAGTCATGTAATTTAATATTATGAGATTAGGGATTGAGCATTTCTTTGCGATGTTTTTATATAAATGTGAAAAGCATGGAAATTTTAAAATAGAAATCTTTACATTATTAAAAACAAAGGAAATCAAAACACTGTGAAGTGGAGGCCACTCCCTTCTGCATAACCAGCAGTCACATGACAGTAGTTCCGTGAAGTTATGGTTTGAACTGCATGTAAGCCATGTTTACAAGCTCTGTAGTGTTGTATAATAAATGTATAGCATGTGGAGCTCATAACTTCTTTCGTATTTCTACAACTTGTGCTCACTTCTTCTAATTTGTAGATTATTTGTGAGTAAAAAACGTAACAGAAGCAAACTGTGTGAAGTTGTTCATATTACTGCTTCATTTTAAAGTAGTTTAAAGATGGATTTGTACCTCTTCTCAGAGCGCTCTCTTGTTTTCCGTTCCACCAGTTTTGTGAAGGGTTACCCCCCGAACTCGCCCTACATCGGCAGCTCACCAACTCTGTGCCACCTGCTCCCACAGAAAGCTTCATTCTGCTGCCTTCGCCTCGACAAGGTAAATTCCCCTGCAGCAACAGACGGAAACAACACAAAGTTAAACCACTGTGACTACTGCTTTATTTCACTGCTAAATTCTTTATTTTTATTTAATTTTATTTTACCATAAAAAATGGAAATTAACTCTAAATTAAGAAGACATTTCAAAGAATAGAGAATGCTTTTGCTACATTATTAAGAGATAAGTGTCCGTCTGAGTTTCGTCCAAAGACAAATAAATATTCTGATTAGTTAGTAAATATATTGAATGAAGTCAAGGTATTTTATTAATATTTTTACATTATTATTACATTACTTTCACAAATTAGGTAAAAGTAGATATATGTTGCATTAATCACAGCTAGAACATGTGGGTTTTTTTCTGCTAATGAACTGTGCTGATGAATGTACTTTTGAATCAATAGATCAATGTCTGTCTGTCCATCCGGGAGGCAATTTATTCTCCTCATTACGTCTAAGATGAACCAAAGTATGAACCAAAGTATACATAAAGTAACATACACTTAATACCTTTGATTGAAGCCTTTAGAGTCTTCTTATATTATCTGTGACTGGAGAGACATGGATGCAAAATGCAACTTAACTTATTAGTGGAGGTGTCCAACCACAAAGCAGTAATTACTTATTCATTAGGTCTATTTTATCATGCGCTTTCACATGTTAGTACTTCAGTCTTGATGATTTTACTCTGTATGCTTCTTGTCCTGGGTAACAAATCTTGTTCCTGAATGACGGTAATAAATCTGAATCTGACTCTTTCTCCATCCAGGGCTGCACACATAACAGCTTTGAGGACGCCAAGGCATACGGCTTCAAGAATAAGCTGATTATAGTGTCTGCAGAGACGGCAGGAAATGGCCTCTACAACTTCATTGTTCCGCTGCGCGCTTACTATCGGTCCAGGAAGGAGCTCAACCCCATAGTGCTGCTGCTGGATTACCCGTAAGGCTGTTCAGTTTCTCTGTGCTTCCAACCCAGTATTTATACAGTATGTTCACTTCAGGACACCTGAAAGTGAACATACTGCTTTTTTTTTTACCCAGCCCTTAATTTGATTTAGGAAAGTCATCATGAATATGTCAGACTGAGTTTCTCCTCTTCACATATTATATATTATCCTTAAAAACTCTGAAGTCCAGTCCTCATTTTTAAGTGTGTTTGTACTGGAGCCACAGTTGCTATAACTGCTTTGCAAACTCTGTAATGATATAAAAACCCTCAGTGAACTTCATTACCTGTTCATCCATGAGCAGCTGCCACTGCTATTGTACCACTGCCTTTGGTTTGCCAGCTATCTGAGATGTCTTTGTGCTGAAAAGCTCTTATTTAAAATTCCTAAAGATGAATAAATGAGGAAGAAGAACAGAAAGAGGAGCAGACACCTGCTGTGAGGCTGCAGGAACCGTTATTAGAGGAAGACCGAGAGCAGGACTGCAGCTAAAGCCAGCACCGATGTCATTAAACTCAACCAATTTGAACCAAAATGGTGAAAATGTCACTAAAAAAAAGTTCTTACTGGAGAGTTTACGTTAATATTCTGTACAAACACTAATGAACGTTGTTGTTCAGCTGCTTTGGTCTCCTCTAAGGTGGAAGTGTGTGTCTCACACCCCCAGCATCTCAGAGCAGAGGAAGTTTGACATAGGGGTTCTAAGGGGTTGGAAAACTTTTACAAATCTGAGGTGAAACAATCAAAAAATCTATTCATTCATTCAGCTTCTACCACTTTATCCTCCACATGAGGGTCACGGGGGGGCTATTCCGATAAGGTCCAACTAATGTATCTTACTGTAGATCACATAAATGCTTCACAAAGCACATGTCATGTGATCAGAATATGAGTGAGACACACTGTAGTGACCATGTTAGCTGTGTGGGCTGATTTAATATAAAAGAAGAAAGAAGCAAAACAGACTAGTCTAGACTAGACTGCATCGTACTGATATAGGTATCGATAAAGCTGGGATATCGTTTCATCACCCAGCCCTCCGTGTAATACCTACGTCACCGCTGCTTGCAGTAATATACACATGACACATTAAACATAAGATGTAAATGTGCTACATGCTTACTAAGTGCGTTGGCTTATAACAACTAATGATTATCTAACCGTCATCTGCGACATGAATGTGTGTGTGCTCTGCTATTTAACAGAGCCACAATTAGTGCGATGGCAGGTCGCAGCCGTTACTGAAGGCGGTTACATCATGATTGCCAGTTGTAACTTTTTATTACCATTAGTTAGACTACTTTTATGTCAATCACCAGAAAATACTCAATAAAGGATGCTTCAATACCTCAAGTTTCAATTATAGTACTGTAAAATATACTGATGTGACTGTGACTTAAAAGCTTGGCAACAAAACTTGTCAGGGGTGAAAATGTATTTTACTGAGCAGATAATGTTTGACAAGTTAAAGCAGAAAACTTTACATTCTTAGGGGAGCTTGAATTCACACTGCAGGGAAACAGCACTGCAGTAATGGTGGCATGCCTACCTCTAGTACTTAAATATAATCCTACATTATTAATAACAAGAAGAAAGTGTGTGTTGTTTGTGTCACTGTGTGTGGGCTTAAAAAAAAACTGAATAAAAGCTGCAGTGGTAAAACAACAAAATTACTTCCACTAGAAAATTGGAGCTATAACTTGGCTTTTGAGATAATGTGGAGGAAAAAAAGACATTGTTTTTTTAATTATTCATAAACAAAGATTCTGTCCATGTAAAATAATGTATTTGCTTGTTTGAGATGCTGTTCATTTGCGTGGTTATGTATTCTTGTTGTTGTTCGAAGTCAGTGTGGCTTTCATTAACTCCAGCCTCCTCAGTGCAGTCGCAGTCTCTGCAGAGAGCCACGAGAGCTTTCTGGAAATTACAGCAATGATGTCATAAAGTTCTACTGTGGTTTCTAGGAGATAATTATTCTGAGATGCTCCTTCATTGTGTTTCCTGTTTCCCACAGGCCAGACAACCACTTCTTAGAGGCCATTTGCTGCTTTCCAATGGTTTACTTCATGGCTGGCACAATCGATAAGTATGTGTTTGCACAGATCATCTGCAATTGAATTTGAAATAAATGATTCATTCATCATTAAGATTTAAAAAAAAAAGTATAAATGATGCTGCTGTCGGTGAAATATGACGTAAAATCATAGACATATATAAAAAGTGGATGTAGCCATCCAGTTTGCTTTAGGAAGCAAATATGGAATTAAAAATATATGACGTCGACTCCACAGGTCACAAAAAGTTTGAATGGGAAGTCTATTTCTTCCTTGACTTGGTCTCAATTGCAAGTTTAATTTCTTCCTCAATAGAACATGATGTCTGTTTTGTAAATTATGTTCACATTTAGAAGAAAAGAGACGATAAAGTATGACACATAATATGCGTGATCACCAGTGTGATTGACAGCTGTTATTGTCCAATAGGAGCCTGGTTACAGGTCAACACTTGTAAACTTCCGTTTGCAAAAGCAACCAAACCAAATTGCGATTCTGGATGCTTCAGTACAGGAGATCAGATTCTTATGGGTGGCGTTATGACCGCTTAGCACCTGGTTAAAATATGTGTGAAGTTCCTTTATATTCTGACAATTATTATCACTCTAGATACTTCTAGATCAGTCATCTCTGAGAGCAATTACATGCAATAGTGTAATCGTTTACATAATAATAGGTAGGTAATATTATGGTGATACCATCATATTTGCAAAGTAATATCCAGTAATGGGTTTTAATGAAAATAAATATAAGCTATCATCAATGAAATACCTCAATACATCATTTTTGATTGATATTGCTATAGAATTAAGACAGAATTACCATGAAATTACATGATTACAAATTCATTTCCATATTGTTACTTTTCAGTTGGCAATTTTTAGATTTTGTCCAGACTATGACTTTGTTTTATTTGTATCTGCATACATGGAAAAAATGTGTCTCACAGTTAGTAGTGCTGTGTCGTGTAATCATGTGTGCTTTTTAAATGTAACTTAAAGTTTCCATTATTAGAACATAGTCTTTCTATCAAGTACGAGGTCATATGTGTATATTAGGATGAAAATAGTGTTTTGAGTTACTCAGCTACATGGCAGTTACACCTGACAGGTGATTTATTGAGATTTAGTCTCAATATAAGACCTATACATTTCTTCAGGTTGGATTTATATGGAAATGTAGGACATTGCAAACATAGTATAAGAATATAATGGAGTGTGTAATAATTTTCTTTTTTTTACTTTAAACTAAACAGATTGATGTAATATTGTGTTTCCTGATTTTTCATGAAGTTATTAACCCTTGTGTTTTCTGAATGGCCCAGTCTGGATAATCTGCTGCAGTGTGGTATAATCTATGCTGACAATTTGGTGGTTGTGGACAAAGAGAGCACCATGAGTGCTAAGGAGGACTACATGGCAGATGCCAAGACCATTGTCAATGTCCAGACTATGTTCAGGTAACAGAGGGAGGACCTCACTCTTCTGTAAACAAACACCTTATAAACACACAAGTCAAAGCTCTAGAGCAACTCATTTATTTAACAGCTAAAATTAAAAGCATTAATCACTGCCACACCAGGTCTACCTCTCATCACAAAGCATTTCATCTGTCCTCTAACTCCAATCTCTTTTTCCTCCACCGCTCTCAGGTTGTTCCCCAGCCTCAGCATCATCACTGAGCTCACACACCCGTCCAACATGAGGTTCATGCAGTTCAGGGCCAAGGACTGTTACTCACTCGCTCTCTCCAAACTGGAGAAGGTTAGTGCTTCTACAGTAAGGAACCATGACGAGACAGTCACATTTTCATTTATCTTCAAAGACGATCATCTAATCCAGCGTAATGCTTAAAATCAGTAAAGTTGCAGCCTTCAAATAATCAAGAATATCATTTTCATCAATTTCAACCATATTTTCCACAGTTGTGCAGTCACTTTTGTACAGCTGCTGTCTTTGTTACACCAAACAGTTATTATTTATATGTTGCAGGCAGACATGTCCGTAGAGTTTAAATGCAATCCCTGGCAAGAAAAATTATGAGAAATAAATAAATAAGGGAAAGGGAAAAAGTTTAAGCTGAAGGTGTTTATCTGTTCTGATATCATATAACTTGTTATCTTGCTAAAGTTAAATGTTCTATTACAGGATTCCATCTATTGTAAAAATGTCTGTGAAGTTTTGCTGTTATTTTCTTAATCAAATACTATTTATTCTTTCATGCAGTTGTTGTATAGAAGAAGAGACAAATTAAAGTCAATACTTAATCAACAGAGGAAGGAATGTGGACGATATACTTCTTTTTGTTTTCAAAAGGAGTCATATCTAACTCTAAATCAATATTTAAAACCTCTGAATCCCTCATCAGTACTATTTCAAATTATGACAGTCCCCAAATACATGTGTATGGACTCAAATTTTGAAATGGTTATTTCAAATGCTGAAATGTAAAAGTTGTATTTTGATGTTTTATTTTTTCTATGCCAATTTTATGCCAAAAAGTAGACGTTGGAAACATTTAATTACTGTAAGTTCTCACATTATAAAAGTTAATATTTTGATGGTATCTTGTCTGGTGATGTTGAGTCATGTTTTAACACTTAATTGCTTTGGGGACATAGTAGTTATTTTTTTTATTTTTGTCCCATTCCTGTAAAAACCATATCTTAAGAAAGCCTTGAGGACAGTTCTTCAGGTTGGGTACAAATGTTGACTTGTACTTTAGGATAAAATGATTGGATATTGCTGCTCAAAGGTCAAGGTCGCTGTGATCTCATGAAACACATTTTTCCTTTTGAAAACATGGTGTTCACCCCAACCTTTTACCAAAGTGTGTGAGTTTTCCAAGTTTCCCCATTCTTCATTTTTGTTTTTCTATACTTTTTCTCTTGCCAACAATTATATCTTTGGCTTTCACAGCCTATAGAAAAATTTCCCTTTTGTTTCCATATTTTCACATCTTTTTAAACAGTGTAGCAAAGAGTAATAGTTTGCTAAACAAAAAAAAATCAAAAATCTGTTTTCCAGATAGAGCGTGATAAGGGCTCGAACCTGGCCTTCATGTTCCGGCTGCCGTTTGCTGCGGGCAGGGTTTTCAGCATCAGCATGTTGGACACACTGCTTTACCAGGTGGGATATAAGATAACACACATCTGGGGCTGAAATGTGGTTTACTATGGTGTACTACGATTATTTAGTATACAGTAGAGCTGGAAGGTTTGGGCACACATACAAAGGGGAATTATCATCACTGCTTTAAACTGTTAAAAGATAAGATCATTTCTTCATCACGGTCTCTGTCTGTCTGTTTTCAGTCATTTGTGAAGGACTACATGATCGCTATTGTAAGGCTTCTTCTGGGTCTGGACACCACGCCAGGCTCTGGGTACTTGTGTGTTGTAAGTTTCTAATCTCCCACAAAGTTTAAGTACACGTGTGTGTGTGTGTGTGTGTGTGTGTGTATCAAGCGGCCTGTCTCACATTCTCTCCTGCAGATGAAGATCACAGAGGAGGATCTGTGGATCAGGACGTACGGCAGACTCTTCCAGAAACTTTGTTCCTCCAGCGCTGAGATCCCCATTGGGATTTACCGCACTGAGTCGCACATGTTCTCGTCCTCGGAGGCAAGTTCAGGAACAGAATGCCAGAATCCTGGCTTTGGCTTTAGCTTCAGCTGTGGCTCCTGGTTTGGCTTTTTTATATTATATTCTTTTATTTTCTTCTCCTTTCACACTTTATTCCTTTAACCACCTCTCTGTGAAGTATGCCGTTTCCTTATTTGTTCTGACTAAATGTCCTGCATGCTTTCCTTTTAGTTTTTTTTTGACTATTAAATGACGGCAGGAAACTGCTTTGATACCACAGATGTCGGTGCTTAGCTCGTGTGAATACTGAAATAGAAAACAATATTCTCTAAACAATATTTTTGGTAGGTTTATAAGATGTAAAAATGTACTTATAATTGCTAGTGTCCATTTTCCAACTTCACTCTATTATATTTACTTTTCTCATTGGCTTTTTCATTTAAAGTTTTTAATAATTTAGTTTGCTTTGAATGCTGCTATTTTTCAATGCATCTCTTTTTGTTTGGATGTTTGTCCTTTTCTTTTTTCAGTGCAAAGACGGTTATGTTCAGGTAAGGGACAAATGTGCTTGGCCTTTGTTTTTGTCTCTTTTTTTGAGAGCTGGCATTTTACCAAGTTGATAACCATCACTATATGATAACACAGGAATAATCCAGATGTGTATTTCTTACACAACACATGCTATTGTCCGTTAACACTGTCACTGTGCTCTCCCAGTCTCAGGTGTCTATTAATGTGGAGCATGGTGAGGACCATAGAGAACGTGGAGACAACTGGAAGGAGAAGATGGGGCACAAAAACTCGACTGCGAGCGACCAATCGGATCACCCGCTGCTGAGGAAGAAGAGCATGCAGTGGGCGCGGCGTCTGAGCAGGAAGAGCACCAAACCGCCGAGTCGAGCCGAGCGCATCTCGCAGCAGAGGCTCAACCTGTACCGGCGCTCCGAGCGTCAGGAGCTGTCCGAGCTCGTCAAGAATCGCATGAAGCACCTGGGTCTGCCCACGGTCGGATACGGTGAGTAGAGCAGCCGATGCCGTGGAGTTACGACCAGTAGATGACTGTATGTTTGTTAAATGATAGTTAATGCTTCATTCAGGGCAGTTGTTCACAGTGTAGCACTTACTAAATCAAAATAAATGATCATAATATTCCTGAAAAATGATACATAATAATGCAAATCATGGTGTTTGCTGCAGATTGGAGTCTAAACTATTTCTTTAAGCCTATAAAAGCTTTAATGGAAGAAATAATATTATTGGCTGCTATAAAAGTTAGTGGGTGAAGTTGAAATGATGGGAAAAATGTGTTTACTTTGCTACAAAAAAAACGTACTTATTGAATATGCATTTTTGGTATCATTTAATTTGTAATATTAGGTTGTAATGTACCTCAGATTTCACACGTCCAGGGCTTTTCATTACCTTAAAGAATCCCACTTGTATATATATCATTTGAACAGTGTTTCCCAGTTATTATATAGATTTCATAATGAACCAAAAAGAAGACGCCCCCCATAAGAACAGAAAAGATCTTGGGCTTTGTTGATGCATTGCAGAGTTGTGTGCACAGTTACATCTGATTTGTGTGTTCAAAACCTGGAATGGTATGTAATTCAGTTCTCTTTCTCATGCGAGACCGTGCGGTCTGTGTACTCGTCTCTTGGACTGTGTTGTACACAAAAGCAAACCACATACATAGCGTAGACATCTGTGTGCACCCCTGTTACTGTGGATTGTATTAATTCTGTGGGAAACAGATTCTAAACTTAACTTTAACCATGAATTAGTGGTGCGTGCAGCTTTGTGTAGATGCACTTCAGCTGCTATAACTTTGCATTCATCAATGTAAAAAAGGGTTGAAACTAGTCATTGTGCAGCATTTGCGTCTCTGCCTTCTTTAAACGTGAAACAAAAAGCAGGGAGCCAATTTTAGCTGATTCTTTATATAGCTCCACCCACTGACTCTGTTCTCAGCCAATTAGATTGTTTCTGCCATGCAGTGCAGTGCAGTGCATTAAGAGGCTCTATTCAAAACTCCAATCTCTGTTCCAGCCATTTTGTCTCATCTCATGGTCTGTGAAGACATGTTGCTGTGAGTGGACAGACACAGTAACATCACACCTCCTCATCAGAACCTCCTTTTCTCACATCACCTCCTCACACTTCCTCTCAGACTTCCTCTCCCATGTACCAGAATCTCATTCCCACACCACACCACGCATTCATGACCATCACATCTGGATGCTTGAAGATGCAGGAGCAGTAAATCTTTTCTCAATTGCATTTGATCACAGACTGCAATTGCCTGCATTTGTAGCTGCTCACCTCTCTACTTTTGTTCTTTGCTCCTCCCAGCTTCATGCTTTCATTTATTCTTTTGGGGTTTTTTTTTAAATAAAGGGCAGAATCATGTTCCAGGTGTGTTGCACTTGCCAAATATCATGTAACATGTTGATTAAATACGTTTCAGGAAGAACCCCAAACGCTCAAGACCTTCTTGAGAACGATGAAAGTCAGTGAGGAATAATGCAACGTGTGACGGATGAATAATTTGGAAGTGATTCTGTGCGCACTCTCTAACGCATGGCTTTCTTTGCATCACCTTTACTAAAAGAGTTCTTTTTGAAACTGCAAACACATTCGCTGCCTGCCTGATTCTTCTTCTTTTTTCTTGTTTTCCCCTTCCCTCCTCTCCTCCTTTCCTCCTCCTCCTCCTCCTCCTCCTCTCTCTGATTCTTCTATCTTCCCTCCTTTTGGCTTGTAGAGGATGTTTCTAATCTCACTGCGAGTGATGTCATGAATCGAGTAAATCTAGGATATTTGCAAGGTAATTGACGTGCTGTTTCTTTTTCCCTCCTTCATCTAATCTGTAGCACATGTGGTCCATCTTGTCTGGAGAAAGACATTTTGTCCTCTCATCAGCATCCATGCACAAATAGTGCACCTAATTGACGTCACTATAATACACTCATTTGTGGATGTTTGTTGTCTCACATTTGTGTCTGTTATGGAAACTATACATTTGTAAAAGAACACCGTTAAACGTCATTAAAGGTAACAGTGAATGCCATTGCTTAGAGTTGCAGGACATTTCAGAGCATCCATATACAGAGGGGACCAGGCCGTCAGGTTAGCTTGATGATGACAGTATTGCAATTTTAATTGCATGAGTGTGTGTGTGTGTGAGTGTGTGTACAGTAGCTATGTGTGCCTGTGTGCGTGCGTGTGTCTCTCCTGCTATAATCCACGGTAGACCGGCAGCCAATCTACCTCTCTCCACTGTCTCTCTCTTTCTATCTGGTCTTTTCTGCATTGTGTTCCCGTGAGGTGACGTCACAAACAGCTGGAGTATCAGCAGGGCATAAGAGTATGGCTTTAAAGAGTGGAGCGGAACGTGTCATGTCTGTGGATGGAAGGTTAGACGTAGAAAATGAGTTCCTGACGAACGACGGACTCATTTTGTTACCGAACAACAATTTTGCCAGTAGTCGTGACTCGCGACTGATACTGATGTTTACTTTTTGTTTGTTTGCGACACACTATCTTTGAATAATCACAAATGCAATCAATCCCTTTAATACAACCCTCGATCACAAACAATAACAGTCGTTTTGCCTCTTATTCAATTACTTTTTCAGTTTGATGTTTACGGCAAATGACAATCAACAACGGTGCGTCACTGATGTAGAAAATGAAAAACTGAGAGGAGGCTGAAGGGAGAAGCATTGTTTTCTTCAATTCTGCCTTCACTGTTGTTTCCACATAGAGCACTTCAGAAATGGAAACATAAATGCTTTGCAAGTACCAGTTTTTCAGCATTATGAAACAAATTAATAACACACAGCTGTAATCATAAGTGCTTCCTGAGGCTGTGAATCCGACTCCCACAACATTGAGAGAGAAATGTGGATCATTCCTCCCACACAGCTGCTTCAGCTCAGCCATATCTTTGTCTGTCTGGTGTGAGCATCACTTTTGGGTTAAAGGGTTAAACCAGTGGTGCTCGTATCTCGTCTGTTATTTTTATGCTGGGACTCCACGAGAGCTTTGCATGAGTCACAGATTTTTCTTAAAAAAAGGGTCTGTATTTTTCCTAGGCTGTTCCTTTAGCTGAGGCTGCATCTGAAACCATAACTCTGGTCTGAATCTGCAGCGGGTGAAGCTTCAGTTTAGGTGACAGCTGTGATAAATGTTAGCGTCACAACCATAATATTATAACAACTCTTGGTCGTTTTGTCTTTTAAAATGTCACTAAATGGTGAACACAGAAACAGTTGCTGCCCCAATTACTGTTACCTTCTCTGTATGTTGACTTAATATTCTTATGCAGTGACGTCACATTGGATGAGTGTAGAAAAAGGCCCATAATAAATTAACAAAAATCTCCTCCCTTTTTATTTACCTACTGTACATATGTAGTATATACAGTATCATACATACACACATATTGAGTGCATAATATAAAAGCAGGACGCACAACAACAAAAAAATTGTACCCAAAACTAAAATCATAATTATGATTACTGATCCTTCCTAACTGGCCTTTAAGATAGGAAAACGCTGGCTGCCATAAAACATGTAGACTAGATTAGGTGTGGTTCATTTTACCAATGGAGAATAACACATTTCTGTGTTAGTGATACATTTTTAATGTATTTTTATTTTTACATCCAAAAGGAATGACTTAAATCAAAACGTATCTTGTGATATATGTTTGTGGGGAAAAAGTGAACTTGTGTCGTTTGGCGGGTTTATTTTTCAATTCAATTTTTATTCGCTCATCATAAATCCTGCAAGAAGCACCTCCCTCCACTTCCACTCTCACACTCCCGATGCGTTCTGCTTCACTCTGGGTTTGGTTTGAGTTCTTCTGCGTTTGGTCCAGTCTGACGGATGCTGGAGCATGTCCTCTGTGTCTGTGGGTTGCTGTTGTTGTTGGGGTGTGTGGGGGGGGGGGGGGCTACGTTTCGTCCGCTGGCATGGCAGCCTGCCGCCTTCACAGCCTGTTGGTCCAGTGTGGAATGTGCAGGGCGATGAAGGAATGCGATGGATATCAGTCACGGTGCGTGGCCTCGGACGCTGTCTGCATGTTGGCCCCGTCCCGAAGTTACGCATGGAGTCCTTCAGCAGCATGGGCCTCCCCTCCTTCCACAAAGTCCCTTTCAGTAACAGTTAGCCCTTCTCTCTCTTGCACCCCGCCTGGCTTTATTAAGGGCCACTCCAAGGTGGGTTGTCATGGAGACACTCCCGTTCTCCTTCCCCTCCTCTGTCCATCACACAACACAAGTAGGAGCTGCTGCAAGAGAGCACTCAACAAACACACACACACACACACACACCCTACTCACTCACACTCAATAAAACTGAGTTTCCGCCTAACAATTAGATTTTTATTTAAAAAAATAATATTAATACCTATATTTCTCAAGTTAAAAAGAATATTAGTCTAAAATATACTGTATATATAAGAATTAAATTATAGATCATTTTCTAATAAAAAATGGTAACGTATTACCATATTAAAACAAATATTTAATAAGTCATGACTATATACTGTTTACATATCATTACATATCACACTTAAGATAAGTAATGCAAAGTCAATACAATCAAATTTAAAGTTGAAATTACCATAGTAAAGAGGAAAGTCAAAATTGTGAGAGGAAAGGTCAAAATCATGATATAAAATAATGTCAAATAAAAAAGTTGAAATCTAATATAGTCAAAAATTGAGATGAAAATCATAATAAGGAGCTAAAAAGTCATGAGATAGTCATAGTTAGGACAAAATAATGAAATGTCATATCAAAGAGAGAAAGCATGAAGCATTCATTGATAGTAAACAGCTATAAAAGAGCTTTTCCACATCTATTATTCAGATTTGGTACCACTTGTTCTTACACTGCACATGGGTCTACAGTGGAAGGTTGAAAAAGGTAAGACAGCTTATCTCCTGACTGAGTCCTGACCCTGAAGGTGTTTTCTGTCTTTCTTTCTTTTTAACAGACGAGATGAACGACCACCAGAACACTCTGTCCTACGTCCTCATCAATCCTCCTCCTGACACCATGCTGGAGCTCAATGACATTGTGTAAGACTCACAGCAAAACATGCCACGCTCTCACTTACTGTCATGAATCCAGTGGACAACAGCCGGGCTGTTTGTCACCTGGACATTTCAAACGTCAGCCTGCAGTCACACAATAAACAGATGTTTGGATTCACTTTGACAAAATGACTTTAAGTTGAAATGAGTTTTCAGGCAATGTGAATCATACAGACCCCAAAAAATCTGCAAATTTGCAGATGTAGCTGTAACTGTAGCTGCTAAACTCAGATGACGGACGTCGCAAAGACAGATTTAGACATTTTCTGGGAAACGCTTCTTGAGTTTGTTTTTACGTGCAATGTTTTACTCACGCAAGTTAAAACAAGTGAAAACATGAAAATGTACTACTTGTTTCCGATGTGTTACTTCAAAAGGAATTTCTTAAAAATTGCTTTATCGGTGGAAAGAAAATCTTCATTCTACAGTAAACATGCAGAAAACAATAAATGATAGATGTAATTGTATCCTGAGTATGAGGAGTAAAAACCCCAGCTGTGAGTGTATCAGCTGATATTGCATGTTTGTTTCGTGTATTTAAACTATTTTAGTCTCTTTTTAGGTTATATTTGTGTTCAAAAAAGGGGGTGGGTGGGTTCTAGTTATGTATGTGTATGTTGAATAGAAGCAATGAGTCATGAGCTGCATCTGAAACCGTGACTGTTGACGGCACAGTGTGGAGGCGAGAACAGAAACGGGATTTAAGCTTGTATTTGTGCTTTTATTTTTTACACATTTTACTGTGATCAACATGATATATATCATATACTGTAAATATCTATATTGTACTTTGCTATTACTGCATCTTTTCCATCTCATTACTCCATCTGACTCCCGGCGAAACAGAGCAGCACAAGTGTCATTACGGGTTTCCACCCGACACAGTTATCATATTTTCACACCCACGTTGTGTAGTTGTGTAGGTATTAAATGCACTTGCAGACATCAGTGCACCAGTGAGTGTGTCGGTCTTAAAGTGAGGTGTGGTCAATGGTGCATTGCTGCTATCCTGAGGCACTGCACCATTGACCAACAAAAACCTGGTCTTTGGTCAATGGTGCAGCATTTTGCTCATTCAAACAAAGGCAGTTTCACTATCTATGTACACTCTGCTTATTACTAGGGCTGCAACTAATGAGTATTTTCATAAACGATTAATCTGTCGATAATTTTCTCGATTAATCGAGTACCTGTTTGGTGCCTAAAATGTGGAAAAATAGAAACCTGGAATTGATGATGTTCTCAAATGATTCCGTTTGAAAGATTTCTTTGTTATGGAGAAAAGAAACCAGAAAAAAGCTGAATAATCTTAATCTTATAAAACCTATATTCATTATTGAAAAAAAACACTTAAATCAGTGAATCCAATATTAAAATATTTGATGATTAATTTGGTGATAAAATTAATTTCATCGTATGTATTCATCAAATAATTGTTGCAGCTCTACTTGTTACACACAGGTATGCTCCTCCTCCTCCTCTCTTTCCTTATCACTTCTATCCAGGTTGAATTTCAGTGCAGTTCCTAATCCTGTGTCTTATGCAGTTGTTGATGAGGCAGAGGACCAGTAGACAGTCAAGGACCACGTACCCGTCCCTCAGTGAAGAATCCGTGCTCTAATTGTTCATTATCCGTCTCCTCAGAAGAGAATCGGTCACTCTTCCTCTCACTTTTAGGCCTCGTGTAACTAGTAAAAGTAGAGTTGGACACCCTGATGCACTTGCACCACACACTTTAGACCAGGGGTCTCAAACTCACGGCCCACAGGCCACAAGCGGGCCCCCAGTCAATGTCCTGCAGCCCTACACTTATTTTAAAAGTATAATGAAAACTGGCCCAAACTGACCAACAGTGAACAACAATGATACATTAGGTTATATTTTAGTCATATTTAATCATTTAAAAACTCTAGTGTTTAGTGTACTATTGTCTACATGTCATTTTGATATAATGTTTTGAGTCTGTTTTGTTATTTACAGTTTTTTTTTGTTGAACTATATATCAAACACTTTAAGATATTAATTTCTAATCATTAAGCGGTAAATTTTTCCTGAACTGTTGGACTTTTTTCACTCGACCGAAGTTCACTTGCCCGCAGGTCATTTTGAGTTTGAGGCCCCTGCTTTAGACCGTGCACTATGAATCATTTAAAACATTTCAATGTTTAGATCTACAGACTGAAGTTTTAATCCAAAATGGTCAGGGTCAGGGATTAAACCTCGAGCTTCACACTAACTGATCATGTGGGATTTTACCTCTGCAGGTATATAATCCGGCCTGACCCGCTGGCACACATGCCAGAGGACACACCGGTGGGTCAGGCATGTGGCACCAGGAACCTGCAGGACATTGGCATGGAGACACGAGACGAGACTCACCTCTGAAGTCCCTCCCCCTTTGTGCTCAACACTCTGACCCTTAACCGCTAAGCCACACCTGGGCCGACGGAGCTCGTTTGTCTCACGCAGACGCAGGCTTGTCTCGGGTCGTCGTCCATAGTGAATGTGCATTTTTGTGTCTCTCAGACCAGGAACAGTGAAGATTTTCAGATTTGCTTTGAGAGATCGTCCAACTGAGCTGCTAGAGAAGGATGCATGAAGAGTGCCTCGTCATAGTCCCGCCCCCCCCCCTGTCTGCCCTCCACACGCCCTCTGTACAAGCACATGCCGCCCAAGCAAGACAACCTGATCTGCACATGACTCTCTCTACACAACCAAAGGTCAGAGAGTCGCTCACGTGAGAAAGTCCTTGGACACGCGAAGGATTTATCAGTCTTTTCTTTTCGTGCACATACGTGATATGAAATCATCACTTCACTTAACATGCTTTGCTCAGGGGTGACGCTGCTGCTTCTTCTTCATCAGCTTCCTCTACCCTACGTCTGTTTTCACCTTAATCTCGGGTCTCAGCTGCTCCCAGGGGTTAAAGGTCTTCACGACAAGTGGTCAGTTGGTTAAAAAAAAGAAAAAAAAACAGTTGGTGTAGCACCACAATTTTTGACCCTATAATCCCTCCTCCACACGATCTTTAATTAATGACGTTTTCTTTGTTTGTTTTTTTAGATGTACAGTATATTTATTATTTACAGCACATACAGTCATTAATGAATATTTCTTTGTGTTACTGGAGGCAATTATGTGTTACTTTAGTGTTTACTGTTCATGAGTCTCTCATATCTGCTCTATGTGCCACTCTGTTTACTCTATTTCTTACGTATTTGTTCGATATTTAAGGAAGGAAAACAAAAAAGTACATTACCAATATGTGCCATTCTGAATCTATTGTGATGAAAAGTGTTTGTGTTTGTTTCAGAGCCTGATCCACTCGTACACATACATACTGACAAAAGCCAAAGTAAAGGAAGTAGGTCAACATTCGATTCACTAACGTGTCAATCAGCCAGTTTTTAGCTATCGTTGATTCATTTAATGAGAATAAAAGAGCCGACAGTGATTATTACTGATAATCACTTTATTTTCATAGTAAAAGTCAAGAAAATGCCTCCTCCTGCTGCTGTTGCTGCTGCTGCTGTCTTAACATTTGAACTCTTGTTACAAACCAATTCAAAGGAATCATTTTACAGCAGAGGTGTCAAACTGGTGGCCCGCGGGCCTCATGCAGCCCACCACTTAATATCATGTTATAATGAAAACATGGCCCACGACCTCACCTTCTTTTAAACACAGCGTGTGGTGACTGAGGCTCAGCTGCCAGCGATAATTAATATATAATATAATATGTCTCTGATTTTAATTTGCAGAATTAATGTTTTTATTGTGAAGTATCAAAAAAAAAACATATCAAAACAAGCTCTTTTACTTTGAATTTCTATAAAATATCATCATGAATATCTTAATTACGACACGACGGAAGAATATTAGGGCCACATGTAAAAAAAAACCCTGAGATTAAAGTCAGAATTCTGACTTTTTTCACAGAGGTCTGATATTAGAAAGAAATAGTGAATTCTGAGATTAAAGAGAAAGTCAGAATTCTGACTTTAATCTCAGAATTCATGCTGGGGGTTATTATTTTTTTTTCACATGTGGCCCTAATACTCTTCCGTACGACACCATGATGAATAGTGTTTTAATTTTAAGCTCTTGCTACTGAACTACGTGTTTCTGAGCTGAAATGTAAACGTTCCTAATTGAACTTGCATTGGAAATAACATTTGAGGATTTCATGACTGATATTTATTCACTTTTGTGCAGAGAATTTGGAGCAACATTTGTTTGTTTATAATGAAAGTAATGTCACGCCATAATCTAAAATGATTTACGACGTGTTGCTGTTTACCGTTTATGCCACAGGTCATTAAAGGATCCTACTGTGTTTCCATAAATCACTGATAACTGCCACGTTTTGACAGACATTTGCATTTTAACTGGAGCAACTTTTGAAATGCGACACGTTTGTTTTATTAAATAAGTTTAGAAGGTGATAATCTCTTTGTTTCAGTCTCTTAACTGGAGGCTCTGATTCAGTTTACAAACACGAGTGGCGGAATCTTCATGCATCTGGCCAATTTTCAAAAATCAACATCCAGACATCTATCAGACGTATATTTAAAAAAAGAAATGACATTTTTGATGTTCTTTTTACTCATTAATATAAGTCAAAAACCCTTTGTTGGTCAGGTTCTTGTGTTGCTTGTTCTTTCTGGTTAATTTCATTAGAAGATGGTTGTAAATAGTGAGTTGTGTTTTTTAATGCAGTTTCATAACATTTAAGAAGTTGCCGTGGTCGTGGTAGCAGAACGGTTTTGCACAAATACTAGCAGGCATTTTAATCTTTGACCTTCTGCATTTACCAAAAAAAATGGATTTGAAACTTGAGCTGAGAATGAAGCGCTCGCCATTCCTGATTTTTTGTGTCACAACATAGTATTTTCATTTCTGGTTATTGTAACGTATTGTTTTGTTGTAAATAGTAACTTTACATATTGATTGTTTTCTTCAGTGTGTGCGTGTGTGAGATAAAGTGAAAGAGGACTTGAAGTATTTTTGCACTAAGCTCTGTGAGGATGTCGAGAGCAGAGCAGCATGACCCTTTAATCTGAACCTGTCAACATCACAGCAGATTCCTGTGAAGCGAAGATGATTACACGCCGTGGATTATGTTGTTGTTTGTTTACCTTGCTAATGTGCCATTTTTTTTTGTTTGTCATTACATCAAAGAAATATCCAAGGACAGTTGTGATGGTTCTGGGATTAGCATAAGATTATTTTAGGTACAATTTGTGTATTTTTGCGACGTGTAACTGATCAAAATGTCCCCAGAGGAGTCAGTTTACAGAGAGACGAGGAGTGAAGGCATGAGCGATGGCGTTGGAGGACACAATCAGCATGCAGATCTGAACTTTTCTTTTTTTTTTTCTTTTTTTTTTAAGTGTGTGAAAACATGAAAAAACAGATTAAGGCACTGGACAAAAGACTTGCTTTGTGGAATATATGCTCTGGTTAAGTGTCTTAAGATGTTTGAAGAACATGTGTGCAGATTTGTCTCAGCATTAGTGTCAGTTTGTAAACCTCTCACTCCCTTGCACCAAAGACCATAGAGAAAATCTGATTTGAAATCATAGCACACAGAAGTCACTGATTCAAGCAAGTTGTGTTATTTTGCGACTTTGATGTTTGAAATCCTTAACTAAAATGTGCCAAAGGTGACAGCAGCTGATTCCATGTCCCCAAAAGCTAAAAAAAACTTTAGTGTTGGAGAGAAACCTGTTCACAAATGTACGTTTCCAGTTGGAAAAGAGCGGAAGATAAAGCAGCAAACATGTTCCTAAAACATTTAGAGGTTATTGAATGAGCCTTTTGTTAATGGCTTACTTCTGTCTGGTTTTCATTGAGTGTGACCAGACTGTACCTGATGCTGGTTCACTCTCCACACTTTGAAAAAAAAAAAAAGAAAAGCCTGATCTATCACTTTAACGTCTTCCTGAGTCCTCACTTGTGATTAACCTCAACACTAGATAATAATCACGCCAGACCTCTTTACTGTCCACACTCACACTAACACACGGGGCATGCAGACACTAAACAGCATGTTTTGATAATACAAGCTTGCCAAGAATGAAACATTTTCTACATCTCACTCGCTAGAGGAACCCCGTCGTCAAATCAACTGCTTGCAAGTTGGAGCCATTATTTGATACTGTGTATTTATATGAATGGATTGTGCATGTTGTTTCAGTGTTGACCAAACGCCTCTGTACTATGTTTACCTCCACTTTATGATTTCAAGTCACTGTTGGGGAAAAAAAAAGAGAAAAAAAAAGTGGTTGATCCATTTTGTACTATTTCTTATGAGAAGCAAGTGTCCTTCTCCACATTTAAAACATGAACAAATAAATGCTGCATGCAGCCAGATCGATGAATGAATGAAAACGTGTCTTTATTTAATCATATACTTTTATTTGATCAATTTGACAATTGCTGAAGCGGGCCGGACCAGTAAAATAATAGCATAATAACCTATGAACAACAACATTTTCCCTTTGTTCTACATCTATATATCTTTTTACAAAACGTATTATGATCAACCTGATTTTCTTGAGAAAAAGAAGTGCACTTTTAACAATATGATGCCTAAATTAACCATTTACAGGGACCTGGAACTGAAAAATGTAGTATTTTTTTGTCATTTTCACAAATTCATCCTGGGGGCCGTATTGGACCCACTGGTGGGCCGGTTCTGGCCCGTGGGACTTATGTTTGATACCCCTGATCTATTGCTTATTAATGCTCCTTTATCTGGAATTTGGTCTCTTCTTCCTGGGTTACAGTCCTGTTGATGTAGTCATCCTAAATACTACACATTTGAAATTTAAGTGCTCATTTTATTATACATTAAGACCATTTTACAGGTAAAAGAATTTGTTTAAAGCTGCTGTCTGTGAAATATTTGAGTTTAATTTGTGTTAATTGATTTTATATTCTCACCATAGTCTATATATATACAGTATATATACGATAAACATTGTCTTTGAAAGGTGAAGCGCAGGGAGTAGGATGTCAGTAGCAGTTGGCCACTAGGGGGCGACTCCACTGGTTGCAAACTCAGTCTGCTCAGTTGGAACGGAAGTCTAAGGGGAAAATGAGCTTAACTTGATTTATATAACATCAGTAAACACTTTCCTGAGGAGATAATGGCATCGTTTCCTCTCTTTTTCAATGGGACATGATGTAAATTGTGTAAATAAATGTTCACAGTTAACAGAAAAGAGACAATAAAGCACGGCACATACAGTAAGTAGCATGAGTGTGACTGACAAGTGCTATTGTTCAACAGTTGCCTGGTTTTTTTACATAATTACTTTATGGGTCTGACTCTTCCACTTTATCAACACTTGTTGATCTGTTAATCTGACTGACTGTTAATCTGTGACGGTCTGAACCTCCGTCTTCCGCTGCTTGTTGGCATGGACGTGTCTCCACCTGTCTCGTGTCCAGCGTCCTCTGTTCTGCGCCACCTCGTGCAGCAGATCCATGAAGGCGTACTCGTTGCCGCTCAGCAGCGTGTCGTCATCGGGCGAGGCACCACCAGGGGGAGCCTTGGACGTTTGTGCGCCCTCTTCATTTCTTTGCTCTCTTCTGTCATGTCTGCTCTTGTGTGTTGAGTTTTCTGCAGGTTTGACGTCTCGGTTTGGGTTTTTTTTACGATGCGTCGACCGCGCCGTGGTCAGATCTTCTTGCTTCACAACCTCACAGTGAGATGCGGTCTTGTAATCTTGGTTTGAAGAATATACGGAATCTTCCTTTTGATTTGTCTTTTCTTTCTCTGCCCTCTTGTCCTGATGCTCCACTCTCTTTACAGTTTCCTCCCCTTGACCTGGAAACTTCTCAGCTTCATTTCCCTCCTCCTCCTCCTCCTCCTCCTCCTTTATTTGACATTGTTGCCGCCACTGAGCTGCAGTCAGAGGCCATGTGGAGATCCTCCCTAATACTTTACCCATCCGTGACCTTTGACCCAAGCTATCAGTGGACTCTCTGCTGAGCTTTTCCGGGTGAGGTGTGATCTGGTTGGTGCTCATGCTCAGATAGGGTACAGTGTCAGTGCCGACAGAAACACAGTGGCTGTTTCCTTGTATCTTCATGTCGCCGTCAGTTTGCATCTCATTTTTCTCAGTGATGTTTGTGAAATGTTGCCCCCAAATTCCCTCACTTTCCACTTTGTGTCCATCTGCGTGCTTCTCCTGCTCCTTCTCGGTCTGTTCAGCCCCTCGATCGCTTCCAGACGCAGAGAAGGGAGACGTGAAGAGAACAGCAGCGGCCGATTTAGCTCTGACTGCGGTGAAAGTCCTCCTCAGAAGCAGCTCTGGGTCTCTGCTGTCAGGCCGGTCCAGTGGAGACCGATCACGCGTCGTTCCGCTCTCTTGCTCGGATTTCTCGTTTTCTGGCTTCCCGGGCGTCACCGCCGCGTTGATGTGTTTCCTTCTGTGCTGCACGAGCAGGAAACACACCACGAACAGCAGCACACACAGGATCACTGCACAGGAGCAAGACATACACTTATTCACTTATTATCATTAACACAAAAGAATCTGCAAAAAAAAGAAACAAAAACCAACCTATCACAGCTACGAGTGCAGACAGTATGGTTTGCACAGCATTTGACGTCTCACAAACTCCTAGAATGAACGACAGAAACATACACGCTTAAAGCTATAATTTACTACGTTTAATATCTCTGAATTTCATATTACAAAAAAACTGACGGATCTTACCGGACGCTCCGTTGTGTGACGGAGTTGAAGTCACACGTGTTGCTAAAGGGAACAACAGAGAACTTTCAAATGTAATATGAAAATGCATTAAATTCTGCTGATATTTGCTTTAATCTTGACAGAAAATGATGCTTTCATGATCAGTCATTGGTCATTTTTATTATGCTGTTGTGGCGCCATCTGCAGGTGAATTAGCATCATTTTCCAGTAAAAAAATGTGTAGTTTAGCAGACTATAAGGCACTATGAAGGGTCTATAAGAACGCAATGAATAGCTATAAGAAAATTAAGGTTTACTGTAGATTTGAAATAGTCCACAGTAAAAGTAAGTTCCATTATTTATTTCTTTTTTATCTCCACAGCTTCTTGTTTGTAATGAACAGCTGATAAAGACAATGAGACCTGACTGAAAGCTCCAATATTTACATTCAGAATTCTAGTTCCAATGTCATGCTTTTCACAAATATTGGAAATAATACTTCAAAATATTAAGAAAGAAAACACACCATGTTAGAGAGGAAGTCATTATGAGAGGGAATATGTGTATTTTTATATATTAAACCCAAGTTTTTCCGTGTATATTATTTTGTAACCAGTTTGTAAAAGACTGGACGAAATTAACTGGAGCAAAAGGAAAACAAGAGAAAAAAATCAATTTTAAATAAAATGGGCGATGATTGAATCCAGATGGAGTTCATCAATTATAATCTTTGAACTATTAGTTTTATGCTAAATGACCAGTTGGTGGTGCTTCAGTGTTTCGTTTTGTTGCAACAGATTAATAAGTGTCATTTAATGCTTAAATTACGAGTAAATTAAGTTGAAATATTTTTTTGGGGAAAAGAGTGAATAATATTTAAAGAATAAAATGATTATGATTTACATTTTCGAATACACTGACCTGATGAGTGAGCAGACATTTAGTTTTAATAAACATGTAACTCATTCCAAGAAGTTTAAAAATATACATATATATGTATATATATATATTTTTTTTTCAACTTATATATGTATATATATATGTATATATACATATATATATATATATATATATATATATATATATATATATATATATATATACATATACATATACATATACATATACAGTATATGAAATGATGCAGGAGTCCAGAAACAAACCTGTTATAATAACAATAATAATTACTAAAAAGTAACCAGAATGTGGAAGAGTGAAGGTAGCGGTGTGTGTGGAGACTGTTGTGATCAGATGAGATCAGTGTGTCTGAGTGGTGCAGCGTCAGAGGTTTCTGACGCTGCAGAGAACGACAGAGAAAGTCACTTTACTTGACCAACTTTACCAGTTTCAGCCTCGGAGAAGCTCGTGTTACCAGTGTGTGAAGTTTGAACGGCTCCCTCAGTGGGTGTGGTTTGGACAGAACTCTCCGTCGTTGGCTGTGATTGTGTTGTTTCCACTTTTTCTACGAGAACAACAAAAGATTCCAAACCCCGACTGTCAAAATTCAGTATTTATAGATCTTTGAATTGTTCTGGGGGTTTCCTTGAAACCTTTGACTGTCTGGGAAATAGTCCTGTGATGATGATGATGATGATAATAAACACCACCTCTCATTTATAATGGAAACAAAAACCCATTTTTTCCCCCTTTAAAATAAGAAAAAATGTAATTGTGTATCAAGTGAAAAATACTGTAGTAAATAGAGAAATGCAGTGTATTGTGTTAAAATTATTTTTTTAACTGACATTATAGATCATATATTTAGATGTGTGTTGATATTTTAATTAATTGCTTGTTTTTTTCAAAAGGAAATTCCTTAATTTTGCATCACACACTGATGATCAATAAATAAATAATCACACATTGGGACTTATTTCTAAAATGAATTTCCACACATTGTGAGTCACTTTTTTTGCTTAGACAGACATGTAAAGCTTTTTATAACATTTTCACTCACCTGTGACATCATTTACTAGATAACACCTTTTTATCCTCTTATAAAGTGTACCAGAAAAACATCATTACATTCTTGTTACTAGCATTTAAACTAACACGTGGTCATATTTAGGAAATTGTCAGGAAGTTTTCCAGGAAACACAATGAAATGTTACCGTTTAAAGGTTTATGTAATAAACAAAGCCATAGAAGAAGAACGGGCTGTACCAGAGGCTGCAGGTGTGAGAGACCTCGTGGGTTTGACGTTGACGGACTGAGACACTGATGTTGATCCTGGTTCAGGTGACGTCTCGCACGCCGTCACGTTCCACACCGGTCGACCCTTCAGGGCTGAAGGCGTCACACAGGTCACCTGCGACTCTGTGTCCAGCTGAGCTCGACTGTGGAGACCTGAGAACAGAAGCAGATTCACGTTAGATTCCCTCAAACTCGCAGGTTTTGTTGCAGTTTTGTCTCGTGTCTCCACAAACCTTTGATGAGGAGAACAGAGTCTTGAGCCGCACAGGAACAGTCCCAGGGATTTCCATCCAGTCTTATCTTGGTGGACCTGAGAGACCCGAGGACCTGCGGCGAGAGCCGAGTCAACCTGTTCTCGGACAAGTCCAGCTCTGCTAGACTGCTCTGTGAGGCCAAAGTGTGTGGACCTATGGTTCTGATCCGATTCTTACTCAGACTGAGCTTTGTGAGGCCGGTAAACCCGCCGAGCATGGACTCATTCACAGCCTCGATCTGGTTCTCTGAGAGGCTGAGCTCACTGAGGACAACGGGCCGACCGAACCAGTTTGAGTTAACCTGGGTCAAAGAGTTCCTCATTAAACTGACACTGGTCAGGTTCTGTAAAGAACCGAAGGCTCCTTCTGCGATTCCTGTGATCTCAGCGCCGTCCATCCTGAGCCGCGTCACAGAGGCCAGACCTTTACTGTGAAACACCGTGGAGTTGATGTTCCCAACGTCTTTCACGTACATCACCAGGGTCAAATAACCAGGGCTGAAATCTGCAAGAATGACAGTTAAAGTTCATGTGCAAATAAACCTGAGATTATATATAATATATAATATAAACAAGGAAACTGTAAGAATTAGTGACATCCAATGAGTGAGACAGCAGATATTACATTACATGACTGTAGCCATGACACTTAAATACGACAATCATCATCATCACTTTCCTAGCCTTCATGAACTGCTTTACACAATACCAGTCACAAGTCTTGCTCAAAGACACATATAGACTAACAGAGGCAGGAATTGAACCCACAACCTTCCCGTTGAAAGACAGCTCACCCTACCACTGAGCTACCATGGCTCACACATGACTCCTCCCTTCTTTTTAATACTTTTATTTCTAAAACTTAAGTACATTTTATATCAGATTATATCAAATTACTTTAGATACTTAAGTACTGTAAATGTCATACACTTTTACTTAAATGATATTATAAAGAGTGACTTCCAAAGTGATTTTTTGGTGATTTACTTGTACTGGGTACCATCTCTCCATCTCTCCTTCCACATCGTAAATTAAAAGTGTGTTCGCTGCCATCTAGTGGTAATGTTGTTTAGTGTGTGATGCAGTCACAATATACTGCTCTTTATGATGAACACACAAAAAGGAAAGCTTATTTTTTCCATCTAACTTAGGAAAATGCATAACTAAAAATACAAAAGTCAACAAGTGAACTGAGTAAATGAAAGTAAATTAATGAAAATGGAAAATAAAGTTAGGCTTAACCAACTTTATTTATTAGTGAGTTGCCAAATACTTTGAGTCTATCACTTATTTACATTTGTCTCGTGTTTAAAAGGTAGAAAAAAACTTTAAAACAGTCAGTGTTTGTTTTGTTGTCGAAAAAACAAATCTCATCATAAAAGTTAAAGAGTTTTTCACCAGTGAACATGAATATAAAACACTTTCAGTCCTCACATGAAGGAATGCTGTGGCAGATGAGTGATTGTTGTTCTGCGTCACAGGAACAACTGAGCTGCACGTGCACCAGCAACACGAGGACAGCAACCGCTGTGGAGACACACCAGAAATCACCATTTTTGATCCTTTTCTACACACAGAGACATTTAAATGATGCACAAACCTGACATGGTGCTCAATCTCAGGAGGGACATCTGCGATCTGGACTCTTACAACACCTGGAGGCACGGTTCTCAAGAGTGTGATGGTGTTGTGATCTCCTGAACCACCGGGTGTGGAGAAGAAACACAGTTGCTATGACAGATGAACCCTCGGCGTGGTTATGTGCGCTGGTGTGGAAGAGTTTTAAAAGCCGCTGTTCCAGTTGGTTGGTGGAGTGAGAGTCTCCAGGGGAAACCAAAAGTATTTCACTTATTTCACTTTATTCATTTAAGAAACTGATGACGCAACAATAGTCTAATTATGGGCCAATTCCAATTTTTCAACATTACTTTGTCTGATATTTATGTTTTGTTTGTTTGATTCATTAGGGCCTGAGCACTGCTGGAATTATCTTTCTCTTCCAAAAGAAGCTTATTTTTGAGGCACTAAACGTTGGTGAAAATGGACGAAAACTGGCACATAAATTATGTAAATTAAGAGAAATTTAATATAATAAAGAAAACATAAAAAAATGTCAATGTAAATTTGTACAGGACACATCAAAGATGAAACATTATCATAAAGTCCTGCAGATTCAAAAGGGGTGTGTCCACGGCAACCATGGGAATTTTGGCGATTTTAGACCATTCGCCACGAAACAGGAAGTGCCCTATAACTTTGCTGTACATTAACCCATACGTGCACAACTTCTCATGTGAGATAAGAGACCTGGCTTAGAGTCAAGGGCATAGCGCCACCTGCTGGCAGGGACGTTCCCTCAGGGTCAGGTTCCTACGCCTAACGTTGAGAGAACCAAAAACTGAAACGTTCTCCTGTGGTTGCACCATGGTTTCCACACAACGTTCCCATTTGGTTGTACTGTGGTTATGTTTTTTACAACTAAAAGAGAAAGTTCTGAGATCATTGCCCAGAGGTTTGTATGTACCAGATTGCTAGATTCATCTTAAGTCAAAAGTTAAGGTTATATCTAACTTTTAAAGGTTACTCCAAAGAGTATTTATGAATAAAGTAGTACTACCTTTAGTCATAAACCAGTTTTTGGGTATTTTCATCTACTTACTTAATTACAAGTAAGAGTTTTGTGTGGTAACAGCCCAGATTAACATTGGTGTGTGTCTGTTGTCTTGTGCGGCTGATAAATCTGTGCGTCCGTTTCATGACATCTTGAGGAAGGATGAGGCATGAGCTAAACAAGAACCAGTGGAAACGAACATCAGACATCAGCTCTCATGGCATGGTTGCTATAGCAACAGCAAAAGAGCCATAAATTAGGGCGAAAGCAAACATTGCAGGAGAAGAATGTCAGCATGCTTCCGGGGGGGGGGGGGGGGGGGGTGAACTCGTGGAAACAGTGTGGGGTCTAAAAGCAGTAAATGGAAAGAAAACAGTGAATTTCACACAAATGTAAATGAAATAATAATCAAACCATGAGGAAAGAATTAAAATGAAAAATGTGACTTTTATTCACTTGAAAATTTATTCAGTTTCAGTGCTTCCATTTTAAAATAAATAGATGGCATGGGATCAAAGAGACAATCAACAAGGATGAAAAAATACACTAGTGTAACAAAAACGGTGACCAATGCCAATACAATCTTTTAGTGAACATAAAAATACACTCACATGGTACTAAAGACGTAGCACCTCCCTCAGCCACACCCACCAAAAACAATGCAGCAGGTGTGAAATCAAGTTTCCTGATGTTTTTAGAGACAGCAGTAGTATCACATCAGTGGAGGCCCTTTATGTCAGTATTTCATCCTAGTGTTTGGTTTAGTTTTCACACTTTTATGAGTGCACTACAGCAGATATATTAAAGGGATAGTTTGGGATTCAAAAACAAAACAAAACAGATGTTAGCCACTTAACAAAAGGCTCACCTAACCCAATCTACATCTGCTTTAGTATTCATTATCTCAAGAATATATTCAATCTCAAATCTCGACATTAAACAGTCAAGCTTTTGTGTTGCTTTGTAAATCTACTGAACACATTGTGATTTTAAATCATGGCACACAGGAGTTGCTGGCCTCCTGCTGCCTCCATCAGTTGGTTCAATTGTGTTATTTTGTGACTTAAGGGTTTGAATCCTCCGTCTGTTTTTTTCCTAACAAAGAAAAACTTGATGATGGAAGCAGCAGAAGACCAGCAACATGAACCTGCTGGCTAAACACACAGCTCTGCACTTCAGGTGACATTGTTTAGTTTTTTTCATTTAAAGTGAGACTTTTCTAAAAGGCTGACATCTGTTTTTTTCCTCTTGTCCTCTGGTGTTGCCATGTTTGACCACACTTGGCTGCTTCTCACCACATGCAGCGCAGAGTGCAGTCACATGTGCGCAACACGACAACTATGTAGAATCCCCCCCCCCCAAACATCATTATAAATCCGGAACGATCCCTTCAATAAATAATTAAGGATTTATGCCCATTTAAAAAGGTGAAATTCCCCCAACAAAGAGAAAGTAAAGTGCTTGTGCGACACTTGTGGTTGTTCTCCAGCCCAACAAAGGGTTGATAAAATAAAAGCACTTTGATTATGTTTAAATGACAGAGAGAAAAGATAGAGCCAACGTGGCAGTGTCTGTCAACACCTTGGAGGAATGTTCTTTAACGTCAGTACATATCTGAACCACAGTCCCGCCGCCAACACACACACACACACACACACACACACACACACACGGGGAAACAAATGGGTCATTCATTCCCAGCGGCTGTAGTGGCCCAAAAACACTCTTCACAACACTCTTCCTGCCGGGGATTAAGGATGGGACAGACCGACACGTGCGGACGAGTGGAGGAGTTAAGAGTTTGCATGAAAGAAGACTTCGACTGCAAGTGTTCATGAGTGCACCTTTATACAGGACAGTTCAAGAGTGCCCAGTGGTGAGAGACAGAAAAACAACTAAGCCCTAAACATCAGAGAATTCCCGTTATGATGAAAACACATAACATCAGCTCAAACTCTAAACAGCGTTAATGTTTTAAGAAAAATGTTAAAATCTAAAATAAAACCAGAAAAAGCATAATTTCTGTACCAAAGCCCATGATTCTCACACCCTCGTGACAAGGGAGTGTTCAAATAAAAAAAAATGACCATCACTGACTGGTTTCTTTTTGCTATACACATATCCAGAGCTACACGATCAGCGTATAGTTTAAAAAGCGGTTGAATAAATAGACGATAGTACCACGATGCGTTAAAAGGCCAACAAATGTCAGAGGGCGACCTGACGAGCACCCCGACACAAAAACAAGAAGACAGTTCAGAGCAGCAGGGTATGTTTTTGGGGGGAGTGAGGCAAAAAAATGGCAATGCCAGATACGACAGGAAGATACGATAGTTCTTTTGTTGGGACAACAGAGCAGTCCAACAAAGCTCATACAGATGTCATGCCTTTCAGATATTCCAAAAGAAATGACAGGAAATCCCCCTAATCCCCCTCCTTTTGTCCAAATCGGACCAAAGGAGAGGAGCTTCCAAAGTCCAGGAGAGAGGAAAGGATTTTAGTGTTACTGCAGCTGAGCTCTCCATCATGACAGTGCTGAACTAATAAATACTTTATGTAAAAATGATACATCCACCACTTATGAATCCGAGAGAAAGAAATCAAAATGCCACATGCTCGAGTTGTGGTTGTTGTAGAAAATAGAGCCAGACCAGACAAAATCTGAACAGACCGCACTGAGATCACAGAGAGAAGAAGCACATTCAGTCCACATTCCCCTTTTTGTTGCAAGCACCAGACCCTCAGACCACCTGTGACAGACGGACACACAGTCAGACAGACTCTCTCTCTCTCACACACACACACACACACAGACTCACACACCTCTTCCCTTCTTTGTTGTCCGTTTTCACCTACACATCACCACATGTTCGCAGACGTGGCCTCTCCTGAGTAGGTTTTCCAGAGCGAGCGTGGCGGTAAACGTGGCGATGAGCATCGAAGCAGTTAATGTGGGACACAAGCAAGATGAGTAAACGATGATTTGTCTGACACAGGGTTTACCAGGTCCTTCCTGCTATTTTACACTCTTCTTTGGCACAGTGCCTCTCTTGGGCTGCCACAGGTGGTTGTGGATGGTCAGAGCATCCACGCTCACTGACACAGTCTTGGCAGGTATAACAGTAAACTGCTTTCGGTCCGAGCTGTACTTGTACAGCTTGTCAATCATCTTCTTGCTGATGCTCTTGGGTCCGGTGCCCGTCAGCTTCTGGATCTCCTCGGTGTCGGGGAAGTACGAGTAGAGGGCTCTGAACTGACAGCCGCCATCACGAAACAGGATCATCAGGTGGTTGGACTCGCACTTCTCCAACTCCTGGTTAGCAAAGAAGCAGAAGACGGTTGTCCATCACATGGACGCACTTAAATAGCAGCAAGTTAAATGCAGGAGCTTTGGCTCCCACATGAAGCAGGGAAATCCACAGAGGGTGAACAAGAGAGACATAACATTCTTCTAAGAATGTTGGATACATGCAACACTTTTGTTGACGAGCACTCAGCTGAGCTTCACTGGGATGGTTTTTTACCACTTACAGGGAAATGATGTGCCTTTCGTCAGCTGTTTGGGTGGCTAATCTCAGATAATCTTTCAGGTGAAGACACCTGACGTGGTGTCCTGGGCTGCTGTGATTACACGTGGTCTGTGGTTATAAGGCCTGTTGTTCTGCCAATTTCTGAGACAATTAGAGGTGACTTATGGTGGCGAAATGAACATTCAGTTCACAGGCAACAGCTCTGGTAAACATTCCTGTGGCTAACATGCCAAAACACACACTCCCTCAAAAACTTGCGTCAACTTGGGTCTGTGCGTTTCACTCGCTGTTGTGCAGCTGCTGCTGCAGCCTTTGATAAAGCCATAATATACATTTAACGTTTAGCTGTGCATCTGTCGATCATGCAAATATTTCACAATCAAAGCTTCATTTAAAAATGTATGTATTCAATGAAGTGACAGTAAAGTGAATTTACTTTGAAACAGAAAGAATTGGATTTGAAACTGGAATGAAAGATTATTTTCTCTTCTTATATTGCTGTGTAACAGTAAAAATAAGCAAAAGGTTTAATCCCATCAGGGTGGATTACTTAGTGTACTTGCTGTGTCATGTGAACCAAAACAAAATGATTTAAGATTCAGCGATGCACATCCAGTGTGGATCCAGTTCACTAGTATGATTGGCTGAGTGTCGTCACATGTTCATTTACAGCTCATAATTGGTCTGCATTTCCTGGACATCTGGTGAATTAGAGGCAGGAAAAGCTGCTCCAGTTGAAAAACAAACACTCCATCAAAACGTGGCATTTATTAACAAAGCCTAGATTAAGGGTCAAGTTATTAGTGATTTATGGAAATGGTCCAGATAGAACAGTGTCTTGGTCATTTAGTGACTCCTAAAGGCTTTGTATACTGAAAACACTTCTGCTTGGATAAATAGTTACGAAGAGTCAGTTCATCAATAAGTGTTATTTGATTGTGTAAAAGATCTCTGTGTCCAGTCCACAAAAAAACAACAAAAATAAATCAAAATATTTGCATAATATCAGTTTAAATGAATATGTAAACAAAACAACTCCTCAGGATCTGGACCTACCTCTAGGATCTGGTTCTTCTGCGGCTCGTTGACCTTGCCAGCCAGGCAGCAGTGTGAGATTGCATTGTGGATGATTGGCTTGTTTGACTTGGCGCTGGGCTCCTTAAAGAGTTTGGGACCTAAAGGGGGAAAACCAGTTAGACAACACAAATGCTGTGTACAACAAACAAGAGAGTAAATAATTATCTGCTCTCTTAATTAAAGGAACACATCACACAACAGGCACCGTGGCAGATAACAGCAATTTAATTATTGTTTCCTTAAACATTTGACAGTGTTTGCGAAGCCTAATCTTTGAAGACATAGCTGCTGTCAAAGTAACATCTGAGAATAGCTGTGATTCTGCCCACTGACCTGTATATTCTGCCATGGATGTGATGGAAGATGCAGTGGAGCCGTTGTCCCAGTCCCTCTCAGCGGTTCGACTGTTGGTACGACTGCCGGGAAATGACTCCACAGAATCACAGCTGGAAGACATCACGAAAACATGACTTTTGTAACAGATATTGGTATAAACCCTAGTCTAAATAAAAAGAATAAAAAGTGTACAAAATATTCTTTAAATACAAGCGCACAAAAAAAGAAAAAAGAACAGTTTACCGCTGGGAGCTAGCTCCTCCAGAGTTGACGCTGTCGGCCTCGTTGGTTGCGGCGGAGGCCAGAGATAGACTGGAGCCTGATTGGGCAGTGCTCAAGTTTTCAGCTGTCAAATATACAACAAGTGTGTTGACAACTAAGTAAAATGCAACTCCTTTGAAGTTGTATTGTACATCCTGTGTGTCAAACTAAATATAATCATACGACCTAGAAAACTGCAAAAGAAGACCTGTCAAGATCCAGGGCTAAAACTCTACATAATCTAATCTACCAACATGGAAGATTAAAAATGGGGTCTATCCACATTGTGAAGTTCATCTCCAGATCAATTTAGTAGCAGAAAACACCACAAAGAATACCCTAGACTACTTAAGTTGTTAGTTTTTTTTTACCTAAATAAAGAAAAAACGTCAACATCCTTATCTCTATCTTGTTCATATTTATTGGCTACTAATGTGGTGGTCTGTAAGCCTGGAAGAGCTAGCAATAGCAACCTAGATTTGTAAATAACACATCTGACTCGTCAGGTCACTCGTCAAAGTGCTGCCCCCCAAAAAACTAGAATTGATTGTCTTGGTCATTGTGACTTTGCAAGAGCATGGGCTGGATGCAGGTAGGCAGGACGTTGGTTAGAGGTACATCAGTAAATCATTCAATGTGGTCTGAAGTAAATGTTTGGCTGTTATTTATGATATTATGACATAATATTGTGAGGGCTATCAGGGTGGCCTCTTCAGAGGATTCATAAATAAATTGCAGACCCTAGCTTCAAAGTATAAACTAACAAGGAGTACTGCGTTACGTCTAACTGGTCATGTAAGAATCTTACGTGTTGAAGAGCACTTGGAGAAATTGTCACTGGACGATTCTTCTCTGAACACAGTCTTTGGTCTGTGTTTCTGTTTGGGTTTGGGTTTTGGGGTTTTAGGCTTCACCAGTCCCTGCTCCTCTAACATCTCCTGCTGCTTCCGCCGCAGATACTCCTGCTTTATTAACTCCCGACGTGTCTTCTCTTCCTCTTTGCGAAGGCGATCCTCCTCAGCCTTCCGTCTGAAGTAGACGTCAAACACCAGTTTATTAGCATCTTGTTTTGTTGAATTGTCTTTCTAATCCAAATATTTAAGTATGTGAAATTGGTTACCTAGCTTCATCTCGTTTTAGCTCAGATTCGGCTTCCAGTTGATGTTTACGAAGACGAGCCTCCTCAGCCTTCTTCTGCTGTTTCAGCAAGAATGCTGCTCTTTTCTTAGCAAGCTCATCCTCAGCCTTCTGCTCATCCTATAACATGGGAATGAATCAAATGTAAACCAATTCATCTTTTATGAAGCTACAAATAAATACATATATAATAATAAGTCAGGGAATAATCAAAACTTGATTATAGACTTGATATGGATTATATATTTTCATGTACACTAAAGGCATTACCTTGAAGAAGAAGCCCAGAACTGACTTCTGCTCCCCATCACCTGCTTCTGTTGTTGCGTCCGCAGCAACCTCATCATTGGTAGCTTTCAGCTCAGACAGATCAACCTCAATCAGGTGGGTTTTGCTGCGCTGCACCTCCTCTGATGAGATGTTCTCTAAACTGAGCTCTAAAGAATTGAGCTCAGGCTCTCTCATGGTGCTGGACATGCATTTAGTGAAGGACACTTCTGGGACAACCACTGCTGTCAGGTCCACTCGAGTTGGCAAACGCATATTTGCCTCGTCATGAAGGCGGAAGGTGGGGCTCCGAATGTGGCTGGAGCCGTGCATATCGACTGTGTCTCTTGAGGTGAGATTTTTTGGGCTGTCAGGCTGCTCGGTCCTGGGGGACCTGCCCCCGGCTAAATGCCTTGGATGTGGCACTGACTCTGATCCACTGTGGGTGGGGGTGAGGGTCCTGGATGTGTGCCTGCCTTGTTCCTTGGCTATTTTCAGCTCTGATGGTTTGGATCTGGAGCTGCGGCCTGAGCTCAGCTTGGGGGGCTTCCTGGTAGGGGCAGTGTTAGTGCCAGAGAGGTGCTCCACATAATGAAAACTTGCACTGGACTTTGAGTCACATTTTTTTTCACCAGTGGGAGGAGGTGGCGTTGCAGCAGGGGGGGACTGTACATTCTGTTTCATCAACATCTCTTGCTGCACTGACAGCTGCATCATCTGCTGCTGGATGCTACTGATGGCGTCGTTCAGCAGGTCAATGGAGTGGCTACACTCGTTCAGGTCCAACTCTTCTTCTAAATAGAAGCTTCCACTGTTTACTTTCTTGTCGGCTTCTAAGGCACCAGGCAAGGTGGTTGCTGCCACCTCTTTCCCCCCCCTCAAGGCATCAACACATACATCATCTTTGCTTTTTGGTCCCTTTTCTCCATTGATCTCATCTTTAGGAATGTCAGCTTTAAGTGGGTTGGGTAACGTTTCACTCCTGCCTCCACCTTTCTTTACAATGTGCAGGAAAGCTGCCTTTCCAAGCTTCTGCCTCTGCCTTGCTGAGAGCACCTCCATCTTCTTCTTTTGGTGCTCAATGGCCCGCCGCTTCTCCTCCAACTGCATACGCAGCTGGACCAGTTCGGAAGACAGAACAGTACCACCACTAACATCACCTGCACGGATGCTTCCACCCAAAGGTGAGGAGGGGCTCTGATCTCTTTTCAGCCTCCAGGAGGATGCCAGCGGCCCACTGCTCTCTGATCCATCTGGGGTGGTCCTCTGGGAGCTGGAGGCACTGGAGCGTAGGTCATGGTTGCTGCCAAAGCGCTGCTGCTGGTATTTGCGCTCTGCGAACGAGGTCATGCGCACACTGCCGCTTGCCATGCTGCTGGCCTGGGAGTGAGTGCTGAGACAAGGGCTGGAGCGACCACTGCCACCATTTATGTCTTTGTCCTCATGCTCTTTCACATTCATATCCTCTTGGAGTTTGGCTGATTCTTCTTCTTCATTCGCCTCATTGAGGTCTTTCCTAGGCCAACTAGGGTCTTTAGTGGTAACTGCTTCATCCAAATCCTCTTCCTCCAGGTCGTCCAGCTCAGCGTCTACACCATGACCAGACTTTGGTTCTTCAGCATCTGAATGCAGGTAGAAGACACCTGATGGGTCTCTGGACAGGAGGTCCGTACCGTCTGTGGATGCGAGCCTGAAACCTGTCTGACCTTGTGTAGGCTCCTCCTCCGTCTCCTCACATGGAGGGGGAAATGTTTGGTTTAAGTTGTTGGGCGTTTTCCTACGAACGACTGATGTAGATCCATCTCCTCGTCGTAATGAGCCCCGTCCTGACGATAGGGGCCCCTCACCACACTCTTCCTCCTTGTTTAGGCATACAGACTTTTCTTTAGCTGTTTTGAGCACGGCAGGCATCAGTGGTTCTAGGTAAAAGCTATCTGTTGCAGGTTTGGACTCAGTGGAAGGTTTAGGTCCCACAGTGGCAGTTGCTGGCATCCCATCAACCTGTTTTTGTATGGTGGTACAATCAGTCCTTGCAACAGCTGACAGAGTTTCATCCTCATCTTCAATGTTGACATTACTCAATAGGCTGTGTCCGTTGACTTTACGCACTACATCCTGTGAAGGCTGGTGGACAGAAGTCTGGTGTTTGGGTGTGATGTTGGTTATGTTGGATGCCAGACTGTCCTTACTTATGGACCGAGCCAGACTAATATTGTCACCAGAGGCGATGTCTGCATCACTGTCTGTGGCTGCATGCAACATGAAGGGGCTCAGTGTGGACAGCGGTCTACAGAGACAGAGACATTTTTGTCAGTATAATTTAAAGATTACAAAAAAACAACAAGCTTCTTCCAGCATAAGGCAAGTTAAATTAAAGATATAAACAAAAATGGGGAAAAAAACATCAATTAGTTGGGGATAGGGACAATTTTGAACAAAAAAAAAAGTATTTTAATGTACAGAATTTGCTTAATGTTTTGTTGGTTCCACTACCCTGATCTGCATGATGTTACAGCAAGAGGCATTGGGCAAATTATTTAAATGTTTTCCCAAGACTGTTGAAAGAACGATTTGAAATATTCGAATATGCGATCAATTAATTCAATGCCTTTATAAAGATCCATGGTAACTCTGTTTTTGCACACACCTGAAAGCTATAGATATTAGTGCATTGGAATAATAATAATTAAAAAAAAGAAATTTAACTTATTTATAAGCACCTTTCTTCTAGATTTAAATATGCATGTGTGCTACTATGCTCCGTACCTCTGCCTCTTGTCAGGCCATGCAGCGACAGAGGCTCTTGGTTGTCCATCCATTTGGGTCAACGAGTTTGAACGAAATCGCAAACCTAACCAGAAACAAATGATTGATAAGGAGGTGTGAAATAAGTTGAATAAGAATCAGTGTCTCACACTGGGGTATATGAAGGATCAGAAGATGTGCTGTGCCTTTTGGAGGTAGTTACCTGGAGTGTCTTCTCCTTGCTGCATCTGCTGCCTCTGTCGTAGGGGTAGAAGTGGGTGGGAAGGACTGAAGGTTGGACCCCCTTTACTAAAAAAAAAAAAGAACAGCAATCAGTACAAAGTAATTTGTAACACTAATTTATGTAGAATGAAATGCAGTCAGCAGAATAATGCAAGCAAAGCAGAGCCACGCAAATCATTTGTTAGATCAGGGCAGTATGAAGGTCACACCCAAACAAAGGACTGCAGCTTCTGCCAATCAAATGCAGTTCACAAACCAAAATAAGAACAGACACTGTAACATCAAACAGAGAAACTCTCAACTAGAGGCGGTGTTAAATATCATTTGCGGTAGTATCGATGAAACGTGCAAGTAAACTCCACACATTCACTCAATGCGTGCACCCTCCAGTCCTCCTTGCAGGAGCAGTGAGCACTGAAAAGCAGGATTCAGTGTCAAATTACATTACATTACATTACATTACATTACATGTCATTTAGCAGACGCTTTTATCCAAAGCGACTTACAATGGAATTGAATACAATCAGTCAGGGGTGGAATCGAACTTGCGACCATGATGTCTTTCGCACACAGGGTACCGGTCTTAACCACTGATCCACTCCACCCCTCAAATGACCACTGGTAGACTCGCAAGTACTTTCCCTGCCACTCAGGGCAGCTGCGCAGAGGAAACATGGAGACGCCAGATCTCAAGAAAAGCCTGGTAAACCTGCCAGGCACACTAAACAAACCCCTCGCTGTGCCGTACAAAATAAACACCTGCATACAAAGACACAGCTTTGGTCTTTGTATGCACTGCTCTGATGGTTATAATGTAAATAAAGAGAGCCACACACTCTCGATATTATTTCTATCAAATAAAATCAGAAATTAAGTGACACTGACAAACAGCTACTGGATGTAACATGATTACACCTGATTTTTGTACAATCCTGGGCAGACCTTTATTGTTTAATAATAGGTCTGTGTGCAATCAGAGTAGTTCAGGATATCTGCTAATTATCAATATCGTCAAAAATATAGAGATCGTATTTGCCAATATCGCCCACCCCTAATCTCAATCTTTAAAAAGAGATAACATTCAATAAACCTTTTTAAGTAAATTAGGGCTGCAACTAGGGCTAGGCAATATGGGAAAACAATTTTATGATATGCTTTTTTAAATATAATTTGTTTCCGATATATATATATATATATATCCCGATATAACTCACATTGATAATTCAGTCAAGCTTAAAGTTTCTCCTTTACTCTTAAGAGAAATGTAAAGATATAATAGGTATTTTTAGTTTAAAGGGTTATTACGTTCTGCAAATGAATTTAGATGAACAAAACAGGTGTATATTAACTAAAATCTTAATACTTTACAGGTTCAAAGCTTCAAGTTTTATGTGAGAACAAAATACATTCTTTGATCAGTTCTAAATATCAGGAACTACCTCCATATGCTGTGACTTTGACAAACAAACCCAGCAAAAAAAAAAACTAGAACAAACACACGCGACTTGACCAATCCGATATGAAAGGTATGACACTTCGCAGCTCTTTTTTTTTTAATTCTCAGCAGTCTGCATAAAGCAGAGGAAATACTGTCCGAGAGAAATATTTACAGCCAAATCCATTATTTTCGACTATGCTTGATTGCTGTTGGGACTTAACTGTGACTGCAACTACAAAAATGACTCAGGCCACAAACAATAGTTAATACCTTGAGATGCTTTCTTCCTTTTATGATCAAACACTTATTTTTCCCTTTATGCTTAAAACATTTATTTCTCCTTTTAACTATGTAGCTGAAGTCTTTAGTCTCATAAACATCACAATTGCAGAAAAGAGTAATTGCACCATGTCTTTTAGCAATAAAGTAGATGATTGCATGATATTGCCGTTTTTGTAGTATGACAGGGCCTGTACTTGAATCTCTGACTGTAAAGTCTTGTATTAAGTGTTCTTCAGGAGATGGCACTGCTTCAGGTGTTGCTCATTTTCTATTTTGCTCTTTTTTTTTGTTGGTGTGCATGGCTGGGGTCATGAAAATATTACCACATGTACCTTCCCCTGCTTGTCTTACACTGTATGCGTCCACCTAACACGATGTGGCTGCAGCCACATGATTCTATGGAAGTTATGCATCATGCATCTTGTTTTTATAGTAAAGAAAAGTACTAGTGAAATATCAGTGTTTGTAAATAGCCTGCCACTCATCATTAACCTGGTAAAAGCAGAGGCTGCAGCTCTGGAAGAATGATTTTGTGGGAACAGTCAGCTGCGTTTTAATGGAACCTGTCTGAGCTGTCAGAGAAAATCCAAAGGCTTCATACATACTGTAGTACTAATATAATTACATTAACTGATCACATTTTATGGAACAAACAGTTAACTGAGAAAATGATCGATAGATGAATCAATAAAGAAAATAATAGTTGCAGCCTTCAAGCACACACTCATACATGTAAATGTAATGCAAAGCTTAGCTTTACTTAGTTTGGTGCAGACGAGAAAGGTGAAAGACGCGTGAAATTAATGATGAGACAGAATCAAGTGCATATTTACTCAACCTTATACAGTAACTGTAACTGGTTAGCAGACAGGATCATGAGGTGGAATGAGAAGGAAAAGTGAGAGAAGACTTACAGGGGGTCAGAGTCGTCAGGGTGCAGGAAGTACCTGTTACAGACTTCAGGGCTGCTCTGGTTATCGGCCACACCAGGACTAACCAGGAAGCTGCGTTTAGTGGCATTAGAGATGGGCACTGATGGACGTGCACTCTTGGGCTGAGCTGCAGCTCGTGCTGAGGAAAGGAGGACAAAGATGGTGATCACTAATACAAACAGATAGTGGCTAAGGACTGCTGTCATGCAGTGCAAACAGAGATGAACAGGATTTATATGCAATTGTGCACAAATCAAAGTAAAGACAAAAATGTTTATTTGAAATGCAATACATAAGGGTTAAATTTGTGATTAATGTCTTAATCAATCATTTTGTCACCAGATATTACTTTTCCAATAACTCGAGAGAAGGATTGTCATAGTTAAGAAATTTCTGATGCAGTTATTGAGAATAATTTAACATCACAGTGTGCAGCATTACCACATGCTTTCATTATACTACAATCAGTCTAGCCTTTAAAAAGATACAATGCAGTCAGTCTTTCACCAATGTGATATTTTCATCTTGTATGTGAGGAAGTTGCACTGTGATGCTTACCATCTTTTAACTCCTGCAGATCTCTGGGCTGGACAAACTCTGGCTTGACAGTCTCAAACCACCAGAAGAGCTCAGCAATAAAAACCATGACATTGTGCTACAAGGAACAGGTAACGTGGTTAAAAAAAGGCTTGAATCCAGACATTTAACTTGTACTAATAAGTGACTTGTAATGTAGATTAAATATATAATTTTAGTTCACATACCTTTAGCACGAGTGGTGAGTAAAGCATGTCCTCTGTTGTCAAGTAGAAACTTTTATTCAGATACTCATTGGCGAACTCTCTGACCAGCTGAATGTTGTACAGGCTATCAGCAATAGAGGGGACTTCCTTCAGGCGAATATCTGATCAGACAGGCAGAGAAGAGGTCACATTAGTACACGTTCAATGATCTGATGGTGAGATATATCACAGAGACAGAACTGAACCAATAAGCCATGTGAAGGTGCCAGAAATGTATTACACATGGACAGACACTGGATATTAACTTCATTGTCAGGAAAGATAGATTTACAAATTCTTCGAGGGCAACTGATAATTAATTTCATGAAGCCAATAAACATGGCAGTGCACAGCCTACCCTCCAGCTTCATGATGTCTGAGCAGTAGTAGTGGACCACAGTGAGCAGTGCAGCTCCATCACAAACATCCCTCATCAGGTCCTCCACTAACGGGAAGGCCAGATGTTGGCCTGAGGCATGCTCCCGACGATACCTCACCTAACCAGCAGGGAGAGAGGATGGCAGTTTATTAAGAAAGAAAAAAAAGTAAAGCTACAAAGAAAAAACAACACACATCCCAACATGGTAGGACGATTAATGCTACAGCCAATTCATTTAAGCATCAAATCAAGGTTCTCCCCAGGAGTTTCAAAAGAAAAAGTTATTTAAGCTCAAGGTGAAACTCCTCTTCAACTGATCCAGCATCAGGTTTAATGACTTTATCATAAGATACTGCTGAGTTGAGCAACAAAAGGGTCACCAATTTAAAGGGAGAACCAATGAGACACAATGAAGGTGAAGATGTTGGAGCAGTGACGTGAACACAGTTGGTGGTCAAAGGGAAGGCGACCAGTGGTGGAGCCCGGTAAACATTAGCAGGGTGACACAGCTGACTAAAAGCATATTTATCAAACTGGAGTAATCACTGGCCCACTTTAAGTGAATGAGTGTGTGGCTGGTACAGATAATTGCTCACACCAATGTGTTATATGCATCTGTTAAGTATGACGGACATTTTCAGAGCTTATTTCAGCTTCCAAAATTATGTGATCCTACTAAAATAACAAGGCTGCTGCTTGAAAAAGCCACATGCTTTGCCCCGTTATATCAGGCTGCAGAAAACTCTCTCTGATGACACAGATTCAGATATTTATCTGAGAAACATGGTGCATTTGCAGAGTGCAGAATCTGTCACACAGGAAGTTTTTGGTTTTTTAACCTCTGTTTTAGTACTATTGGATGAATTTAAAAAGTAGTGATCCACAGGCGGTAGCATCACGGCTGTAGCTGCACTATCCTATGCCCCAGTCACAACAAAATGGATATACCATACCAAAGCATATTGTACTGACTGGTGCTGTTGCTTATAAAGCCTAATGCTTCTGCAGGATGTACAATTATTTACCTTATGCTGGAAAAACCTCTCCCCGTGTAATGACTTATCAACTTGACAATCTCTGGCTCTCTTAGGGCTGGGCAATTATATGATAATATACATCGGGATATTACTTTTCCACGATATATAAACAAGATATGCTTGATTCAACTTTAATAGTACTAATCATCCACGTTTTGACAGACAACCTGAACAACCAATGACAATGAGAGAAACTCAAGAGAAAATCATGTGGCTGCAATAGCTGCAGCCACATCAGCTAGGGTTGATGCACAAAGTGCAAGACAAGCAGGGGGAGGCACGTGTGGTAATGTTTTCATGACCGCAGCCATACGCAGCTAGACATAAGAGCGAGTTAAAAGATAATAACACAAAATGCTAACGAAAACCTCTAGCAACAGTGTTACCGAAGAAGGCAGTGAAGAAGACACCTGAAGCAGTGCCATCCCCTGGAGAACACACAACGCATGGTGCAATTAAGCACGGAAATAACAGATTTAAGCAGCTGATAAAAGTAATTGACCCAACACCCTGGTCGTAAATATTTCTCTCAGACAGTTCTTCCCCTGTTTTATATGGACTGCAGAGAGAGAATTGAAGAAGAGCTGCAAAGTGTGTCATACTTTGCTAAGCACTGTGCTGCATTGGTTAGACTGGCATCTGTGTTTGTGGGAAAAAGACACAGCATGAGGGTTGTTCCTGATATTTAACTGTATTTAGAACTGATCAAATTTATTTTGTTCTCCTGTAGGACTTGAAGCTTTGAACCTGTAAGTATTATAGATATTAGTAAATATATACACCCGTTTTATTTATCAAAATTAATTTGCAGAACATGCTACAAAAATAATAAGTATATAAAACAAAATAGGCTTTTAGTTTAATGTAATAAGGAGTGATAAGGTTTTTTATTATATTGCCCAGCCCTAGTTAGACTGTATCAGTATTTAACATTTAAAGCACAATTTTAACAAGTAATTTTAGTCCACTAGTTACTTCCTTGCATAGCTCTGCACAAAACTGCAGGTATCATGTACAGGACAGAAAAGGCAAGCAGCAATACTACGAAGAGATAAAAATAACAAACACGATTTAATAATTACTACAATACATCTTAAAAAATTATACCAACTTGGCTAAACAGTTTAGCTACAAATCTAAGATGAAAAGAAACCTAAGATTGTCCTCTATTACAGGACGAGCATAGAGATTCCAGTCCTGACAGAGGAAACACTACCACTTCAGTGAGCTCCAGCATGCTGTGGGCCAGCTTGTGCACGACATCAGTTTGACACACAAACATACAAAGCAGAGACGCTGACAGAATAGACGTTGAGAACAGAGGGAACAAATGTGAAAGCAGATTAGAGAGACTAGAGGCTGAATGACAAAGCAGTCAGTGAAAAGTGGCAAAGGATGGGATTGCAAAGGAGAGGTATAGGCATGGATTTGCTCTCAACTAAAATGACTTTCCCTATCTTCTTGCCCTAGCCATAAAATGCCTTATGGGTCTTTTGACTTTCATAACATTTTATAATGAGAATTTCCCTCAAGTTTCAACACAAGCAATTTAGTGTCATTTGCATCCCACGTTTCACATAAACAGGTAAACTCGATGAGACACAGCAAGGTCTCATTTTCAATAACACTTGTTGCTAAAATGTGTGTGTTTGCATTGACTTCAGTAATCTTGTGACAAAATGGTCTTAAATTTCATATGTGGTGAAAGCACCATAATCCTAAATTAGACCAAAATACTAACCCTAAAACCGAGTCCTAAACTTTTAAAGTATTTTTAAAAAGGTGTATGATCAGAAAAGAAAAAACTAGCCCAAATGTTCCCACTTTCCTTATTATGTTCTCACCATATGGTTTAAAACTCAAGAAAGAACACACTTGCACAGCAAATCCACATTGCCTACTTGAGCTTGAAATGAAATAGCATACATTGCGTAGCTAAAATAAAATCTTTTGAATACTTGACAAAGGTAAGAAAAGTCTTACACCTGGGTGACATATTTGCCACTAGGGGAAAAAAGAATATCCATCAGCTTTCTCCCCCTTGCAGACACACTGGCAGCACAGAATGAGCTTAAATGAGCTGTGGTGGAGTGTGCGCACACATCAGCACAGAACTATGCGTGCAAGGGGGAGAGGGGAAGAACATGGGGTTATGGGGGTGGGAGGGCTGGCATCCAACTTACAGGGACTAGCTTCCAATACCATTTGGAGGGAGACTATCCAGTTTGCAGGGATAAGAGAGGGGAGGGAGGTACAGATGAGGAACAGGAGCAGAAAGATTAACAGATCATAGGTCAAAGACAAAAGGTTTGGATCCGTTTCCAGTTTAAACAGAAAAAGACAGCAGGGTCAGTGCCATTAGCGAGAGACAACTATCTTATCAACTTAAACTTTGGTGAAATATTTAGTAGAGATGATGCCTGGATAAATGTTTCTAATAAAATTAAAATGTTTTTTTTAAGTCCTTTAACGGCCACATATGGCCTTTTTAGGATCTGGATTTCTCTCCTGTAAATAGAGCAACTGGAAGACATATGTTTCTTTACCTTTTGGTGGCTGGGGGACTCCAAAGGATGGTGCTTGACTTTGTGATCCCTTTCTGCTATCTCTCTCATCTTCATGTTCACCTGAAGAAGAAGCAATGGCATATCCAGTTCAAATATATATATCCTCAATGTCCTCAAGAAACAAGGGTTACACAGAGAAACCAGGTTAAATAAATAACCTAACAGCCTGGTTATATGTTCTTTAGATATCTGGACACTATAAATCTGTGTGCAATACAGCAGGCCATTAATCACATTTAAAGCCTGTATCTCATTTAACTCAGAGAAATTAAGCAGATATAAAAGCACTAATAAAAAGATCAAAAAGCAGATGAAACCATCATCTATGTGGTGCAAGGAGAAGGTAATAATATTATCTTAAATACATGAGAATCATGATCAGAGCTGTTATTTTCATAATCAATTAATCTGTCAATTATTTTCTTGATTAACCAAGTTCTTGTTTGGTCCATAAAAATGTTAGAAAATTACATTGATTAGTGTTTCCCAAACCTTGAAATAATGATAACCTCAAATGAAAATTATTCAGTTTTAATGATTTCTTTGTCAAACCCTCTAAAAACAAATAATCATTGATCAAAATATTTGACGATTCATTTAGTAATGAATTAATAATCGTTGCAGCTCGAACAATGTTTTCTTCTTTGTCATCACCATTTGTGGTTAAAGCAGTGCTCTTACTTGCAGCATTTTACTGCATGCTCTCCTTCTGCAATGAATTAATGATGCTGGCTAGAAAAATCAAAACCACCAGCTGTTTATATTAACAGACAACTACTAACATTCACATTAAAGCAGAGTTTGGCAACACAAATTAATTTGCATTTTTGGCAGACTTGTCGTAAAAAGCCAATTAGGGAAAATTATTACCCATATACACGCACACAAACTCAACCTTCATTTCAATAAGGAATCTAGTGGAATAAATCGCCACCCATGACTTAACTGATCAGATATTTAAGAAACTGTTTGTTGGAGAAATTTGAATTTCCTTCAAATATTCCATTTACAGAAATGAATGGAATGATCATCTTCTGTCAGTTATAGAAAATGTAAAAATAAATCTGACGTAACTCTCTCAATGATAGGATATGCTGCATTAGTCATTATATTCTAGATGCTCTTAATAAATAATATTTTCTGAAATTTAGACTTCAAAATGTATAGATTTATCAACTAGTACAGTACATTTATTGGCAGGTTAACCATCAGTAACAGACGGTTCCCATTTCAATGACAGTAATGCTGTGGGACATCATGAAGATTGATGGAGACATTGCATCATGACTTTCACTGCTTTGGGCATTTGACCATTTTAAAGATGACTGCAATGTGAGCCTGAGTGTTTTGTGTGTATGCAACAGTTCTGCACTGCTATCTGACGACTTGTCCCCCCATTGACATACGGGCCTCAAGAATACAAGCGTTCTACTGTGAATTGTGATGCCAATGTGAAAGCTCTTTTTGACATATGGAGCAGCGTGAGAAATCAGCATAAGACATGACCATCATGACCAGCTGGATACTGTTCTGTTGTTCGAACCTTGTTGATCCAGAAGACCATAGCGTCCTCTAGGTCAAAGGGTAGCTCTTTGGAGGCACTGAAGGTGGAGAAGCGTTTGACGGATGCCACCACTTTCTCGATACTGATCATCTCCACTGTGTAGGCCATCATCAGAGCATCGATCATGGGCATGTGAGCACTCTGGTTGAGTGAGAAAGAAAAACAGAGGACAATCAATTTACAATTTATATTTATTTTACTGCATGAAAAAAAAAACAATCAACTGTATTAACACATAACTCTACTAAGCTTAAGAGCTACAAAGAGAATATATTTTGAAAGTGCATAAAGCTTACTTCACACTATAATAAGCAGGTATACCCAGAATGTTTAAACTCAGGTGAAATCATTAAAAAGCAATTAACCTGAAATTCAGTGCCAGTGTTTTTTCTGTACTGTAATGTCAGATGTACCAGATAGGGCTGCCCCTGACAAAGGATTCTCTTGGGTGACCATTGGTCGTCATTTGAGGCCATTCGTCAACAAATCATTGGCACGTTTTTTTTTTTCAAGGCAACAAAAAAGTTCTGAGAAAGCACGTTATAATTGATAATTGCTTTATAATTGAATTGTGGCCCCTGAATCATAATCGTATTGTGAGGCACCTAAAGACTCCCATCCCAAATTCATGAAAGGGCAAATCTATCAGCAGGACGTCCAGTTCTATTTTTTGTTTTCCTCCAACAAGCATCGTACCCCTCATAATGCTTTACAAAACCCCATGGGGAGAAGTTGTGGCCCTGAGCTGTGGGTGTGCATGATGACAAACGATACAGGACGCGCACACACACGTAAACAAACTAAAGAAAATGGCTGGCTTTTTATGATTATAAAAGCCACAGCTGTTGCCCCAACACAAGTTAAGCCTGGAAATCCACCAAGGTAAAGTTTCGTTATCTGAAACAAAACAAAATCAAGCTTTAATCTCTTTTCACAGTGAAAAGCAACTAAAGGTATAAGAATAGAGAGAACTGAATATGAATTGTGAAAACTGAATGTGAAAATATATAGAATTTTTCCAATGCAATGATTCATGATTAAACAATACCAATTACGTGATTCAAATTCAGTTTTTTTAATGCAATTATTCAAGTTTAGCAATTTAAATTCAAATATAAATGATTCAAATTCAGTTTCTGGTGGCACATATTTCAGCCCATAGACCCCGAGTAAAAAGTAAGAACATGTCAGAATTTAATAGTCTTCAATTGCTTTACTGTAGAAGATTTGCTTTCCACTGGTCGTCAAATCATGACTAATAAGACCTAGTTATAAGATGAACTTAAGTGATGGTGTTATTGTTTTAATATCGGTCCATCTTTACTAAAATATAATCTGGTGTTTTCAAACGAAAAACAGGGCCAGCAGCATTTACAAAACTTTTTGTTTCAGGGTTTCAAAATCTCTGGAAAAAAACTGCCTGCTGGTATGGGATCTCTTTCACTCACTCTAACACAGGCTATAGCAAAAAAGCAGGTTGCTATGGAAACACTTTGTCAAGTCAGCAAACTGAAAGGGGGTGTTCCAACGGTCTATTAGAGATACAAGGTGTCCTGCTCGGGATTTTTCATCCCCTTTAACAGGCTTTGTGTCTGGCTGCTTACACCCAGGCCTGTGTGGATTATTTTGTGAGGCTAATGCAGAAAAAAATAACAAGTCTTCAGATAGGCAACAATGCTGGTTTCCATGGCAAAAGAAAAGATGGCCAAGATCAAGTCAATTTTATTTATATAGCCCATTACAAACACAGTTTGCCTCAAAGGGCTTTAGTGAACTGATTAGTGTTCATTCTATCCTCTTGGTTAAATTGTGAGACATCAGATCTCATTGCCACAGGGACAATGCTGTGACGTGGTTCTACCATTACCGGTGAGGACCTACAGGATGTGCAGTCCATACCAGGAGCATTATAACCTATTTTAAAGCTGACCTGTGACAATATTATTGTGGTGATGGTGACAACAGAAAGGGATCAACAGTGAAAATGAGACAAAACCTCATTGTCAACAGTTTGACATTTTCCCTGGAATTTAACTAATAAAATCAACAGAGTGTGAAAAGTTGCATGAAAAGCATTATTTAAACTGAGGGGAGACTTTTAAGTACCAAAATACAGCAAATGCTCTTAACAGACTGCAAAATCCATTCTTAGAAGTATTATTGCACAGTTGAAACCCTCTTAATATCGATGGTCCTGAATAAAGTGCTTCCTCCATTAACACATTTGATATCAATGAGGACTAACTCATTTGAATTTGAAATTCATTTTCCTGGATACTGTATGCCAAGTAAAACCATGCTGCTGATTTTAGTTTATTTTTTCTCTGTATGGAAATTGTCTCTGCATGAGTGTAGTTCCTTGATTTAAATTTTATTATGGAGGTAATAAGTATTGGTATAGCACCCATTAATTTTCATACCATGTATGAAACTCTTGTATGAAACTCATCTCTCTATGTACCTCTTTACTAATTCTAATTCTGCCTATCGACATAAGAGCTGAATATAAACAGTGTAAAATACAACATGGCAACAAAGACTAGTTCCAAGCAGGACCATTGTACAATAAACACATTACAAATCCTAATCTCAGCACGATCTTGCATGAAGTCGTCAAATAGCTAATTTGCATGAAAATGACAAGGCCACACTCAAATCATTCTGAAAGTGTAAACATGCCTTACACTCTCTTTTATACAGTTAATAAACTATACCAAACTATTGCAGTGGTAATTATGTGCATATACAACAAGTACACAACTGGTTTCCCAGTGACTAATGCCTGTGGTTTAGAATGGCTGCACTGCTCAGTGGAAATAAAAGCATGAGCTACTTTCACTGATTTCACTGTGGTAAGATAATAAATCAGAAGCAGGAACAGCTTTACAGGTAATATGCAAGGCTGTTGTAGCTACTGTCCTAGTTTCCGTCTACTCTCACATGCAGTCTGTGCTACAATAGTTAGATTGGTCAGGTATTGTTTTGGTTATTTCTGATACCAGGCAGTGCTCATGTTTTAACAGTAAATGTGACCATAAAATTGAATGTAGGAATAACTCAACACTTCAAATATATACATTTGTGGGGAAATGTACACAAATCTACCACATGAGGCACCACCACAATTACATTTTTGTCATTTACCACAGCCTATCGTCCCAGTGATCTCAATTGTCCTCAGACATGTGGATTGAAACATATCTCATCATCTTCCACACACAGCCTGCCTGCATCACTGTATGGCAGAAACATGGGCTTGTAGACAGTGCTGTTCCAGTGTTGCAGTTCATGGTCACAATGTGCAGGCGGTGCCTCATATAGACAGCTCAGGAACTATACATTAGGGCAGTCAAAAAGTAGATTTTCCAAATATATTGATTTTTTATTCAGAAAATCCAATATCGATTCATAAAAATTAAATCAATCTTTTAATATATGCCATTTCCTATGTCCATTGCGCACATCTCTTGAGACTATCGAAAACACGTCATACTTTACCATGATAGTCTCGTGTGACCAGGATATTGTTGGGTCTAAGTCTGTAGACAACATCTAAGTCTGTAGAGGTGTAAAAATGACTAATTTTAATGATGCACCAGGTTATAGAGACCTACATTTTATACAATCTGCAGCATTGGTTCAGAGAAAATCTCTTTCATAATATAAGCAAAATTGGTAGGAAAACTTAAATGTCTCAAAATGAATCACTATAGAATCAAATCAAAATCTGAATTGAATCAGTACCTCGCAAACAGATGCAGGAAATCAGCCCAACTAAAACTTGTGCTGTGATTCAGGTGAGCTGAACCCAGTTGCATAGCAACCAGGGAAACACTGGAATCAGTATTTATAATACATTAATCATAATAATAATAATAATTATTATTATTATTTTTCACTTAAATTCACAGTGAGAATAATCTGATGATCAATTAGTGTACAATGAAAATGCTGATTTACAACAAAATCCATTAAGGACCACTCACCATTTTGATGGGTACACAGGCCAGGTCCCCCTCTGTGACACGTGTATCGTCACTGTCCACAACATAAATCCCTTTACGGGACAGAGCTTGGATGACGGACAGGTGGGACTGTAGAGACGCTGCCTGCTCCGTCTTGAGAATGAGGGTGCAGACTCGGCAGTAAAGCTCACATGACAGCAGAAGGCGGATGACAGGCGGCTTTATGTGTTCCTGCTCATACTGATCCGTGTAGAATGGGTCCCTCAGGTCCTCTGGAATATGGTCTGCAAAAAAAGAAAGAGTAAAGATGAACCATGTGGCATTTTCACATGCTCCAATAGTCATATTTGCAGTGACGTTTTTAACTGTAACTTGCAATTAAGACGAGATACATAGCCTGTTGTTTTTTTATCAACTTACTGGCTAAACTCTCAAAAGCTTTTGACATAAGGGGAGTGAATGAAACCTTGGATTTGCAGTAAATGGTTGAAATGTATTCATTCATTAATTTATTGTCTACTGCTTTATCCTCCACATGAGGGTTATGGGGCCACTGGTGCCAATCCCAGCTGACATAGGGTGAAAGCTGGGGTACACCCTGTATTAGGTTGCCAGTCTATCGCAGGGCAAAACATAGAACAAATATCGAGGTGTAAATGTGAGAGTGAATGGTTTTGTCTCCAAGTCAACTTCAGTTTATGTGCCATTTGAAACTGTAAGTTGCAGCTTCTGCCTTAAGAGTACAGGGGAAAATAGATCCATTCTAAGCAAAGGCTGCAGTGAAAACAGCTTCTCCGGTGACACAATAGGCATGGCCAGCACTGAATACAACAATACAGGAGTCCTAAAAATCAAAAAGGAAACTCTGACCTCAGCAAGAGATTCTGTTGCACTAGAAGTGAAGTCATTCTCAAAAACCAAAGCCTTTAATGGGCATGGGATGAAAGAGCCCTTGACTTGAGGCATGCACAAAACAAATGTATTCTGCAAGGTGAAGCACACATAACTTAAAATATGTTACATGACAGTATGAAAAGAAAAGAAAAAAAAAAGTTTATTATCGTTTCATTTTCTTGAGGTTTGGGATCATGTGAAAAATGTAATCTGAAAAAAGACGACAAGATAAAGAAACAACCAAATTTTCTGTGTGATATTCCAATGTTGAGAAAACTCACTCACTCATCTTCTACCACTTTATCCACAACACAAGGGTCACAAGTGGGTGCTGTGCCAATAACAGCTGACTCAGGGCAAAAAGCAGGGTATAACCTGGACAGTATTAAGTATATCACATTGTAGGTAGGGCTGCCAATTAGTCGACTAGTCACGATTACATCAACTATCAAATTTGTCAGCGAATATAATAATCGCCATAATCGTTTATTTTTCAAGGATTTGTTTTTCTCTCAAAACAGCTGCTGCACCTTCCGCTGTCTTGTCTGCCTTTCTGTCCTTGACGCACTTGTGCAGTAGCGGTAATCTGGGTTAGCCGGAAAAGTTATGCCCAAACAGTATCATGGCTAGCCGGCAAGGGAGCTCGGAAGTTTGGGAGCATTTTACCAAAATAAAAGAGAAAAATGTGCAATGCAAAAGCTGCAAGGCAGAACTTGCCCTCCATAGCAGTACGACGGCGATGCATGAGCATCTGAAAAGGTAGCATGTTGTGACTGATTAAATTTCTGACGAAGAGGGACAGTTGTCTCGGTATCATCTTAATTGTCTTTATCTTTAGTTAGCACATACCTTAAACTCTTCAAGCGGGAAGCTAATGATGGTTATAAGTGCAGCTTCATGCTGGTGCGATAAGCTGCAATTTACGTATGATCCGATTAGTCAACTAATCGCAAAAATAATTGATGACTAGTCGATTATCGAAATAATTGTTTGTGGCAGCCCTAATTGTAGGTATTTAAGTGTTCAGGTATCAGTCATTCCGGTCACATTTAGCCCTCATTCAAGTAGCTGCTTATGCTCAGATCCTGTACTGTATCATGTATCCATGCAGTATGCCAAAACAAGCCACAAATATGCTGTCTGCATTCAGGCACATGGTGCAAATAAGAACAATGTTAAAAAAGTATTAGTTAATTTCGTACGTCACCAAACAATCAAACCAACCAGTCAATCCTTGAGACGAGCATCGGTGTACATTAGTTCAGTAATTGTGTAATTGCAAGTCATAATGTTTGACTATATTCCACAGACCCAGATGTAATCTAGCAGCTGCTCCCCCCCCCCACCCTCGTGCCACCACAGGCCAGGCGGATGAAATGTACTTAGTGGGATGAGAGGAGCATGAGGACATACAACAAAAACCAGGATGTACAGCACAGTCAGCCAAACGTGATCCGCAACATACCATAATCAGTAGGAATGCATGATATTATCAGCAAGATACTGGTATCATCCGACATTGGCTTTCATATGAATTATCGGTCATCGTCCAACATGCCGATATGACTATTGACTAAAACAATAAAAAACATAATGACCACTCAAAGCTGATTTACACTACAGTTTTGCTATTCACCCATTCACTCACATATTCATACAGCGCATTTACTATCGCACATCTCTCGTACCCATTCACACACATAAGCTTTATCACATACACTTGGTGTCAAGTGTTAGCCATGTTAGCGTGCCACGTAGAGATGTAACGATATGAAAATTTTATATCACGGTTATTGTGACCAAAATTATCACGGTTATCAATATTATCACGGTATTGTTAGATGTGTTCAAAATGTTCCAAAAGTACTGAACACACACACTGAAATCTTTTAACCAAGTTTTATTTAAAAAAAGATATTTTATATTATATGATTATTATTATCATTATTATTATTATTATTATTATTATTATTAATAATAATTATCATCTGACTGACTGACACACACACACACAGGTCCTCACTCTGTGTCGGATAATAATTAAGTAGCAGCGGTCGTACACAGCATAAAAATTTAATGAAAAAACACAGAAACAAACACATTTTGGTCTGCTACGGTATGTGTCGTCTGCACACTACTCGCTTTCGCGAGACAAACCATGACGTTTCCCACTATTCCGAAATCCCGTTTTTGTTGATTTACCCGCTGAAAAGTTGTGTGTGGTGGTCACGGAGATGGCTCATCATATTGGAAGTGGCTTCGCGGAGATTTTTTTTTTGCATTTTCTGCACAAGGATTGATTGTCTTCAATTATTTTACCCTCAACATCCTTTAAAAATACAAAATATGCCCAGACTTCTGATTTTACGGGGGGGTAATCTCTGGAGCGCAGGTGGCTTCAGCCGTGTTGTCGCTGGACAGTGCAAACTGCGCATGCGCGCCCGCTTGAGCGAGTGCCGTTCAGGTGCTGCTGCTTCTCCAGGAAATGAGCAGTATCACTGTGAGTTTTTCGGTAATCAGTTGCGGTAATCAATCACGGTTTTAACGATAATTAAAATTTGAAACGGTATGACAACCGTCGGGAATTTTACCGCGGTTTATCGTCATACCGGTAATCGTTACATCCCTAGTGCCACGTCTCATAGCACAGTAGATATATGAAAACCTTTGCACTTCAGAAGGCTGTTCTTTTCATACAAGAGAGCTGTGGATCTCACACAGCTGCTGCTATTGCAACAACTTTTGACAGCATGTTAGGAAAGTGGAATATAACCAAAAATAAACTGCATGTAGTGGTGAGGGACAACACACACAACATGGCTACAGCAGTGATTAAAATAGGTGTGCCACGTTTGCTGTCTAGTTTTCTAAACTGGGTAGTGTCTCTTAATTCTCTCCTATCTCTCTCTCTCTCTCCTCCTCCTCTTTTTTTTTATTTATTTATTTGTTTAACAGAAATATTGACATGTATATGTAAAAAAAATAAGAAAGAAAAAAATTATCAGCATGGTAAAGCCATGAGTGGAACCAGCTATTTTTTTCAAACCATTTAGTGTCCCAGCCTGATAGCCTGTGCTTCCCTTGAGGTTTTTCTCCTCTACTCTCATCTCTCTCTCCTTTGCTCTCCTGCTCTTTCATTCGGCTGTCCCCCTGCTGTATTCTGCTCTCCTTCACTTTGTTCCACTGCTCCTCCCTGTCTAATGTTACTTGTCTTATATGATTACATAAAACATTAATGTTAGATAATTTATCACATCTGATTACAAGTGTGAACAGTTAATGTAATTCTTTTTCTTCTTTATTTATGAGTCAGTAAAAGGCTAATGATACCCAACTAGTGTCATCTTCATCAGGTGTCTTTCTCTTCTTAGAGAAATATTTGAACAAGCTCATCTCAAAATGCAGTCAGCAGTTACATCATGGCGTGTAGATAGTTATCTGTAGTTTACTGTAGTACTCGCGATTACCCAACCCAGTGCAGGACTCTGCTTTGAAGGTGGAGACATGCTGCGGCAGTGTATTTTTTTTAAAGAAATTTGAAGGAGCGGCAACTAGGATTTAGGAATGACGGCCCGCCACTCTTAAATGAATGTAGAGGAAACACTGGGTACAGGACATGATGAGATCGTGTACAATGGATTTTCGCTGTTCCCTGTCCTGAGGAGAGAGGCGGGGCTAGCTCCTGCAGACAGAGACATGCTGACAAAGTTTAACTTTCATAAGCCTGGTTATGTTTCACCTTATGTAGCTTATAGGCCATGGTCAGAAAGCACAGGGAAGATACTGTATTTCCTCCAGGAGGGCGCTGTAGCTGCTTCAGGCTGACTCGGGTCTTTTACAAGCAGGTGAAGAACATACAGACGCTTGATCAGGAGGAGTCTGGACATTTATTTCTTCCAACAAGCACAGAACATTTCACATTAGTGTCTTCTTTGTCTCGACTATCGCTAACCATGCCTGGTCACTGTCACAACTGATGCTGCCTCTCTCACTCGAGACACACACACACACACACACACAGCACCTAAAGACAGTGCAGCACTCTCACAGCACACAAGACATAAACATTCATGTTCAGACAGAAAAGTACACGGTCCTTCAATAGCACAGCTCGTAGCACATCTCCCATGTCACCTCAGGTTTGTTATACTAGCAGGAACCTACAATTAAATACAGTAGAGGAAATCAGATATGATGGAAATTGCATTACTTTACTGAGGATTTCAATGGAAAATCATTAATAAATTTCAACATTATTTACAGTTCCTATTCATTGATGCTGTTTTGTGAGCAATCCAACTGATGTATATACATTTAGACTGAGGGTATTCATTTTAAAGAAAAAGTATCCATTCATTGCCCTTACTAAAACATCTTAAATTTTAAATTCAATCACTGATATGTTTCTTTATTTTATCTATAAGCTTGTTCTGAATTCTATATTATTCATTGGCACCCAAGTTTTTAATTTCGACCCCTCTGTAACTTTCTGTTTGACACCTGTAACTGGGTTAGCGTGCACTATAACACACATGCTTGTTCAAAAATGAAAATAAAATTAAAACCATAATAGTGGGTTCACACTTGATGCACACGACTCCCGACTACACCCACATCATGAGATTTGCTGCAGTTGTTTATAAAGGAACTTCGTCATCAAGACTGTTTATACAAGCAAAGTAAACAATGCTACAGCATTAGCATTGTTAACAGGCACCATATGAACCATGGAGTGAAAATCAGATGGGCCTAATATATTCAGCTCCATAAGAGGAAGATGATTGTGGCTGATCCTGAGACTGAGTTGCCTACCTGTGAGCCACTAAAGCTTTGGGACAACTGTATAGTTTCTATTGTCACAGAGAATCATCTCCACCTCTATTCATCTGTGATACAAGAAATCTTTCTGCAGCAAAACTTCTGGCCTTTTCAATTAACTAGGGAACTTTACTTTGGGAAAACGTTATGAAGCATGATGCAAATAGTAATTGTTGGTATCAGGCACTTTATGAAAGAAAAGAAAAAAAAAATATGCAGAAGAATTATCATCAAAAGGAGAACTTGTTGTCATCTGTTTAAACTGAAAGCTTTAGTGGCAGTGAAATCTTTTTAACAAGATACTAGAGAGACAAAACACAAAGGAAAGCTTGAACAAGGCCTTGAAATAATGAGGGATGATTTTACCCGAGACGGCAGTGCTGCAACAGATATGCACAACTGAAAATTATGTTTAACTGCTATAATAAGGGGACACCCTGTAGCACATCCTACAGTTGACAAGCAACATTTCAAAGTATAGATGATTAAAAACCTGCCTGACAGTCACGCTGTTCTCTGATGCCATGCCCGCATAAAGATTAAGAATTAATTTCATGAGTTAAGAATGAGAGAAATAAAATTATAGTAACACTCTCACAAAACATTATACGTCCTTTCAGATTAACTACTTAATAATTAATTTTCACTATTTTAAAGGCCATATGAAGAGGAAACAAAATTTGTTTCAATGTTCAAGATAGAACTTTTTAGAACAGTAGGCAGGATTTATGTTGGCATTACTGATTAATATTTCCATTTATTCTAGCATCAGGGCTGGGCGGTATGGCTTAAAACTCATATTGCAGTATAATTCCAAAACATCTTGCGGTAACGGTATACACTACCGGTCAAAAGTTTGGATACACCAGTCAAAGGTTTGGACATACTTCCTCATTCAATTAAATGGAAAGGTGTGTCCAAACTTTTGACTGTTAGTGTATATTGCAATATATTCTGGGGTATGTACATTTGTGCACTTCAGATTACTTTCTCCTCTTGCTCACGGACCTGGGCATACACTTAGGGTATTTCCACTTCTCAGCTGGGCAATACATACAGTACCTTTGATCAAGAGATTTAATCATGGCCAGAGAGACGGATCTCTCGTCTCAATTTTAAGGGTTGTAAACAATGGTTGTAATGGCTGATAGTAAAGCGGTACGGCTGCATGGACAGGTACCAGCGTATAATCCGTGTGCCAAAATGGGACTGGCCTAGTACAAATAAATTAATATTACTGTTGTCAAAGTTTCAAGACAAACTGGTGATCAGTATGTTGAGAAAAGTAAAAACACTCATCCAACAAAAACATCTGAATTTGTGAGATAACTATGAGTATATGAGAAAGGTTATATTTTGAGGAATTCATCCATTACTTTTTTAAGACATGCAAACAGCATTTACAAATAAAACATACAATCTATAAAATTAAAAACAGTGTTATCGCTTTTATGTGAATTCACATAACTTACCAATGCCATAAGCTTTGGCAAACAGCCACCGGAGGTTGGCAGCTATTTTTGCTCTGGAAGAGTCATACATCTCCAATGGTGTAACATCCATTGTGCCTTCTGCAACCCCAGCCAGATCCATTTTTCTCCTGGTACTGTCCCCACCAGCACAAAAATCTACATCCATCCTTGAAACAACAGAAATAAACATGACCACAGTCAAATAACAGCACCTCAGTATTCAGTGTGCCATTTTGTAATGTTTTTTCTAAGATCTAAAATGAAGCTTGATGCTCCATTAAATCATTTTCTTTAAAAAAAACAAAAAAGAAAAAAAAAATTCCCTAATGTTTAATTATTGAGAAAATTAGTGTTTTGAGTTGTGCACTGAACCATCTTGTTATTGTTATCTTGCAGAACCATCTATTGGGGCTTGAATCTAGTAATTGAGGCATAAGTACCAAAGTAGCATCCTGGCAGGCATAATTACAATCACAGAGTCATTGTGTCTGTTGTTAACAGGTTGAAATAAGTGTCTTTGCAGTATCAGGTGCCTAACTGAACCAAGAGTGAGGCCACAGTAACACAAAATTGTCAGACACATCATGGCCAGTCCCTTACATTCTGTATGTTGTAGGAAGCATATCACATCCTGTAATCTGAAGTCTGCAGAGCAGTTAAAGAAGTTTATTAGATTGCAGGTTTACTTTGGTGCTTCAATCAAAACCACATATATATAAAGCCCATTCTGACTACATTCAAGGGTCAATGTTGTTCAAGGAAAAGCTATTTACAACCCCATGCTGATAGACAATCTCAGACTGCAATTGCAGTGATAGCACTTTCCCCAGAGCAGACTAACAACAAAAGATTGTTTTAGCAGTCAGACCTGTCAGGCACTGAATATTCCGTCATCTTCCTACCCCGGTAACTTCCTTGAAGTCTGTACACAATAAATACTTCTATATCATGCCTCGTCCAACCCTTTGGAATAACATTTTATTTTTTTAAGACTGCCTGCTTTAATGCAAACAGACTTGTGTTTGAATCTCTTCACTCACCCTTTATTGGTGTTTGAGTGAGAATGTAATGTATTAAAGAGATAAAGATGAGGGGAAAAGAGATGCACAAGCATACTAGAAACAGGGAAATTTAATATTGTTTGACTTTAAGTTGTGTGTAGTTCAGCTGTGGTTATCATTACCTGTAGCATTAACTCAGTGCTACTTTGCCATTGTGTTAGTATTAACAACTCAATGCTTGCGTGTTGGATAAGCTAGGTAAACGCTAATTAAAAATATTCCTTTTAATTTAACTATAAAAGGTTGCTGTTTGTACTAAACCCATTGGCAAGAGAATAACAGTTAGCTGGCCAAGTACCCAGGTTGGCTATGCGGTCATACATGCAAATACATGGCTGCTAGCTAACTAGCTGGCTAACCGTTAGCTTGGAGCGCCACTGCGTTCATCGGCCCCGTGAATGACGTTAGCTAGCTGACAACACGTTACCTTGAAGGTGTGGTGTATCTCCGAGTCACCCTCCAGATCAGTCGGGGTAAACAATTAATCAAAGACCCGCCTCGCTGTACAGTGGCCTGCCGTGTGGAAAATACACCTGCAGCAGCGACGCATCATAGCCAGCTAAGAGTACTAGCAGGGAGTCTCTTAACGGTCTCCTCCCAGCAACGAGAGCCGAACCGCGGCCTGTGAGAATGACAACAGCTCCACGTACGGCAAGACCTCCAGTACAAACGCAGAGACGTCCAGCAGAAAGGCAGAGGAAAAGAAAAGACAGGGCTTTCCGGTGAATGAACACGCCGCCCAGAGACTCCGTCTATCCCGCAGTTATTGAATGCCTCATGTTAGAGTGGGGACACGCACACATAGATTTGAGGATACGTGGGTGCGCGTGTATGTGTGTGTGTTCGCGCTCTGTCCATCGACGTTTAATTACAGTCCCAGCCTTCGTGAGTGAGGGCAGCGACTGCGCATGCGTGATTAGCATACTTTACCACGGCACCGAACAGCATGACAATAATAAACCAGCACTAAGTACGTTTATTTATTTTTTAGCTTATATTATTTGTTAGACCATCTCTCACAAAAACGAGAAAAACAAACATTTTAGTTGTCCTTCAAACTGTTATTATTATTTATTTGGCAAATAACAAGCTGAATTCACCTTTCTATACACAAATTTGAGCCAGCTGAGAAATCAGAAATGAATCAAGCATACCATTCAACCACTAAAACACATTTTTCTGTTCAGGAATGCAAGTACATAGCTATAATTAGATATCTTAATTAATAAATAATAATGTGCTTTGCTATTTTTTGTAAAACAGTACATTTGAAATTTCTTGGATAATAATAATTATATTTTAGCATTAAAAATATAATTTTGATTAAAGAGTTTCTACATATTGGTGTATTAACATTACAGAAACAAAAAAATATAGTCTATGGATACAGGCACAAACGACATTGGCGCACCCCCAAATCCTTCTCTTTTAAAGAGTCTCACTCGAAATAAACTGAGTTATATACATTTTCAAAAGGTGAGAGGCAATAAAAACAATTCTAGACATTCATATGACCAATGGTGTCAGTGCTATAGGCAGTATCCTAATATCAAATCTGATAAAGACGTTGGTTAGGTGTACAATAATATTGTATTCATTTACCTCATGTCATTTCCTTTAAATCCACCAAGCGATTTTTATTTTTTATTTTTTTTTAAAGTTTCTGTAAGGTTTCCCAGTGTGCAAATTTGTAGATCAAATGAAAAAGTATATTGAATAGGTTGCATATGTGGCATAGATCTCGCCAAACCTTTTTTGTGTTTGTGTACAACCACATACATATGTAAGAATGAGCCCTCCTCTCTACTACATCTAATACACATATTTGATACATAAGGGTTGCATTAATACAATATCTGTGGAGTAAAGCTGGTGAAAGACGTTGTAATTGATCAATCTTATGTATTACTAATTGTAGCTGACAAGCTCTATTGGCATAACTTTAATCATAACTTTACATCTAAGTCAGATTCTTTGTGCAATTCTGCCTTTAAAGCTCCATCCATCAGCAAAGGAAAGATTCCAGCTAAAATATTCATTGACTACAGTCAATTTGTCTATTCCTACTGTATATTGCTAATACTTTTATATTATTGGTTCATGGGTGTTTTAATAAAGTGATCAAAGCAGGCAATTTCCTGGGCTGTGAGTTGAGAGAACTGCTGGTTATTAAGCCTGATTTATATATTATAGACTGTAGAATTTTCTTTTGTCGCAGAAACTTTCTCCTTGTGTTTCCTCTTCAGCTGTCGAACCACAACATCTCCCCGTTGCTCTCGTCACTGGTTTATTGCTGCAACGATCATCTCAGTAAAAGTAAATTCCAAACCTATTTCCCACTCAAGTTATATCAACAACTGCATCTAATCCATACATTATCAAAATGAAGAAAAAGTTAGCACAGATATGGATACAAATAAACTGACAGTACTGATCGGTGTGATACAATGTAGACTGGCAAATGAAAGAGGCAGCTGGAGGTGCGCCGTTACACGGAGACGACTGACGCCTTTCACAAGGGCGTTCATTGAAACTCAAGCAATTATTATTATATCATGCACTTGTACAACCACAGATATATGCACTATTGAGATGATAGTCATGATAACCATTTTCTAGTTTTTGGGTGTGGTTAGGTTTAAGCCCCAAAAGCCCCTGGTTGAGGCAAGGCAAAGAAACATACATTAATAAATTCTAAATTCTTCGTTTGGATGGCTATGTACAACTTAACTTATCTTACCAAAAAGAGGTTAATATTTCAGAATTTCTTCATGATTTTAAAACAACACAGTGTTTTGTTAAGATGATCTGAACACATGTGTTACATTTAGAGACAAGTGTACAGCTAAACATTGTTTATTACAACAGTGAATCGCTGAAATTTGATGATCTGGTAGATTATCCAAAGTATAATGCAATTTACAGAAAAGACTTGAGAAAAGAAAAGGTCTTTAAAAGATCTTTAATAAACCAAGAATCAGAACCAGTTTGATTGAACGGAGCCTTGATGGTGAAGGGAGTCTGTTTATAGAACAAATTGAGATTAGAAACAAAGGAATCACATTCAATAACAATATTTTAAGAATTTTTTTAAAGAAAAGTCGTTAAGATTGGTATCTTGAATAAATATGACATCATTTAGCTTTACTTTTTATATTTCCATACATTATTTGCTTTTTTTCTTCTCTATTTTTGTGTAAAAATGTATAATTTGTGTATTGTGCACTGACATACTGTGAAAGACGGGCAGATATAAGATTTGTCTTCTTTCTGCTCCTTTTCATTCCTTTTGGTATTGTTTTTTCATTAGAAATATTTCTTTTATATGTTTAATTTCTTAAATGGATGAAATCAACTTGACAAACAAACTGTACGACTAAATAACTAAATAACTAAAATCACAGAAAATATTCTCTATTTTATAATTCTTTAAATCTCACAAAGCATTGACATGCATTTATTATTGTGATGCTGCCTTTGTCCTCTTGACTTAGACAAATAATGCCATCTACTGGTAAAATGGTGGAAATGACAGATAATCGTTATTTCTGCTGGACTTAGGGAGTGTCCACCCAAAAAAAAGAAGAAGAAAGAAACGTTGTGTACACAGCTAAGAAATCAAGCACTGGTGAGATTTACACCTGTATTGTTTCACTTTAGGACTGAGTACTCTGTTAGTAGTTGGAATATCCTTGAATTATTCCTTATGAAATATTTTTTCACTTATTAAAGAATAGCCGATTCTCAGTAAAGTGCTTTTATTTTAACAGTACATGTGAGTATAGCTCTTACCAAACCACCACTCACGTTTGACCTTTGTAGCTGAGCAGAGGTGAGATACAGAGAATTCTGGTCGGGGGTTCCCTTTTGTATACGTGAGCCTCTCATGTCTGTTTTGGAGGTCACCATGTTCTTTAAGCAGCCGACGGTAAAGAGAATTGATTTCGCCGTACCTCTTCCCTAGATCGACGTATTCGTTTTGCAGCTGTGTTAGAGCATTTAATGCGTTACCTAAAGAAAGTTTCTGCTCCTTGAACCTGGAATCTTTGTCTTTGATCTGACTTTCCTGCAATTGTAACTCAGCCTGGTGCTGAGCCTGAAGACAGCTGAGGCTGCTTTGTGCTTTCTCGAGTGCCTCAGCTAGTTGTTGCTGCTCCTTCCTTGATTCCCAGAGTTCAGCCAGGTACTGCTCACTTGTTGCCTTTACCTTTTCAAGAACAGAGTTGCTTTGATCAGTTCTCTTCTGCAAGGCTGCACTGTGTTCCTTTTCTTGTCTCAGGGCTTCTTCAATTTCATATTTCGTCTCCATATCCTTCATTGTATCCGCACTGGCTTTCTTTAACATCTCTATTTCTTCACTGGCTCTAAAGAAGAGAGCTTTCTCCATCTGAACCTCTTCCTCAAGTCTACTACAAGCTTCTCTGTCTTCTTGGTGCTGCTTTTGAGCCTGTTTTCTCTCATTTAAGGCATATTCGAGGTCACCTTCCAACCTCTTGATCTTGGATGCCAGTTGTAGGTTTCTTTTGGTCAAAAGGTTGTGTTCATTTGCATACTTTTGCTGCTGATAGACAGCATCTCCATGAGCACGGAGCCTCTGGTTCTCAAAAAACAGTTGTTGGTTTTCATGAATCAGAGGGTTGAGTTTTTGCTGGGACACAGCAGCCTCAGAATTCATCTTCTGGAGCCATGAAATGGTTCTGTCCTTGGCCTCTATGAACGTTTTAAAACTCTGCATAATGAGGTGTAAGGACTGGATTTCATTATCCTTTTTAAGATCTTCATCTGTCAGGTTTTTGATCACTGCTTGTTCTTCCTGGTGAATAAGTGTCATTTTCTTTTGGAGCTTTTCGTATCTGTGCTGCTGCTCTTTCTGTGACTTCTGAAGGGCAACTATTTGTGCCTTCATTAGCTCATTACCAACACGAAGAGTTCTCTTTTTAGCTTGCTCCTCCCTCAAAACCTTTGCAAGAGTGTGCTTTTCTTTTCGCATCCATTCCAGGGCTTTTTCCTGTTGAGCTTCAGCCTCTTTAATAATCTTCAAGTCCTTTTTAAAAGCAGAACTGGCTTTCCTTGCTGCTTGTAGTTCTTCCTGTAGACTATCAAGTTCATCTGAAGACTTGGATTTATCTAAAACCTCACATTTATCTGGAAATTTTGATTTATCTAAAGACTTTGAATTATCTGAAGACTCTGACTTGTTTGAATATTTAGATTCGACTGAAGACTTAGATGTATCCAAAAACTTGGAATTAACCGGAGATTTAAATTTCTTTGAAGAGTCAGATTCGCATGTCTCGGAGTTGTACTCACTTTCGTCCTTAGTTTCCTCTTCATCTCCTCTCCGGTAATTGTTAAAATAAATTTTCTTTCGGGTCCATGGAGAGTCCAGGACTTCTAGAGAAAGACCTTTCGGCGGAATCACTGTTGATTTTCTCATCTCTTTTAACAATATTTAAACTGTTGGTTTGTGTTGAGCATAAACAATGGCTGTTTATACACAGTTAATTCTTCTTCTTCTCATACAAATAATAATAATAACCATTTCTGGCAGGCTGTACACAGAAAGGTGCAATGCCCCCCACAGTTCAGAATTCTTGATCACAGTTCAAAGTTCTCCTTCATTCTTATCCTCATTCTTTTATCCTCACCAGCGTTCCTTAATCTCATCTCTCTCAAAGTTCTCTTCAAAGTTGAATCTTGCTGATCGTGTGTGTGTGTGTTTTGTGTCCCGTCGTTCTTCCTCTTCGATATTTTCATGGCAGTTGGCATCCGTACTTATTGTCTGCTTTGAAGATCAAAGCAGCAAAGCCCGAGGCGCCTTTTCGAGGAAAAAGAAAACAAAAAATTAAATCAGAGACCAAAACATGCTGATAGATCAGGAAAGCTGTGCTATGGCATTTCGAGTAACGATTAGGAAGGAAGGAGAATTGCAAAGAAACCTCCCATGGAAATGAATAGGAAGTGGTAGGAAGGAGTGACATTGCTTTTGATTTATGTAAGGCAGATGAAAGGACTTCGTCTTCATCACTGTTCACTTATACACCGATGTTACCTAGTCAGGGTTAGAAAAAGTGGGCTGTAATACAATATTTATGTGCCTTGGACACTCAGGAGTTGAAGGAAATAAGATGTCTGAACACTCTCTGCAGCCTTCTGTTAGAAATAAGTGGCTTTCACTGAAGCTGAAGAGAAGGGACAAGGTTCTCTAACTAGACTGAGAATGGGACATTGTGAATTATCCAGCTGTCTGAAATTATAATATTTGAAAAACACCCAGATCGTCCCTGGAAGTCCAGGACAATTAAACATGTTCTATAAGCAGATGCTGTGGCGACCCATACGTAAGATAGGACCCAAAAGAAGAAGATATCCATGTGGTGAATTCAAACAAGAATGACAACAGTTGTTTATTAAAACAGGCTTTCATGTTTTTCCATAGAATCAAATTTAAATATTGGGAAGAATCATCTCCTTGCCATTAAGGCAATTTTATAGTTTCCTTTTGCATCTGGTCTATATGTAAGAATTTATAGTAACAGAAACATTTCTCCTGTGGAGGGCAGCCTTACAGTTCTCAGAGGAAGAAGCAGAAGCAGCAGCATTATAAGTCTCTTTGTGGAATATAAATACTCAACATTCACTTCCATTTCACATCTTGTCTCCAGAACAGAGAACAGTGTGTCAAAGTTGGCCAGGACACATCCCTATTTTTAAATAACAATATGGGCATTCCACAAGGGGTCTATTCTTGGTCCTTTCCTATTCGCCTTTTCATTAATGACCTGCCGTTAAACTGCCCAGCCACAACATGTCAACTTTATGCAGTTGACGCAGGCATATACACAGCTGCCAAGACACCAGCGCAGGCTGCTGCCGTCCTGTCTACGTGTATGGTTCATGTCCAAAAGTGGCTCATTCAAAATCATCTACCGCTGAACCTTAAAAAGACAGTCTCCATTAAATTAAAAAAAATCTAGCCAGCAACACTTATAATTAACATACATAATCAAGACATCATACAGTGACAGAATTCAAATAGCTGGGAATTATACCAGATCCTCAACTCAAATTTAGTCACCATATAAAGAAAGTTTCAAAAACTATAAAAAAAGAAATCAATCTCAAATTCTGCTTGAAATTAATCAGACACTACATACCACGCAGACAGCCCTGCTACTATACATACACACCATGATCTTCTTCCACATCCCATATTGCACAAGCTGCTCCTTCCACAATAAAACATTCTAGATAAAAAGCCAATTCTCTGGCATCATTATCATATACTGCAAAAAATATAAACTACTGAGTTTTGAAAGCTTCATTGATCTCTGCTTTGTAAAATGAATTTTCAAATGTGTCAGTAACTTAGCACCAGAGCCACTGGTTTCATCCAAACACAGGTCAGCAGCAGACTCACCAGGAGCCAAACAAAATTGTACCCACTTTTAATAGGTAGTCTCAGTGTGTGTGTGTGTGCATTTTTACACTGTATTAGGTGGATGAGAAACGTTTTTATATATTGGTGTTTATATGGTCTTATATTATTGTAATTTTTACTGTATGTGCGATACTCTTTATTTCTGAAAAGCCCAGCCAGGGACAGGAGTTAGCAAACTAACAAATTGGTATATACTCTATGTGCAGTACATCAGATGCATGTTATGTCCACTACGTCTCACTGCAGTGTCCCTGATAAATAAAGATTCATTCATTGAAAGGGAAAGAGCATTACAAGCATTATAATGTCATCATGTCAGTCTTGAGTTTATGATTGGCAGATTTTGTACCTGATCAAGCTCTTGATTCTTTTGCTACACCTATATCCAATTTGCTGGCCTCAATTGACCTGTTGGCCACTTAAAAATGACAGAATCCAAAAAATACAGCCACAAAAGTAACTTTAATGCAATAGTGTTTTAGATGCCAGTTGCCATCAGGCTGTTTGAACAAACAGACCGAGAGAGTATATTGCATAGGTTGTTGATCTGGGACAGTGCTGCATGAAAGCTGAGTGATTAGAGCTTTGTGACCCCAACATTTTTCCACTGTCCCATAGCAATAAAGTCCATTAAGTCCTTTCCTCTTCCCACTGACCATTTTGATAGAATTGAGCATTTTTTCTGCAAACATTGCCAAATGTTTGACTCCAGATATTATAGGATATTTGCATGCAAACCAATGGCTCACATGGAAGTGATGGGACAACTCCTTTTACAGTGCAGACGGTGTGCAGACAGGCTTCCAGAGACTTAAACATGTTTTACACCATGAAATCATACTGTGGCCTACCCGATCATAAGCACATTTTTATAATGGTTTGTAAAAACAACATTTGAATCATTTAACGTACTCACATTTATAGATTAGCTTTGAGGTCTGCTAAAAATGTTATAAATAAAAAAGAAAAGACAAAGAATTAGTTTTGCTCTGATATAAATAATGTAATTATACACAATTCAGACAAACATCTCTCCCTAAAAACATTTAAATATTTTCAAATATTGCATTTACAAAACCATGTGTTTTTGGTGCTCCTCATTTAAGCAAAGTTCTACTGATCAGTTAAAGCCATTTTTCAAACGTCAAACTACAAGGGGGGTGAGCAGAGGTTTGCCATGACGACAGGTTTTTAGAAAAACAATCTCAGCCTCCCTGAGCAGAAAAGTCACATCAAAACCACATTTTAAATATTGAATAAAAACACCCAAAACCTTGGCAAAACACATCATCCTCAATATTTTGTTTTGAACTGCCGGTACAGCTAGGAGATGCAAAGTTCGCCTTAGCAGAGCTGAAAATTTTAAGTACTTGCATGTAAATGACACCATGTAAATAAATGCAAAGGCTAATATAGAATACCACACTATCCATTGCAGTTCAAACATCTCTAATCAAATACATTTCATTACAAGTCCTTGCTATTGCACAGAAATACAGGATATTTTTTTTTAATGAATACATTTACTGCCAAGGCAGGCTGTATAGTGATAGTTTGGTTTGACAGCATACATGATCATTGCTCTCAAAAGAAAAAAGTAAACTTAAAGACCAACATTAGTTGCGTGTACAAAGATGCTTGAAACGCCAGATTGAGCATGCATCTTCATAATTCAGAATAAAGACTTAAAAGGCCAAACACTCTTCTGATTTGGCTTAGCTCTGTTAAACATCCCACGACAGTCCTTTGAGACGAAACACAAAGACTCTTCTTGTAACTCCTCAGTGCTGCAGTGAGTGATATTCACAGACGTCAACAGGTGCTTAATTAACGCAATATGATAATATGACATTCAAGAGCACATTGACAATACACACTCAAGCCTAATTTATCGTTTTTCTTGTAAAATCGCTAAGATGCAAACAGTTTAGTATACAGCTTTCCTTTAAAAAAAAGGCAAGAAGGTAAAATAAATATTCAAATGTTCTCAGCGGTTCACACGGTTGACTTACAGTGACCTCGCAGGCATTAATGGCAAGAAGTAACGTGTCCAACGAGCTGAGCAAACACTCAACTCTGACCATCAGCCTCCACATTGTAAGCAGTTATATTGATGAGAACAAGACACTAAGGGAGGAGGGGACAACATAACATGACAGTGACAGAAGTCTTGTTCACACATTCACCAATGATGACATGTAACAATTTCAACACAAGGGACAAAACTGTGATTGATATTTAAATATTACAAAACATATAAAACAGTTTTCTTTCAACTGTAAACATTAAATTGATTAAAATTGATGTAATTTGTACATGGGAGAAATTATATAAAATAAATCATGTCTGTCATAATTATAAATTGATCTCATTCAAATGTAAAAACAACATATGTTAACTTTGTTTTGTATAACTGTTTTTATTGTACTGTTATAAATAGTTTGTTTGTGTGTATATATATACACATATATATAGATCACTTTTTTCCTACTTTGTCTCCTCCAGCTTTGTCTTTACAAGGCAAAAACAATACTTGTGTCTCTACCGAGATACAAACAAATACCCACTCTCACGCACACACGCAAACGCAAACACACACACACACACACACACACACTGCTGCCGCAGTCACACACAGGGGTCACCAGAAGGCTCTATGTGCGATTGAGGGTCTGGAAGATTCTGGATATTTGGAGCATGACTGGGCCGGTCTCGGGGTCGTTCATCCACTGGGCGCTGTTGAGAGGATTCTCCAGCATGTCTTCAAAAGCTAAACAAACACACACATTTGGAAGAATTGGGTTAATTAATAGCCTGTAAATGGATATTTAAAAACCTACTCTTTCATATACTGTACGGCCCAGGCCATACTTTCTGTTTCCACATATTTGATGAGATCCGTGTGATGCCCATTTCTGCATTGGTCTGTGCAGACCCTACCTGGACGAACTCAAACACACTTCAGGTTTGAGTCCATGTGGCCTGTATGCCCCCGCTTCCTGTAGCACAACACTTTCCAGTCCAGCTGTGGAAACTTGCTTGAGGTAATACAAGGCAGTTTGCTGGTACACAAACATGTGCAACTCAGTTCTTGGAGAATACAAGGACGTACAAAAGAGGGCACTCTTGCAGAGAAATGGCCACAGAGCAGTGGGCATGTATGCTCATGCAAAAATACGAAGCAGCTCTCAATGGACACGGAATGCAGAGAGTATGACCTGGCCCTTAAGATATTTTAGCACGTTAGGATATGACAAAAACTGCTACCAAAAAACTAATTAACATGTTATAACATAACACAATATTTGTTTACTTAAAGCTTCTAGCGTGTGTGTCCATATGTTAAGGGAGGGTGTGGGATGTATCAGTTGTATGTGTCGCCTTGTTATTGCTAGCTTTTTACCAAGATGTAGGTGCTGGATTTTAGCTTTCTGTACCTAGCAGAGTCTTGGGATTGGTTAGACCCAACTGGACCACTGGATTCTCCAGAATGGCTTGGAACAGCGGGCTGTTGGTGTCAATGCCTTTGTCTAGATCTTCAGGAGACGGCTTTCTATCTCCCAGGAGCCACTCACACTGCAAGAGAGAAAAACACCCGTCTGTTGTTGAAAATACATCATCTTTGCACAGGTCAGGCTTGGATTACTGGTCTTAAAATAGGTAAAGGCTTGTCATGTGGAAGCAAAGTGTGAAACAAGATATGTGAAATCAAAGCAAAAGTGAAATCAATAAGTAATATAGCCCAAACGTACATCATCAGGCTTTGAACTATATGCTCACTTACTTATGTATAGAGCAGCAAGACAAATAGCAAATCTGTTGTAAAACTGTGTGAACATACCGCAGCATCCTGTTGGTTATTATTGACTCTCAGAGCATCAGTCACCTCCTTTTCATCAAAGCCCATCTCCATCAATGCAATGACAGCCTGTAACAAGTGTTGTGGGGGAAATTAAATTAACAACAATGGTGGTGTTTTGTATAAAGACAGGTGTTTAATCACCTTTTTGCATTTGCTCCCATACTGCTCCCAGGCAAACTATGCTAAGCCCTACGATTATGAATAAACCGTGAACACAATCAAAGCTATACAGCATATTAACTTTATAACCACTAAGGCAGGAGATGTACTTCTAAATAGACATAGACAAGGTACAACAAATCCAACTGTGGCCTCAAATTATTCCTAAGATTCATAGTTGAAGCTTAAGAATGAAAACAACCCACTCTTGAGTCTGGTCTGAACTCCCGTTTCCTGCGGATCCTCTTGAAGATCTCAGTGAGCTCATCGTGTCTGCTGCTTTCATCGGTGCTCGACTGGCTGGAGAGGCTGCGGAGAAGATTAGGACTCGGGGCTGAGGCTGACGCTGAGGCAGAGGTAGAAGGGCCTGGCGGAGCAGCTGCTGTGGCTCCTGCTGCCCCAGAAGAGTCCTGGCCTGGTAGTGGCGTGTCTACAGTGGGGTCATCTACATGTTCAATCAGCCACTCCATGGCCTGGGTCACTGACATGCTGCAGAAAGGATGACAGAAAAATGTATCTGACCAGGCTACACAGGCTGAGGAAGAATAGTCCATTGTAACAGAGAAAAGTTACAAAAATGTGGTGTTCATGTCCATCAGACCTGCAATTCTTGTAAAAACAGTTCATTTTCAGTGTTTAGACAACAAATACAGACTTACTGATTCAGTCTGAGAGCTTTGATGGCCCTGCTCTCTGGGAAACCCATCTCAGTGAGCTGCTGAAGTGCCGTTTCATCCACCCGATCCTCTTCATCTTCATCCAACATTGCTACAAGAAACAATAAAAGATCTGAGGACTACAGCCAAGACGGAGCATTGTGTGAACTGTTCTCACAACAACATTTCAGTAAACAAATCAATCATATTCACTACAATCACAAACAATAAAAGCTAAATAGAGAGAACATTGTCTGTTGAGTCTCACCCCTAGGTCAGGAAACACCATCTTTTTACATTACTTACTGTAACGTGTCAGTGTCTGGTGCAACATATTCTATCATCCTAACTTTGCTCACAATGGTATTATTAATAAAACACACCATTGGCTTTTTTGAAGAGTTCAACAGCATCAGGGTTCAAGGCAAGAAGCTTCTGGGCAACTTCAATGAGAGAAACCAGGATTTTTCTGAGCTCTGTTTGAAACTGGAACAATACAAACACAAACTCATAACCAATTCAACTACACTTCGTATTATCTACATGTATTTATGACAATTAAATCCTCACATCTCTAATGTTGTGCTGGGTAACAGTGCGGTCAGTGTGGCGTGTGGACAGGCTGGTGGTGGCTTTTAGGATCGCATCTTTGTCTGGAGCTTTGTTATCTTGTTTCTTCTGTGAAAATCCCCATTAACAAGAACAAAAGTAAGTAGAAAGCAGGTAAAACACAAACACACATATTCCAGAGTTTGGAATCAGCATGAGGAAACATGTTCATGCTTTTACAAAGAGTTGAACAAGCATACCTTTTCTTCTGTACTAATGTCTGCCATCTTTGGAGGGGTAGGTGGTGGTCTTTTCTTTATAAGCAGCAAAACGTCTGAAATATATGTATTCAAAATGTTAAGGACAAGGAAAATAGTGCACATTTGTTGGTCATTATGCCAAAAACTTTTCAATGAGTGGAATGCATACCTTTATCTTTGAGGTTTTCATCAGCGACTGTTTTAGTGTCGGTGAGAACTCTCTCTGTAGCAGCGTGTATAAGTTTATGGTGGGTGAGTGTTTTGGGGTCTTCTACACTTCCATATACGTACTGCAAAACAAGAACAATATAGACTACATTTGAAACAAGAAACAATCGTTTTTGATTATTGGAATATAAAAATATACAAGCAATACATTCTCATATTAAAGAACCATAATGTTACACATGTTATAACAATAAATACCCAAAAGACAAATCATCATTTATCACCATATGACTATTCAGTTTTTATTTTTGAATTGATTATCCGTCACACAAATCAACTCATTTAAATTGCTGATAAACAGAAGATTTGGCAACAATGTTGATGGTCGATGATGCTCTTAAATTTTAAAAATAAATAAACATTAAGACAAAGAAAATTGTTTTAAACTGATATCTGATCTATTGAATAACTAAATTAAAAAGGACTTCCAAAAACAAAGAGAGAGGCCTTTAATTGTTAGTAGTTTACAATTATTCGAAATTCTCATATTTGGGGTTCTGAAAACTATTATGATCAATTATACTTAACACTTTACTTAATTGACAGCTCTAAAATGAACTATTAAACAGAGAGACACACAAACCATTTGCAAATTTGATCTGAGTTACAGAGAAATTACATTTTCTCTAGCTGACTATAATTGTTTCAAAAAGCGGAATACAATACAAATCAACACAATAACCAAAAACTTGTTTTAAAATAAAAGCCTTAAAACAAATGTGCATTTTAAAATGTCACCCTCTTATGAATGCTCAAAAAATTGATATCACACAAAATATATTTCTGACCTAGCATGTTTCATGAGAAACAAACATTAGAGCAGAGTTGGGACTTTTATGCTTTTAGGGCCATAGAAGGAAAAGAGAGATGAGCTGTGTAATAATAGACAGGCTGAAAAGTAGCATGGCTCAGTGAGAACAGAAAAGGGGACTGTTAGCTGGAGGGGCAGCCAACCTGCTAAATTATATATAGCACAGTCTACCCGGTTACTATAAATACAAACGCAGTGACACTGACACTGATAGTTTACACTACAAAGGGTATGGTGGACTGCACCCCGGGCACAGGGATGACAGGACGAAAAGAGCAACACAGGAGACACAAACAAGACACACCACCTACATGTTTCAAGCACTTCTCCTTTACTTTCTCAACAGTGGTGTCTTCCGTCACCTCTTCCAGCCACTCCGTGCCATCCATGGTGCAGATGTGTATTTTCAACACCTTGCCGGCGAATATCTTCTCTTCCTGGACGAACATAGCTGCAGCCCTTCTTCAGAGAGTACCCTTGCAGAGACGTTAGCTAGCTAGTAGCAGTCTCTATGCTCCTGGCAAGCTAGCGTGCTAACGTTAGCACCCAGCTAGCCGTCCTTCTGTAAATCCACCGACAACAAAAAGCCAGAGCGGCCGCCGATTAACTGTGGGACATGTTCGGTTTCCTCTGTCGGTTTTCGGGGCGGTAACGACTAGTCAACGTGTCCAGTGCCCGACGGGTTGTTTACCTTTCCCTGTTAGCACACAGGATGCCAGTCTGCGAGGACCCTATTTTCACTGTAATGTCTGAACTTTGAACTTCAACTTGCTGCCACCGGTGCACCATGGGAGTCGTAGTTTTTAAGGAAATGACACGAACGCTGAATAAACAGGAAAACTACAGTTTTAAATGCCGTGTTTAATCAGTGATTATCTCATAAATATAAACAAAAACTGTCCAAATGTTTAAATAAACATATTATATTGTTAAATAGTTGGTTTACAAATACTGCCTACCTGCCTGCCTGCCGACCTGCCTGCCTATCTATCTATCTATCTATCTATCTCTACATCAATCAGTCAGTGTTTTCTGCAAACAAACAAAATCAAATTTTCTAGCTTCTTAAATGTGAATATCTTCTGGTTTCAAGGTTTGGGAAACACAGATAAATATTTTTTGCCATATTAAAAATCACACAAAACTAATAATTTAGCACCACTAACAAAAATAACCATTAGTTGGAGACCTACAGCAGAACCTGTGGAGACGAGCCAAATAAAATAATGTACTTCAGCAATTTATTAAATTAGTTGCTATTATACGTTGAGGAAAGGGTCACATTTAATCTAACATACTGTAGTGGATATTTATTTTGTTTTTGCTTTCTTCAGCTTTCTACAGTTAATCCAGAGGATAATACTGTACTGTACTGATCTTGTATCATAATGTAAAGAAAATACAGCAATTACATTTAAGACACACAAGTGCCCTTTATTATAACAAGGAACATCTTTACAGATACAAAATAAAAAGGTATAATACATTTCTTCAAAAATCATAACTTTGAGAGGAAGAAAACATATTGCATTTTCACAACAACCTTATGTTTGTATTATGACAATTTGCAAACTATACCAGGGAGCTTTTTTTTTAATAAAGGCATTGACAATGTCACAGCTGAGAACTTCTTTTTCATATCATCAAAGTGTAACAAAAACACATCATCATGACATACACAAATGGAGGACTTCTTTATGTGTTACAGAACAGCACTTAAATATCAGTTTATAAAACCTCAATATTTATTGTTTTATATTTTTCTGAGAAAAACATTGTCTAACAATATATTGTATCTATTTGTATATAGTTCAAATTTATTTATCCATAAGGGAAAGTTAAATACAAAATATAGATTTATATATTCTGTTCTGTTTGACATTTTAGAGGTGGTTGACTGGTGCGTGGCCTATCAAAATGACATGCTTAAGACATCAGATTTCTTAAACAAAATCTTGCTTACAAGGGAACTTATTTACAAAAGGATGAACACAGCCATAGGCTCAAACTAATAGGAGGGACAGGGGAAATTTGTTTTCCTTTTCCCTCTGGAAACATACCATAACAACATACGCTGTGGCCACCGGGCCAGTTCTCCAACACCACAGGACTAGCAGATACTCAAGCCTGTCTCTTAACCGCCAATCTCCAAGATGGCTGTACACTGTACACCATATCGCATGTGCAACACATCTCTACATACGAATGCGATCAATCTAGATGATGTAGAAATGAACACAACTCTAGAGTGTAACTAAGAATAACAGAATATTTTTTTTTTTTTTTTAAAAGGGGAAAAGGACTTGTGCATGAAATACAGGACATACAGTATGTTCTCACTGTCGCCGCTGACTGCAATATTTCCCGCACATAAACGACAAATTAAACATTAACACTGAAACATAAAATGTGCTCTATAAAATGCCCCTTAATTGCAATTTTCTTTATTAACAAGATTATACAAAACCATAATAAAATGATATAAACAAAGGTTGAGAAATTATACAAAAAAGGCAAAGACTAAAAGTCCTCAAGGAAATAAATACCCAGTGTGTATGCTGTGACCTCACTGCAGAGAAAAGCACTAAAAGAAAAAGAGTGTCTCTAAAAGACTGTCTCTGTTCTGCTAAAACCCCACACCATGGATCCCCGAAGATTTCTGTAAGTAGGCAATGTATATAAATAAGACATTAATAAATAAAAAGAATGGATGAAAAACAGGTGTTGCTGTTAGTGTAAAAGCATACAGTATAAAAAAAAGTCCTAAATCTTGTTTACAGAGGTGCCCTTTTAGTCTCTTTTTTTAGAGTGCCTTTGTATTTTCATTAAAAAAAAAAAGAAAAAAGAGAGAGAGCAGCTCATCTGGGCAAAAACATACACGCACTTTATTTGAACTGTTCAGGTATATGTCCAATCTGAGACTGCATGCTTGTCGGTGGACTTGAGATGCCCTCAGACCAGTCAGACAGGTTGGAATGAGGAGACGAACTGGACCACTGATCAGGGGAGCCGGGGGACGGGGTCAGAAAAGGGTGATCCGGCACCTGGACCTGATGGTTTGGGGTATTGTCCATGGGGCTTGAATAACTGTGCTGGGAGGGTGGGGTGAGGAACTGGGTGCTGGCCATTGGCTGGTTGATGGGGGAGGGTATAATCTGGGTTTCCTGTGGTAGAATGGTGTGGATGGGCATGCTGGAGCTGCCAGTGCCCTGCTGGAGCTCCGGAGAACTCAGCTCACTGCTGATGAAGTTCTGACTGTTGGTGTTGTTTGAGGTTTGATGCTGCAGCTGGATGCTCTGCTGCTGCTGCTGCTGCTGCTGCTGCTGCTGTTGTTGTTGTTGAAGCTGCTGGAGGTTCTGCATCTGCTGCATCTGCTGAGCCTGTTGCTGCATTATGTGGGGCTGTGGGCCCATCCTGGTGCTCTGGATCCCCTGGTAGGTCATCATTTGAGACAGGCTGGTCGTAGGAAGGCTGTTGTGGAGGGAGGTCATCATACTGTGCTGACCTCCCTGATGCAGACCTCCATGACCACCAGGACCTCCTCTCATGGGATTGAACTGGCCATGCATCCTGGACAGCCAGTCGCACTGGCCATTCATGGTGCCCTGACCACCGGAGCCAGACACGGGCAGATGAGTGAGACGAGGAGGCAGCGGGTCAAACTGCATGCGAGCCAGTTCCTGCTTGTTTGGCATCACCATGTGATTTATAGGCAGATGTGGGTCAGACATTCCCTGCAGATGGTTCAGGGATACAGATGGCGACTGCTGGAAAGGTGAGGTCATCATGGGCGGAGAGGCCACATCAGACACGTAGCCGTGTGGAGACTCCAGCGAGTCAACGGGTGAGAGAACAGCTGAGCTGTCCAGGAGGTTCCCGGGCTTCCCGTCCTGTGAGTTCTTCTTCTTCACCTTCATGTCTTTGCCGTCTTTACAGCCGATGCCCTTGGTGCTGGGCTTACGTGCCTTTTTGCCCTGTCCTTGAGGCTGGGGCTGCTTCAAGCTGCCCAGGTAACCGTTTGGCGAGCAAAGAGTCGGTGACAATGTGGTGCTCAGAGACCCTCCATGCATGGGAGGACTTCGCACCAGGTTGTACTCGTCCATCAGTCGCACAATGTCATGGTGCATTCTCTCCTGTGCGATGTCTCTGGGAAGTCGGTCCATATGGTCGGTTATTTCTCTGTTGGCAAAGTGGTCCAGTAAGACCTTGGCAGTCTCGTAGCTTCCTTCTCTGGCAGCCAAGAACAGAGGTGTTTCCTCCTGAGGCAGTGAAGAGGGAGACAACATATTAACAGATTGCCAGAAGAACAGGAAAGACTCTTTCTGAAATATGTTTCCTATTTATTTAAACTGGTGACAGACAACTTTTGGTCAAAAGTAAGGTAAGGCTAGCGTGAGACATCCCCTTTGTTTAAAAACAGGGTCCCCACACCTTGGTTGACATCAAATTCAAGGACTTTTAAAGTTCATTAGTTCCTTCAAATTCAAGGAACTAATGTGCTGACACAGCTAAAGATGGGAGGACAACACGTAAGAGACACTTCGCCCATGGCATCCACTTTTATTGGTTTGCTGCACACTCTGCATTTGGACAAGTGATTGTCCTTAGGATCTCGGGCAAACCAGTCTTTGTCATTTTATTGGCAAGCCAGAAATCTTGGAATTTGCATTTCCAAGGCATCATGTAATTTTCTCTCTCTTGCTAAACATTACTGTAGCGTTTATTGATGGTCTTTTAACTATTTCTTTTATCTGTTGGTTAAATGGGCTTTATGTGAAAGACAAGGAGAGTCAGGAGCGTCAAGGTCTGCTCTAAGATTACGGGAGTCCAGTTACAGGACTTGAGTTCACTCTGGACAAGTATCATTAGTCAACCTGACCATGTTTTTTCCAGTTAATTTGCTTTGACGCCCTGAGGTCAACGATATCATGTACACCTGAGGAAAACAAACACTTACTTAAATTCTTTAATTCCTTCTCAAATCAAGCTGTTAAATGACCCGTGTCAAGGGTAGTTGCTTGTTTCCTTGTGACCATATTGTTATAATGTTGTCATATTGTAATGGTTATGAATTTAGTCATTTATTTATTTACTGCTGTATTTTGATTGTATGACTGAACTGTTAAACCTGAATTCCCCATTGTGGGATAGATAAAGTTTTCTGAAATCTGTAACGAAAAGCAGACAAAGATGCCAAATGTACATGTTTTGCATCCCTTCAACTGATATATTTGAACTTATAACAACATCCCAATGTTATCAGAAAAGGAGGACAGTTGAGAGACCGAGTGATGAGGGAAAAAGAAGGGCAGAAAGTGAGTGAGGGAGTCAGAGTATCTGGTATGTTCTGGAACTATACCGTATGTGCGACACTCTGAAATCATAATTTCAAGTTTAAATGAAAAGTTGCCCCTTCCAACTTTAGCAGTACAAAGACTGTTTTTCTTACCTTGTTGTTTTGCATGTCCTTGTTGGCTCCATTCTTCAGAAGCACAATTGCAGCCTCTACATTATTAACTGCTGCAGCCCAATGTAGAGCTGATTTACCTGAGAGGACGAACAAAAAAAAAAGAGTTAATCTACCTGACGATGTCTGTCTGATGCATTTTTTAAAGCTGTAAGGATTCTCAGGTTCTTGAGTGGCAGAACATTTACCAAAATCGTCGATTGCATTGACGTCAGCATGACAGTTGATAAGCTCCTCCACCATGCCCTCCACTGCCAGCCTGGCTGCCAAGATCAAAGGTGTGGTGCCATCGTGCATGCGGGCATCCAAATCTGTGGCCCGGTTCCTTATCAGAATCTGCAGAAATACCAAGTCTTATTTCATTTTGTGCTTCAAAGAATGCAATCATGAAAAAAGTTTGACACAATAATATTTGACTTGTAAATACATGAGCATTTCACGATTATTTGATGAGATGTTTTTTGGGTTTCACGTCTGATGATGGATGAATAAATGTCAAAAAATACACAAAAAACTATCACAGCTACAAAAGTCCTCTGACTTATACAATTAAATATGGCTCCAACAATTTAATAATCAGTAAACAACAACTTAATTACTGTAGGTGCCAACTAATGTGATAATCGATTCATTGGTTTGACTGTTTTTTGATTTAAGGTTATTATATATCAACATTATTTATTTCTTTGCTCCTCTATGAGAGTAAATCAAACTGGATAAAAAAATACATTTGAGGATGTCATTATTTTAAAGTTCATGATAATAAACACGAGACAAATAATCTTGAGACATAGTGCATAGAAAATATAGAACAAGACATCACAGAAGATGTGTATTTTGGCATTTTTGCATGACGAAAGACAGTAATTGACAGATAAATTTTCTAATTATTTCTTAATTTCAGTAAAAATATGCAAATTGAAAATGTTACCTAGGAATTACTAAGGAAATCAATCTGACATGTGAGAACTCACCTGGAACACTCCCTGGGCATCAGCGGCCACAGCGGCGTGCAGTGGTGTCCTGCCCATGTTGTCCTGGACGTTGGCATCAGCACTGGCCTCCAGGAGGCGCTTTGCAGCATCAGAGCGAGCGTAGCGAGCAGCCAGGTGGAGAGCGGTTTCGCCCGTACGGTCGGTCTGATTGTGCAGGTTGGCTCCCTGGTAGATGAAGTCATTGATCACGTTGGCAGAAGCATCGTCCTCTTCTTCACTGTTGCCCGTTTCCAAACCGCCCCCGCTGCAGGAGGCAATCATCAGGGGAGTAAACCCATCTGCACAGAGAGGAGAGAAGGAGGAGGAAAGGAGTTTAGGAAAGAAGGCGTGCAAGTGCAGTGATGTCCTGCCCATGTCGTTCTGGACTGCATGGTCAGCTCAGACCCAGTAAACTGCTCCAAAACAAGACAGCCTGCACTTCAAAGCTCCGCACAGATCAAAACAAAGCAACAAACAAATCGAATGAGGATTTGACACCTTTCCTTGGGTTGAATAATCACAGCTCTGTCTTTCCGATAACGGATTCTGATCAAGGCCTCGGTGAGGAGAAGCTTCAGAGGGAAAGTGAAGCTGGGGGATAGAGGCCAGGGCTTGTTAAAGCTACGCTGCTGCAAAACCCAAACATTAATATCTAACTGTGAGAGGCAGCACTGTCAGTCGCATTGAATTGGTTTTCTCCTCTTCAAAAGGATGGCAAGCCCAAGATCTCACAGATTTGGTCGATTCAACTCCATCGATCCCGGCGGAGGAAAAAACTGTGCTATCAAGTTCTTAACTCTGTTACTTTGATTTTTCATAGCTTTTGTTCAGGGAATTTGCCACTTTCTTACAAAATTGGGTTTTTGCATTTGATGCCATCATTGGGTTTTGTAATGTGCAGAAGAAAAAACAGAGGCCTATTACTGGTCAAATGATTAATCTGATCAGGAATCAGTGTTTTCCCTCAGGCACCTGGCTTCCAGTTGGCTGCTTTGAAGAAGATCCTTTACCCTGAGGACATGGGGCTTTAGCAACTCCTACATGCACGATTTAACTCACACTTGAACACACAAGAAATGTGCAATGCTCCCTCAGAAAGACAGTGAATCTTTATACACACACACACACACACACACGCAACCATTTCCAAGATGTTCTACTAACGAGTGACTTTTCTTTTTCAATTGTTATATTTACAAATTAATTTCTCTGAAGATTAATTACATTTAATTAATCCAGTGCTTCACAAAGCAATGAAAAAAATTTAAAATTAAAAAATCATAAAATTAAACATTCTTCATTTTAATATACTTTTTTTTATCATCTTGAAAATGTCACATTTTATTTCACATTCATTCCATACACGTTTCTCGTGCAATTTAAATTATATTTCATTATTTGTATAATCTTGGAAAAAAATCTCATTAACTTATTTTTTGTTTAATTAAATAAATATTAATAGGTTAGTGCGTCGAACCCACCTGGTCCACGGACATTGACATCCATGCAGTCATTCTCAATCTCGCCCTGAGGGGGTGTGGGAGCGATGGAGGGGATACGCAGGTCAGCAGCATCCAGGTGCTGTTGTGTCCACTGGCGGTGGTCGGTCTGGTCGTCCGCCTCCGAAATAGCCTGCTCGTCAAACTGCTGAAGCAGGGACAGGAAGAGGTAAGACAGTTTGAAAACAGAGCCGGAGAGGCTGTGTTACAATAAAATACTGTTAATGGCTGATTCAAAAAAAAAAAAAAAAAAACTGAAAATTCCAAATGAAATATTTTAATTTTTTTTTACTAAATTTAAATTTGAACTTAATTAAAATTTGTTTATAAAAGAATATTGCAGATTTTTTTTTTCCTTACCCTGAAGCGTTTTACATCTGAAGGCTCGTCTTCGCCCCATTCGTTCTGGGCGTCATCCATGAGTGAGATGTCCGAGGTGTTTTTCAACGGCCTGAGATGAAGCAGAAAACCTGGTGAAAATTCTCGTACTCCACTGCCTTCATCTCGTCTGAGCTACTCACAATAAATGGTGCGGCGACGTCGAAAAACAAAAACATTGGTTAAATCCATATACCCCACCCCTTTGCCCCAACGAGTCAATTAATGAGCACGTAAACCTCCGATATCATTATCATTAATGATCCACGTAAAAGCCTCCTTTTTCCAAATTTGACTGATCGCCACTTAGACCCAAAATGCTCCTCAGAAGTAGTAGCCCTTCATCTGACCTGCAAAGAAACAGGTGCCTGACGACACAGAGTGCCACCATTAGATGAATACAAACTTACTTTAATCCCACTGAATCCTCTCCGACAGGCTCACGTCTCTTCTTCTTGCTTGTCTCTGTGGTCTTGAAGCCTTCGGGGAGCCAGAGGCGCCCATGTTCATGGCGCCGCTTTCGGGCAGCTACCATCCCCACTCCAAGGAAGGCCAGTATCCCTACACCGGCCAGGACCAAGTAGATTGGGTAGAGGTTTGGTGAAAGCTTCTGGTCGACATCACCTGGTAGGAAAAGGGAAAACATGGTCACGACGGGGGAGGGCGAGGGGAAAAGACGGGGACCGTCGGAGAACAGACCAGGTTGCCCCGGATTCGCCTGAGTGCCGGGGCTATGATAGTCTGACTCTCCTTTGCCTCGCAGTTCTCCGTAATCACACCACAACCAGCAGCGAGCCCCAGAAAGTGACAGGCAATCCCCCCTCACTGTTGGTAAAGCTAGCTTCTACTACCTATTCAGTGATAATCAGAATTGCTAACCACTTTTCAAAAAGGAAAAAAAGGAAAAAAAAACAGGGATGGGGCGTGATTACAAAAAGAAAAGGGGGGAAAAAGAATACCACCACCTCCTCTCTCCCTTTTCAGCCCAGGGTACCAGGAGACAACTTTACCATTTCTTCTTTAAGAGAAAAAAAAAGGATGGGGATTAATGAACTTCAAATTACTGCACGCGCTTTAAGCTGTAAAGACGAAGGATTTATTAGGATTTTCAAGATAACAAAGACTCCCAACTTCTAGCACACTCCCGATCAATTTTTCCCCTTCTCTTTTTTTTCCACTAACGATTTTGAAATGATAAACTCCCCCAACCTAAACCCTCAGAGATGCATTAAGTCCTGGTATTACATTCAGCGAGGTGAAGGTTGCAGCAGCCCCTCACATTGTGGGATGAAGTGTGTGAGCGTGCACGTGCATGTGTGTGTGCGTGTGTGTGTGTGTTATCCATGGATGTAAACGTGTACATGTCTGAGAAAGAAAGAGAGAGGCGGAGACAGAGACAGTGCGTTATATTGTGTGAGTAGGGGATTGGACAAGTTGATTTGCAGCAATTAACCATTTTGGAGCCTGAAGCCAGTGGATTTACACGACGAGCGAAGGATTGATTGTTTAGGCCATGAGATTCACAATTGCATTTGTTCACTGCTGCATAACAAATACACAATCAAAGCGCAGCAAGGTTAGGACCCAACCAGAGGGCGCGGTAGATACTTTTCGGTGTGATTGCGGGCATTAAAGAGCACGTGTCTGATCCACTTGGCCTTAACAAACACCAAAAGAAGAACCCAACAACACAAACAGTGTGTAACAGTGTAACGGTGAGCACTCACTTTCAGAATGACTTCCAGAAATACATTTTGAACTTATACAATAAAAAAAAAACAATAGCTTTTATAATGCAAACTTACTAAAAACAGCTTTGATGGTATACGGGACGTCCAGTTTGCCGCTTGAGGCCAAAGCCCCGAGGTAGGCTGCAGCATCGTTAGTGCTCTGGAAACACTCGGTGGACTGCTGGAAGCACTGACGATTGTCCACCTCCAAGTGGACAACTGACCTGAAGTGGGGCAATAGGACAGTGAGGACGTCATAAAAAGGCTGTCGTATATAAAGTATGTAAAGTCAAGAGACTAAAGAGAAGAGCAAAACTTTTTGAGTCCAAATACTCACCCTTTTATCTGTAAATGGTCCAGCTCCCTCTTCATCCTTGCGTTCTCTCCTGACACATCCAAGAGGCTCCTCTTCACCACGTTCAACACCTGACCGGGAACCTCTGACCACGCGGCAACTGAGCGCTTGACGTTGTACTTCTTCAGCTCGTGTTCGTTGCCATAGTACGGATACACCATCACCTCGCCTTTGCTGTTTTTCCTGAATATCACATTGGTGTGAAGGACGCGGCTCAGTTCTCGCAGAAAGGTGGAGGAGTTACTGAGAAGCTGCTCGGGCGTGATGTGGACCACCAGCACCAGCTGGCCCATGGCCAGCTTCTCCGGCATGTTGTTGGCACAGTCCAAGCCGTCCCACTCACACTCGGCGTTGTTGCAGCCCTGGTCACAGTGGCCGTCGGCATAGTGATCCTTGCAGTACTGGTCATACAGAGGACTGGAGAGAAATAAGGATAGTTTAGGGCTGTTGTAATATATAATATTGAAAAAATTTGAAAACACAATTTGAAGTTTAAGCAAAAAAAATGAGATGGGTCTTATTTGAATAAGATAAAAACAATTTAGATGTCCAACAAATAAAAAAAAAAAATAGAATTACTAGCCACAGGGTGAGGCCCTCAACCAGATAATATTAGACATTGTTTAAAAAGAGATAATATAGTATATATATTAAAAAAATAAATTGTTCTCCTCTTCTAAAACAACAGGTTAGAATATTACGACTTTAATCTTGTAAATTAAGACTTTATTCTCGAAGTATGTGAATTTTTTTCACTAAAAATGACTAATTCTCCATCGTAATATTATATATATAATTATATATTATATATAAATATTCATGTCTCAATACTGATCAAAATAATTGTGAACACAACTATGACCATAACCTTGAAGCCCTATGATAAGTAAAATGTAAATTACAAAGTGAGACATGACATTTTATAAACACATATTTTGAATTAACATTTTGTTCCTCCAAATAAAAAAATACATCTTTCAAAGGATTTGGAAAATTTGAGAATATTTACACCCCAGTCAGAGGCCCACCTGCAATACCACCAATGCCCACCAGTAGGTCTTGGTCCACACTTTTGGGAAGCATTGTTTTTAGTGCTTTTAACCAGCAGTGTATATTATCAATATCAAAATCAATATCTACATTTTTTAAGAAATATAACTGCCTTCAACACGTTCGTTAAACTACTTACTTGCATTTCCCTTCCAGATTCTGACAGTCAAACCCATCATAGAGGCATCCAGCGTTATCACACTGCGAGTCACACTTTCCATTGTTGAAGTAGCGCCAGCACTGCAGCGAGGCAGAGCAGTTCTTCCATGGATCGTTGAAGTTGAGCGAACAGTCGCCGTTGTCCCAGCCGCACGCGTGGTTGTTGCAGAGCACGTCGCAGAAACTGTTGTGCTTGTGCTCCTTGCACTGCGGGATCTCGCAGGCCACCTCGACTTCCGACGGCGGTGTGATGTCGTGGCCGAACCCTCCCTGGAAGTTGTAATCCAGGATGTGGCAGCGCAGGCCGTTGAAGTTTGTGGGGCAGACGCAGTGGTAGAACGGCGCCTCAGTGGTGTACTCACACGTGCCGCCATTGTAGCAGGGGTTCGAATTACAGGGGCTGTCAGTGGGATACTGGCACTCTGGCCCAGTGAACGACGGGGAGCACAGACACTTGGGACTCTTGAGGCCGGAGATGCAGGTGCCACCGTTGCGACAGTGAAGGCTGCCGCAGGTGTGCGCATCATACTCACATGTGGAGCCAGTGAAGCCCTTTCAGAAGAGAAGAGACAACATGCAACACACATTAAAGTGAGGATTATAACACTTTCAATATCCTCTTAAATTGAAAAGTGGCAATTTTACATGAGGCTCAGTGGGAAATCCAGCCAGGCTACATATTCCCATTTCCTACTAAAGTTTACATGTATGTACATTGTACATGTTCAAATGTATAGAGTCCCTAGTTGCCGTAAGTACTTGGAGCCACTTGAGTAAATTGAGGGTAAGGGGCTAGGGAATATGTGTGTGTGTGTGTGTGTGTGTGTGTGCTTACAGGAGGACATTTGCAGATGAAGCCATGCGGCGTGTTACTGGCTACAGCGCAGGTCCCTCCATTACGACAAGGCTTGCCCTTACAGCCATCGAACACCATGTCACAACGTTGACCTGAAGGGGTTCACACATAAGGAAGATTTACATTAATATGATAATAAAGAATCTGCAATGAATTGTATGCCACAATGTCTTTTTAACATAACACAGCAATCAATGCAGGTATGCTGCAAAGCCAATATTATAAAGAATAGTGTAATTACTGTACAATCTTGCTCATGAGTAACAAAAGATCACAAGAAATGATTTTAAGGGGTTTTAAATAGCTTCTAATGAAAGTTTAACTTTATTCTGAAAAAAAACAAACAACAAAATCAGAACAAACCTAAGGAATCCGTCAGCAAAAGTAAAAATGTCTAGTTTTGCCTATAAAAGTAGAAATGAACCATGTCTTTGAACAGAAGACAGTAGAGCTGATGTCCTCGGGCAGTTTACCTGTGTATCCAGTGCGACACTCGCAGCGGTAGTTGTTGGTGAGCTGGATGCAGCCGAGCGTGCCGCGCGGGTCACATGGGTTGGACAGACACTCGTTGACGTCTCCCTCACAGCGCTCCCCCACGTATCCCGCGGGGCAGATGCAGTGGTATCCTCCCACGCCATCCACACACTTGCCTTTGTTGAAGCACTTGGGCTCTTTGGTGACGGGGTCGGTGGACGGATTGCAGTCGTCAAAGTTGATTTCACAGTGCACTCCTGAGGAGACGGAGGAAGATGAGTTTTTACATTTAGTCGGGGATCTTATTTGTGATGATGTTAAAGAGGTGCTTTTATCTGTCATAATAAAACCCCCTTCCTGGAAAACACACGAGATACCAGGTGAACACTATTCCCTTTTTTGTTTTGAATACAGAATTTCTTTATGCTTCTTTATCTGCAATTTTCCTGCAAAAATATATCCCAGTGGACAAGGGAATAACATAACAAACGCAATATTTAAAGGGGTTCAATATAAACATGGAGGGTGTCATCACCTTAACACTGTGGAATCAGTTTGAACCTCATTTTGACAAGTGTAAGTCAAAAGGTTTTCTCCGTTTCAGCTTCACGTAAGACTACATTTTCTCCAGATAGACATTCAACAACCTCATATTGTAAAAGTTTAAGTACTTTCGGTATAGTATAGTATATTCGGGAACACATATTCACCAATAACTACGTGCTTACAAACATATATAAGTAGCATACTAGCCCTTTATTACTAATTATTAAGCCCGTATGAACACCTTATTCTACATCACCTTATTATACCTCTATTACGACATGAATTTAAATTTCGCCTAAATAAGGCGTTAATACGTGCTTAATATTTACTAATAAAGGGCTAGTATGCTACTTATATGCATGTTGGTATGCAGATAATTAATGGTGAATATGTGTTACCAAGTATTTTTGTTTCTAAAATTCATACACTCATACTTGTTTGTCCATTTTTTTTTCATTTATTCATTGTCTACCACTTCATCCTCCACATGAGGGTCGCGGGTCACACCCTGAACAGGTCGCCAGTCTGGCGCACAGGCAATTATTGTGGATTATCTTTTAAATTTTAATGTCAATATTTTAAAGTAATATTTTAATATTTACCTAAAGAAGCACGCTAACATTTCTTAGGATTCACCCAGATGTGTTGTGTTGTGATGTGCGAGAGAAAAATCAATGGTGTATTTGACAATCAGAGGAAGGGATGGAGATAAGATGGGAGGAGGAGTTTTCAGACATGCTCTGGGTGCTGCTAAGCCCTAATTAATGAAGCGTGGAGATGAAGGAGGAAAGGGTGGACGGGCCGGGCGGTGCAGAGGAGGGTGTGCGTGCGTGGGGTCTGCTGACCTTGGGTTCCACGGGGACAAGAGCATTTGTAGGTATTGATCAGGTCAATGCAGGTGCCCCCATTCTGGCACGGCTGGGAGAAGCACTCATTGATCTCTTCGGAGCAGTTGGTCCCAATGTAGCCTGGCATGCACTGAGAGACGGAGGGAACGAGAGAGAAGAAGGAAGAGAAAGAGGAGGAGAGAGGGAGAGGAGACAAGGAAAGTTTAATCAATGACATGAAACAAAGTGAGTTTTGTTTACCTGGCTCTTTTCTCTGTCTCCATTCTGCCAAGGCCAGCAGATTCTTTATTCCAAGGGAGATTAACATAAACAAGCTTCTATTTATAAACTTCATTAAAACTGCAGAGTTGTCTGAGCTGAAAGGACTCCTGCTGTTCAGTTAATTCAAGATCAAATCAGAGTTTTTACCAGAAAATGTCAAAACACAGTAATGTTTATTTAAAACCTGTAATATTTCTTTTTAAGAAAAGGGTTAGGAGTCCACTAGAGGGTAGATATGTAAAGTTCCACCTCCTGATATGATAACATGTTGCAGGATTTGGGCTGAACAATTTTAAATGAATGTGGGAAACAACAACGATGTCTTCTTCAGTCTGTAGAAAAAGAAAATCATTCATCTAAAATGATATTTTAACACACAATTGCGATTTCGATAAAATTCCCATTAACTGTTCAGCCCTATGCAGGATAGAGGAAACGTTTCATCTTGATTTACTGTCAGTCCCCTAAGACTGATGCATCCATTCAAGCAAGTTCTTGTGCATCAGTCCATCCTACAACTTCCTTCTGAATTCAAATCAAGGTCAAACATACTGTGAAAGGTTTGAATTCTCTGTGTGATTGTATTGTGTGGTTCATTTCTACAGCAACTGTATGCTATTTGTTACATTTGGGCCATTTTCGGGTTCATGTTTCCTTTATTACCTTGCACGTATATCCACCTAAGAAGTCGGTGCAGGTGGCTCCATTCTGACAAGGGTTGGGGGTGCATTCATCCACCTGCTCCTCACAGTAGCTTCCAGTGTATCCGACCTGGCAGTAGCAGTGGTGAACGTTTCCTGCGTCCAGACACTGACCGGAGTTCCGACACAGGTGGGCAACATCGACTCCTACATAGAGGGAATCAGGCAGAAGTTACTGTTAATGGTGCTGCTTTCACAAATTGTGTATGATAATGTGATTTAAAAAAAAACAAAAAACATCCATCTCACCTCTCTGTTTGGCTGCCACCTCACAGGAAACACGCGGGACATCACAGTATAAGCCCGTCCAGCCTGTCTCACACTCGCAGCTATAGGTGGTGCCTCTCTGCCAGCAGGTTCCCCCGTTCTTACAGGGTGACGAGTCACACCAACGGACCAAATTCTGAAAGGTGGGCAAATTTTGGGTGTTAAGAGACAAAAGTTACAAAAGTGCATTTAAATCTGCAGTGCCTAACTTTTTGTTGCTGTTGATGTAATTATTCTGCCTCTGTTTAGTGACATTATTTGTACGCTGCGTTCTTCATTGGAAACACAGCTCTGTCAAGCAATACTATCAGACTTGACAGATGCAGCGCAGCAGTGGGCAGTGCAAGAAGGGAGAGACATGTGGAGCCATGTGGCACTGCTGTTTCAAATCATCATATTCAAGAGGTAAGCAGCTCCTACAGATGAATATCACTAAAACAAAGCAACAGAAGAAAGATATAACAACACTTGTTTTGTATTTATTTATGGAAGTGCATCCAGATTTACTCCCCGTACCTGACAGTTGAGTCCCGTGTAACCATGAGGGCAGGTGCACTTGTAGGTGCCGTAGCTGTCCTGGCAGGTGCCACCGTTCAGACAGGGTTTGGAGTCACACTCGTTGATGTCGTGCTGACAGTAACTTCCAGTGAAACCAGGCGGACACCGACAGGTGAAGGTGTCGATGCCGTCCATGCAAGTGCCGCCGTTGAAGCAGGAGCTGCGTGGAAAAGCAAATGCCTTATTCCACAGCTTTTTAAAATAAAGTCAAACACTATCTGGCCAATTACTTTACAGCAATTTATCCAGTTTAGAAAAATCTTCAACAGGGTCCATTGAATACAAATGAGGGGAATTCATTTTTTTTATTATTATCATTATTATTATTATTATTATTTAAAGTATACAATCGCCTGTTTTTCATTTCCCCAGAATTAATATTTCATATTTATGTCAGGAACCAGGTCAGCTCTTTAAGATAACTAAAGGCTACATAGGTTCTCCAACACACTTGGAAGGGATGCGTGAACTGAAGAATTATCAGTTGCAACTTGAAACTTCCCAAATAAATGCACACATAAAAATGTACACATTGTACTTTTAAGGTAAAGAAACTGATTATATGCTGCTCATGGCTCATGCCTCAGTAAAGGAGACGTAGAAGTTGGCTGTTAGGGATCAATTCTTCACCAGAGGGGGCACTACTGGACAAGAAAATTCCACATACATCATCAAGAGGATGAATGTGAAGCTGTTGACCTCCACCTTCACAACAACACACCAGATGTACTTATGATATTAACATGTCACTCTTTTTCCTGTGTGCTTCCTACCTCTCGGTGCAGTCAGGAGTATTGTTTTCACAGTGGATTCCACTGAAGCCGGGTGGACAGGTGCAGGTATAGCTGTTCACACAGTCAGTGCAGTTGGCGCCGTTCTTACATGGGTTGCTCTCGCACTCGTTGATGTCCTCCTCGCACTTTGTCCCCCTGAAGCCAGGCAGGCAGGTGCACAGGACGCCATTCACCTCATCCTTGCAGAGTCCTCCGTTGCTGCAGGGGTCTGTAGGGACAGCATTCCCACTTAGCAACACTGGCTCTCCACATCTTTGCCATCCACACATCAGGGACAAAAAAAAGATTTAGAAAACTTACTGGGCTTGCAGTCGTCGATGTCAGTTTCACATATGCGTCCAGTGAAGCCCGGTTTGCAGCCACAGCGAAAACTGCCCATAGTGTTCTGACAGGTTGCTCCATTAAGACAGGGATTCTTCACACACTCTTTGATGTCCACCTCACAGGTTTGTCCTTAAAGAGAGGGAAAGCAGAAAAAAGACACACGGATTTAGATAAAATAAAAAGTATATTTTACATCAATTTTTCTGGAGATTTTTAGAATATGAAAAAGACGTGAATGGACGAGGGGAGCATGTGGCTCAGAAGGTAGAGTGGGTCATCTTCTAACCAGAAAACCAGTGCTTTGATTTAGTCTACAAGGCCAAAACCCCAAACAATGCTCCTGGTGCTGTGTGAATGGGTGCGAGTGTCATTAAGGCTCTGGTGTCCCAAGCTGACCAACATAAATTCTAACACTTGATTATGCAATTACATGTATACATGAGAGTGTATGTGTAAACTAAATGAGATTCATACTGTATAAGGCAAGTGGATGAGAGGTGGGAGGACATTTTTATTTCTTACATTCCTGCATCCAGTGAAATCCTGTACGACAAGACGTTAAATAGGTTTATATCACATCATTTTATCTATACACTTATTTTATTGTGTTTTTATTAACTTTTTAATTCCATTTTGATCAATAGAATAATTTAGAATTACCTTATTTCATGCTGTTGTTTTAATGTTGTTTTTATTTAAATTCATGTACTTTTTCTCATTTTCATTTGTATTAAGTACTGATCCTTCTTTTCCTCTGTTGTTTTGTGTATTTGCACTCTAGGGTGATCTTCAGTTTAAATTCCTTTAAGCTGAATATCACAACACCATTATTTCTTTTTTAAACCTATTTACTGCTCTATTTAATATTGTTATCAGATGACACAGTGTGTACTCTACTCTAAAAGTGTCCTTTTTTATGTTGGGGTGATGACATGAGGTAAAGTTGTTTGATTTGAATTGCAAATAGTATAAATAGTATGATCTTTCCAGAAGTGTAGCTGCTGTGAACAAACATGAACGCGGACATTAGTGTTCACCTTGCCATCCTTCAGGGCAGACACAAGAGAAGCTCTGATAGTCCTCCGACTCCTGACACACTCCTCCATATTTGCAGGGTTTGGAGCTGCAGGGAGCCATCACGGTTTCACAGTTCTCTCCTGTACAACACAAACACAAAATCACCTTATATTACAGCAAACCTTCGTTTGATTTAAATCACGAAGCTATTCTTCACTATGTCACTATGTGATATCGAGGGTGAGTCATGGACCTGGAGATAACCCAAGCTAAATAAACACAGAATCATCTTTCAGTCAGTGCTATCAGAAGATTTTAGCCAGGTTCTGTTAGTATTAGAAGCCTGCGGAGACATTTCCCTATCTGTTTCCACAACACATGGCTCGTACGGGAAGCCGGCTCCAGTTTCCGGCCATTGTGAAGCCATTTACTTTTCTGTGAGACCGGAAGCAGGCAAACAGGAAATGTGTCAAGCACCCCGTTCCCACCCCGGCACAAGCAGAGGCCTTTTATTATTCCGAGTCCTGTGGATTTTTCCAAAAAGATGACTCAAAAAATACGAGAAAAATGTGCCCTTAGCCATTCCATTATGATCTGTTTTGTCAAATAACAAATGGGACGACATAAAAATATTTTCCAGATCTGATCGGGGACGCTGAGGAGCAGAGGTTTTGGTGTCTTTAAGCCCTGAGGAAGTCTTGCTGCTGAACTTTACTCGACAGTTATTTCATCCGACACATGTCTCTGCTCCAAGTACACGGGCTGTGTGGAAAGGGAAATGCCTGAACACCAGGCCAGCACAGACACGTACTGTATCTGCTATTTCCAATAATAATAATAATAATTTTCATACCCGTGTAAGGCAGGAGACAGTTGCACTTGTAGCCAGCGACGTCGTCGATGCACGTCCCCTGGTTGAGGCAGGGGTTGGAGGCACATTCGTTGATGTTGGTCTGGCAGTTTAGTCCTGTGGTTATATATTACACACACACTTTAGTTTGAGTTGAAAGGTCAAGTGGCGTGGGGAGAGAAGTGTGGTTTGGATGTCGAAGCAAAAGACAAACACTCATCCACTTGTACTGACCGGTGAAGCCCACGCGACAGGTGCACACGTATCCGCCGGTCATATCCTTGCAGGTGCCACCATTCATACACGGGTTGGACTCACACTCGTTGTTGTTGATGCCACAGTTTTTACCGCTCCAGCCCGAATCACAGAGACAGTTGTAGCTGATGGAGGGGAAAATAATGTTGGAAACTCTCAGCGATAGAGGCAGTCTGACGGTACACAAGAGTAAAATTCTGAACGTGTTCTCCAAGTGTGGTGTAGCGGCCCACAGTTGGTTGAAACTGTGGTAAAGTCCAATTCAATTTCATTGGTTCACTAATTAAATGCATTAGTGTGCAGACCGCCTCACCCGTTGATCTTATCTTCACAGTTGCCGTGGATGCAGGGGTTGCTGAGACACTCGTTGACTTGCGAGAAGCAGGTGGTGTCATGGTAACCATCCGGACACACGCAGGTGAACCTGTTGATGCCATCGACGCAGGTGCCGCCGTTGTGGCAGGGGTTGATGGCGCACTCGTCAATGTTGATGTTACACATGGTGCCTAAAATTAAAGGAGAGGATATTGTGTGTGATCAAATGTGTTCTCTATCTATGTAAGCATTGCTATGATGACCTTTGAAACACGTGTTAAAAGGGCAAATGTTGCTCTTATTTTCAAATAAATGCACTCATACAACTGCGGACAAAGCCGCCACACAATGGAGTCTGTATCTCAGAGGAGTTAATGTATCAATTTCCAGAAACATGAAGGGCTTTAAGCTCCCTGCTTTGTCGGCCACTTGAAGCACTGACGCCATTCATCCCGGTGCCGCGCATTAAATGAAGGCCGCCCATTTAGCTTTAAAGCAGGGACTGACTTCCAAGCTTTTAAAAGCTCAACTTTCAGGAATCTTTCAGGGAATCTTTTTTCCTGCTCGAATCTCGGGTGACTGTGTGTTTCACAGAGTCTGTGTGTGTGTGGGTCGTCTCTTTGTGTGGCGAGGGCAGCTTGTGTGTCCTACCAGCAGCAGGTTGGAGGGACACGGTGGAGTTGGAAGGTGACACCAGTCGAGCCTCAGAGGAGAGCGCTCACTCGCTCGCCATCTGTCACGCTCCCCACCACGATCGCGCTCCATAATGCCAATTTCCCAAATCATGTACCTTAAATACTCATTTAGTGTATTGGTCACCTGAGACTGCCGCCATGTTAACGTAGCTTTAATGCATTACACAGTCAGATACAATGATTGACAGGTGGGAGACGACAATATCTTAAAGAGAAGCAGCCAAATAACTCTTTGTATATTGTTGACATAAAATAAAACACTTTTGTGAAACGTACAGTATTAAATAATGTGACTATAATCACATAACATTGCAATTGTTTTAAGTATAATAAAAGGTTCCTAATACAATATGACGGATTTGATGAGACTGCTCCAATATCTTAGTAAATCACACTCATTTAAGGACCGTACGCCTTTGGTGGGATTAAAGCTGCAGTCAGTGATGCCATCAGTAGAAAGGCTCTTCCTACATTTACTGTCAGAGACTGAGAGACACGTCACTGACCACATGAGATAGTAGGTCAGTGGTAGCTGTCAGAATAAAGAGCTAAGAAAGCTAAGAGAGCTAGAAATTGATGCGTTGCATAGGTTTAGATGTTTGTCGTCTTCCTAAAATTCCCAACCTTCTGCTCACTCTCTCTCTCTCCTAAAAACAGTGAAACGTTTCCATTCATTGTTACATTATCTGTTGAACTTAACCTTTGAGGGTGAAGGGTGAAGTAGCTGACGCCAATCACATGGGCAAGAGGCGGGGTTCACCCTGGATAGGTCACCAAGGCCATCAAAAGGCCAACATACAGAGACAATCAACAATTCTGTCATGCATGTCTTTGGACCGTGGGGGAGTTTACCCAGAGAAGACACACACACACACACACACACACAGTGAAACAACAAGTTCACACAGAAAGGCCCTGGTTCAACCAAGCACCTTCTTGCTTTGACGCACCAGTTCTAACCAGTGATAACTATTGTTGAAGAGTTGGTGTCATTTGTTGTGCCTTTCAGAGGTTGAGTTGAATAAAACATCTATATAACAACTAATTATGCATTTGCATAATTCATATTGAAGATGCTTACCTGTATAACCTGGTTCACAGGCACATCCATATCCATTAATCTTGTCAATGCAGGTCCCGTAGTCACAGGGGTTGCTCTTACAGTCGTCAATGTTGATTTCACAGTTGATTCCTGGAAGAAATTGTGTCTCATTGGCCTCAAATCCCAACTTTTTTTAAAAAGAGAAGTTTTCTGTTAGTGTGTGTGTGTGTGTGTGTGTGGTGTTTTACCTGTGGTTCCCTTGGGGCAGCTGCAAATGTAAGTGTTCTCTTGGTCCTGGCAGGTGCCGCCGTTCCTGCACGGCTGGCTCAGACACTCGTTGATGTTGGTTTCACACAGCCGCCCGGTGTACCCGGGTCTGCAGTTACAGCTGAACGAGGCCAACCCGTCAATGCAGGTGCCGTAATGGCAGGGGTTAGAGGAACACTCGTTGATGTCAATCTCGCAGTGTCTCCCTGTGTAGCCTGGCAACAGCGAGGGTTAACTTTGGTCATGTCGTCTTGATATGTGACATATTTTACATATTTTAAAATCACACTCTATGACCTTGTAAACTTTCCTGTAAAAAGTCATATTTATTTAATTGTATTCGTGTTTTTTAGCTTTTGTTAAGACTCTTTGTACCTTCCGTGCACTCGCAGGTATACTTGTTGGGCCCGTCTGTGCATTTGGCGCCATTCTTGCACGGCGTGCTGGCACACTCATCGATGTCTATCTGGCAGTGGTTCCCGGTGAAGCCTGGAAAAACAACAAGAGGGGTTTTATTGTGGGGGCATACGCATGTGTGTGAACGTGCACGTGTACGTGTGTGTGTGTGTACAGACATCGCTAGTGTGTTCTCACCATTTCAAACCGTCCCGCTCATAATCCCGAGCCAATTCTATAAGCGCTTGCAGCGAATCAGAAATCTGCATGTTAATTAACGCGAGCAAAATACTATACGCTTTTTCTTTTCCCTCTCTCTTCTTTTCAGCACAAATCCAAAGAGGAGGAGGCTGAGTGGGGGCGCCAGCTTGTTGAAAGCAGGAGGAGTGGGGAGGGGGAGGAGCAAAAAAGAAACGAGGACAGAATAAAAGTTGCAAGGCCTTCTGACCAAGAGGTGAGAGACAAAGAAAGGCCTGTGCGCACAACGCCTCATCTGAGCCAAGCCGCGCCTGTTGCCTCTTTTGTCCTCCAAAACTTTTCCATCACAATGTGCATTCTCCTGTCTTGCTTTCACCCTTACTCCACCAACCCCCACCGCCCCGACACCCCCCCCCCCCCGTCCAATCTCTGCCCACCTTTACAAAGCACTAGCTTGACCTTTTCCCCCTCCGCTATTCAAACTCCTTGTCATTCAAAAATTAACCAACAGGCTTTTTCCTTTTCTGCACATCTGAGATATTTTCCTCTTTTAATCTCCCCTCTGTCTAAAGATGGTACAGTCCAAGGGCAAGCAGGATGTTGTGTGATGAAGTGATAAAATTCCCAGTTCCCCTCCTCACCGCAGAAAGATACAGGTGGTTTAGGCTGAAAAGATAAAACCCAGCTCCGGCTAATTCAGCAAGGAAGTATTTGAGCGGTTTAGTTGATTTTTTTCGCAGTGGACTTTGCCAGAAGCACTCTGGATAAGCAAAAAGCATGGCAATAATAATACATTTGTTATGGAACTGATTTCATAATGCCAGCCCTTTTATTGTTATTATATAATCCAATTAGTCAATTCCACAAGAATGCATTTCCAAATCTGGCTTAAAGCTGTAGTATGAAGTATTCATTCCTTCCATTGTTTACCACGTACGTAATCCTCCACATGAGGGTCGCGGGGCAACCTATCCCAGCTGACATAGGGAGAAAGGTAAGGTACTCCCTCAACAGGTAGCCAGTCCATTCTCACATTTGCACATTTGCACCTAAGGCCAATTCAGAGAGGCAGTGCATGTTTTTAGACTGGGAGGAAAACAAAGCACCTGAAGAAAACCCATGAACACATGGGGAGAACATGCCAACTCCACACAGGTCGGACCAGGTCGCGAGTCTGGTTCTTTTTGCTTGAAGGCAACAGTGCTGCCACAGTATAAAAGATGGCAACAACCAAAAAATAGATGATTGTGTTGGACTCTCTTTTTTTTTTCTGCCATACAGAGAGAGAGAGTGAAGTTAATGGTCAACATACAGAGTTAGTGCCTACTTTTAAATATCTAGGATTTCTAATTGATGACCACTTGTCTTTTACGGAGCACATTCAGTATGTTGTTAAAAAACTAAAGCTCTTACTAGGATTTTATTATAGACACATCTCTTGCTTTTATTTTTATGCAAAAGAGAAACTGGTGGGATATACTGTATATATATATATACATATATGTGTGTGTGTATGTGTATGTACTATGTATCTATATGTATATAAGAAACTGTAGAAGATCACATTTTAGCTTTAGAAACTATTGCTCCTGCAATTTTCAAATTGCAGGAGGCTTTATTGCAATTTCGATATAATTTCGATTAATTGTTCATCCCTACTCATCACCTCAGTCACATTGCACCTATTGTGCATCTATAAAGCCATTTCTTTTTTACTTCTCTTAACTTTTAATCCCAAACTCCACTCAGTGGACATTTTGCAATTGGCTGTTCTAAAATGTTCGGTGTCCCCACAGTTTAGTCACAGTGCACCTGAATGCAATTCTCCACTTTAATCTCTTAACCCAGATGCACACATATGCATATAAAACACAACAGAAATGTACACATGCACCGGGACACTGACACACACACATACATAATGCACCTCAGAGGGTGGAAAAGGAGGGATTTTATTCCTGGACTGTAGGAATCAGACATTTCAAAGGCTCTCAGTGGGGTTTCCATGGCTATTCCATGTACAGAAATGAAAAGAGGGGACCCTCGCCTCAAGCCTGGCTCACAACTGGGACAAATTTACATCTCAAGTCGAGCGGTTAAAACCCCTCCCCCTTCTTTAGCCCCCCCCTCCCACTTTAGCATAACGGTCTGTGCGTCTCAACCTCCAAACCCCCCCCCCCCCCCCCCCACACACACACACACACACCCACACACACACACACCCCTTAAAACCACTTTCACTGCTACCACTTTGTGCTGCTTCCTCACATAACCCCCTCTCCATGTCACACGGAGTTTTCATAGGTGTTAAGCTCTTGTGTTTACTCTTGTACCCCCTCTCGTTTCATTCTAAAGCTTCCTCATTGGGATGTCCTTCTTTCTTTTCTTTTCTTTCTTTCCATTTTTTTGCTCCTTCCTCTCTTTCTCTCTCAACAGGAGGAATCTTGCCTCTCTCCACCCGGGCCGCCTTTGATCCACCCGACTCAGAGCTTCACTATTTTCCTCCCAGAAAAGAAAGAACAGGAAAAAAAAAATAAAAAATCACTTCCACGTCAACGATCCCACTGAAAGAATGCAAAAAAAAGAAGAACCTTTCTTTCTTTCTTTTCTTTTCTTCCTTTTCTCTCTGACCAAGATTCAATAGTTGCATTCCTCCCACCCTGAACAACACATCAATACCTCTTGTCCAAACACTGTAACTCCAATGGCATCTCCAAAAACAAAAAAGCTGCAGCAAAACAACTACCTCCCCTCAAAAACACTAACCAATGACCTCACTGGCCACAACAACACACAAAGCATTATTTTATGAAGCCTTGCAGTGGCTCTGGCAGCTGGTATTACCTCTCCTTTTTTCCCCAGTCACATTCACAAGAGCCACAAGTTTCTGCTCACTCATCAGACTTTTGTAAGAGGGATAACAAACTTGTACAAAAAGTTCAAACTTCCTCAAGCCTTTCCCTATAGATTGTTTTTTTTCTTCCTTCTCTACCTCGACTGCTGGTTTCGTTGCTACCCGGGCCTGAGTAAGCCTGCCTCAGGGCTGGGATTAGTGCCTGTCCAGAGAGGTGTGTGTGTGTGTGTGCGTGCACGTGTGTGTGTGTGTTAGAGAGAGCGCGCCCTCTTCCCATCCTCTCTCCTCTGCAGCAGCACGGCAGCCTCACCTGTGGGGCACTGGCAGAGGAAGAAGTTGATCTTGTCGATACATTTGCCGCTGTTGACGCAGGGGCTGTTGGCGCACTCGTCCGTATCGATCTGGCAGAACTCCCCCTCGTAGCCTGGCCAATTAGCAAGGGAGGACACGGAGAGAGAAGGATGGGTTAGACAGAGATTCACAGCGAGAGGCACGTTCACACTGTTGTAATGCGATGCTCTACTGGATGGAAATCATACACAATGGCGTCATAAATAGGAGAATGGCTGTGTATAACAAATATTTTCTTTATTAAATGACAATGAGTTCAAAAGTTTACGGTATTTGTCATTAAATGACTTATTTAGTCTGATCAACTGTGCAAAATATAAAAGATCATTTTAGATGTTGATACTGAACAGCTGAATCTTGAAAAACAGAGAAGGAAGAACTATAGATATGTTTGATAAGTTTGTTTAAAAGAAATGACTAACTAAATAAGTTTAATAGTTTAGCTCTATATATCAGCGAAAACACTACACAAATTTAGGTTTAACAACAATATTCAATTGTAACGTTTCTGACAGATATTGGTGTGACTCATAACATAACATGTATCTTAAATATCAGCCTTGAGCATTTTCTAGTTATACTGTTTCAAATTAAAACTGAACAAGAGGATGTAAACATGAAAGGCCTTATTTGATTTTTGGAGTATATTCCCCAAAAGATAATTTCCAGGTGAGGTGAAAACAGATGGATTCAACCCTCACCTGAGCTGAAAAGGCTGCTTTTGGCTTTATGTGATGTGACTTGTTTGAAAGCTCACTTTGAGCTCATCTTTGAGTTTTAGTGACATCAGTATAATAATCCTATCATATCCAGCAAAGTTACAAGAAGGCATCACACTCTCGATAGTATACAGCAACGTGTGTCCTAGATTCAAATATAATACAATTAAGATGTAAAACCATCTTATGAGACTGTAAAGGTCTATTTCCCTGGGTAAACAGAGACACATAAACGACCCTCAAACACGAGTGACTCACCTGGCATGCAGATGCAGCGAAAGCCTCCTATCTGGTCCAGGCACGTGGCCTCGTTCATACACGGGTTGGAAATGCACTCGTTGATGTCCATTTCACATCGTGGCCCCACATAACCCTGCTGGCACTTACACTGGAAGGAACCTTTGGTGTTGATACACTTGCCTGCATGCTCACATGGGTTGGAACCTGGTTAACACAAATGAGTATTTGACTTTAAACTGTCTATGAGACAAACACAGGGCAATGAGATGTTGTTTGAGTGTTGTTTGATGCAGCCAAAACCAAAGTGATCTCTTATAGGCTACAACCATACAATGTCTGCTGAGCTCTGTATCAGAAGAACAGGGTTCCTCCATTTTTCAATTATTTTTAAGCTTTTTTCAAAAGCATTTCAAGAGAACACCTTATGGCTCTGGTAAATAACGTATTTATATGAATACACATTATTTAACTTTTTAGCAATTACAGATCACACAACAAGACCCTAAAACAATGCCACAGACTTTTCAAATAAAACAGAGCAGCAGCTTTTTCAAACGTGTGTATCCACAGAGAAGAATTTATGCATCTTTGGACAAAAGCTGAGTAGTGTGGATGCAGTCTCACTGCAAATGTGCGTATAATTAGGGCCTTGAAACTGCGCCTAGTAACAGAAAAGAAAGTGCTTGTGTTTTGACCTGTGTTACAAATGCATGAGCAGTGACTGAGACTTTGTCATGGACTCATCGGTGCAGCCAAAATCTTTCTTAAGTCAGTGAGATTTGCAGGCTGAAACCAGGCAACAGTTTGAGTCTTACCCAGTGCACACTCGTCAACATCTTGATCACAGGAAGCACCAATGTATCCGGAGGGGCAGGTGCAAAAGTGGTTTCCATTGACAGGGTTGGTGTCACAGTTGGAGCCCTTTTGACACGGGTTACTGATGCAGGCGTCGTCCAGTTGGCACAGCAGACCTGGTAAAGAAGACATTGACATCAAACTGAAGGTTTCCTGTTTAATGTTGCGTTCATGTTTCAATGACAGTTTCACTTTCATAGACTAGACAAGACCCTGGACAGTTAGCCTGACTAACGGCAGACTGCATCTTAGTCTCGTCATGGCAGCCCATGTCCACGCAGAAGGTGAATGGGACGAAGATCAAAATGCCTCTGTACGCAATTGGATAGACCCACAACCAATCAGACCAATGACCCGCATGACGTATACTGTATAAAGTGACGAAAAATGTGCTTGTTGTAGTTTTCTAGGAGCCATGGCTATCTAGTTATGGCATATAAAGACTTTTTGTCAAGCCTGGCTGATGTCAGACCCCATCTCACCCGGACTAAGCAACAGCCAAATCGAAAGATGCCTGTGCTTCAGTGGCTGCCATGTTGGATGTATACAAAAGCTGCTAGGAATGGCTTCTATAGGAATGTATAATATTTGCAGGCATTTTATAAGCAGTATATATATATATATAAATACTGTATATCTCACAAACATAAGACAACAAAATGTGTCCATGATCGGACTAACACAGCATTAACAGCCCATGGCCAAGTGGAAAGGGAACTTGACTTGTAACCGGAGGAGGTTCAAATCCCCACCTGGCCAAAAAGGGCTGGGGTACCCCTGAGCAAAGTACCCAACCCCCAATGTTCCCCGGGCGTTTCTCAGTGTGGTAGTCCACTGCTCCTAATTCTAGGATGGGTCAAATGCAGAGGAATACTTTCCCTAAGGGGGATTAATAAAACAAAATGTTTGACTTATCTTACGTCCAAAAGGTAAAATGGTAAAATGTCTGTCTTGATTACTACTCAAAGAGCTTTTACCCATTCACAACTATAATAGCACGGCGCATCTATTTGCAGTACTTCTATAATGAACCTGTCACAACCAATCACACACTGCCAGCACTTAGTAAGTAATTTGGGGGATTGAAACAACCCCCTCCAATTGCTAATCCAGAGCTACATTGCCTTAAATTGCTCTTCCTCTGCTCTTTTCTCTGAAGAACGAGACATCCAGATTTTACTTTAAATGACTGTGCAAAAAGTGTGAACATTTCTGGTTATATTTGGCAGAGGTATTCTACAGACACATGGGAAGAACATATAAAACTTGACACAGAAAGACCACAATCCATTCCAGGATTTAGACCAGGAACCTTCTTGTTGCACCAACCACTGCACCACCGTGGCTCTACACATGGGAACTTGTTTTTACTCTGAAAGATGAAAGCATCGCATCTCTGCGGGAAAGAAAAACATGTCCATCCACTAAAACAAATGCATGTCATCGCATCCATTTGTCTTCAATATGAAGTGTAGAAATTATATGTCTGCAAAGTGTTAAAAACACACTCATGTCTAAGAACAGAGTTAGTTTAGTTCAAGACACCAAAACCACAGCAGAAACCAGAGATTAGCATCGATGCATGTCACTTACTGGTGTTTACTTTACAGCCTTTAATTTACTTTGTCTTTATTTGTTACTTCCTTATCCTCACAACACATAATTAAAATGTCCTTCAGTCAAAGACGCTTATAGGTTTGTTGTGTTGTCGGGTAAAATAGTGTACTGTCAAGCAGTGAACGCTGAATGCACATTGAAATTACCTGTGCGGCCATGAGGGCACTCGCAGAAGAAGGAAGCGACGCGGTCATGACAGGTGGATCCGGCATGGCACGCGGCACTGGCACAGTCATCGATGTTCTCGCTGCAGTCGTCGCCGGTCCAGCCATTAACACACACACACTGGTAGCTGCCGTAGGTGTTGTGGCACGTTCCACCATTTTGGCAGGCGTTGGGCATCAGTTGACACTCATCCACATCCTCCGTGCAGCGCTGACCTGTGGAAGGACACAACATTTTATACACATACACATACACATACTGTAAATACACACATAACACCCATGCAGTACATTCATACTTGCATAATACATGCATATCTGTGTCTACAGTCACAAATCGGTGGCAAAACATACAACAAATGTAGAAATTATGGAGCGCAGAGGTCTCAAACTTGCGGTCCCAATCAATTTCATGCGGCCCACCACTTAATATCAAGTTATAATTAGTTATTTTAACAGATGCTTTTTTACACTATTTATCGTTCCACATCAAAACAAACACTTTTATTTTGAAATTCTTTGAAATATCATAATAAATATATTCATTTCCATATAATTTTTCTAAAAAGTTTTTTTTTTTTTTTCACATGACCGGCCTACTGACCAACCGAGACACTCAGTGGCCCCCAGGTCAAAAACATTATATCACTATAGTACATAAATATAAATACATCACTACATTGCGTTCACACACACCTGTAAATTCTGGTTTACACTGGCAGTTGTAGGTTTTGACTCCATCTACACACGTCCCTCCGTTCTGACAGTCATGATTGGGACAGTCGTCAATGTTGTAGTTGCAGTTTTTACCACTGAAACCTGAAATAGAGAAAATACGGATTAAAGTCTCAACTTTAATTTCTACTCATTCTGGTTTACAGTTACATGTTTCGCCTGGTTTGAAAACAACAATCTCCCAAAACCTTTCAACAAAGGGTGTGAAACTTCTTAACAGTTAAATGTGGTCAACTGTCTTTTTTTCTGCCAGAGAAAATGGCAGCTGTTCCCTCCTGAGGTCTGTGGGAACCTCTCTGTGTAACATCCACTCTGTTGTGTAGTTACACTCGAGGAAACCAGTGGATTGTACAAGTGGTGTGTTGGAAAAAGCACCACTGCTTTTTGACACGGTAACAGTTTAAAGTCAATTTCAGATATTATAATCAATGTGGCATTTAGTATATCAATACAATGCAAGGTTTCACTTGTTCCTGTGACAAGTGACACCTTACAGAGTCATACTGATGAGTTGAGGGAAAATCTGTTGGTAAACACTTGGTATATTACACAGCATATTGGTAATTGTGTCTCGCGAGTCCAGACAATGATATATCACCAATCAAAACGTTGCAGCACAAACCTTTGACAGTTAATGTCGTCATTTGAGAGCACAAAGTTTGAACTCACTTCATGACAGCGGTCTCCACAAGTAAACTTTATACTACATAGTGAGAGGAAGTAACAGCTTGTTCCATTATATGTCAACAAGCACATTTCACACATGACGTGAATATCCGAACTCCGTCAGTGCGGAGGTGATGAGCTGAGGGAGGCAGGACTACAGTCCGAGAAAGCTTTGCTTCACTCTACTACGTGAAAAGGATGTTGTCCTTTGACCATTTCCTTATGATAAGGCCTGATGCCTTCCTGCTCTGCCTTGTTCACACACTGTAAACACACACACACATACATATGTATATATATATATATATATATATACACACGCACACAAAAGACACAACATAAGCAGGAACAGCCCAGCCTTAAATGACATCATCTGTGAAGCAACAACTACTGACATTTAAACTCAAACTTCATCTTACGTTCCATTGTGTATCTAACAAATAATCATCAGCTGACGGACATCACAATGTGGAGTTACCATTGTCGAGACCTGATATAAAATAAAAAATATCCTGTCCTCTCTCTCTCTCTGTGTCCTCATCTTGCAGGATGGCAGGATCCAGATCCAGTTTTGAGGCTATTAGCATTACTATCATTACCATTCAAATCATATCATCACCATTATTATTATTATGCCATAATTAAAGCTGATATCAGTCTAATTTCTATAAATAATCTCTGCTGCTGCTTGTATAAATTACATTGTAGTTCTATAAACATCTTCATCACTTATTCAGAACTGGCTTGTCTAAACATGTAACTTGATAGAATTGTTGTATTTCTGCTCCTGGTCTCTTTCTTCTGTCTCTACCTCACCTCCCTCTTGTCCTACCTCTCCCCCTTCCTGTCCCCCACCTCTCATCTGCCCCCCCATTGAACTGAATTGAACTGAATTTAATTAAATTAAACTCACATCAAGATAACATTCAACACTAAAATGATCCAGTTTACATCATGTGACTTTGTGGTTTAAATGTTGATGAAAGTTTAACCTGTTGAAATAAAAACAAATGATAAAAACCTCTCTGCCCATGGCTTTAGTTCAAATTCTTACCTAGTACACAGGTGCATTCATAGCTTGTTTCCCCCTTTTGGATACAGGTGCCTCCATTAAAGCAGGGTGACGGGTTGCAGGGCAGGTAGCGGCTCTCGCAGTGCTTGCCCATGTACTCCTGAGGACACTGGCATCTGTACCCGCCCACTTCATTGATGCACACACCCCCGTTCTTGCAGGGCGACGGGTTTGCATCGCACTCGTTGACGTCTTGTTTGCAGGTCTTTCCGTTGAAGAATGGCGTGCAGGTGCAGATGTAATGAGACTCGATGGCAGAGCACTGGCCGCCATTGGCACATGGGTTCGAGGTGCAGGGGTCGGCTTGTTGGCACAGTTTACCTAAAAACACAGAGAATAGATGATGATGATGACAACAGATCATTCTATTCTAATAAACATATATAATTATATTTTTGTTACGGTAAATAATTTCACTTTAGGACATTATCATCTGTAGTTTTTCACAAATGGTTCTAGTTTGTTTTAGAAAAAAGACACACTATCCTCAGAATCTCACCACTGTCTACTGCTATATCCTCCACATGAAGTCAAAAATCACAAAAGTCAAAAAATAAATAAATAAAAATACCGGATTGACCCTTAAATCGGCGTCCAAACCAAAATGATATGGGTTTGTCCTCAGCGCGAGTGTGGTGGTGGAAAGTGGTTTAGTAGTTTTTGCATAATTCTGCAAACAAATAAACCAACAAACCCACAAACAAATGGACCCAGACAAAAACATAACCTCTCTGGTATAAATAACCTGAATTATAAAGAAAACATGTTTTAAATGTGCTAAGACATAAAAACTGTGAGTAAATTCAGCTATTACTTCTCACTCGTGTGATAAACATGTCAGACATCGACCAGTGCTTGATTCAGAAACCACAGCTTTATTACCTGACCATCCAGGTGGGCAGTGGCACTTGTACGCCTGGAGGCTCTCGAGCTCACACGTGCCTCCGTTGCGACATGGTGAGCTGAGGCAGACGTTGATGGGCGTGAGGCAGAGGCGGTCAGTGTAGCCCGGTTTGCAGGTGCAGCTGAAGTCCACCGCGTTCCCTCTGGTCACGGCTCGACAAGTGCCCTCGTTCATGCATGGCGAGGAGATGCACGGGTCACGAAACTGGCACCGGCTTCCTACATATCCATCCCCGCATCTAGTGAGAGACAAAAACCAAGTCGTCAGGAACATAATATCAGCGGACACTGAGCGAGAAGCAGGGTTCAGCCTGCACTGGAGGCACCAGTGATATCTACCTACCACCATACTCCGCTGTCTTTATGGCTTCTTATATGAACTGCATTTGCTATTATTAAATAACTCATATGTTGATAATCTTCTGTACTTTTGTACTTTTTAAATGTTTTAAATACACAGCATTTATTTTCTTAGCTAATATGGCTGAGTTCAGGTGGATTAAAGTATTTAAATTAAACTGGATTGGTTGGGGGTGAAAAAGATCATCGACTAATAAACATTAGATATTGTTTTCATTTAAAATTAGCAGTACAAAGAGTGGGAACAGTACAAATAAAGGGAATTTATATTTATATGTTCAATGATCTAATGTTGGGCCACACGGTGGTGTAGTGGTTAGCACTCTCGCCTTGCAGCGAGAAGACCCGGGTTCGAGCCCCGGTTGGAACAAGGGCCTTTCTGCATGGAGTTTGCATGTTTTCCCCGTGTGTGCGTGGGTTCTCTCCGGGTTCTCCGGCTTCCTCCCACAGTCCAAAAACATGCAATGTGGGGATAGGTAAATTGAACTCTCTAAATTGACCATAGGAGGGAGTGTGAGAGTGAATGGTTGTTTGTCTCTATCTGTGTGTGGCCCTGCGATGGACTGGCGAACTGTCCAGGGTGTACCCCGCCTATCGCCCGATGTAGCTGAGATTGGCACAGCACCCCCCGTGACCCTCTGGTTGAGGATAAAGCGGTAGATGATGACTGACTGATCTAATGTTTCTCAGTGCAGACTTTGTGCACTGTTGTGCTTATAAATCCGCTGGTTGCATTAAAAGCATTTCCCAGCGCGACTATCTGCTCCTTTAAAAGATAGTCCTGCTGTTTTTACAACACAGCAACACGACCATGAGAAACTATGCTTTAAACAGGACATTCATCTTTCTGCCCCCGTGAACAATGTGATAGAGGCTGTAAAACACAGCGGTTCCGAACAGAGGGACGAGGGGGACGGACTACTGAGGTTTCTCACAGGTTGTGTGTCATTCATAAACGACGAGGGGGAGGTAGACGCCGCAGATCACAGAGACACATTCACACATTATCAGTTACAATGAGAGGAGATTAAGAGAAGAGTCCCCCTGTGTATACACATGGCTAAACAAAGCGGCCACACACACACACACACAGAACATCCATACAGGCATAGCTACAGTGTGTGCAGTCTCACACACACACACACAGTGTTCATGACTGTGTGCATATTCAACCATATTGAATCAGTTTCCTGTTGACCTTTACGCCACAGAAAAACCAACAGTGAATGGCGAGATGGATGGTGCTGTGGTTCTGTATGTTTTGTACCTGCTGTACATGTTAATCATGATATAAATTAGGTCGAGCATGGCTCTTGTGTTTGCTGTGTTGTCCAAAGAAAGGTACCGTATGATTGCCGTCTGATTTCCAGCAACAGTACTGCAGTTTAAATACATCATCTGCTTCTACTTCGGGGTCAAAGACCGGGGAGGAAATGTTGGTCCATGCACAGATCACCAAGTCCAACTCCATTCCGACTAATCGAATACATGCAGGAGTGATTGGACTATGAATCACATTATCCAGGCATGTTAGTCTGACTAAGACCAGCTTGATTTTAGTCAAATTAACATAAACACACTGCGGTTTGCATGCATGTTACTATCTGTTCTGGCATGAGTACTCCCTGTGTGGGCTGGGTTTGTTTTACTACACATTTTGGTGAAAACATATTGGGGTCCAGCTTTAGCTCAACCCTTACCGCCACATTTCTGTTTTCATCGCCTTCAGAGCTTCAGTACTGTTGTCAACAACACAGGGTGGCCAGAGAGGCCCGGGCAGTACAAAAACAAAGAAGCTACTCAATAGCACTGGAGATGAACACAAAAAAAACCCCGGTGGTATTTGGAATTTTCCTTCATAATCTGTTCTCTCTAAAACTTGAGACGCAAAAAAAGGAGTCGTGGTGGCACCCTTCAGCAGCTCACTTCAAACCCTTTTGTCACCACTCATTCATCCTCAGAGGAAGGCGCCAACTATTCAACAGTGTTTGAGCGGCAAGCCAACATTATGGCAGATTAAAAAGCACCGCACACCCCAACACCTCAGTGCTCGTGATTCTTTCCTCCCCAGAGAGGATTTTCAGCAGCATCATCAAACTAGAAATGGGAAGAGGATGAAACGGAGGAGACTGTGGCACAACCTCTGTCCAGTAACATGAAAGGTTTCTAAAAGTGAATTCTTCTGCAAAGGAAAATTACAAGTTCTAGAAATCCCTTTTTTTTTCCAGCTTGGATTTGACAGAAAACTGCTCTCTTTCAATATTGTTGTGTTTCACTCTCATGCAGAAACATCCAAAAACCCACCATCACTCTCAAATACCTGAGCAGAGCCTGAGAGTCTGTTAGCCCTGAGGGGCTGACAAGACCAGGTCCCCAAACATTCCCAGGGGGTCCAGCCAGAGGGTGTGTGTATGTGTCTGTGTCTGTGTCTGTGTGTGTGTGTGTGTTGGTGGGGGCCAAGCCGTAGCCTCTCTATGGGGACAGGGGTGTGTTTAGACAGGGTCTCCCTCTCAGGGGATTAGGCAGCCTGAGGAATGAGGCAAGGAAAAGAAAACATCACATGCAAGGCTGCCCGCTTCACAAACAGTAGCAATGAGTGAGTGGTGGCATGTGACCACCGGGGGCAGAGAGTCACCACCTCGTCAAGCAATACTACCACACCTGACTGAGGGAGCATTTATGTGTATACAGCAGCAGCACAGGGACTTTTATCCTGTCCATCTGCAGAGGAAAGACTGGGGTTTTTTTTAGTCGGCTCAGCTCAGCTCAGCTTGACTGATTGGTACCTGCTACCGAACAATGTCGAACTGTAGATCAGTTAAAAAGACTAAACATACATTAATCTCCAACATGTAGCAAGGACATTTCTAAAATCTCCATATTTAACAGAGGAGTCTGGTGTATTTAGCGACAGCATCTGTGCTCCGAACTAATCTTTTTAATTCAATGATTCTAATGATTCAGTACACCGAAAAGTGCCGCTTTGCATCTCACTAGTTTGTGTGTGTCGTGTATAAAACACCGTCACAGCAGTTCCTTGCAGCCGTGCTGCGACGACCCCACCCACGTTGAGGAGGTACTATAGTCATGGAAAGCGACTCGCCTGATAGTGCTAGAACTGTATAATGGAAAAGTGCCATAAAACTTTTTATGGGTGCCTCTTTTGTGTTTTCAGTCATACTCCAACCTGCTAAATGAATCTAATGGACATTTGTTGATATTTCAAAGTTAGGCACTACAGTTGGCAGGCATTACATTTTATAAGGAAGATAAAGGATCTTCCTTTTAAAATGTAAGGGGTTTTTTTCTGGGGTACCTCCCTGACACATGTTCCCTGCCACTTTAAAAATGAAGGAGCCCATGTAAAGTTATTATTTCAGTGGATGTACGACGACATATTTTAAAATATAGTTATATATAGAATTAGGAATGATTCAATATGTCTCAGGAAATGTTTCGTAACATAGTTTTCCTTACATTACATTAACATTGCGTTCAAAACTTCTTATTTAGACACAAATTCAAATGCGATTTGCAACAGGATTCAATCTATGGCATGATTTATTTTTAGGACTTGAGAATTAGGCGAAGTTTCCGTTGTTTTTAAAAATAATTATGACATAGCTTCAAATTCTTCCACAGAGTTCATATGTCTCTGTGTCCAGAGCCGCAGCAGACAATAGACGTGTGTCCGTGTGTGCACGTCTGTGTGTGTGTGTGTGTGTGTGTGTGTGTGTGTGGCTGCGAGAAGGCCAGTCCAGTTTAGCCCCAGTAATGGCGGGTGCTGAGGTCGTGAGGCGCCACACAAACTCACTGGAAAAAGGCCGCAGGGAGCAGGTGCGCATGTTAATGAGGAGACGGCAGCTGCTGCCCCAGCCAGCCCCTCCCCTCCTGCTCCTCCTCAGCACCTCCCATGTCCCTTATCCCACAACTCTGCCTCCTTCCTCTTCACGGAACTCTATCCCATTACTGTCCCAAAGCCTGTACTGTAATAAATATGTTTATACGTGTTTATGCAAATAGGCTGAGTTTGGTGGAGATGATTCTTTTAAAGTTCATAAAATGTTTTTTTTTTTTTTTTTCACATTTTATGAACATGAATAGTATAATTGCTGTACGGGTGTCACTTTGGACTTTTAGTAATACTTTTTTTATAGTGTTAGTATCTCAATGGCTGTTTCCTCTAATAGCAAAGAAAAGACAGGAATAGCAAAGAGAGCATGATGAGTGGGCTCATTGTTTTTCCTCCTCATTCAGTGCTGACCTAAGGCCGGACATGTTCAGCTGTCAAACCTCCTCTTTCCTCTCCTTCCCTTAATTCCTCTTTCTCCCTTTCTACATCCCAGCAAAATCTCTCCTTAAATCTTCTTTCATTATAAATGGCTCATCCCTAAATTTCCTCATTATTGGTTTCACTTCCTCTCTTCAAAGCAGTATGGTCGCTGGCATCCACTCGCTCCCGCCTGTCCACCTTCGATCTTTCCCTCTAAACCTCACCGCGCGTCTCCGACACAGCATTTCTTTTCTTTTCATTTGTAAAACAGCACATTTGGATTTATAAGTCCCGACAGACTAATGCCCACTATCCCTAAAACTTCTCTGCAAGCTGCTCTGTAACTTTAATCTGTAACTTTATTCTGCAGTCTTTGAGGCCAAGCATGCAGCAAGAGAAAAGCTTCAAATCCAAAACACACAAGCAGTCAAGCAAACAAAAGAGTCGGAAAGAAAGGAAAGTGGAACTGGTTTGGTTGGGTTTTTTCGAGGGGAGACAGACAACTGGCAAACTTCTTACCGAGTTTGCCAACTCAAAAGGAATTTAAATGTTTACTCTTAAGAGTCTCCTGTCCCGATTCTTGACCCAAGAAACCTCAGTAGAGGCGTGCTGGCACCGTCACTTTATGGTTCCTTGAAAAACTCAGACTGGCTTTGAAACCCGGCATCTGCCCTCGCTAAAACACCCCAGTGTCTCACACTGAGGCCTGAAAGACAAACAGAGAGAGCCCCCTCGCCGCACCTCAGTGCACGTGGACGCACTGTTCAAACACACGCCGGCGGAGTTGCGAGCCGCAAGTCAACTCTAGCACACGCTAGGCAAAGAATGCTAACAGTTTGCTCTTTAACTTGGCGAGCGCCTGTCAAATACACGTTCAGGGCACAAAATGCTTTCACAGGCATTGTGCTCAGCCCTCGCAATACTTGACTGAATAGGAGCTTGAGGGAGTAAGACAACAGATATTCAAATGACTCTTTTATGGAGTCCGACTTGTGTTCAAAACAAACAGTGATGCAGCTGCTTCAACAAGAGAAATCTGCCGGCCTTGCAAACAGGATCATCTCAACAGCAGCAGGTAAAGCAAGCTGCTGGAAAGGTAAATAAAGAAGACATGAAAAGAGGGGCACAAATCAGAAGCTGAGCAAATATCAGGTGTTCGTATGGTATCGTATAACTGCAGCACAGCAGTGGAACTATCTCGGCGGTAAGGTCGATACTGTTATTATCTTTTCTGTCGTCCTGGCCCAACAGACCACATTGTTCTCGCCTGCACTCACTTCTGGGCCATCTCATGTTCAGTGGCTGCCACTGCAGCCCGTGGCAACAGGTCTGGTTCACTGATGGGATGCATAACAGGGGCCGGGGCGGCGGCTGGAGCCTCCAGCAGATGTTGTGGTGACATCTGACCCTTAGCCAGGCGTCATTCGAAAAGGAGCTGTCCTCAAAGTCGGGGGCCAATCTGCCATCTGCTGTGCTTCTGAGGTCACACACAGATGGGGACAGAGGCTTTGAACGTAATATGTGTGCCACACGTGCACTGTATACAAATACAAAATGCAGACTAGTAGCTGTAAGGGCCTCTCTGTGTGTTAAAGAGACTTATTCAATTATTCAGAATGAGTGTCCAGCTTCTTTTCTGACAATGACTTAAATCGCAATAGTTTAGGTTAATTATGCTCTTAGCTTAGTTTACAGAGAAAACTTAACAGATTACAGCTCTTAAACTCTATTTTATTCAAATGAAGTTCTGTTTGTTGTTTTATTTCATTATCAAACTGTCTTTGATTTGCTGAATAATATTGAAGTATTTTAGTTACAATTCCATTTTTGGATGTGTTACATACAGTTAAGACTGGGCAAGACACTGTATTATAAACGTGAGACCCTATAGGGACCAAGTTAGAGCAGCAAGTTGCAATTGTATCATTCACTTTTGTTGTTGCTTACAATAGTCTGCTTGACAAACATGGAGTTTTGTTTGTAATCTGTCCAACAGTCTGTCTGTTCATGTTTCTTTTTCCCCCCGGACACTCTGCATTTGAAATGTTGCCAAGCGTCCAGATCTCAGACAATGTGGTGAAACGGATCGAGGGATGGCCAATAACGTTCAAATTAAAAACACACGCAGACAAACAGCAGCATTATTTCTTAACGTCTGTTATTGATATCACTATTTTCCAAAGCCCTCACCCACTCACTCGCTTCTTCCTCAGGTTTCTTCGTCAAGTCTTCAGTCAAGACTCAAACTGTGTTAGTGGAGCATGTTTGCACCTCGGCCCCCCTCATCCCTCCAGTCTCCCCACCACCCTTTCTCATTTCCTGGCTGTTTTTGGTTGTCTGCCTAGTCTAAGTCTCCTTTATTCTTGTCTGATCTGTTTTACAAGCATTGCCCAGGGGGACTCTCTTTTGTCTCCATTCCTCTACACTTCCCTCTCCCTTTTTTCAACTGCCCTCTTTCGTGTTGCGCATATGGAAGCTGACAACTCTACCATCACTGGTGCTGAAAGTCAACACAGAAAAAAAACAACCCACACACGCTTAAATTCAGATTCAGCTTCGATCACACAGATTGAGTCGACTGAAATAAAAATAGCTTTTTGGCTAAGGCCAACGCTGGCACAAAAACAGTCTTGTTGTTTGTTGTGGAGCTGAAACCAAAGTTACCACGGAATCCTCACTGGCCACAGAAATTACAGGGGAAGCGCTGCCCCTCTTTCTCCCTCCTTACATTCATCCTTTTTTTCCTTCCTCTCTAATAGTAAAGGAGAGCTGACCTGACCAGCCCACATCTGGCAGCCTTCATTAGAGACCCTGTTTATTTGAGAGCAGTACGGACACAGCCCATGGGAAAGAACAAGCTCCCTCAGGGATCGACACTCAGAGAAGGTCTAATGACTTCTGCCACTGCCTACTTTACAAGGTTGGGAACCACTTAAATGCTTTATTGGCGACTGAAGGTGAAGCTGACGGTGCCACTGGACCCTGCACATGGCAACTTCAGGGCTTAAGACACAGCACATTAGACTGCTTCATCTTCGCTGCGTCATCCATAAATCAAACCCAGGATCAGGCTGGATTCATTTCAACATAATTATACACATGTAGAACATTAAAACATGAATCAGACGTTTGCCCGGAGAGGTTTTTCGGAGGTGAAATGCCACTTAATACAGGACTGCATGTCTTTTGGGAGTTATCCAGACATTTTTGCTTTAGAGAAATGAAAGTAGTATTCAAAATAAGAGTTCCTTTTGTCCCCTCTTAGATAATCCTGGCTCAAAACACTAAAACTGTCATGTGTGGACCCTTTATTTTCTCCCTCTGTAACAGATATCCTGATCATAACAAGCTGCTCTATTTCACTTGAGAGGCATCACACTCCATTCTCCTACATTTGCAGCGACTGACTCAATGTGTGTCTGGCAGTGAAAATGTGACCGGGAGCTTAAAAGCACACCTGGCAGACAAAGTCACTGTGTCTCAGTGTGCAGCTGAATAGGCAAAAACCACAAGTAATCAGGAAGCACGCTGCTGTGGACAAGTGCACGTTCCTGTTCGCTGTTATACTATAACACACAGACAGGTGGTCGGGCTGAAAGGAAGAGGGGGGGAGAAAAAAGAGAAGAAATGAGGAAGTGTGCTTTATGCCAAGAGGCTTTGTCTCACAAGCACACACAAACACACACCGAGTTTCAGTCCACTTAGCCCGTGATCAAAGTTGATATGATTCGTCGTGGCATATGCCAACCAGCGAGGCTCAAATATCACTAATTCCCCTGCATTTATCCCCCCCCACCACCATTACCACCTTTTAGTGGCTTCATACAGTGAGAATGCTCTGCCGATCTGCCCTCTCCACAGCAGCACTTTTGCCAGAGGGAACCCAACACGACCAGCAGCGGCCACATTAAAAGCCTCGCGCTGTGTGTTTCTGGGTGTGTGATGATATGATCAGATACAGCACCTTTTCTTCCCCGGGAGGGTGTTTCCTGAACTCTGAATGGGGATGTAGGGGGAGGAGGGGCGGTGGTGCGGGTGAGGGTGGAGGGACGCTGAGATAGACTCATCTGACCACAGAAAACAGAGGTGCCATTGAAGAATCCCTTGAAGCGGAGGGACAAGGCTCACTTTCACTGAAGTGGATGTGTACTGTAGCAGTGGCCACACATACCAGCAAGGAATTCATTGACTTCAAATGACACTCAAACACAAACACACAAATCCTAAGTACGGGATTAAATCTCTTTCTTGTCAGATCCTAGGTGTATGTCACTCACTCTGAAATGCCAAACATTTTCCACATTCACGGTATTCCAAAGCACATGGTCCAAGAAACTGTCAGAAACCATGGAAAGTCTTTCAAATGTTCAAATATACTGGATCTGTTCCTGCAGCTCTTGTGATTTTATCCAGGAATTCTTGTCTGCATTCAAAAGGAAAAGCATGAAACTTAAGTCTTGACATTGGCATGAGCAGTTTAACACATCATAGCCAATATATTGAATGTATCTCCAACTGAGAAATGTACTGATGTAGCTGAAAGCTCCAGCAAGAAAACGTGAACTTAGAGATTTTGTTAAACCACAAAGCTCCACTAAAGTTAAACCACTAAGGTTAAGAAAAAAACTTTACAGTGGACAGACACATCGTTTACATACATTTGAAATAAAAAGTCACAGTGTCACTGATGGAATGAAGTATGACACAAATCCCGCCCTTTCCTCCAAGCTGTCAACTTTATAACAGCTGACACTTTATAACTGGACACTCTAAACTGACCATAGGTGTGAGAGTGAATGGTTCTTCTCTGTGTGTTGGCCCTGCGATGGACTGGTGGCCTGTCCAGGGTGTACCGCGCCTTTCCCCCTCTGTCAGCTGGGATTGGCACGAGCTCCACCCTCTTGTGGAGGATAAAGCCGTAGACAATGAGGCAGATTCGACTGATGATTTCATATTTGTAGTATTTATGTCTGGCCAAAGTTATGGTACTTAAATAAATTTAGATAGGAGCCCGAACAGCTGCCCAATTCCAGTATGGCTGTCGAGAGGCAAAACTTTTCTGAGAAGGACTGTTTGAAAATGCTATGTTAATCAGGATCCAAATCACTGCTGTGTTTTATTATAGTATTATAATTTATTTATAGCCCGCCAACTATCATTCATCAAATAAACCAATAAAAATTCACAATCTGAAACCCCAGATGATCAAGATGATTATTCTGTGTTAATGAATTAGCTAAACTTCTGGTGTATAGTACTGATGTTATTCATACCTGCCAACATGTACATCTTAAAACCCCCTTCATCATGTGACTCTCAGCTTTCAACAGGCTGAGTTAGTTAGTCATCAGTTATCGTCACAGTGACTAACTGATGATGAACATCAGTAATGTCTCAGTTCTCCTGAACAGACCCCCGGACAGCTCTCATCTCTCCATTGTGCCGCTGGAATCTGGGAGTGATTTATCCTGGTCTGGATGGGCTCGGCCCCGTCACTCACTGCTCTCTGCTGCTGCTGCTGCTGCTGCCAAACCTCTAAAGTAAATGAGAGACCTCCTCAAAGCTCTTTAGAGATAAACCTCAGTCAGGATCTCACTTGGGTCAGGAGGGCCAAGATAAGTAGAGAGGATGGTATTTATGTTATGGCATGTCAAGGAGGCATATCTGTCAGACTACATGAAACTGAAGCTGCCAATACCTCTTACTTGACCTCCACATAGCGCAAGTGGTTTTGATTTAGGTGAAACAAGCTCAGAAATTTATGAGAAAAGAGTTAGTCTCAGGGGAAAAACTCTCCTTAATATTTATAAAACCTCCTTTATCTTATTTGCTTAAATCTCCCTGTCTGTCTGTAGCCGTCTAATAAAACAAACAACACACTTCATGGAATGATTGGCTTTAACTGTCATCACTAACCGACCTGCCTCCCTGCACACCACCCTGCTCATACACCACCAAAGCAGAGAGGATACCTGCAAGTCTGCAAGCAAGTCACAGAAAAACATTTCCACAAAAGACAGGATTGCCATAGGCCATAGATTTAAGTAGTCTTAAATTTCAGGAGACCAAAGAGGATCTCACAAACTGTTAACTAATCACCAAAATATCAATTCAACCATTTACGACATTAGTGAAGTGATACACTTGACACTCGGCACAACTTTCACACTCCTCTTAAAGGTACGTCAACAAGACAAACATCATCGTTCAAGGCTCCAAACAGGATCCACCTGGCAGCAATTATTCCTCAACTGTCCATATCCTGATGCTGGCAGCTGTGCTGCTTCACCACAGACACACCAGTGACCGTGTGAATGCACTCACTGTGGAAATCATCAGTTGTTGCAGGAAGACAATGGAGTTGTGAATAACCACTTGTTACACAACACAGTGTTTTATGGCTCTGGTGAATCTTTGTCAAGAGTGAATTGATTTTGACCATTTTTTCTTTCTTATTTCATTAAAACCATAGTCTTGAGTTTGTGAAAATGGATCCGCCTTACTTTAACTAGTTCCACTTTCTCACTGAACACATCAAAAATAACCTTCCAGAAGAGATCAGGCTCATGGTGTTTTATATGAGAGTGGTGAGGGCGAAAGAGAAGAGGAAAATGTACTTTCACACAATTTCCTGTTAAATCAACAGCTCCAAGTTTCTGCCACAAACACTTTCTTGCCCAAACCTCATGAAAGCTTTAAAATAAGAAAAAAGAAATGCAGGACATCGTCTGGATCAGACCCATTCCCAACAGAAGGAACATTTCCAGTGCTGCCTGTGTCAAGAACGCAGGAATTGCCCACTTGTTACTTTGCCCCACAGAGTGGGAGTGAGGTATTGTTTTTGGTGGCTCTGTCTGTCTGTGTGTGTGTGTGTGTGTGTGTGTGTGTGTGTGTGTGTGTGTGTGCTTATGCACTTGCTTGCAATATGAGCAACAGAGGCCGACAGAGGCTTGCTAGAATATTTTTTTTAGTTTAAGTGAACATGCAACCTTGTGCTCTGGAGTCAGACACTCTCTACCATCTCTGATTGCCTTGTTCTCTGTGAAGTTTATAAGAATATTCCTCGTCACCTGAGCTCACTGTGAGTTTTTTGTGGAAGTTTGAAAAGGGGTCATGGCGGGAAAAGTTTTCAAATAAATGTTTGAGTTCTCGCATTCAGCCCCAGGAAAATGTCTGGACTTCAGTGTCTGAAAGCAGATTAAGAGAGGAATGTAATCACCCTGCAAACAATCTCACTGAAACTTTTTGTCCTCTTTTTTTTTTGTATTGTTGCCCATCTCCAAGTTTAATTGGAGGAGCCTGAGGAGGAGGACAGTGCAGGCACACAATGCTGGCTTTGTGGCACAGTGAGGAGGTGAAGTGTTTGGGGGTGTAATTGAGGGGTGGCGGGGAGCCAAGATAGCTGCCTGGGCCTTGCTCTCCAGAAGCTGAGAGTGACCCAAAAGGGCTTACAGTCATCTCCGCGGCAGTCAGGTGGCACTGGACTGGACTAGACCGTTGGAAACACAGCCAAGCACAAAGAGTGATTGATGTTTGAAAAATTTGAGTTTGGGGGCAGCTCAGTTGCTTATTGGTCAACATTGGTCAAAACATCAATGACTAGAAAAACCTCAGAGAGACAAACTTGGCATCATTTTTTTTCAGTAGGTTAAAAAACATCTATCGTCTCCAATCTGACTAAAGGAATGAGAGCGGGTGACTGAGTGAGAGCGCGCAGAAGACCAGTGAGGAGGCGACAAAATCCCAAGAGAGAGGGGGGCTAGTGGAGAGCTTGGGTAGGAGGACAGGGTCTGAGGGTCTCTCTGGGAAGCCTCACCAAGATTAGTCACACAGAATTAATCGCAGCAGAGAACAATGGTCACCGAGCTTCTGGCAACCCCAGCTGTCGCTCCATGAAAGAAAAGAAAAACAAGATTTAGGACTGCCAGAGTTTGGCTGCAGAGGGGAGAGTGTGGTGGCATTAACACACACACACACAGTGACCCCAGCAGTCCTCATCAATGTCCCCTCCATCTCTCTCTCTCCCAGAAATAGCAGCACTGGTATGAGATCTCCACCTTTGGAGCCCAGACCGTCACGTCAGAGTCCACAATCACACATTTCTGCATCGTCCAGCGCCGACACCAACACTCTCGCTCCCTCAACATTCACCGCTGAAAGAAGCAGAAAGACAGATGTTTAACTTACTTGCACTCTCCCGTCCCATCTGGAGTTGTTTCGCATCTCCCCTGGTTCAAACATGACTCCGTATGCGAGGAGCATATCAGGCCTGTGAAAGGAGAGTTTTAATACACCAATACACAAAAACAACTCCCATAAACAGTGTCAGAAAATATGGTCATACAGCACAGACATCACCACAGTCATTCTGACACTCGTGTGTGGAATCGAGGTGAGACTCTTGTCACCTGAAGAGTGCAGTGTGTGAGGTGAACATGGGTTTGACACAGGACACACACACACACTTATACTGTATGTATGTAAAAGCATCATTCTGAAGCCAAGCACCAAATACATGCATTTACAAACAAGGAAGGAAAGGGAAGAAAAATAATACTGTGAGCTGGAGAAAAGCTGACATGTTTGGGATGATGCCAACAGGTGCATGGAAGCAAATTTGATGAGAGAAAAATCACAGTAAACTGACAAAAAAAAGTAAAAGGAAACTGCTCAAACTTCAGCTCATCACTTTACAAACTAAAATGAAAGGTTTAAGTTACTCAAACTTTATTACTTACTTTACTACGAGTTAACGTGATTTAAAAAAATCTAAAAAAAAAAAATCAAACAAACAACAAACTTCATTCTATAGGAAACTGATGAGAAAGTGCCCACAAGCAGTGATGTAAAATAACGCGCCACTCACCTCGTGTTAGTCCGATCAGCGACAACAAGAAAGTTAGTTTGGCAAAGAAAATATACATTCCTTCTGGTTTAAAACGTTTTTACAAGTCCACGTGGCTTTTTTCATAGATCCGACGGTGTGTCTCCCCTTTACGACAGGTGAAAAAAAACGAACCAAAACAGTGAAGAACAAGTCAATAACAAACAAAGTTTCACTGCATCCCTCAGCGGATCCTCTGCGCGCGAGAGATGTTGTCACTTCTGTTCCCGAGTTGGAAATGACTTGAGGGACGAACCACATCACTGACTGCTGCTGCTCACGCTCACGCTCACACACACACACACACACACACAGAGGGGCGTTACACACACACACACGCACACATACACAGTACAACTTATCCTTCTTCCCCAGCGTGTTTTAGAAGTTAGTGATTGGTTAAATAACAAGTCTTCATCATTGTAATTAGACAGAGAACAACTGAGCACGAGTACAGTCATTGCCTTAATTTATTATCATTATCATTATTATAATTATTTCGTTTATTAAGAATAATGAACCAAGACCTGTGCTATACTTGCTTTAATTTACGGTTTATGAGATCTTGTTGTTTTGTAGGGCATCTTAAAGTTGATTATATTTAGTTATATTTCAATTAAGAAAAGACAAAAAAAAAATCTTCACGAAAGTGTTTGCAACCCCTCATAATCATAATAACATATTTTATTTTCAACACTCAAGGTCACCTTACGTACAATGCAAACACATAACAAGTTAAAATATACAATACAATATAATGAAAGACAATAAAATTGGACAGTGCTGCATGGTGGCCATCATTTTGAACAGGTGAGTTTTCAGTTAAGATTTGAAATGAGGGATAGAGTCAGTGTTGTGGAGGGAATTCCAGAGCTACAATTATTCACATGAGCCCTGACATCTGTGATATTATAACACTTGAAAACATTAAAGAGTGGGAAACAAGGAGAGAACACTCTGAAATGAATCTCTAAATCACAGCTCAGTGTCAACAGTGTGTGTTTAAAAGCCCACATCAGTGCTGTATGAGGGCATCACAACCTGACGGAGCATGGGAACCAGTGTGCCTCGTAGCAGTTAGGATCTTCTTCACTGATAAATAACTGCTGACAGCAACTTGTGCAAAACTTTCACTCAGCCAGTCTGCAGAGTCAGCAGAAAGTTACGGCAGGTTCCCATCAAGTGCTATGTGAATGGAGCCGGAGCAGTTTCACACAGGTACCTGCTGTGATGGTACACACTGCTGACATCACTGAAAACACCTGCACTTTTGAGGCACGAGTAGAGGGAAGGTGGAAAAAGACTAATGGGAATTAAACAAATGACAATCAGAACACCATCCATCAATCTTCTACCGCTTTGTCCTCAACCTGAGGGTCGCGGCCTGTGCCAATCTCAGCTGACATAGGGCGATAGGCGGGGAACACCCTGGACAGGTCGCCAGTCCATCACAGGGCCACATGTAGAGACAAATAACCATTCACTCTCACACTCATGGTCAATTTAGAGAGTCCAATTTGCCTAATCCCAAATCTACATGTCTTTGGAAAACCTACGTACATATGGGGAGAACATGCAAACTCCATGCAGAAAGGCCCTTGTTCCGACCGGGTTGTGAATCTGTGTCTTCTTGCTGCAAAGGCAAAAGTGCTAACCACTGCACCAACTGTGTGGCCCACAAACAGAACACATGGAAGAAAAATAAATAAATAAATACAGTGTTTCCAGCTTAATGAAAGGACATAATGGGCTCTGGCCCAAAAACCCTCACAAGCCAGGGGCCTCTGACCTTAAATCATAAATAAGTAACTAAGTAAGTAAAAACATCACAACTGCTTGTAAATTTCACATTACATAAAATATATGCATCATTATGATCTTTGAATATGTTTATTTTACAGATGGATGAAACACTTTTAGAATATTATCATCAACTTAAAGGTGATGTGGTTCTTTACTATGGCTAACTCACTGTCTTGTTGTTGTCTCTCCACCCTGTGTCGTCATGAACATGTTTTTTGGGGTGGATGAATTTTGATTAGATTATAAAACCCTGAGGAGGTTCCTTTTGAGAAATTAAGGAAGGGTATGCACCGCCCGGGAATCGAACCCGGGTCACAAGAATGGGAATCTTGCATGATACCACTACACCAGCGGTGCTGACAACAGTCACGGTGATGCTAAAAGAAAAAAAAAATGAAAGAATGGAGAGCAATCGAAAATGCAATTTATACTGTCTTCATCCACAAATGTCTGCCATGTCAAGATCACTGAGGTCTGCAGAGAAATCTCTTCTTGTTGTACCTGTAGGTCGAGTGTTCCCACACTGCCTGTTTTTAAATCTCCGCTAAAAACCCACTTCTTCTCCTTGGCGTTCCCTGACCATGTATAAGAGTTGGCAGTTTTAGTGTTTTCTATTTTCTATTGACCTTCTTTCTGTGTTTCATTGGTTTTATATTCTGTTTTTATAGTTTTTTGTATTGTTTATAGTTCACATTCATTCATATCCTGTCTGTTTTATGTATTTATGCGATGTATAGCACTTTGGTCAACTCTGTTGTTTTTAAGTGTGCTATAGCAGTGATTCCCAAACTGGGAAAGTGATGTAGTGGTTACACAGACAGACTCAAGTTTTCTTTTTTAAGTGTGTGGGAGTAGGGGTAAATGGCTGGAGTTCAATTATCAGGGACTGTGAAAAGTTTGGGAACCACTGTGCTTTAGAAATACATTTGGATTGGACTGGAGCACAACTGTCATAGGGTTAGGGTTAGGCTTCATAGTGCAACTCATAATTGCACATAGTTGTGTACAGTGCAGTGTAGATAGTATAATAAGTTATTGTACACTGTTAATAGTGTATATTATTCATTTATATTGACATTATATGTTTATATTGTACATTATCGTCACGATAATGTTGACATTGAACTATGACATTTCTCTCTAATAACATGTTTGTCTCTTTGAGGCTGTTTTCTTTCATTTGAACTTCACACAGAGGCTCAGGACGAGGCCTCCAGTCCAGTCCGGTCCAGTCCACTACACCCATTCAGTAATCCACCCATGCAATACCAAACCAGGCCCTCATTTGTTTAATAAACCTCTGCCAGGACGTTACAGGTAAAACAGCTGCCAAACTGAGAGGAAAAAAAATCATCACGCAGACGTTTAAACCCTGAGGGCAGAGAGAAAAAAACAAAACAGGCATGATGAGAGTCTGGTCTAACACTGTGTAACCTACATTTTAAATCAGCCTGTTTATGTGCACACTAATCAGATTAAGGCAGTACTATGTGGGTATTGTCATGCAAATGTATCAGTCTGGCTATCTTTACCATATTAAGCTCATAATCATCTTTGGTTGCTTGGTTATTAACCCATTTAGCTCAATCATAAGATTAATTGAATGAGACTTTAATTTCAGTCTGATATTACTGAAACCTGTGAAACACGCAACTAATAAATGTGCTGAGGTTATTTAGAGAGGAATAGATTTAGAGACGCGTGATCCTGTCACTTTAAGCTTCTGTCCTGTATCTATACGAAAACAGCCAGGAGACAATTCAGGTCATTAGCACAAGCAGTTTATTACAACCATAATTCAGTATTTTGGCTACATAATATGACCTCCAGCAGAAGCAGGTGGCCTAGTAAGTAAAATGTGTGCCGCTGTTTGTTTCCAGTGGGAAACCGAGAGTGGACATGGTTTCTTTTATCAGTGAACATGTTAAATATCTGTTGAAAACAAAGGAGTATCTCCAGGTGTAATCTTTGTGACTCAGCCAGAGAATGTGTACAAATACTGTAATGGACATAGTCTCTGGGTCTGAAAACTGAAGCCAATGTGAAAGTGTGTGAAACCTGTATTCTCTTGACTGGCCACTGCGGTGCGACTCCACTGGTTTGTATGTAAGTCAATGAAAAAATGAGCATAGCCTACGTCTCACTTCATTAATAACTTCTCAACCTCTTGTTTCAGGTTTTTTTTTACGCAGCATGATGTTTGTTTTGTAAACGACTGTCCCATTTAGAGTAAAATAGACAATAAAGCATGGTATATATAAGTGCATCGACACTGAATAACTGACAGACAGACAAATTGTTTGCAGATGTAAGCAGATGTGCAATAGATGAGTGCTGTCTTCCAAAATAGTTGCTTCTGATTCTAAAAACCAAGACGGCAGAGGCCAAAATAATAAACTCAAGGATTCAAAATGACAGATGTCATGGTGGGTTACTACTTGTGTGAGCAGTGGTTTTATACTCAGCACTGAGAAATAGGACCTCTTCATCTGTCCACTTATCATATGTCCTTTTCTTTTGCTCGATATTTTTAAAGGATTGAATAAGTTTTTCTTTCTTCATCTTCTTTTAAAGGTGTTGTTTAAAGGTGAGTTGCAGAGTTACTGGCTTAAACAGCTGCATGTGTTCCAACAATCAGCGTCCAAAGCTTTTAGTAAACTGAAAAGTCTGTAAAAGTGGCACCTCAATCGGTGAAATTTTAGGGTCGAGAGAAAGTAATTCCCTGGGTAATTCTGGTGAGTTGGCCAAGATTTTTCTTGTCCCAGGTAAATAAGAAAAGTTCCTGGGCTTATGATTTCAATAAGCAAAGGTGAAATCAGAGAAGATGACCCATCTCCTAAGGAAATTAAACAATTCATTATGAGAAAAGATGTCATGTATTAAAAGATGTACTAGTGGTTAATGTAGCTTGACAAACAGATAATTCTGTTTATCATGGATTCCTTTACAGTCTACATATATATATAAATATGTAGACAGTCAGCATAGATGATGTGGTTCATTTGTTGAAGGCTGTACAGACAGTGGCACATTTTGTTTGTTCCATCACGATGTTACGATAAAAAGGGAACATTTGGGAAAGAATTGACTTGTTCAATGCAGAAGTTTTAAATATGAACATAAGCCTAATCAGCTCCACACAACTCTCTGAGTTTCTCAGTACTGCAGTGTTTAGATCTCGTGTCACATAGGAAGTGATTGAAAAATGTTGCTAGAAAAGTGAGACAGCGCTAAACAGGTTGAGGTATGACAAACACGTAGAAATACCCATTAAAAGTTTCAGGAGTGAATACTGTGAGAAAAAAAAGATGGTTTCCGTTTGAAGACCAAACAGAGGCAGATTAATAACATCAACAACATCAACGTTACAAACGGGAGCTTTTAAGCAAAAAATAGAAGGTCAGGGAACAATTAGGTGTTTAATTAAGTGGTCAATGAGAAGATGACCCCAACTGTTTAAACCCAACATCAAATTTCCGCTGATGTGTTAAGTACTTAACTTTAATGCTGACTAGGTTAACGTTTGACCTGTGTGTCCATCCAGCTCTTTATCAGAAGGTGATATCACTTTACACTTATTGACCCAGGGGAGCAGGACTTCCATGTTGCAGCAGCACCTCACTAATATCACACTGGTTGTGACCAAACAACACATATTAACAGAACCTGCGACAGGTTTTACAATATTTTGAACCCTACACTTCATTTAAACGACACCCTATTGTGCTGTTGTTCAATGGGGAAACTGTGTGGCATTGTGAGGTGAAGAGTAAACAGGATTTGTGTTGATTTCCTTCTCATTGTGTTGACCTGGGGGTTGGGGGTCTGTCCTCACGACTGGTGCAGCACAGATGGAAAGACCTGTTCTACTTTATCAGCCTCATAAAAGAGAGACAGCTGCATCAGGTCAACTCAGATAGGAAAACTACACCACAATCTGTCTGCTGCAGTTCTCATCCTCTAAGTGATGCACAGAGTGGTTTATTTAGAAAACACCATATTCTAGCCATTTTCACAATGAGGGATTATCATATAAATCCAAGATGAACGCTAGTCAAACAGATGTGCATTTGTTACCCCTCTCCTGTCACAACCGAACAAGGACTTGAACCCAATAGCACGACTCAGAGACAACTTCCAAAAATATTCCAATTTATTGGACAAAGTAACAAATAAAAATCACTCTCAAAAGGAGGAAAAGTATCAACAGAAAATCACTCTATCGAGGAATCACTAGATAAGCAAAAGGCAAAAAGTAACAAATTATAATCACTCACTGGGAGGAGACAAAAGGTCTGGGCAAGGTGCCAAATCAAAATCACTCTTCACGAGGAAAAAACTCTGATGGCTCAAAAAGGGACAAAACAAAGTAGCAACTAAGAAAAGCAAAAACCTTACAAACAATTGACGTGGCATGGATTGGCGTGGGTTCTCTGGCATGACAGACAAGACGAACTGACACAGGGTAAAGGGAAGCACAGGCTATATGTGAACTCAATGTAATGGGGAACAGGTGGAAACAATCAGGGCGGGGAAGATAATCAGACTGGGGGAAAACTACAGGGGAAGGGCAAGTTAGCTAAAACAAGAGGAAAGAGAGATGTCAAAATAAAACAGGAAGTCACAAGACAAAAAATAGAAGGCAAAACTAAACATAACTTAACACAACTTTCTAGATATGACAGTACCCCCCCCTCTAGGGACGGCTCCTGACGGCCCAGATAACTGAGGGTGGCGTCTGTAAAAGTCTGTGATGAGGTCAGGATCCACAATAAAGCTGGCAGGAACCCATGATCGTTCCTCTGGACCGTAGCCCTCCCAATCCACCAGGAACTGCCTGCCCCGGCCCCTGTTGCGCACAGCCAGCAGAGCCTTGACTGAGTAGACAGGACCGCCGTCGACCATCTGGGGAGGTGGAGGGGGTACGGCCGCAGGCACCATGAGGCTTTCCTTAACCGGTTTCACCCGGCTGACGTGGAAGGTGGGGTGGACTCTCATGGACCGGGGCAAACGCAGACGGACAGCTGAAGGGCCGATGACCTTGGACACTGGGAAAGGCCCCACGAACCGTGGAGCCAACTTCCTGGAGGCGACTTGGAGAGGCAAATCCCGCGTAGAGAGCCAGACCTTCTGGCCAGGCTTGTATACCGGAGCAGGTCGGCGCCTCCGATCAGCAGCCCTCTTCATGCGGTCCACACTGCGTAGGAGGGCCTTACGGGCAGCTGCCCAGATGCGGTGGCATCGTCGGACCATGGCATGGGCCGACGGGACGATGATCTCCTTTTCCGTCTCCGAGAAGACAGGGGGCTGGTAGCCGAAGACGCACTGGAATGGAGACATGCCAGTGGCCGAGGTGAGAAGAGAGTTGTGGGCATATTCCACCCACACCAGCTTCTGGCTCCAGGAAGCCGGATTCTGCGACACCAGGCATCGAAGACATGTCTCTAACTCCTGGTTGAGACGTTCCGTCTGGCCGTTGGCTTCTGGGTGATAACCAGAGGTGAGGCTGACGGTGGCTCCAATGAGCTTGCAGAACTCTTTCCAGAACCTGGATATGAACTGGGGCCCCCGGTCTGAAACAATGTCTTTGGGAAAACCATGAATACGAAAAACGTGAGTCATCATAATCTCTGCCGTTCTTTTGGCAGATGGAAGCTTGGGTAATGCTATGAAATGAGTCATTTTAGAAAACCTGTCTACCACTGTGAGCACAGTGGTGTTCCCTTCAGAGACCGGGAGCCCCGTGACGAAGTCCAGTGAGATCTCAGCCCACGGACGAGTGGGAACAGGGAGTGGCTGCAGCAACCCCATCTGCGCTCTGGAGGAGGTCTTGTTGCGGGCACAGATGGAACACGCCTCCACATACTCCCGAACCTCCCTCTCCATGGAGGGCCACCAAAACCTCTGGGAAATGACGTACATGGTCCTCTTAACTCCTGGATGGCAGGTGAGCAGTCCGGTGTGAGCCCAATGGATCACCTGTGGACACATATCAACAGGGACAAACAAGCGATTCTCCGGACAACCACTAGGTGTCGGATTCTCACCATTAGCCTGCTTCACCTTAGATTCTATCTGCCAACTCACCGCTCCTACCACACGGTTCAGTGGTAGGATGGGCTCCGGTTCCTTGGCAGTAGGCTCGGGGTCAAACAGACGGGACAAGGCATCGGGCTTGGTGTTCTGGGACCCCGGCCTATAAGACAAAACAAAGTTAAATCTGTTAAAAAAAAAAAGTCCACCTGGCTTGGCGAGAGTTCAGTCTTTTTGCTTTGCGTATATATTCCAGATTCTTATGATCTGTCCATACAATAAATGGGTGCTGTGCACCCTCTAACCAATGTCTCCACTCTTCCAAAGCTTTTTTCACTGCTAATAACTCACGGTTCCCAACATCGTAGTTTCTCTCTGCCGGCGAGAGTTTATGAGACAGGAAGGCGCAGGGATGAAGCTTGTTGTCCTTCTCAGAGTGCTGGGAGAGTACTGCTCCCACTCCATTATTGGAGGCATCCACCTCCACCACGAACTGCCGGCTGGGATCAGGAACAGTGAGAATGGGGGCAGTGGTGAACCGCACTTTGAGCTGTCTGAAGGCCTCCTCAGCTTGAGGGGACCACAAAAAGGGAGACTGAGGAGAAGTGAGTGCATGTAGAGGTGCAGCTGTGGCACTGAAGTTTCGGATAAACCTCCTATAAAAGTTAGCAAATCCTAAAAATTGCTGAACCTTCTTGCGGTTATCAGGTGTTGGCCACTGAGCCACAGCGCTAACTTTAGCCGGATCCATTTGCACCTTTCCAGGGGCTATGATGAAGCCAAGGAAAGATACAGTGTCGGCATGGAATTCACTCTTTTCTGTCTTGACATATAATTGGTTCTCCAGCAATCGCTGGAGAACCTGCCGTACATGATGCACATGAGAGTCTAAATCTGGGGAGAAGATCAATATGTCATCTAAATACACAAACACAAAGTGGTTCAGGAAGTCTCTCAGTACATCATTGATCATTGCTTGGAAGACAGCAGGAGCATTGGTCAACCCAAACGGCATAACTAGGTACTCGTAATGACCACTAGGAGTGTTAAAGCCTGTTTTCCATTCATCCCCCTCTCTGATCCTAACCAGATGATAGGCGTTTCTGAGGTCTAATTTAGTGAAAACCTTAGCCTGCTGAAGCTGATCAAAAGCTGATGACATTAGTGGCAGAGGGTACCGATTCTTAACAGTTATGTCATTAAGTGGTGCATAGTCTATACATGGTCGAAGTGTCCCATCTTTCTTTTCCACAAAAAAGAACCCTGCCCCCGCTGGAGATGAAGAGGGGCGGATAAGACCAGCCTTTAATGAGGACTCAATATATTCAGTCATAGCCTTCTTTTCAGGGCCAGAGATGGAGTACAGTCTACCCTTAGGAATAGGGGACCCTGGGACCAAATCAATTGGGCAATCATAAGGCCTGTGGGGAGGAAGGGAAGTTGCCTTCTTTTTACTAAATACCTCGCTCAACTCGTGGTAACATCTTGGGACTGAAGTCAGGTCAGGAGTTTCAGAGTCTGTGACATGAACAGAGGCAATGTTATCACTAGTTTTCACATTACGACAGGACTTTAAACACTTGGTTTTACATTCTTCTGCCCAGTTCAAGACCCTCCCAGTACTCCAGTCAATGTGTGGGTTATGTTTCTTCAGCCAGGGAAAACCCAAAATGAGAGGATACTGGGCAGATTTATATAAATGAAATTGCATAAGTTCATAGTGGTTATCAATGATAACTGTGAGCAGTTCAGTCTTGTGTGTCACTCGAAAAATCAGACTGCCATCGAGAGCGCTGGCCTCTATAGGCTGAGATAATTGTTCTGTCTTTAGCTTGAGTCTCATGGCAAAATCCCAGTCCATGAGACTTTCATCAGCCCCCGAGTCAATGAGAGTCTCCAAACTAAGTGTGGTGTTGTGATGCCTCACCTTAGTCTGGGTTAAAGCTCGAGGAGGGAATTCCGTGGAGGAGAAACGTCTCCCCAGTACCCCCCTGTCGACTGATGAGCCTGTGCCTTTTGCCGGACACGCTGCTAGCAGATGCCCTTGCTGTCCGCAATAGAAGCACCTGCCTTCCTGCAGGCGACGACGGCGCTCCGCTGTGGACAGTTTGGTTCGCCCCAACTGCATGGGCTCCTCCACCTCCTCGGAGGGCCACTGCCTCGGGGTAACGGGTGATGGAGCACGTGAGGAGCTCCGCCAACTGGGTGTAGTGACAGCAGCGCGACCCTGATGACGACCAGCTGTAGAGGCCATTCGGCTTCGTTGTCGCTCCTGTAAGCGGTTGTCTGTTCTTATGGCCAGAGTTATTACTGAGTCTAGATCAGAAGGCAAATCTAGGGGCACTAACAAGTCTTGAATTTGATCTGAAAGTCCCTTGAGAAAAACATCATACAGGGCCGTGGCATTCCATCCGCTATCCGTGGCTAGGGTGCGAAAGCGGATAGCATAGTCCCAAACAGAGTCTCTATTTTGTTTGATGTTGCTCAACTCACGTGCTTTCTCTCGGTCGGATGAGAGGGGATCGAAAGCCTTCCTCAGAGCCTGTTTGAACTCCTTGAGGGATCCACAGATCAGTGAATTCCGAGACCATTCAGCCGTAGCCCATGCCCTCGCCCTCCCGGTGAGGTGGGAGATCATGAATGCCACCTTGGATCGTTCCGTAGGAAAGGCTGAGGGCGAGTGTTCATAATGCATATCACAGTCCACAATAAACGGCCGACATCCTCCTGACTCACCGGAAAACTTTTCTGGGGGGGAAAGGCGAAGAGCCGTGGCATGGGGAGCTGAGATCGATGACGCTCTAGCATCCGCCGGAGTTGGCGTGGTCATGGTGTCTGAGGAAGACGTGAGATGAGCAAGGACTTGATGTACTTGGTTTGCCAGGAGGTTAACTTGGGTTGTTATAGAGGCTTTGAACTCCTCCTGACTTTTAGCCACTCCCTTCACACCACTGTGCAGAGAGGCCATGTGCTCCTCCTGCTGAGTCAGGCGGGTGTTCTGGGAGCGAACAGCCGCTGTCAGTTGTTCTGAGTCGGCTGGGTTCATGCTGGTCAGTTCGTAATGTCACAACCGAACAAGGACTTGAACCCAATAGCACGACTCAGAGACAACTTCCAAAAATATTCCAATTTATTGGACAAAGTAACAAATAAAAATCACTCTCAAAAGGAGGAAAAGTATCAACAGAAAATCACTCTATCGAGGAATCACTAGATAAGCAAAAGGCAAAAAGTAACAAATTATAATCACTCACTGGGAGGAGACAAAAGGTCTGGGCAAGGTGCCAAATCAAAATCACTCTTCACGAGGAAAAAACTCTGATGGCTCAAAAAGGGACAAAACAAAGTAGCAACTAAGAAAAGCAAAAACCTTACAAACAATTGACGTGGCATGGATTGGCGTGGGTTCTCTGGCATGACAGACAAGACGAACTGACACAGGGTAAAGGGAAGCACAGGCTATATGTGAACTCAATGTAATGGGGAACAGGTGGAAACAATCAGGGCGGGGAAGATAATCAGACTGGGGGAAAACTACAGGGGAAGGGCAAGTTAGCTAAAACAAGAGGAAAGAGAGATGTCAAAATAAAACAGGAAGTCACAAGACAAAAAATAGAAGGCAAAACTAAACATAACTTAACACAACTTTCTAGATATGACATCTCCTCATGTGAATAGATCAGTGGAGGCTTTTACTGCAGAGTAAATATGTTATACAATACCTCTATATTAGGCTCAAGGCACATACTATAATCTGCCATTGTTTTTCTCATATTCTGCTGCTTTGATAAAACAAAAGTGATGTTCAGAGCTGCCCAACATTACAGGCATTTTGGGAAAATATCTTGAGAACTATGCAGCGTATTCTTGGACAGCAGATTCCCCTGACATTCACAATGCTTTATCTTGGGATCTAACAGAAAGGATAACAGGAAACAATAGATATCTGAAAATAATGACCACGGCAGCAAAAAAAGCAATAACTCAGAAATGGATTCAGACCGATCCACCTATAGTCACCGATTGGCTAGAAATCATGAAGGTTGAGGTTCTCAGGTTGATAAAAGACTTGTATTGTGCAAGATGGACAAAATGGACAATGTTATTGTCCAATGAGGAAGGTTGTTGATGACCTTCATGTATGTTTGTTTGTTTGTTAATTTTTTGTTCATGTCATTCAAACTTTATTTCAGAGGATATGAAATATCAATATGATACATAGTGTACAGGAGTTTGCATGTTCTCCCCGTGTGTGCGTGGGTTCTCTCCGGGTACTCCGGCTTCCTCCCACAGTCCAAAAACATGCAATGTGGGGATAGGTAAATTGGACACTCCAAATTGACCATAGGAGTGAGTGTGAGAGTGAATGGTTGTTTGTCTCTATCTGTGTGTGGCCCTGCGATGGACTGGCGAACTGTCCAGGGTGTACCCCGCCTATCGCCCGATGTAGCTGAGATTGGCATAGCACCCCCCGCGACCCTCTGGCAGAGGATAAAGCGGTAGATGATGACTGACTGACTGACATAGTGTACAATTTAAGTAGCACGATGTAGTGACCCCTATCCATCGTTGATGTAGAAGATGTCACATACCTGGTTATGATGCTTTCCTTATTTATACTGTGCCGTTGTTTTTCCTACTGTGAATAAAAATGTAACTATCAAAAAAGTTCAATAAAGTATGCCATTCAATGATTTTTCTTCAGATTTAAATTTTTTTGGAGCTGTTTTTCACCCTCATATAAAGCTGTGAAATGATTCCCTTTGGTAATTAATGGAAAGTTTTTGTCAGATATGACACACCCCTTTCTGGAGCCACACTGTGTCGAGGCAGAGGCATTGGCTGAATATATGACGAGTCAAAGGACAAGATTTTATCAAGAAACTCTGCGATTCTATAGCTATAGAAAGAATGCTGCCTGCATCCACAGTGTCATGACCACATAACTGCTGTTTAACTGTTGCACTCGCTGTGTTTTATGTACGAGGGCTGTGCCAAGAATCTACGGTGTTAATACCACTTTGCATAAAAGAGCCTCTGTTTTGCCTTTTGGAAAAAAAAGAAAAAACACCACCCCAAAACATGTGGGTGGGCGACGAGCAGTGGTGCAACGGCAGATGTTGTGTGTATGGGACAAGTCCGGACATGTAGTTCACTGTCTTATGGAGCTCAACTCAGTTTGTCTTTTGTCTTTGTTTTTTACTGTGATCGAGCTGCTGCGGGGATGGAGATAATCTCCCTTTGAACCTGCTAACAGTCATTAAATGGAGGATGTGAATTTTCTACATCATTTAAAAATAGTATATAATGTTATAAGAGCCAGAGAAAAACAAGTGTCTCAGTCAAAATCCAAAAAAGTCTCACGTCTACAACATAATCTCGTTTTATGCTTCCTGTGCATATAAAGACAAGAAGTATGAAGTGAAGTGTGTTCCTCCATGTTTTGTTTTTTTTCAGCAAATGCCACAGACAGACCAAAACCAACAATAGAATGGAGTAGAATGCCTTAAATGTTTGACGTTTATTGTGTTTATTTTGGTGTGTATCTTCGTCGAAGAGGAAACAAACAACATCTGTTTCCCTACTCTCTGTTTGGTCACCGACATGAAGACGCAGTGGTAGACATCGATGAAGACATGGATAGTTTTTTACAGAGTGTGAGGAGGACGGTAGATATTGTCAAAAGTGTTGTCCAATGGTCAAGAGAAAAACATCATGAATGCAAGACTTATGAGGGAATCAATATGATTAATTACTATTAATCAGTTATAATAAAATAATGATCAGTTTAAGTGAAAAAAAGTTTATTCCATGTCGGTATTATGACCCCAGTGTCTTGTTTCAGTTGCTGTTCTTACAATTTAATTAATTCTTTGTGTTAATCACTTTGTAACTTTTAGAAGAATGTTGTTATTGTTATTATTCATTTGTTCATTAACTCATTGTCTACTGCTTTATTGTACACATGAGGGTATTACACAGCAGAACAAAGTGTCAGTCTTTCACCTCTCACAGTGTGTTTGACAGCAGCTCTTTGTGTATCCACATCTTCACAGGATGAGCTCCTTATCTGTACACCTCACGTTGAAAGTGAAGGCCTAACAGTTACAATAAATGAGCCACAATAGTCCCAGCGACTCATTAACCAGACCAGCTTTCTCTGAGTGTTGACTACTGCACTGCAACTGTTGTGATGACAGTTTTCCTCGGGATCTCCACACTCACTCCTCTATGGTTGTGGGTGGGCCTTAATGATTTGTTGATCCATTATCTGAATGTGTAGCTGGTGGTGTGGTGACAACCTCAGAAGATGACTTCCAGATGTCAAAAAATCTAAATCTCCCACAAATCAAACTATCCCTTGAAAGGACATGGGCAGTCCCACACATGATCATTTTGGAGCTTCTCTGGAATGCTGTGGTCTTGTTTTATTCGCAGAAAACTTCTATAACCAAGACATTTCTAATTATAGAGAAGTGTCCTGTTTACTACTGCACATTCACAGGCTTTATGGACGGGGAAAGAATTGACCTCCCAACTCTCACCTCTCCCAAAGGACTCTCATGACTTACAGTAGGTCCAGTTCAGCTAAAAAAGACAAGGACATATGGACTACAATGTGAGATCAATTGGTGATGCCTGTTTATTGTTTTACTGATATTAGTGTGTATCTACATTTTGGTATTTAATCATTTAGAAATAGGCTAAAGCAGCACATAGGCTAAACTATTAATAGACATTAAAGTGATAAGTTTTTTTAAGTGGTGAACACTGACTATGAAAACATGTTTGCCAGCAGTGTAGTGGTACAGATTTTCAAAAACAAGGGTAATGTGTGTGTAATTGATCTGCCAGGTGTTGAAGTTTGGTTATGGGAAGAAGTGAAGATCAGCAAGCAGCAGTATGGGTTCATGCCAACAAAGAGTACCAAAGATGCCATGTTAGCTTTGAGAATGCTGATGGAGAAGTATAGAGAAGACCAGGAGGAGTAGTGATCAGCTCTGAGCCCCTTCTTGTTTTCAATAGTGAAGGACAGGTTGACATATGAGGTCAGACAGGTTGACTATGATGTTTGCAGATGACAAATCTTTAGTAAAGTAGGGCGACATGTGGAAGAGAGCCTGGAAAGTTGGAGGTCTGCATGGGAGAGAAGAGGAATGAAGGTTAGCAGGAACAAGACAGAATACCTGTGTGTGAATGGCAGTGAGACAGGTGGTACGGTGAAGATGAAAGGAGTAGAGGTAGTGAAAGTGGATGAGTTCAAATACCTGGGGTCAACCATTCAAAGCAATGGAAGGTGTGCACCAAGAGAGGTGAAGAAGTGTGTGCAGTGGGTGGAGACGAATGTCAGGGGTGATGTGTGACAGAAGGACAGCAGGAAAGGTGAAAGAGAAGGTCTACGAGATGGGAGTGAGGTGTGGAGGCAGAATGGGTATGTGACTGGGTGTGAAAGATGACTGATAGAAAATGTGCTGCACATAGATGCACTGTATGAATGTGGGAGTGAATGGGTGAATGGAAAAACTGTCGTGTAAAGCAGCTTGGAGTGGTCATCGAGACTAGAAAAGTGCTATATAAATACATTTACCAATTCATTTGAATGCATCAAGGCCATGTTGTGTGAAGCGTTGAATCAGTTTATCCATTCTCTTCCTCCTTTTACAAATTTCCCAGAGTGGGACGTTGTAAGACAATAATCATGGACAAGAGCTTGATCACCTCTTTTGTCTGTGTTTCCTTTTCCCAGGATACAAAGCTGGTTTCTTCAGGGCCATATACCTTCAACACCAGACACTGAATGTATTGTCAAAAAGCACAACTGACAGGTTGTGATGTCCACTACGGCACAAAGCATACCTGAGGGAAGGAACATTGACCATTGTATTGCAATTGTATTATTTCCTGAGAGTTTCAAACACAGATTAATGTATCCTGGTGTTCTTATCAGAAAGGAGGGTTTACCGACTTTATTGTTGAATCATGGATTATTGTCGCCCACAGTGAGGAAATGCAGACGAGGGTCTTTGGCTCCTGCTTTCCTGCAGTAGCAAGGTTAAGGGAAGGAGGTGCTGAGAATGTCTGGAGAGCTTATTGTGGCTTTAACAGTAAGTTAATAAGTCACGGTTTCACAAGTTTGATTTGTTTTGTTTAATCAGCAGCAGGAGTTGCACATATCGTGTCCAGCAGATACATGTTTAGATGAGAGGGTGGAGCTGATGAAGAAGTGAGGGGCAAATCTTCACTTCAACATTGGTGTGTTTAATACAGAACTCTGTAACATCCTCACTTGGCACTTGACACAGTATAAAAGGAGCATGCTTCACTTCAGTCAATTCCTTATTTCATTCATCTTTTGCTTTATCCTCCACATGGGTGGGGGCCACTGGTGCCAACCCCCGCTGACATAGAGCAAAAGGTGCGGTACACCCTGGACAGGTCGCCAGTCCATCACAGGGCCACAGAGAGACAAACAACCATCCACTCTCACGGTCAATTTACAGTCAAATCTGCATGTTTTTAGACTGTGTGAGGAAACTGGAGAGCCCTCACACACACACACACACACACACACAGGGAGAACATGCAAACTCCATGCAGAAATGTCCTTGTTACGATCGGTTTGCGAACTCGGGTCTTCTTGCTGCAAAAGGCGAGAATGTTAACCGCTTCACCAACTGCGTGGCCCCACTTCAGTTCATTTCTCAAGGTAATTAAACTGGTTAAAGGCGAGTTTATTTCTATAGCACTATTCACACACAGGGCAACTTGTAAAGTGCTTTACAAGGGCATAGAAATACATTAGAACATTAGAAATACTGTGATTAAGAAAATCACAGAATAAAAGCAAGACATTATAAAATGGCATTAAACAAAATAAAGACAAAATAAAAGCTAGTCACATTATTATGTGATCACTCATTATTGTATTGACTTGGTAGGAGACAGGTCTGCTTGTTATTAATGTGTTACTGTCTGTGAGCCTCTTTTCCATCGTAATGTCATTTAATGGCAAACGAACCGTCGGACATTTAAAAAACATCATTTAAAGTAATACAATCACACTTTAACCTGTCAAAAGTGACCCAGAAATTTAAACAGTCATTAGGAGTGTTTCCGATTACACTAATTACACGCCACACAGTGCATTAACTAAACACTCATTTTCCCTTTAACGTCTGCTGCAGCTGCTTCCCAGTATTGTGGCACCCCGGCTACATAAGCACAATGTGCGGACAGCCAGACGCAGCAGGTCACTGCTTCTCCAGCCCCAAGTGAAACTGTGTCGTGGGAGGTCCAGAGACCCTGGTTCTGTTTTTGGACTAAGAGTCACAAACAGGAAGTCCCTGCAAGCCAGTCACACAGGGCCACTTCCTCCTTTTGTTTACAGGGGGGGTTGAATTAAACTCCCAAAGACAAAGTTGAACCAGTGTTTTGCTGCTCCAGCATCCACACTCAACTTGTTTCCCAGTCAACTTCAGCGAATCTTCTTTCATGGCCTTGTTCCTTTAAGAATCTATTTTTCTTTTTTTTGCTGCTCTTTTACTGTACAAATAACTTTAAATGGTTAAAAAACAACAACATTAAAGTACAATTGCCATGGAAAAATCAAAACCTACAGAGTTTGAATAATCACATTCACATTTCATTTCAGCTATTACAGATGAGAACTATGTGATATGGTTGAGAGCTCCAGAATAAGCTGTGAATAAAGATTAATAATTGTATTATAATTACTGAATAAACTATGCATTAAATAGTTTTTGTTCGTTTTTATTTTTTCATAAAATGTCATTATATATTGATAATGGACATAAAAGTAACACATTCACTGACAATGTGTTAGTCTTCACTTGTCATATCCACAACCTAATGACACATTATTCTTTATGGTTAGATGATGTAACGTCACGTTTCATCACTCTTAACCACACCCAAAAAAAGCCACTAACCCTCATAAAGAAGATTTTGTTGCGTAACTTTCACATGATGATAATTTCTTAATCTTAAACGAGTGGTTTGAACATGACGATCAAGTCTCTAAGTGTAATTTTAACCAACGCAGAAAAATTGAGATGCTTTTGCAATGAAGCCTGTATTGATTTGTTTTTATAATAAATAACAACAGATGCATTGCTCACTCCAGAAATGGCATGAACATATTCATTCACACTGAAATCCATGTACGACAGTGCAGATCTCGCTTTCAAAGGAATGCACTAAGCTTCTTGTGGCTGAGGATGTAGTGGGACACACCTCTGCGCCACCGTTCCCAGCCATTTCTTTGTTCCTCAAACATTTCACAATTACCCTCGTCTGCATACCACCACATGTAACATTAATGTGTTCTGTCTACATTGTGTGAAATTCATACCACCTTATTTTAGTGTACTTTAGTGTTAAAAAAAAAAGGGGAATATTGGAGGTTTAGCTTTGGGGATGTCAAGACTTCTCGTAGAGATTTTTTTTCTTTAAATGTTGGCTTCCCAATGTTGCACTAAGGCTATTTGCTTGAGGTGCAGCCAGGAAAAAAACACTACACTGTATTCAAGAAAGTTTGGGAAACATGCGACCTTTCCCTTATTAGGATTTCCAAAGGGACACTGTAATTCCACCTCTCCTGCATCCATCGCTGGTTCCACCTATTTCCACATCTGCCTGTGCCATCTTGATATCATTCTCTGCCCTACCCTTCCTTTTTAGTCTTTCACGCTCTCTCTTTTTTTTTTTTGCATTTCAGTTACCCGCCAGGAATATTTCACTCCCACACACAAAGTGGTGGTTGCCATGTCAGTAGTCCAGGCTTGTTTAATTCTCAGTGGGGTGATTTTAGCAACTTAAATTCACATTTTTTTCCAGTGAAACATAAAAACACACTTTCTGTCAGTCACTACAGGCCATTACAGACCTGTTTTGCTACTTAAGAGCAGTGATGTGCTGTCTGACATAGACAAGCTCTAAATAAGTAAGCTGTGATCATTTCAGGCCAGAAATCATTGAAACAAAAACTTATTCATAAGTGCCAAATTTTACACCATGATGTCACCGAACAGCACCATACTCTCTGCTGAATCACTTCATGCAGGATAAGCGCCACCACCTCACTTTATAGTTAGGTGTGTCACCTTTTCCCCTGTCACATTCCATTTTGCTTCACTTCTGGCATTCATGTTACAGAGCCCAGCCCCTCTTTTGGACACACTTACAAGACATTTGACAGACAGGAAATGGAGCAAGGAGGTAAAAGGACGACATGAGCTGCCTGGATGGAAACCTGATCATTTGGAAGTGAAGGTGTGGTTCTTTACTGCAACTTGAGGACAAATCTGCTCTGAATGCACAACAGCTTTCCTTTAAAATCCATAGGCAGCTTTTAAAAAAGTGTTCCTGGGGATTTATTGTATTGTTTTATGTATACACATAAATATATGTATATACATATACATATATATGTATATGTATATACATATACATATATATACATATATATGTATACATATATGTTGAAGTAAGTATAGTGAACAGAAAAAGATATGCGTGAATGTCATTTAAGACATCATCACCTATATCCACATGTGCACAAAATTTCAAGGTAAACAAGACAAAGGGGAAGACAGAAAAGAAAGAGAAAGTTAGAGAGGGAGAGGTCTCAAACCTGCGGCTCATGGGTAACATGGGGCCCTCTGATTGATTGCATGTGGCCCGCCACATCTATAGATTGATTTTGCATCATAAATCTAGATGTGGTTAGGTAATGTCAGCCCCCCACAGTAGGCCTATCAGGACCACAACACCAACTGTGTGACCCTCGATTCCATTCCACTCAACATAAATGAGAAGCATTTCAGTTGATACACTGCATTCACGTGAGTCAGATGTCATGGATTCAACCTAAAAAGGGTAACATTATCAAGAACCTTGAGGAGGAGTTTTAGTTCTTCCTCAATGCTCTTTTTTGCTGTTTTTCTGCATGTTGTTGTGGATTTCAAAGAACGTTGGGGGCGCCAGGAAAAAGTGACACACACTGAAACTCTGAAACTCTAAAAATGAAAATGAAATAAAAATTTTAAGTTCCCTCAGCTCAAAAACAAATAAAGACATTTTCTTCACCTCGATTCTTGCCTCTCTTTTTCTTTCCCACAGTGAGCGCTCGTCCACTGATCACTGACAGATGTCTAATGTGATAGCTGTTCTCCTCTGATAGAGCTCTGATAAGGACGACGTGATGAGGGAGCCTGGAGTATCACTGTGCAGCCAGGACATACTGGCTCCATGATCCTGTGGGATTGTGGGTAAATATCTGCAGCCCAGTCATGGGAATGAAATAGCTCCATGTCAAGTCTGTGACTGCACGGGGGTTACTGATATGGACTTAACCGGTGCAAGGTCACTGCTCAGACCGAGGAAGGGGGCTTTCTGTCTTTCTTCTCGTTAGGGACTTTTTCTCTCTCCTCCTGTTTCTTTTTCTGTCGCTGCAAAATATACACAAATACCTTCACTGCCCCAGCTCACTCTTTTTCCCACTGCATATCTTAATAAGGAAAATGTTTGCTGAGAAATAACTGTTTACCCAAGACTTTGAAGCTCTCCGGTTTATTATTCTAAGATTTAACGTCTCCTCGAGTAAGTTTGGACAATATATAACTGCAAGCTCCAGAAATGTGTGTGTGAGAGAGTGAGAGAGTGTGTGTCGCTTGTTTGTAAGAGTAATCTCATAATTGTAGTTTGTACAAGGGAAGGAAGGGTGAGGATTAGAGCTCCTGTGTACGTTGCTGTGTAATGAGAACAGTGTGGGAGCCTGTGACACGATGCCACACAAAGAGCAAGGAAACCAGGACTTCTGTGGGACAATGAAGCACCTGACGACTACAGCTCAGCGCTCGACACCGCGGACCAAGTGATGGGAAGGAGAACGTTCACACACACCTCATTTATTTACCAGAATGAGATTTTCTTTTTCATGGGTCATGGTGTTGGGTTACTGTAAAACACATTTGCATTTGATCTAATTTAAAGTGTTAAGTGTCTTACTGAAGGAGGCAGCAGTGGAGCAATGACCCCTCTGTGTCTCTTTTTAAAATGACACATTTTCATGATGGAATTCGTTGTGCTGACAGAGCGGTTTAAAAAGCAGCAAACATATTGTAGACTTAAGCAGAAAGTCTACATTTCCTTTTTCCCTTTTTAAGTGTTTCCTTTTTTAAGACAATATCACTAACTAACTACAACAATGACAGACAGTACAAAAAAGAGGCAGCAATAATTAAGCATTTATTAGGTGAGCCTTTTGTTAAGTTGCTAAAATCAGTTTTCTGTTTCCAGGCGTCTGTGGTTCAAGTGGGTTATAGGCGCATGAGACAAACAAGGCATGTGACACACACTCAAACCTAAAACACATTTTGTCTGATAGCACAGACTGAATTTCTATTCACATGTATTAGTATCTATATTGTGTGTACATGTTTGTCTATCACTGAATAAAAAGCATATGTGTCACTTAAGTTGTACTTTGTGTTTGCAGTAAAAGTAAAACTTTATTTAAAACAAACAACGTTATATAACTTGTGTATAACACTGATGCAGAGGACTGACCTGGTAGCCGCATGAGAACATAAAACTCAACAATGGCTAACAAAATGGATGATAAGCAGCAACGACGGGCACAAACATGGACTGCATGCTTCCTTCTCACTGGTTGACAGAATCACCTACTGTGCTGTTTTTGCAGGCAGCACGTACGCAGTTCCGAGGAAGTAAATGTTTTCTTTTCTGCAATTAAGCTCTGCAGCATCGTGTTTTTAAACGGGCTCTCTGCTCCAGGTCTGAAGTTTACATCTGAGTTTTCTTCAGAATTCCACTTTCTCCTCCACAAAATCTAGAGGAATTTAGATGGATTTTTAGACATGCTTATGTTCTTAATCCTGCTCTCAAAAGACAAACAGCTATTTGCGACTCCAGGTACAGTGTAGTTCACAGGGTACTTGAATATCCCAGAGACAAATCCAGTAGGCTGCACATGTAGACCTGTCTGTCCCTGACTGGCTCTCATGACCAGACAATCTGACAATGGTGGGAAATGTATTTTTCTACTTGAGCTTCATAAATGAGTGGCATTAATCCCTGTAAACAGTGGCTGTGAGAAAGTTCTGGAGAAAAGGTGTTTAACACTCTTTTTTTGCAGCTGTCAATTGAGGTAGCCTTTCACTTTCAGACAAAAAGGAACAACTGAAAAAAAAGAACAATGAACCACTGAAAAGAAATGAGTATTTTCACCCAAGACCTATTTAGAGATACTGACAGGTGTTCAGATTTAACAGTGATTTTAGCATTAAGCCACTATTATTGTTTATGTAATTATTACATGAAGTTGAGTCGGCTCTGGGACTGATAATGATTTAGATAAGTGGTGCTCAAACTTGTGCCACCTGAGAAAATATTGACCCCTGAAGTAACAACGTTATCGCCAACGTTTAAAATACAGTGGTGTAAATCAGTGGTCCCCAACCACCGGGCCGCGGACCGGTACCGGTCCGTGGATCAATTGGTACCGGGCCGCACAAGAAATAATTATTAATTTCCGTTTTATTTATTATCCAAGTATGAACAATCTTTTATTTTGAAAAACCTTTTATTTTGAAAAATGACCGGATTCTCTCGGTTACATCTGTGCGCCAAAATTTAACCCACAAGCTAGCAAAATGAGTAAGAAACAGACGTCTTTGGAAAGTTTATTTGCGAAGGGGAAAAGGCCCAGTGAAGAGACAGAAGAAGAGCCTACGACTTCCAAGAAAAATAAAGCTTTTAAAATTTAACAGACAATACCAGGAGAGCTACTTGAAATAAGGATTTATTGCGGTAGGTGACTCCCACATACCAAGCCCGCTCTGCATAATATGCGGCGACCGGCTTGGACATAAGCAACACACTTCAGGTGTCATTGTCTACCATCACTCCCAGATGGGACCGTCTCATTACAGAGAAACAAGCTCAGGGCTCCCGTTGATTTGGCATTATGGGGACCACTGGTGTAAATAGACCGAGCAAAGTCGGCTACGGACTTTACACAGGAGGCAGATTTATCTCCAGTAAGATAATTTGCTCTCTCATCCTCCTCATCTTCCTCACATATATTTCAGACACTGGTATTATTAGATTAAGATGACATTAGATTAAGATGAAGTGAGAGATAAGGTGACACACACAATCCGGTCAAAATTCCATAGCTCGACCCAGATCACATACCCTGGTATATGCAGTATTTCTGATTTTCCTCCAGAGGAATCTTGGGTACCACTGGTAGTACTCATACCACAGTTTGAGAACCATGGATTTAGACAGTATATGATGACAAAAAGAAAAATATATTTTCCTGTCTCTAACCAGGTGCGTTTTATTTTATAACCAAATGGTCATCACCCTCATTTCATCATTTCTACAAAAATCACAACAAGCGGTTAAGACATTATCACGGTGATCTACTGTACATGAGTGGTTTGCAGCATAATCCTGGAGATTGGATGGAAAACCCTAAATTTCAAGGCAAATTAAAGTGAAAGAGACGTACATCCTGTGTTCTTAGGAATCTTCCAGGAAGCTCATCAATCTTTGAATAGACCCGAAAATAACAATTACTCAACTTAACGTTAATGCAGCGTCATTGTTCCTGCCATTTTCCCCACGATTCTCCTTAAGAAAATCACATAAGCTCAAGAAAATTACAGTCTTTGGCATGGTGATGCGACAATACATTTAAAATGATCCAGCGGGAGTCTGTTGTCTTATCCTATTTAACTGGAAAAACCCTCCGGGGAGTTGAAAAAAATATTTTTCATTTCAAAATAAGAGCAAACCCAATTCACCACTAAAGGAAAATATGATCTTTATAAGAAAATATTGACCATTTATATTTTCGAATCACTGGAAAACAGAAAGTTACCCTCATATTGTGGTATTTAACATCCATTGATTGTGTCATAGGAGCACACAGTTGCCAATGTGCAGATCCAAGTGCCTGAGAGAGACTGAAATGTAGTGAAATTTAAAAAGGACCAGCTTGGGCTGAGAGGCACATTATTGTCAAAACATATTGCCCAAGAGAAGTTGGTGAGTTTTCCTCTGTTTTTCCACTGCGGCCTAGAATTACAGTGACCTTTACACTCATGGGACCAAAAAAAATGAAGCTTTGACTAAAATAACTTAGATATATGTCATGGTTTGCTACTGAGGATTCTATAAACAAGTCAAACAATCAATCATTCAAATGGCCACTGTCAACTCTGGCTCTATTACAGCATAACACACTTGCTGCTCTCCATTAAGTGACTCTAATTATAGCGGCACACAGAAAGTCGGATCGCCTCACGTCCCTGGTTCAGCTCACATCGCTGGCCAACATCTGCAGGAGGCTGCTTGTGGAAATCATATGTCTGCAGTCAAGCTGCAACGACAGGAAACGGCCGGTTATTCCCAGCATGATACAGAGGCGGAAAGAGAGAGATCAGCTTTGGAGATTTTGTCCAAAATTAGACATTATTTTAAAGCTCACAAGCTTGAAATGACCTTCGTTTCAACAATATACTGTATGTCTGATGAAAAATACAATTTAAGAAATCTTAATGGTGGGTAGGCAACATTTAATTTTTTTTGCCGCAGTTGATCGATAATTCCATGAAAACCTTTCAGCCTGATGTAACTCCAGTGATCTGAGAACTAAACTTCCACTACAGATCTGGCCCATGACAGGAGAGACTGAACAATCACAATTAAAGCAGTTCTCAGTGAGAGAGGGTGCCTCCCTTTGGCTGCTCTTCAAAGCAGCTGTGCATACATGTTCCTTTGGGGGGAAAATTACTATCTCTATATTGGCAACAACTGCCTATAAACAGCCTAAAATTGAGAAAAAAGTCACACAATACATGCAGTAAAACACATATGAGGCATGTGAATCATTTGGTGGGAGGGGCCCATGCAGGAATGAGAGCCTTGATACCAAACTGTTAGTGTTAAATGTTTAAATGGACACTTTCCTGCCTTCTGCAGTGTTCATTTTAAATACAAATGCTCAATCCCATCCCCAAATCCCCAACACTTGTTGAGGTAGAGATAGGGTGAAGTGTAAGAGCTAAGCCCTGAAAACAGAGACTTTACAGGGGCATATTTCTCAGATTAAGTGAATCAAATTATGTTGAAACTAACATTGTTTCGCAAGTTGTGTTGTGACGCTAAAGACAACAAAACCTGTTTGCCGTCTCTCTGTACATATAAACTTTGTCCACTAATATTCCCAGGCATTGAAGACGTTTTCTGACACGTCTGAAGCAGAGAGTAATTTCCATATTCCATGGAAGCAATAGCAGTATGACAATAGCTGACAGTGGCTTTTTGTTTAATGTCGGCATGTTGAATCTCTGTTCCATTTCATAGGGGTTGATTTTAACCACCCACCCGTGTAACTCAGTTCAAAGGCATTGGGCTTTTTTTTATTTGTGGCTAATTATTAGATTTGTTTCAGGGTATTGATGGGTGTGAGACTCGCACCTACGGCAGCCTCACAATCTCTTAATCAGACTTTCCCACACATGAAGCTCCCTCTCTGTTTGTGAATGTTTTGTAAATGCTGACACTGCAGGATTCTTTGTTTGTTTGCGTAATAATCCGTTAGTCTCTGCTGCCATCTCGTATCTGTGACGCTATCACACTCACAGTTTGTTCATCTGACACCTGTCATCCTTCTTCATCTCAGGCAATGGTTTGTTCTCCTCTCCATTCCCGCAACACAAAGGAAAAGGCCTCAAGGTTAGAGCTTTTGTTTACCAACTGCAATTATTGGTGAGATTTTCTTTTTCTTTTTTTTTTTTTTTTTTGGAGGCAGACACTGATTTCCTTCAGAGCCTGGGAAAAACTTCTTAGAAAGGACTTATTATTGATGTTTGTGTTCAAACAGTGGTTTCCCTCCTACCTGAGAATGTTCTGTTGTCTGCAAAAAAAAAAAAAATTGCATAGGGTATGTTTATATTATGCATGGGAGTGGTTCACTACTGTTTGCATTTGCCGATGTGAGGAAGAAATAAGAAACGGTTCACAGTCTCACTATTCTGCTGGTATCATTTTGCATAAACATGTTTATCCTGCTAACAGAGCTTTCACGGAGAGATATTTGCATAACAGAATTTCATCTGTTTAACTCACACAAGCACAAGCCTCAGTTGCACTACTTATCAGATTTAGAGTCAGCGAGCCATGTAACTGCAGGGGGGAAAAATCATAAACAAATATGGCGACTTTTACACAATGAGCCCAACGCTGACTGTCCCTGCAGCGGGAGTCAGAATGGGTCCATTCAGGGTCACTGAGCTGCAGCTGGATTGTATAAATGGTACAGTTTGTCTGTGCAGTAATGCACAGTTCAGCATATACAGTACATGCACATGACTGTGCTGTGCTCTTTTCTCGAACCTGGCAGGTTTGCTCTCAGTGAATACGTGACACCAAAAAATGAAAAACAAATAACAATAAGGCCATCCAAAAATAATAAAAAGTAGAAGTCAGGATGAGACTTCCATAAATAGATCCTGCTTAAAACTGCATTACCTCACAATGATGAAATTAATGAAATGATTAAAGGTGTGTTTTTCTTCATGTCCTGATGAAGAGTTCATAGGAGCTCTCTGAGGAGCTCTCTGTGTTGAGTTTGCACGTGAGTGGGCGTGGGTTTCCTCTGGGTTCTCCATCGTCCGGAAACATGCAGAGGTTAACTGGACATTCTAAATTGTAGCAGTGAATGTGACAGTGACTGGTTGTTCGTCTCTGCATGTTTAACCCTGCAAGAGACTGGTGACCTGTCTTGTCTTTCGCCATATGTCAGCTGAGATTGGTTCCAGCGGCCCCGTGGCCTTCAGAAGTCGTCACCATTGAATGAATATATTCTTTCCCAGTGTTTCATTGTACTGTACAGGTCAAACTCTGCTTGCTGCTCACATCTATGACCTCCGGTTCCCAGGATCAAACACAAGCCTGATTAACTGTGCTGGACACGCCTCCTCTTGGCCTGAGTGCATTGGTCATCGCCTCACTCTATTTGGTTTCCTCCAGGAACAAAGGCTCTCACTGTGTGCAGATGGACAGTGTTGAGTACAACGAGGCGTCTGGCTTGGACACAGTCAAGCCGATGGCGACGTGGGCCACACAGGCTCTCGTCCTTTCATTGCAATTATATTTGATTGTTCTAATTGAGTGAGGCAAGGAGAGGCTGGAGGTTTGGACTGAGGGCTTTATTGAGCAAAGGATGGAGAGAGGAAAAGGGGAATGAAGCAGGGTCAGGGAGATGGTCGCTCATTAGAGATTGAAGAACTGCCAATCTCCCAGCTGCCTCTGCTCCACACAGGGATTACTGAGGACGCAGGAACAGAGAATGTGCATCACTGTGGTTCTGTCTCTCCACCAGTTTAATCCCGTTAAGCACTTAAATAAATAATCTTACAAAATACTTTATCTAATTAATGTTCTGTCTTTAGAATTGTCCAGTCTTATTTGTTTCCCCTCAATCAGTTCACATTTGGCCAAAGAGCAGGAGAGAACACTGGACACTGATATTAGCAGGAGGCCCATCTGCTGCATCATGCCAATTAAATATGTTGTATCTCTAAAAGGCATTCAGTCAATTTTCCTTCTCCCAGTGGTCGCCTGGGCAGCATTTGAAATGTGCATGGAGAGTACCAGATTTTTAACATTTCAATTCCTGACAAATTAAAGGTTGTTGTGAGTTGATAAACCCACAAATCCCCCAGAGGACTTTAAGAACAAAGAGAAATGGGGCTTTAAAAGAGGTTTGGAGTCCTTTGGCTGCTGTCAAAACAACACAGACATTCCCGTGTACGTATACTACCAATATGGAAGCTTATTGCTTGTTTTATTTCGGGTTTAAAGTACCTGGGTTTTAATGTTGTCAAAGTTATACAAAGTACATACATGCCAGTGAGTGTATGCTTATTGTTGCTGGACCAGTTCCTGAATGAGGACATTGTTCCTGCCTTGATAAGATGTAATTCCAGATTTATTGTGTAAATTCTAGCTTGTCTTAAAGTGCTGGTCTCCCTGCAGAGTTGGGACCTGCCAGAGTCATTTTCAATCCTGTCTATCTTCCCATTTCTAATCTTTCCGTGTAGATAAGAACACAGGCTGTAGCCAATACTACATGCATCCAGTGAAAGGTGCTGCTAGAGCTCACACAGCGATCAACCACTCCTGATCTCAAGAGGTCTGGGCCCACCTCTTTCAAGTGGACCAGAGTTTGGTTCTTTGGTTGGCATCAGAGCTCTCTGACTGCGTCCACAATGACCTAAACAAATCACATCAGGGGCATAAATTATTATTATAAAGTATCTAAAAAAAAAGAAATGTAATGCTCCAGGGTTTGATTTAACTGGATTAAACAAGGTTGGTGTGAATGCACCCTTAAAGAGGTTCCAAAATTGGACCAAAAGGTACTCAGTTCTATTTTCTCTCATATATTTGGTGCATTTGAAAGAAGACTAGATAGATGGATGGATGGGTGGATGAATGGATGAATGGATGGATGGTCATTATCCACCCAGCAATAAGGTTGCGAGCACAGCCTTCTGGAAAACAACTTAGGAGTAAAGGACACCTGTTTGGACCTGATACTCCTCATGACTCCTCATGCCCATGCATCTATGCTAATGTACCATGGTTTAACAAACAATAACTGAAGTCGGCTCAAATGTGTCAGATCTGTCATTAAGGCTAATACTTGGCTTAAAAGCTCTTTTAACACATCATCTGTCTGTCCCAGGCTGAACGCCATGAACGGCTGTCTCACTCCACAGACATAAAAAGAACCGTAAGCCACAAGTCAGCCTGACAGACACTCACTCGTCGTCTGCTGCCTTTTTTTTTTGACTTTAGATGAGTCAAAAAATATCTCATGACTCTGTTTTGAGGCATTGGTTTGGCTGAAACATACATAAAAAAAAACTTGAATATGAAACTAAATGTCAAGTCTTGACAGAAGTGTTTTTAAAAATGGGTCAGCTACTTTATTGCTCCCCAAACCGGTCAGGCATCTTTTAAAAATTATGAAGACTATTAAAATGTGAAATGTAAAGAAATTTAAGTGATGGGATGTGGAATAAACAAGTTAACGGTTGACATTTAGTTTAAAAATAAAATATGAAAGAAGAAGATACAAACAGCTATACAAGGAAAATGTATTAGAGTAAAACACTAAATATAAGATTTAAGTATAGAAATGTAAGTACTTACACCACAGCTGTGCAGGAAACGAGGTATAAAATATTAGAATGCAAGTGAATAAACCAATCAACATTTATGTTTTTTTAAGAAATGAAAGTTTTTAGTTTTTTTTACCAGATCAGTTGACATGAGTCAATATTTATAGATTAAAAAACGATCGCTTACTTAAATTATATAAAGTGAAATTGTCTCATGGTGTAAATTGTAGGAAAAAACAAAGCAAACAAACAACAAAGAAAATACAGCTTTACTTGAAATTTATTTGGCAAGAAACAATACATGAGATTGTTCAGTGTTGACTGACTGTGACAAATCACAGTGTGGCACGTTAGACACGGGTTGTTTATTCACTCAAGTGTAACACAGGCATGCTTAGTGAAACCTTAGAGGAGACAAGTACGTGTCCTCTGTTTGATGTTAATTTGTTGTGCGTTCAAGAAGAAACATGATACAATTATGAAATATCCACTGACACCTTAGTGTTGACCATAACGCATTCACATGCATCAAGAAATACTTCAGGAAAACCAAACAATGGCAGGACGAGATGACACACTATAGGAAGAAGAAACTACAAAGTAAAACAGGAAATCAACAAGACACAGAGTAAATAAACAACATAAAAAAAAACAGAATCAAAGTTTATAGCAAATGAAACCATGAAAACATAACACAAAGTCCAATCAATGAAAAGTAGAAACTGAATGAGTCTCCATGAATCTCCAGTCACAGTTGTAGTTCAGTACTTCCTGCATGACCAGAGCGCAGGTAGCCTGCTATCGCTAATGGAGAAGCAACAAAACAAAACCCCAGTACAGCCGAGCTGAGCTGAGCCGAGCCGAGCTGAGTCCTGCTAATACTGTATAGTGGAGAAGCTCTATGAATTGGTCTTAAGACAAATGCTTTCCAAAGAAAGAACTACGAAGGTGTTTTTTGTGTTCATAGCATGTCCATCATCAAAAGAGCTAAAGATAGCATGTTAGCATTGTGGTCACGTATGCTAGCATTAGCGTTCAGCGCAGACTCTAATCTACAACAGTATTTAATCAAAACTAAGATTAGAAAAATGTATTTTGTACCAAGAATGCAATAAAACTGTAGAATACAGGAGTAAAGCCAGAATATATCTGACAGAATTGCATTAAAAATTGACCTTTTCGCCTTGTTTTTGTAAACTAACTGAAATATATGAGATTTGATCAACTAGCATTTTATTTGTTTCCCTTGCAGTTCCAGTCAAAGAGAATTAAATTAAATTAAATTAAATTAAATTAAATTAAATTAAATTAAATTAAATTAAATTAAATTAAATTAAATTAAATTAATAAATAACTAATTCCCAAGATAAAAGTTAAAAGATAATCTGATCATGTAAATCTGGACACATTACGTTCAGTAATATTTTCAGCTCAGATGTTGTGAAGCGTGGAACGTGTGCTGCTGTATTCATGTTGACACGGTCTAAAGAATGGCAGCAGTTATAGCAGCAAAGTATGAGAAAAGTATGAGTTTTAGGAACAGCTGGTTGCTGTGTTATGGCCACTGGCTGGAAATTGTACATGCTTTTCGACAGCTGCTGCACATACATGTGCACACACACATTCATACACATAGCATGCCATTGTTAACAGCTGGCAGGGGTTTAAAAGCTGTATTTCTAAAGACACGCAGGGGGGAGATTATGTGGCATCGTAACCCGAACTGTCACAACTAGGAAGTAAATGCAACAATTCATAATAAATTGTGTTTGAAGTCATTTAAGCTTGTAAATGAGAGTTCATGTCCATCTTTGGACAAGTGCAGACATGACACAGTGCAGACACCCAAAGTGAAGCATTGCATCCCAAAACGGGGTGATTTTTTGGGGTGTAACTGAACAACTGTATTAAAATGCTGCTCCACAGTTTCAACATTTGTTGAATAAAGTTACACTTTTATATTTCTGGGTGTCGGGAAGATACAAAGAACTGGCAAAGAGCTGTCACATTAGCCACTTCAACAAATGTCTTTAAAAATGCAAGAATGAATGGGATTAAAAGTAAAACAAATCTGAGGAATGATCAGCTAAAAAGTCTAAAAGATGAAGAAAAGTAAAAAAAAAAAAAAAAAAATACATGACACATTTATTCACATGTGCCGGTTTTTCCCTGTGTATCTTTTGGGGTTCAATAAATAATGTATTAATCAAATCCATCCAAACTAACAGAACAGTTTTTTCACTCTCGAGGGAAAAAAAGACTATAAATTCCTCATGATTCATTGTATGAGAGTAGCAACCTTGAAATAAAGCTGCATGTATCAGTTTTTTTTCACATTCAAATGATTTCAGACCGCAGGTCTCAGGCCGGTCACAGCATGGGGGCAGGGGGCTGGTTGGAGATGAGCGACATTCCCATGCCCTGCAGGCCCCTGGGGAGTAGTGGTAACAGATGTGACGTCTGGAGCCCTCCCCCTCTCTTCCTCCCTCCCTTCCATTTTTCCTTCATCCCTACTTTCCTTCCTCCCTGGTCTGGTCCGGTGGACGTCCTCCCCTTCAGAGTCCTAGTTTGTCTGGTTTGTTTGGAAGAGGATAGATTCAGTTTATCACAAACACAACAGAGCCAACACTATTCTTAGTCAGCTCGGAATAAAAAGTGTTGTCCAGTCGGAGGAGATTTTGTCTCCTCCTCTTTTAGAATATGAATCATTGTAAAGGTCCTAGAAGAATATTCAAACTAATTTGTCTTTTACTGATTGCAAAATAAGGTATTTTAAAGGTTTCAGAACATTTTCATTATAGATAGATAGATAAACTATAATAAAAAACACTGGAATGAAGGTCCAGTGTGTGAGAATTAAGAGGGTTTATTTACATAAATTGACCATACCTCCCGTGAGTACATTTGTGTACAATGACTCAAATAAAAAATGTTTGGTTTCATTACTCCAGAATAGCTGCCCACATGGACAAACCAGCTACAACATGTATTTCATGTCTTCTGAAGTGGACATTCGCCATCCTTGGTACAGTTTGCAGTTATGCCATTAGATTTAGTACCTGTAAGTACTAAGAACTCACACTGAAAAGATGGTCTCAAACATATAACATGCACCAATAGAAGTTACTGAACATGGATGATTAATGAAAAGAAAACTATTTCATTCTATTAAATTATGGTCAGATGTTTGACAGTTTTAACTGTACAACACAATTTACGTTATTCTTGTTTCATAGCAAATGTGTCTGAGAAAATGTCCTGAAAAAGATCTTATCAAAAACAATGATAACAGGGATTTGCGGGTGAAAACAAGGCCAAGCTCAAGGGTTTGTAAGGAAGTGTGAGGCTGCAAAGACAGAAACCTGTGGAAAAGATAGAGCAGCAGAGAAGGAAAGGATCCTCCCAGATCCACCCAGAGCCAGTTTTTCCAAGAGTCTGTCAGTGTTAGACAGCTGTGAGGAGAAGCCTTTATCTCAGTAATGCACAGTATTACAGCAGGCCTCTTGGAAAAAGCCCCGTCTCTGTGCGGCGGGATGAAAAAGATCCGGATTGGATCCCCCTTCCTCTGAACAGATTAGTACTCTGCGAGCAGTCACACATCTACAGTCACCACATTTCTCTTTGAAGCTCTGCAAGTGGCTGTCGACACCCATCAAACATGGCAACGGGAGCGCGGCCTCCGACGCCGCACCAAGGGACCAGATCTTGGGGTTTGAAGACCAGTGGGCAAGCAGCCCCCTTTCAGGCTTCTTCCCCAGCTCCCTGATGATCTGTAAATAAACATGTTTAAAGTCCCTGACTGATAAGTTTCGACTGGGAGCTACAGGAAAAAAGAAGAGGAGGTGATGGAGGCATAACACATTAAAAAGGACTTCCTGGATGGTTGGAAAACAACCGCTGGGCCAGTCAGGATGACAGTAGCAGGAATAACAAACAGGAAATGACCTCAGATCCTCTGTGAAAACGTGCATTTCAGTTGTCTTATTACAATCTCATACACTGCCACTTCAAAAACAGAACTACCTCATACTCACTATTTGCAGTACAACAGAGTTTGAGATGGTTTTCTACCAACAGTCAGTACACTATCGCCGTGTGTTTAACAGTACTCTCCTTCTGCGTATACATGCAGCAGTAATCGGACTATGAATTGCATTATCCAGGTATGTTAGTCAGACTAAGACTTGTTTACATGACATTAAGAAAACTGAATTATTGTCTTAGTCTGATTAAAATCGGACTAACTCTTCTGATATCGGTCCTTGGGGAGGCTTTGTCCCTACAGCACCTGTTTCACATCACCATGAGGATGTTCCCTCAATGACATACCCCCACCCCCCGACCTTCACACAACAATACAGAAAATTCTACACTCCTCTGAAACACAACACAACAGGGCTCTACAGTGTTAAATATAGATCTCTGAACAGTTGTCTCTGTGGAGCACCTATCTGATGCCATTGTCCCAGAGTACACCCACTCTCAAACAACGCTGAAACGTTGAGCTCGGCTTCAGGACTTGTGAAGGGGTGAGACAAAAGGTAAGTTCTGCACCAAAGAGCCTTCCTCTCTCTCCCTCTCACTCTACCTGCCTACAGGGCAGGGCTTCTCTGTCACTGACACTATGATACCAAAGCAAAGAGAAAGATCCCACAGTGTCTCAGATTTGTTGTTGACAAAAGGACAGAGTTTGGCTTCTTTGTCAGGTTTAGTTTCAGATGTTTGGCTCTGTGAAAGGTGTCTGCTGTGAGAGTGTGATTTGTAGATTTGGAGAATCCCATTGTGGATCAACCTGAACTGTGTAGGGGCCAGGAATAGAATGTCTGCCCCCTTCTGGTCATTACTGGCATAATGTTAAAGCAATAACACAATTATGTGAATATACTGTTATAAAATACTGTATGCGAATGCTACTCACAGACTACAATAATAGAACAAAAATAAAATTAATTGAGTTTTTTCAGCAAAATTGTATCTGAAATGTTCTTCATATAAAGAAAAAAAGACTATTACTATATGTCACCATATTAAATTGTTTATACTAATGTAACAACTGTAAGCAGACATTTATAGGTGTAACAAGAGTTCCCTAGACAATATTTTGCCTGTCAAACGTGAGCATTCATGAGATAATTAATGGGAGAGGAAAGATGACAAAAATGGAGTTTAGTAGCACAGATGTATATATATATATATATATATGTTCTGCAGACTTGTTATCTCTGAATCAATAAATCAGACCTTATGACTTTTAACACAAAGTAACTTGTCATACATGTCGAAGTCCTTCACAGAATTAAACTGAGGAAATGGCATCAATGGTAAAATGAAGAAACATTACAGACTAATTAAACTGGTGATTGAATAAAAATCAGGAGGAAAAGGGGGAAAAAAAGAATGTTAGATTAATGAAGCTTTTACGGTGAATATTACAGACATCAGTTAACAGACTGTGACAGAAATAAAAATGAAAATAGTAAATAGATAAAGCTCAGTAGGTAAAAGTCAGGTTTAAGTGGTAGGTCTTAAGTTTGCTTTTAAAAATATTGATATTTTAAGAGCAAGTCAGTGGTTTAATCTCTACCTCATGATTTTTGTGTTAGTCTAGAAAAAACAAAACAAAAAATATGTGTACAAAGTGAGTTACTAAATGAAATATTTCCATTTAAAATATAGTTGAGTCAAATATAGACCACCATGAGTTTTAAAACCACACGTATACTACTTATGATTTTAACACACTATACTTTTATTGAGCTTTCAGGTCAGATAAAGTGAGACGGAACTTTTGCTTGAAACGTTTCCCTCTGCATTTCACACAGTGGGTTTGGAAGAGGCAACCTTTTTCCAGTTTTTGTGTTTCACTGCTGCTGCTGCTGCTGCGTTAGCGAGCAGCGCCACCGTGCATTCTGCACATGTTAGTTTACACCCAGTCTGCAGCTGTGTCAACAACATTGCCCACGCCACAGACTCCGCAGACACTGAAAATCAGTTACTATATAACTGCGGGGCTAAATTTCAAAAGATGTTGTTTTTTTTAACTGCACAAAGAGTTATAGGTTATAAAAATCCTAACATTTGTAGTATTAAAAGCCAGGTTGAACATTCTGCTCTCATAATGACTATGTTTTGACAGTGAATGAAAGAAGTTTTCAAGCTTTAACCTTTAATCTTCAAAGAAAGTAAAGTAGTGATTATGCACAAAGTCTATAAATTACAGGCCAACCTAATAACTCCTTTGATCATCATCATCAACCCTATAAGGTTTGGAATGTTCCACTGATCCAGACATGGGGAGAGTTATACTGTAAGTGGACTCTGCCAGGTTGGACCACAATATGTAGTTGATCTACCTCTAGGTTCTATCAAAAATCCTGGGCTCACGACAGAGTTCAGTGGTCACTCCCTGAGGTTCAAGCAGCTGATACACAAACAAACTTCCTTCAAGTAATAAGTTTCTATGGAAAATAAAGAACATTTCATGTTTCACTTATCTTAAAGCAGAGAGACTTTATCAGTAAGAGAACTCAGCTAATGGTGTTATACATGTTTATTGGTGTTGCTCATTAGTGGCTAATGTGACAAAGGTCAGAGGTTAGTCCAGTGAAACAGGCTCCCAGTTCTTAAAGAGTTCCTTCAGTCGCTCATTTAAAGAAAGCAGCGTAAACACTGAGATCCAGGACAGACAAAAAAATGCTTCTCTATGGATTTAACTTACTTACCCTGCTGTGCTCATTTAAAACTGCTGTATTCAAATCTAGACTCAAAACATATGTATTCAGAATGGCTTTGAATACCCAGTAGTGTGGTGACACTTTTATTCCTTTGTATTTTTAATTCTGTAATTTTATGCTCTGGCCTATGTTTATGAAATCATTTTAATACTGTGTGTCTGTAATGTTGTTATTTAGTAAAGCTCTTTGGTCACTTGTGGGTTGTTGTAAACGGCTAAAGTACCTTACATTTACATTACATTTCTTTCCTAAAAAAAAAAAATAAAAAATGATGATAATATGAGAAGTTGCAGAAAAAAAATCAACAGATTTATGGAGTTTAGATTCTCTCTAAGAAGCATTTTACCATTGTACCATCTTTGTTGCTTTTCAGGTAAATGGTCTGCGTGACCTGCTCAGCACCAAGTTAGTGAAGATTGGCAAAATACTTCATTATAAAATACTTTGGGTGATTATTCTTGTTATTGTTATTATTCTGCCTTTGTGTGGTCTTCATGAATAGAAATTTTGAAAAATTATTTGTGAAAACCGGTTCTGAGTCAAGAAGCATTTATCACATCAAACTCCTGAACAACCGAGTTTCTTTGAGCAGCAGAATTCACACCAGAAACGTTTCGTGGGTGCTTCTTTGTGCTTTCTGTCGAACTCGGACCTGTTTGCAGCTGTCTCGCGTTATTCGTGCAACGTTGCTGTTGCTTTTTTCTGTCTTGACTTCTCTACAGCCTCAAGTTCCCGTTCACAGTAACAAAAGATCCATGGAATGTATATTTTAAAAGTGGACGTTGTCTCTTCATCTGGAAGGTGAAGGTTGTTTGATACAAATTTTATTTTTTTATTTTTTATTATTTAACGCTATACCACTGTGGTCAACTGTCCTCCAAATACCAACCAATTAGAAATGACCCTAACAATAAAATGTTACGATGGATTTTAATTGACTGTTTTCGCAGAAGGATGGTGACACCTTCTTCCACTGAGCTTTGCTGGATCCATCATTTTGAGTGACATGAGCTCAACGCTCTTTGGAAAAGATTTGTTATCAATGTTTTACTCAAACTGCTCATTATAAGGTCAGAGGCCAAAGGTCAATGTATGACTGTTGACTGTGCAGGGTGTGTGTGTGTGTGTCCCATTATAGGGGTTAGATTAAGGTTAATGTTAGGGTTAGGCCAGTAGTAGTTATGGTCAAAGTTATAGTAAGTCAATGCAAGTCAATGTAATGTTCTCTGATGTTATGGAAACCAGACTCTGTGTGTGTTTAGCACACACAATAGGACACAGTGAACTGGACTCTCTCTGGTTACTCACACATCCACTCTTCAGTCATCACTTCCTGGTATCTGGTGGCAGACTGGATTCAACTGCTCATTTCTTTCCCAAAGACCGGCACACACCACCAGGACCAACATTCCTTCTGCTGACCCGAGTTCTTATCTGTGACAGCTGGAAGCAGAGACTAAGGAGTGAGAATGTGTTAAAAAAAAAAAAACATGATGTTAATTTAGCTAAATGTAAGTCTGATGCTTTTCTTTGTCTTGTATGTTGTCATACAGAGATGTATAACCCTAACCCTAACCCTGAGATGTATAAACCAAATAATGAAGTTACTCAACACAATAATACAATAAAAATGTGTCTTAATTGACAGTGTTGCAACAGCTCCTTCACTTGTATCTTTAAAGATTAGGATGTTTTCACACTTGTTATTGTATTTGATGAGGTCACGGTTGACTCCAGTCATTGCCTCAGCCTTGAGCTCCAGTGCCTGAGGTGTGTACCGTGTGCCTGCTGTCTGTTGGCTGCAGATCTTATCGTGTGTGATTAGTGTGCGGCGCATTTGTCGGCACATGCTCTCTTTGTCTGAGAGCAGTTACAGTCGCCACAGCTGCCCCGAGGAGAAAACCCCTGCACCTGCCTCTGTTTCTGCATAATGTCAACACATTTTTTTTTTTTTTATCAACATCTGTGTGCGAGTAAGAGGAATGGAAATTGAGTGATTTGCACACATAAGATCAAGTTATCGAGGCGTGTTGAGGCAACAAATCCCTCAGACAGGTCAAATGATGAGGGACTCAGAGGAACAGTGATGCAAATACGTGTGGAACGAGGAGGGACTCTGGTGTGAAGTGAAGTGTCAGTGATAACACCAACATTCTGATTTTTATCAGGGACTGTGTTACTGTTGTCACTCTTTCCAACACCAACAGAAACAAAAAAACTGTTGGAAATAGAGGTCATAAGGTCACCAGGCCAGAACAAACTATATTTGTGGCATCACTGCACTTACATGTTCACTCATTCAAAAGAAAATATGAATGTACGTGCAAACTTTAACCCATCAAATAGTTTTCCAGTTCTGAACCATGTGATATCACTTCTTCCTTCTGGAAACAAGAATGTCTGTTTGTTTTACAAACAACCCTAACCCAGCATTATTGAGTACTTAAAATCAGAACTACCTATATTTTTAAATGTGGTTTCATTCCAGTCTGTCCATCCAATAATGGGAACACATTATCTGTGCATTGTCTGCCTTTAAAGGGAGCAGAAGGAGCTTGAGCCAATGAAGACAAAGAATCATAATGAGTAGAAATAAAAAATATAACTATGAAATACATGTTAGATTATTACAGTGAGGACCCAAAGCAGAACATGGAGATAAAAAACTAAATGTAATTGTCAAACAAAAAAAGCTAAATTAAAAGGCAGGTGGAGATGACAAGGAGTTGGTTGGAGGTAGAGAAGGAGAAACTAAAGGGTATGAGAGTGATGATTATAAAAAGATATGAAGCAAAAACCCATTAGAGTCATGTAGCACGTCTGGACTTAATGGACAGAAGTGTCTGACAAAGTGGTGAAGAAGTGAACGGCAGGCTTATATAGAGAGGTAGATGAGGAATTGGAAACAGGTGTGTCTTCCACACACACACACACACACACACACACAGGATTTCCAGGATTTGTTTGAGTAAATTACAGTACAGTATTAATGCAGTATTGAGCATTGAAATGTGAGTATTATTGCACCACGTAAGCACATTTACAGTCATAAAAAACACAAGAAATAATAATTGATAGATTTTGTTCTACTTGTGCTGATAAGGTGAAATATAGTATGTCAAGGAAAAGTCTGACAGAATATAATGACCACAGGAAGGAATGAGTCGTCCCTCTGTGAGGAGTCTTGTTTTGGAAAGAGCTATTTAAATTAAGTTATTACTATTACTATTACTATTACTAGAAGAGCGATACTACTGTGTGTTCTAGGAATTGTGGGAAATCCGAGCCTCTGCTTGATCCTCACATTGTTAAGGATTCACTAAACTTTTTGCTTATGCAACTACAAAAGAACCTTTTTTTTTGGTTATTTTACAGCTTCACAAAAATCATTCAAGTCTTCACAAGGAGAAAAACGCCATAGGTGTATTATTAAATAAATCATTTAGTTGTTTTTTTTCCCCCCTAATCTTTACAGTCTTCTAGTGATTTTGTGCGTCTCCACAGGTTGAGCTCAGAAAGGGAGCTCTGATTCTGCGAATGCTGTCTCAGGTTAGAAGACAATGACCTACAGCAGGCTTTGATCTGTGTTCATATCCACGCAGAATAATCATGGCTTCTTTGACCAGAGCTAATGATGTCTGTGCTGTGTACGCATCAGGCTGAGGGGGGATTTGTAGCCACATGGGCAACTTTAATGAGTTTTATTTGTTTTGTTTTATCCCCCTACTCCTCCTACTCACCTCAGTACACAGAGAAATGAAGAAGAGGTGGGGGCATGGTGGTTTAAAAAACAGCCTTCTCTTCACCTACATGGGGCTAATTATCCAAACCCCATGAGGATCCTCTCACAGCTTCACCTGAAGGAAAAAAAAGACTCCTCCACTCTTAAAACATAATTCTATATTAAACTCCTTTGTTAGTATACATGATTTTCACTTGGCATTTTCATCCAGCCTTTTCTGATGGATATGGAGGAGGAGCTTTTGTGAGGATGTTCAATGATTCTGTGGTAGATAGTGCTATCTTCTTTGTTGTTGTGTCCACAAACTAGTCCACAAGTCCAGTAATGTTGTTGGGGATGGAGCTGGTCTTTCTGACAGTAGGATTTGTTTCTCAATCCTGGTCCTGTGGACCCACTGCCCTGCATGTTTAAGATGTTTCCCTGCTCCAGCACACCTGACCCACAGGACCAGGATTGAGAAACACTGGTCTAAACTTCTGGCTCCTTCAAACAATGTAATCTACCATGTTGTTAGAACCACTGTGCAATAATTCCCTATGCAATAATAGAGCTCCACTATGGTCTTGTCTATAAACACTTAGCATTGATTTAAGGTACTTATGTTGTTCACTGAACAGTCTTGTTAAGTGGAAGTAACACTGTTCAACACTTGTATATTATACATATATATACATATATATATATACTGTATATATGTACATATATGTATATATACATATATGTACATATATACACATTGTATATCTTGTATATAAACTAGTTAAATTTTCATTCTCTTATTGTTGTTTTATTACTGTTTATATGATGTATATTTTGTTATTTCTCATTAGTAGTTCATTCTGTGCCTAACAGAGAGTGACACGGATGTAAATATTTTAGTTTTATATTTCTGCAAAGCTCTGTTATTTTCTATTCTATGCAGGAGTAGCTGTAACAAAACCTAATTCCACTCCTGGCGATTCATTATTATCTTATTGTAATTAGGAGATGCGTCCATTTGAGAGGTCGTCCCACCATGATGTGTTCACAGCATCATGAGTGGAACGTTTCTGAAAGCTCCGAGTTGTGATGTGTTGTGGCAGTTAAAGATGGAATATGTAACACTTCTACATTTAAGTATGTACAACTCATGAGACTTATATTTTGTTAAGTAGCGCACCTATGTTAGCCAAACACAAGTCCAGCCCTAAATGGGTAGAAATCCATATTTCTGTTCATGGAGTGTTTCATTTTGGTTGCCCTTTAATGGCGTCATCCACTTTACTGTCCTTTAAGGTAAACGCTCTAGAAAACAGAGTGAGCAAGGAAATATTCTGCTTTATTTTTTTAATTTTATTGTGTGTATTTGTTACTTACTGATTGTCATGTGCTGAATATTCTGCCACTGAAACGCTCCCCACAAGGTGCAAAACCTAATGAGACAACAATTCCCAAGATCCCACGCTGCTGTCATCATCAAACTAACTCTTCTGTTATTGCTGTGGTTAAGAGACCCCTAGTGGCAGAAATTACACACTATGTTTTTATTAGATTAAAAATGTATATTTATTTCCTTATTTTACATTTTTAATATAATTCCGATTGTTGTATTTGTCTTAGGAAAGGTTTTCCAATGGCCATTTTCTCCTTCTCTATTCCGTGAATTACATTATCACTATCATTACATTGCCAGCTGTATTTTCACAACTTTACCATTTGAATGTGAAACCCTGCGCGTCATAAACACAAGAACATATGTCTGCCTTGTGTGACAGAGAACCAGCAGTGCACCCTGAAATTGAGGAAGCTGATAAACAATTAAATACTGAAAAACATCATAAACATGTCACTCGATGTATTATTCATTTGGTAATGATGTACTATTTATGTACCCAAATAATTTGGCCCAACAATGTTTTTTGATTAAAGTATTAAATAAAGTTAAGTCCTTTCTGAGCCTCCCCTCCACTGCTATTTATTTTTTAATTGGATATAGGGACATATCCACTGCAATCAAGAGGATTTTAAATACCATCAGCTCAAGATTATAATTTCCAGATGCAGCTCTGTCTAAAATATTACTACTTTACTAATACTTTTTTAACTTGGGTAAAACTTTTGTGTTAATGCAGAACCAAACACAGTCTCAAAGTCTCCCCTGCACTCAATTAAACTTTAATCCATCTGTTCCACTTCACATTCTTTTTCTCTGACATAATCATAATCGCTGACACAGACGTCGCCTGGAAAGTGTGTCCTTCAGTGGTAAAGGACATTGCAATCAGTCCATCCCCTCCTCATTAAGCATATGTCTCACTTTCCATTTCTGACCACAGATACCCGAGAAGTGCACACAAAAGCACTATTTTCTGCTCATCTCGTCTGAAAGTCTAATAAGAGCAGATCAAATATAACTGACACCGAGGGGAGACAAAGGGAGACGTGGGCCTCGGTTAGAGATGAGGAGAGGCAGAACAATGGGCCCAAATGTGCCGTCACTGCAGCGGTGCGGAGTCAGGACCAATGAGTGGAGATGATTCTGTAATGAGGGATTAAGTGGTGGATTATAGGCCTTTATTAAGATGTTTCTGATCCTCATTAGGCTGAATCTCATATCAGGGCATTGATTATCCTCTCGCTTGCTGGATTGGCTGTTCTCTGGAGGAAGAAAGAAGGAAAGAAGGAAAGAAAGAAAGAAAGAAAGAAAGAAGCATGTGACTTTAATATGATCCTCTGTAACAGCAAAAACTGTATATACAGAATATACATATTTTGTTGGAGCATTAGAGAAAAAATAAACAATGCTGCAGTAAATACTTTGTAACTTTGGAATTTATTTTTCATTTATAATTAGCACCATTCATCCCAAGGATGACATTCATTGTTGTACCAGTTGTTGAGACAGAGTGATGATTTTGGCATTTTATAAAAAGCTGAGAAATCACCAACAAGAACTATTAACACTATTGTTGTTGCAATATTAAAATAAACAATAAGACTGAAGACTCCCACTGCACAGCCAGCAAAAAAGTTTGACACGCAACCAAAACTCAGATCATGCATAAATTGGCATTTATTACTGAAACACTGGTATAACAGCTAATGAATATGGTCTGATCTTACATAACAAAACACAAAACTACAAGTTTTAATAGTGTCCATATAACTCTAAATAAAGTCTTTATTGCTCCTCTGTAGCATGTAGCAAAAACAAAGACTATATACCTTTTAAATTATCCCCTTATCTAACTCTTGTATCTTTTCAACAGAAAAGTATTTAATTATGCCTCTTAAATACGCTTTAATTGCATGGAATATAACTTATCTTGGATCCAGGATCCATGCTGTGTGCTTACCTGCTTGGTTGTTGTGCTCCTAAAGCACTGAGAGAAACACGCTGTCGATACAATCGCTCAATCTCAGCTCTTCAAATATTTATAAGACAGTGTCCGAGTTTACTGTGTGAGGCCGTAGACACAGTGGTTTGAATTCCACTCACATTCAGACTAAACTTCCTCCATGTCAGGGCAAGTGCATGAGTCTTATTTTTTGAAAAAAAGGTTTGTGCAAAAAAACGCACATATTTCACACTTGTTTGTTAGTATTAAATGTTCATTCTTCTTCACAAGGGAGGGCGGTTATATTTTTGTTTATTTATTCTCCCACCTGGCATATTTGAAGACCACAATGTCCAATATTTTGTAAGTTCTCTGTACCTATGGATGAAGCACTGGTGCCTCACAACAAAAAGGTTCTTGGTTCAAATCTTAGTTCAGCTGCAGCCTTTTAGCACGTTCTCCTGTGTGTGAGGGTTTCCTATAGGTTCTCCAGCTTCCAGATTTGCAGTGAGATTAAGTGGAGACTCTAAACTAACCATATGTGTGGTAAGTGTGATCGGCTGTTTGCTCTGCCTCTGACCGAGTGGCAGATGGGATTGGTTCCAGCCCCCCCTGCTGGAGTTAACGCATACGTGTAGTTTTTGTGTTTTTTTTTTTTGCATAAGTGTATTTTTTTATTCTTTTGTTCAGAAGACTTTATTTTATCTTCCGGATTTTACAGCTACTTTTACGGAAACAACAAACACTTTCTTCTTTTTTTTTATCTTAATTATGTCCTAATTTATTGAAGAGGATTAGGATGAATTTATTTAATTTATTTTTGGAAACAACATTTTAGTTAAAAATTAGTTAGAATTCTGAAAAGTCAGAAGTCTTTTTTCCCTCAAAATTCAGACTTTGATTCCAAAAATAAATTCACATTCCCTAATCCTCTTTATCCAGTGTGGACAATTTGGTGACATATAGTGGTGATGATGCACATTGCAACCAACCTGACTCTCCCAATGGATATTGTCACAGACATGATGTGGATGTAAAAGCTAAACGCTGTTGAAAAAGTATTTCTTGTTCTCTGTAGATTCTCTGTACTTCTCTCCTTTTTAAGAAAAATCTAGATACTTTTATTGTCACTGCACACAAGTACAATGACATTTAGTTTGGAGCAAACCGGAGATGCCATATTAAAGATAAAACACTATACACAAATCCTTGAGCTAAACAGAACAAATATAAGGTATAAATAATGAAGTGCCTTAAGATAAATAGCAGTTGTTCACATTATGGATATAACTTATTGCACTTGTCCTCATAAATAAATACACTGTAAAATGGCTAGTGTAATAAATACAACGGATAAATTCATATTTAAAATAAACTTAGATTCAGCCCAACAGCAACTGATAACTGAAAACAATCCTGCACATGCATCAGTCAGGAGACTGGAGAAGCTGATCTGAGAACATGTGGATGGGAAATGAACATTGAAAGAGGATGAAAGACACTGACCATCTCTTAAATGTGAAGGAAAGACCATGAACGCTCAGAATAGGTTACGACAGTTTTATTCAGTGCAAAGAGTCTAATACCAGGACTCGTTGATGCGCCTCATGCTCATGAACCTCGTACCGCTCATGCCGAAGTTGGAGAAGTTCCTGTACTCGCCGGGCCTCATGTACATCATCCTGCCTCTGTAGTGGGGCTGCTCATACATGAGCCAGTGGCCGTCCATCACGTTGCAGGACATGCAGTTGGACATGCGGTAACGATCCATGACACTGTCACAGTCGTCCATCAGCTCATACATCTGGCCGCCATAGTTCTCCCTCTCGTAGATCTTCATCCTGTAGGATCCCCTGTGCTGTGGTGTGCAGGACATGAGAGAGGTTTACACTACAGCTAACCACACATGCCATCTACACCACATCTAGCCAGGTGTGAGGTCTTACCATGGGGATCATGCGGCAGGACTTGATCCAGTCGCTCATGCCCATCATGCTCATGTAGTCGGCGTACTCGCCCCTCTTCATGAAGTACTGGTTGCCCATGTAGTTAGAGCGGTCGTACACCATGAAGCAGCCCCTCTCCACCCTGCAGGAGTGGCACCTGCTCAGGTAGGAGGACATGTCGGGACAGTCACTCATGCACTCATAGGAACGACCCTGGAAGTTCCTGTCCTCGTAGAAGACGATCTGAGGGGACAGAGGGAGAGGCTTCGATTAGAGATATATACAGCATATGTGACACGATGAACTTCAAGTTCAGTTAAGTGTTTTGGGGATGATTTTTTCAAATCCTGGTTAATGGTTGACAAATGTCAAAAAATTAGAATAGAATAGAATAGAATAGAATAGAATAGAATAGAACAATGCAAGGAATTTTGAAGTTCTACTTGTGAAAAATGGAGATCCAAACCAAATAGAGACACATCAATAAATGTGAGACACATAACCCATCAGTCTTCACCCCCATTCATGCAACAAGCCTCTGGCGGCCTCTGTTGGTCATATTGGCAAGTGCAAGTGCAAGTGTGGAAGCACAGTCAAACAAACAGACAGACAGACAGACAGACAGACACAGAGCCACTAAAAAACAGTACTTCACTCCCTTAGCTCAGTGGTAGCTGTCAGTTATTATATGTGTATTTGCGACAAAACAAACAAATAAAAGTTAATCGATGTGCACTGTATCTGTCCAAAGGTAAATAAACCATAAATAAATAACACATAGAAGAACATTTGGATTTTCATCTTACATTTACTTACATACAACATGTGATAAGAATTAAAGAGTTGGCTATTTTCAGGAGCAACAATATCACAAATATGGAGTTGTATGACCAAATGATTCTCTGTAGGTTCATCAGTCTAAGCAACACATGTCAAAATGTTGACCTAAGTGACATTCCTGCTCAACCAGAAATCCCCATTTTTAACTTTTTACGATTTGGTGACAGCAAATACGAAGTAAACTCACCTTGCTCATCATGTTCATTCCACTGGAAGTCATTTTGCTGGACTCTGGGTGCCTGCTGTGGTTGCTCTTGCACAAAACTGTACTCTGCCTGGTTTAACCCTTCTCTTTTATACCTGCCCCACAGCCCGGCCCCATTGTCTAAAACCCCCTGAGCCAGCAACGGTGCCATGGAAATGTGCAGAATATGTACCATTTCTGGTACAGCACGCGGGGGGACACAGAACTTGTGAAATCAGCGGCCGCAACTTGACATTGTTGTTTGACTGTGACATATGCTGTTTTGTCAGCAAAAACATGTTTTCTATTGTTTGATTTTTCATGACATTTAGTCACAGATTTAAGCATGTTGTAATAAAGAGGAAGGTAATAGAATAAAAAAAAAGGTAATAGAGAGGAATGTTGAATTTACTCTAAACATGACAAAAAGAATATTACACAATACAGTATATGACAAATATACATATTTTCTAGAGCCAGTAGAGTCAGTGATTTTATGTTTGATTGCGTTCCATATGAAGAAAACAAAAGTCAGTAAGATGGTGAGTTAAAAACATAAATAATGTTTCAGATAATGCTGCTCATGTGCCTTCATATGAATTATGTCTGTATTCTACTTCTGTCAATACAAATATGAATCCGTTAATCCAAACATCCTCGTTTCAACTCTTCAACTGTAGGTTTTTGGTGTAAAAATGGTGTAAAGATGTTTTCTTTAAGCCCTTCAGTAAATTAAAATTAAAAAAGCACAGATGATATTTTGCGTTCAACATGTGACCTTTCCTAATGGCTATTGTTTTTCAGCATAGATAATAATGAAGATATAGTGCAAAGCAAATGTCAAAATGGTTCATGAAAATGAAAATGAGTCATGCAAGCCTGTTTCCGCCACATGGGAAAAAAAAGAATGCATACTCAAGTCATAATTATGCGATACTAAGTAATTATTATGATAATAGGTCATAATTTTGAGATTATGTTCCATAATTATGAGATACTATACACAGTTATGACTTAGTATCTCATGATTATAAACTCAGCATCTCATAATAATGAGATAATATTGCATTATTATGACTTAGTATCTAATTGTTATGACTTTGTATCACAATATCGTGACTTAGTATCTCATTATTATGACTCATTATTATAGTATCTCATTATTATGACTTAGTATCTCATAATTATGACTCTATAGAATCTAATTATTATATCTTAGTATTTCATTGTTGTGAATATATTATCATATTATACATATTATAATACATACTTTTTTATTTTTCAAGTGGCAGAAACGGGCTTCCATACATACTAATGCAGTACGTTGAAAACGTAGCCTGCAGCTCTACCGCTCAGCGCAGGATGGCGCTGTGACGCTTCATCGTGCTGAGAGTCACTCTGGGTCTCTCTTGTCTTAGTTACTAAATCTGTGTTGTCAAACGTTGCTAAGGAAGTCGAGATAGAATTAGCTTATGAAATAAGCCGCACCGGGAATAAACTGCAGTTCACAAGAGGTAATTCCATTCACTACGTTAACACGCTAACTACACACAGGACAGCGACTTTCAACATCAGCCAAATAAACTGTACAAACGTCTGCTTCAAACGTAAGCTAAGCTAACCTGCATACTGCTACGGTTTAGCTCATCCATATTAGCCTATAGAAACTATGTGTTTGTAGCTCATAAAGTTTATTTGCGTATATTTGTAATTTTACCTTTTGACAGATGACATCATAGCAGTCGCAATATAATGCATATTTTCATGTCCGTATTTGGAAAACTGTGATTTTTTTTTCTTCAGTTTTGTTGCCTGGACAAGGTTAACATTATTTAGCCGCCGCTGCTAGTTTTCGTTGTACGCTAACCTACAAACCAATGCAGGTATGTCTAACTGTCCTTAATTAAAGCTGCAGAGTGGCGATATCTGTGTAAAGCATATATTTAAACAGCCAATTAATAAGTTACAGATTCGCCTTTTTGTTACTATGGTTATAAATCAGTAAACAAAACTCAACGATGCCTCAGATTTAAAGCTTCTGATTCTTGAGTTATGTAGAACAAAAATGTAACCAAAACGTAAGCTGTCATTCATCTTCTAGTTTTCTTAAACTGCACACTTATAAACATAATATTTTTAAGCAGAATTATAAATAAAGCAGTAATGACATTTATTATGTGGTTGAAACCCCCACAGAAATGAACAGAAGACAACTTCTTGTTTTCATGTTACAGATTTCTCTCCAGAACTGACAGTCCTTGCTTTTTAATTGGAATATCAGTCTTTCTTACTATATTGGTTATACACAAAAACACAAAAGAATGTCCACTGTAAAAAGAAAACAAAAACAGATTATAATTCTCAAGGCTGTACCTACAGTGTTCAAATCTTCATAACCTGAGACCATGAAATGAATTTCTGGATAAGCAGATTTGGTTCAAGGCATTTTACTGAATTCTTTTGTGCTCCACATCTTTAGGTGTGCGTTCCATTGCAATGAGTGACATCTATCCACCGGACCACAGCTGGCCTCAGACATGACGAGAGGATGACTGAGAATGGAGTGAATGGCAGCCTGGATCAGCACTGTGAAGCTCCTGACAAAGAGGATGCAGTTGTTAATGACAGCAACAGGCCACTCAAAGCCTCCGTAGATGTCAAACCCTGCAAGGAACATGACATTGCCACTAAAATCACAGCTAAAAATGGTGAGGGAGATGTCATTCCATACAAACCTCGGCCACCTTTACTCCCCAGACAGTCAAAGTCCATCAGAAGTGGCTCTGTTGAGGAGATGGTGCGAAACAGGACACTGAGGAACAGCCAAGAGAGTTTGAGTGACCCGGTTGGGACTGGCTCCTCAACAGACTCACTTAAAGAAGAGCAAATGGTCCCAGCTCGTGATGGCATCGTCGTCAGTAGTGCTGCTACCATCACAAACCAGGACTCCGGTGTGAGACCGCTCTCTGCTGTTACAACAGGATCCCCAGTCTTCCAAGAGAGAGGAAACAGTCTGTCTCAGTATGAAATGAGCCAGAGTCAGCATAGCGACCCCAAAGACCTCGGGTTGAGGCCTGCCAAGTTGCGACTGTCCCCGGTGCAACCCTCAGGGCCACTGCCCACTCTGGAGAAGAACTTTGTATCAGCCACTTTAAGGGCTGCTAATAGGATTGACAGGGATTGTTTGGATTATGCTGTGCTGGCCAGAGAGAAGCTCGGGGAGAGACTGCACCGAAACCTGAGCGACAGCCGGCTTCTGGACAACATGGGGTCAGATAATGCCTCTGTCAACTCCCTGAGGTCCACCTACAGTGTGCTTAGCCCCATCAGACCTCAGGATGTGAGGAACAGGTACAGTGGGCATAGCAGAACATGTAGATAATGAAGCTGGATTTTTTCCTAGGCTGGGTTTGAAGGATTTTTGTACAGCTTAATTTATTCTGGTGTCATAAGGCTTTTAGTTAACAGTCTCTTTCAAAGGTGTCTAAGCTCCACAAGTGATAACATAAAACAAGCCATACTTAGAAGTGGATCTATGTATGTTGTAAAATAATTCTCTTCTAGTAATTTAGTTGCTTTTGTAGCTTACCTTGTCAGTTGTGTGTCAATGTGAGCTCTAGTTTTAACCACCTTATCTTTGATCTAATCAAAAGAAAATTAGTCCAAAGAAAAGTACATGCACTCTTCAAGTTAAGTTCAGCATTTTTCAAAAATCAAAAACAAGTGTGATAGGAGATGCTTGTTCAGCACTTTTTTTGTTCAGTCATCATTTTGTAACATTGTCTGGCTTTTAGTTATTAAGGTTGTTGTGGGTTACATATGGCCAAAAATGTTACCATGACAAAATGAAAGTATCCAATCGATATTTATAATAATCGGTAATCAAAGATTGATTTTTGTTTTTCAAGAAACCAGTTTATTGTGTTTTTAAACTTCTTTATGGACATAAAAAACTTAATAAACAGAGAAACACTTAAAACACTTCATTCTGGCTGCCACTGAAAGTGCTAACTTGTTTTCCACACACACTCTATATCTTCTAGGAGCTTTCTGGAGGGCAGCGTGATGGGAAGCGGTGCCCTGCTTGGAGCTGAGGAGCTTGACCGCTACTTCCCAGACAGGAGGTTGGGCATCTACGTCACCACATGGAACATGCAGGGAGAAAAGGTGCAAGGAGATCAAAACACTGCAGCAGCATCTCACATCGCTGAGAAACATGTGTAATCTAAAATCACTACCAGACAACCAGCTGAGCGCTAACCACGTTTCTGTCGTTTTCAGGGGCTGCCACTCAACTTAGATGACCTCCTCCTTCCAACAGACTCTGATATTGCACAAGACTTTTATATTATTGGGGTTCAGGAGGGTTGTCCTGACAGGTAGGTGATGCTTTTTTTGAATTCTGGTGGATAATTCAGTTTTGTAAATGTGCTTACATTATCACTGTGTGTATGTGTATGTGTATGTGTGTGTGTGCAGGAGAGAGTGGGAGACACGTCTTCAGGAGACACTGGGACCTTATTACGTTATGCTGTATGCTGCATCACATGGCGTTTTGTATCTCACTGTATTTGTCAGAAGAGACCTCATCTGGTTCTGCTCAGGTCAGTCCCAGTTCCACACAGGAAATAAACATCAGTTTATCTCGTGATTGATTAGTCTATGTACAGGAATAAGAAGCGACTGTTGTGGGAATCAGACATTTGGCTCAAAAATAAAACAAATATTGTACAGATAATATTAAGACCCTTGCTTGTGACTTTTGAGATGAACTAAATAATCAAAAGAAATTAAAACACGGTAATGGTAAAGAAACCTTTGTTTTGTTGACTCACACAGAAGTGGAGCATGCTACAGTCACAACCAGAATCATCTCGCAGATCAAGACCAAAGGGGCCGTAGGAATCGCCTTCACCTTTTTTGGCACTTCCTTCCTCTTCATCACATCCCATTTTACCTGTGAGTAGAAATCTGTTCGTGTGAGTGAGGCTGCAGAGGCTGAAGCAGTGATTTCTCTTAACAAGCATCAAGTGGCTGCAGCTGGAGCCCGATGAAAATTTGGGTTAAAGTTATGGAGCAACATAATTCATTTTTATGTGCAATAAGAAGCATTAATCAGCTATGACACTCAATATAAATGCTTTTAAACGTACCCTGCCTGTGTTTCAAAGCGCTTCTTCGATTCTCTTTCCAGCTGGAGATGCCAAAGTTTACGAGAGAATCCTTGATTACAACAAAATCATTGAGGCTCTGGCTCTTCCAAAAGGCCTTCCAGACACCAACCCCTACCGCTCCACACCATGTAAGACCAAAATCTGAAATGATAGGATTTTCTTCAAGACAGTGGCAAATAGAGGGTTAAAACCAGAAATCACTGTTTAATAAGGAAACAACCTGAAAGTGGCAGGACACTAAGCATTTAGCTGGAAGTTTTTGGTAGATCATGTGAAGGGTATCTTAACAATCTTAACAAATAACTTAAAATTTCAACTTAAACTTAAAAAAAAAAAATATTGAACTGGATCCATGACAGTTCACAAATTATATCCAAAATTCTGCTTTAATTTTTTAACTTTAAGAAAATGCTGATCCAGAGTTATTTGCTCTGCTTTTCCCCTGAACATTTTTTAGCTTCAGTAATCTTTATTTTCTGTGTCCATGACCATCGCTTTCTGTCTTTGTCCCAGCTTTGGTCTTGTTTTTAAGTTCAGAATAAAAGTTCCATGTCATTCCGACTGTATACAAGCACTTGTCCTATGTGCACTCATACTTAGCTCAGATTAAAGATAAGAATATAATCTTTTATCATCTGAAAATGTAATTTGTGATTGTAGCTGACGTCACCACAAGATTTGACCAGGTCTTCTGGTTTGGAGATTTTAACTTCCGGCTGAGTAAGGACCGCATTGACGTGGAGGCCATCATGAGTCACACAGAGGGTGGAGACATGGGCTCACTGCTGGAGCATGATCAGCTCTCCAAGGAGATGAAGGACGGTATGCTCACACCTGAGGAGTGAAAACGTGTAGAGAAGCTTGTTGCATTTGATTAACTCTGAGAACGTGCGTCTGTTTCTCCAGGCGCAGTCTTCAAAGGATTCCAAGAGGCGTCAATACATTTCAACCCAACGTACAAATTTGACATCGGCTGCGACATCTACGACACAACCTCCAAACAGAGGACACCTTCATACACAGTAAGAAGAAAAGTGCCGAATGTCTCTGTCACACATGAACGTGTCCAGCTGCTCTAACTGGATCTGTGTTTGTGTTCACAGGACAGGATCCTGTTCAGGAACAGACAGGCCGATGACATTAAAGTGGTAAAGTACACCAGCTGCTCCAACATCAAGACCTCAGACCATCGGCCCGTCATCGGTGTCTTCCAGGTCAAACTGCGGCCAGGCAGAGACAAGTGAGTCACACACGGTGTTTTTATTTTTCATTACATGATGTGACACAAACATTCATGTAGACTCAATGATGACCTGGTGAGAGATAAAGCAGTAGAAGATGAATGGATGGATTACTGTGACCTCACAACACATGATTTTAAGAACAAATATTCACCCACACAGTTGTGGACTGGCCAAAACATGTTCTTGGAATAGTATGTAACCATTAGTAAAATAAATCAGTCACTAATTAGTGTTAATGTTGTTGCCGTGGCTGCAAATACATTTCACTATGAGCGCTGACTAGTGTAAATAAAACCTGAAACTACTGCAGATCAGAGGACTTCAACTGAGGAGACAGCCTCTAATCTGTCCTGAGGACAGATCACATTCATGCAGTTCAGGAATGTGGACAGACGCGTCCTCAAACCACCTCAGGATGTGGTTTTTGTTATTGATCTGAGGGTGGAGTCAGGATCGATGAGGAGTGTTCAGGACAGATTAATACCAGGTCTGAGTGGGGTCTAAGATTTGTATCTTCTGCCCTCCTTAACTTGATAACTTTAAATAGTTTGGAGCTACTGCACAAAAACATCATATTTAATATCTGCTGTTCTGTATTTGCCCGTGTGTGTGTGTCAGTATTCCTCTGGGTGCGGGACAGTTTGACCGAGGCTTGTACTTGGAGGGCATCAGAAGAAGGATCACCAGAGAGCTGAAGAGGAGGGAAGCGATGAAGAACCCCAGTAGCAGCACCGTCTGCTCCATCTCTTAAAGTGAACTCTGATCCAGAACAGACCAGACCAGACCAGGCTGGTTCACACTGTTCCACAAACAGGGGGGTGGAAAAATGACCAAAAGGAAAACCAGCAGTGACTTCCCAGCACCCATTGTTGGTTGTGATGAGCAGAGTGCGCCCTCTGTTGGACATGGTGAGGAACTACGTTGTTCCCTGCTGGTCAAGCAGCTGACTGCACTTGAGGTCAGGGACCTTAGGGTCAGAGAGACACAGCAGCAGTCTGACCTTTCTATATTCAGCTGTCTGAAACAGAAGGGGACAGAGTGAGGGGGCGGGGCTCGCTGTTGTGGCTTAATCGTCAGTCACATGATTCAATGTACACTGATGTAACCCTGCAGGCTGAGTGTCTATTTTAATTTTGCTATTAATATTATAATATATAGATATTTTAATAGCATCACAAAACACAGTGTTCGATTATTTATTTCTGAATGGTTCATCTTTGTTTTCATTACAGAGCACATCACATGAAACGGCAGCAAACATTTAGGTGCACTTTAGGTCATTTAGGTCATTTAAACTGTCCTTAAAGGAGACTTAGACAGAAAAGCAGTTTTCAGACAAGAACCATGGAGCACAAAAATACCTGCTCTCAGTTTTGTGGACGTTGGTGTTGACATATGAAGACTGCAGCAGCAGACTGTCTCAGTCACACACTGTCCCAGACGAGGAGCGGTGCCTGGGTCAGGACGCTGACTCCCTGTGAGCTTTTCCAGAAATGTTCCCACTGTATTCTAACATGGGCGCACACTGGCATCTGCCTGTGATGTGTCAAAATGTGATTCCCCAAAAGCCCAACCTGAATCCAACTTACTTATACAGATAACTAACTTATACAGATAAATAAAATGCAAGTTTCACTGGCTAAGTGATGGAAACTCTCCAGAGGGAATTTGTCTTGTCACTAGGCCCAGGAGACAGTATGCACATTTCATATCTTGAACATTATTGTACTTGAAGAAACTGCTTTAAACTAAATTTTATTATCAAAACAAGAACCAAAAGTCAGATTATTATAAATCATTAAATCCTTGAACGACTAGAAATCCAACATATTTGTTTATTTTCAAAGAAATCATAATGTTGGCCAGTTAGACAGAATTTTTAAGTCACTCCATTCACGTTTGAAACTCACCATGATCAATTTATGAGTGAGGCTGGTTGATTCAATCCAGATTATTTCTGGAAAATGTGCAATTTGCATATTTGGAAGCAGCTTCAGATTGAGAATCGAAGCAGGTGTAACATAAAGTCAAATTTATAGTTATAAAGATAACAATTTTAAAGAGCACTGCAGTCAGGAGGTGTAACATGGTATTGTTGAATTTCAGGGACAGTTTATATTGAGGAACTAAAGTTTTCTGTAAAATACTTATATTTGCTTATATTTATACTGTTACAGCCTGTCATTAAATGTCCTCATTAGGCCAAGTGATCCTCCGCAGCTAATCTTAATTTATTGCCTTACCTCTCATCTATCCTGCTGCTGTGTAAACTCATAAACACTAGAATATATCCATGTACTGTATATGTTACATACCATATTAATGAAGCTGCATTTCCAGCATCAAGAGCAGTAATGCTCAACATTAAGTGCCTGTGGGTCTTGTCATGTTCTCAGGACCTTCTATCTTTATTTTTTTACGTTAACTTGTAATCTTACAGCCTTTTAATAAACATTTTCTTTTATCGAGAGAATTCTTACTTCTTTGAGATTTTTATTTTTTTTTTACACAGTAAACAAACAACTTTAAAATGTGTTTTATTTACCCGATGTTAACAGAGGTCACATTTAATATATTCACTTTGGACAGAAGCCACTGATATAATGGTAATAATATTTGTCATTTTCCCTGGCAGTTGTAAACCTCTTAGTTCACAGATATGGTGTATGTATGAGTACATTTCTGCTGTTGGAGTGAAGAAAAGATTGTTATCTTTGTTGGTTTCAGGATCACAATATTAATATCAATGTTTGTTAAAAGCAACTGAAGAGAATATGTCATTATCATAACGTGCTATCAAAATGAACAAGCATCTTTTTAATATATTTAAATGACAACTTTTATACTTAATCATCAGCATGTTAAAACACAAGACAATGCTTAATGTAAATAACTATTATGCGACTAAAAATTCAGACCGAAAATAAGACACAGGATCAGAGCACCAGCCCACATCTCACCTTACTTTGTGCCAGATTGTTAATGACTTGTCAGACTCAAACTCAGCCTGTAAATGATCTCCTTAAAGTTTATTGGAATTTACAAGGGTAACAACACACACACGCACGCACAAACACACACACACACACACACACACAAATGCAGACAGAATCAGGTTTCAGTCTCTCCAGGAGACGTTTGTGACTAAAACCATGTTTTCAGTCTCGAGCACAAACTGGCTTCACTTGTAAAGGTGGCCATACATATTTCTTTATAATTATTGAATTAAGCAGTACTGTGTATTGTTTCTCTTGAGTCAGTAAAGGCAGATTACCAAGTGCTGTTGTATAAATAGTTGAGTATTTCAAAGTTGGTTCCTTTTTTACATTTGCTCTGGATGAAAAGAAAGTGTGAGGTGTGAAACTAAAGGAGTTGAAGGTTTGAAAACTGACAGGCTCAATGAAAAGTACCTGCGTCATGAACTCATCTCTGCTTGTGTATTTCACTGTGTAAAAACAAAACGTGGTGGCTTGGGGTGAAACATCCTTTTAAAACACATCAGTAAATATTGACATATGGCTTCCTGGCCACCAACAGTCAATACATATACTCCAACCGTATATGCTTTTGAGAGTTTTTTTTTTTTATTTAATCCCAGTGTCAGGGATGTTGCATCCTCCCTGACTGAGCTGTGTCCAGCTGCATGATGGGAGGGAACATAAGGGTAATCTTCTATCTTTCAGTTCATGTGGGCTGAGTGGCCGCGGTGAGCGTGGCTCTATCGGAACAGACGATACATGCGGGGCAGACGTCCGTCCTTGCTGGACAGTGCGGCCTGGATGTGCTCGTATGACGGCAGCTCCGTCAGGTCTCCCAGAGCCGCGACTGAAGGCTTACTGCGCAGCATCTTCGTGGTCACTCTTTTAATATCGCTGGCTGTCACGTTGCCTGGAAATTATACAAAATCAATTAACCCTTTGACAACTAAGCCTCAAAATGTCTGTCTTGCCTTTTTTTGTTGTTGCTTTTTTTAACCATAAAAAGGGCCAGAAAATGTCCTGTGAGTAAGTGCTTTTGCCCATTTTCCAGAATAACTTTCAATATCTGGCAGTAACTTACACTTTACTGCATGTTAAAAATAGTGTCTCAAGTTTTATTGAGAGAAAACACAAGTTGTATATGAACACCAGAAATATGTTTTACACAACAATGTAAAACATATTTAAAATAACATTTGAGTATTTGTCTCAATGCCCAAAAACAGGCCAAAAAATGGAAACTATGAAAAGGTGTTTTTTCCAACTCTCTCCTTTCTGGTGACAAAGACAGCGGGAGTTAAATTACCATAATAATAACCACATTTTGGCTTTGACATGCAACTTCTCAGCTTTCAGAAACCTTTTCCGATAGCACAAACATGTCGGCTGCGATACACTCTGTGTTACAGGGTTAAACTTTGTTTATACGGCACCTAATTAATTAATAATCAAGGGCTATTCAAAGTCTAAATGTAACAGAAAAGATGATTGACTAAAACAATGGATGTAAAATTGAATTAATGATTTATTCAGATTTAGAAATGAATTTCTTTTCTGATACTACTAATGATAAAAGACAACAAAAAGATAAAATATACAAAAGGTGAAATAAATAATGATCAGTGCTTAAAATTTGCAAGAGTGAAATGATTAAAAAACTGAAATTATAATTATAATTAAAAAGCACAAATCAAAACCACTTATTGATTTCTTCATAATTTGAGGACATTTTTACAAGTCACTATATACTGTATATATTTTTTTCCATTCAATACTCACTTATTAGGTCACAGAGTTCATGTGGCAGCTTTCTCTTTCCTGTGGAGAGAACCTGCCGACCGACATCCTCAAAAATAACAGGCCGCGACTCCAGGTTCATCATCAACATGGACTTGAGCTGAGTCTTGGCTCTCTCCAGCTCCATCTGAACAGAGAGGTGAAAAGATAAAATGCTTGTTAGATCATGTAAGAATAACTAACATGTCTGTGAATCGAGATGACCGCGTTACCTCTCCTGCGTTTCCAGCCATCTGGATGAATTCTCTGGTTATTATTTCCACCATTTCTCGCACCTGAAGAGAAAATGCAAGAATTCAAACGTGATCATCAGCAAAGACTAAACCAACTGAATTACCAGACCATTAAAGTAAGAATATTCACTCATACATCACATGAAATGAAGAAAAACTCAATAAATATCAAAAATGTCTCTGAATGAGATATCTGACATGGTTCAACTTTCTTCTGTAAATATGTAACTGGCTGAAAGTTATTCATTACTAAAGCTGCAAAAGCACAATAAGGTAATCTGACAGTTAAATACCCATTTCAGCTTCAAATAATGTATAAAAGTATAATGGAAAGCCATTATAGGCTGGAATTATTTATCATTGCAGTGTAGCACATTTTATTTTACACCCAACATGTTGAAAACTGAAAAAATGTTGGCTGCACTTTTTCTCTGCTGTATACAATGCAAGGGCAACAGTCTTCCCAGACAACTTTACTTATTGAGGGCTATTGGTAAGTGAGGAGGATTAATATAAGTTACACGTAACAGACCTGAGCTTTAAGAGGACAAAAAAGGTGCATGCATAAACCAATGAAAACTGAAAAATCAGAACAGAAACTATATCTAACGTTTCAAAACCTGAAGATGCCCTAGCGTTGCACCAACCTGTCTGGGATCAGCACTAGCGTGGATACACAACAGGCCGCTGTCCTCGTAGCTATGATGGTAGGAGGTGGCGTTGTACATCCAGTGATGCCTGCACCAAACACAGAAAGCTAAATTAGTGACAACCGATACATCCTGTTGTTTGGAGTTGAATTAATGAAGCAGAGTCTGAACTGTGAAGTGAAGCCAAACAGTGGAGCTTCAGCTGTTCACCTGTTGAGCACGTTCAGGTACAGACGGGTGAACATGCCTTTACCAGGTCCTCCTGCTGAAAAGGAGCCTCCTCCACCCATCATCATGTTGAGCACAGCAAATGGGATGAAGTCATTCTCCTATTACAAAGAAAAAACTTTATTTTTTAATTTTCGGACCTTGAAGCTTACACGAATCACACAACTGATAGAATCCAGGCACCACAAACACACACCAGGAAGGAGCAGGTCTCCAGGCCGATCATGATGTGGGTGAGCTCTGGGATCGGGGTGGGGCCAAGGCTCACGTCCGACATGTCCTTCTCCATCTGTCAGATAAAAAGAGAAAGCCATTATCTCACATAATCAACTACAGCAGAATTCATGGCATTTCCTTATGACAGTGAAATTTCCCTCAATGTAAACATTCAGATATTTAATAAAAAAAAAAAAAATATACAGTAGTTACTGTTCAGCGACTGTTGTGTCACATCTAATGTTTTTCAGGAAATTGATTTGTCAAATTGCAAATTAAGGAAAAGTTCATATGAAGGTGGCAATATTATAATATTAAGATATACTAATATTTTAGACTATCTATTAATAGAAGACAATGTTAAAACAAGGCAGTTGGTGATTGCTTTGCTAATTAACTAGTAGGTGATGCATTAAAAGTAATTTGTCAATTCCATGTTCAAATCGGTGACCAAAAAACATGTGTACATGTTTAAGTGAAAAAAAAAAATAATTGTGTTATTGTGTTTCCACCCCATGATTCTTTTTTTGTGAAGCTAGAATTCCTTTAAAACTGAAACTCTTTTCCAGATAAACATCAGCTGTGGAAAACATTCAGGCCCAAATATAGGTGGTGTGGCTCAGTGGTTAAGACCGGTACCCTGTGTGCAAAAGACATCATGGTCGCAAGTTCAACTCCACCCCTGGCTGATTGTACTCAAATTCCCTTGTAAGTCGCTCTGGATAAAAGCGTCTGCTAAATGACATGTGATGTAATGTAATGTAATAAACCCGATGAATTACCTTGACAATGCCACCTGTGTACTGTGCTACAGACAGGTCCACTCTGGACACAGTGCTCGTTCCCCACACTGGCTTCACATCCAGCAGGTATTTCCTGGCACACTCCACCAGCTGCTCGTGCTCAATGCCCACTCCAGCCAGCACCATGCGCTCAGGACAGTAGTAGGTACGCAGGTAGTTTTGCAGTACTTTTTTGTTAATCTTGTCTATGTTATCCACAGGACAAAAGCGTGGCAGTCCGACTGTGTTGTCTCTATAGGCAGCCTGGAAACGAACAATCAACAGTCACACACTGGTTCAAAAATAAAAAGCACCTAATTTAAAGTATTCCATCTTTTAGCTCTTCTGTCGTCTTTACGTGATGCTAAGAAGCTAATTGTCAAATTCAAAAATCTAATTTGACACAATGGTTTGAAATCCTGGTGTGGGTTTACATTTTACCATTATACATGGATATGTATGTGGTTTACTGATAATAGCTTAGACAACTGCATCCATGTTTTGTCAAATGCACACAACAAAGTTATCCTAAGGGAGACAATAAAGGCATATCTTGTCTAATCAATTAAAAACAGATATTAGATATTTTTTGATAGCTATTTAATCACCCAATTAACTGCTTTGATCAGTATAACTTGTTAACTGGTTACAACTGAAATGTGTTACATTATGTTACCTAGTTAAGGAATGATGTCAGCTTGTAATGGTGTGTCTAAATCACATTTAACTCACAGCGTGGATCATCTCGGTAAGTAAAGGTTCTGGGTCCGGCCTCATGTTTAGGTCCTCCAGCTCGAAGCGTACCACCATTTTGGTCATCTCAATCTCTTCATCTGTGTGAAAAATAGCTTATCATGAAGACTACAGAGGAGTCTCCATGTTCACACACATTTCTCAATCTCTCATCTGTCATTTCATGGAGGAATTACATGACTCACCCAGCAGACGAGGCTGTAGTACAGCATCAGAGAGAAGACTGACCACTGTGTCCAGACCCTTCACTTCAGCAGACACTGCATACATGGTGGTATCTCTGCACAGTAAAACACAATCCAAAAAAATAGGTTCTACTTAGATGGTCATGGAATTTCATGGACTTTCAAACACTGACATAAGTGAAAGAACTCATACCTTGAGGTTTGACAGTCACAAATTCCTCCATGCTTTTCTAGTGTCAGCAGGATTTCATCTTTACTCCCGTACTGAGCTGTGGACTTCAAAAAAACAACAACAATCGACCATGATACATACAAATTGGTTCAATACAATTCAAGGCCCTACACTCAATATGAAAGAATATAAGCTACATGAATATTAACCAAAAAACTAAAATAGGATTTTACAAGTTTAATTCTTAACTTTGACTTCCTTTAAATCAAAAATATATCTTTCAAAGCAGTGACTCTCAAGTTGTTGCAACTACATTACTGCCAACAGTTTTTGTTGGGAAAACAACATTGCCAGGTGGATAACTGCGAGCTTTTCTCTGTTGTTATGCAATACTTCTACTGCACCAAGATACTTCCTAAGGACATTTATGGCGCATTTCCACCGACTCTACTCGACACGGTTTGAGTAGGACACGGTTTGAGTAGCGTTTCCACTAGCCTAGTACCTGTTACCAGGTACTATTTTTAGTACCTGCTCAGACGAGGTTCCAAGCGTGCTTAAACGTAGGTACTATGCGATGATTGGTCAGACTGCCGGCCGCTGAGTCCCGTCACAGGAAGAGACCTCCCACATACAAATCAAGCCAAACAGCGCCGAACTGTAGATGACTTAAAACTACTTAACAATCCTAACAACGTGGGTTAATCTCCAACAACTATCAGGGAAACCTCTATATTTAACAGGATTCTTTTAAAGTGGAGTGGTGTATTTAGGGACAGCTCCGCTGATCGCGAGCCACAGACCGCTGCCGCTGTAGTTTGTGGAATAGGAGGCTGTACTCTGGAGATGTGTGGACAGAAATCAAGCCAAACAGTGCCAAATTGTAGATAAATTAACTTCTTAACAATCCTAAAAATGTGGGTTAATCTCCAACAACTACAGAAGTGCGGTGTGGTGTGAAGTCACTAGACACTAATGTGTGTGTGTGTGCGCGCATCGCGTATAAAACAAAGTCACCGCAGTTTCACTCAGCTGCGCAGTGATGACTCCGCCCACGTTAAGTAGGTACTTTTTTTGTAGTGGAGATGCAACCTAATCGTGCCGAGGCGAGTAGAGCCAGTGGAAATGCGCCATTAGACATAATCCAAACAACAAATAACAGAGTTCACACCTTACTGTAAACTGACTGTAAGCAGTGACAGTAAGCTTTAATGGGACAATAAAATTTAACTGCAAAGAGTGAACACATGAGCTTCTTTAAGTCTCAAAAGGTAAGATACTTACAGAAAAGGCTAGTTTCTCTAAGAAATGTGCGATTCCACTTGGATATTTAGCTTCATATCTGGATCCAGAATTTACTAAAACTACAAAGGAAAGAAAGAAAACATTCACATTTAAATCACTTCAGCTTGGTTGTGAACAAAAGAGTGGATATAAACATAATTTGCATGTCACTCCTGCAACTTACTTCCAACTGTGCAGAATTGACCAAACTTGTTTTGTGAGGCAACTTTGAGGCCATTTTCTAGAGTAGTTATCCTGGTCTCATATTTTTCATGACCGTCTGCAGACGCAAACACTGGTTTGGGGATGCCAGGCAGCGGCGTGGTGAGGGAGATGTTTGGGTATCTGCTGCCACTGCTGTACTTCCTGTCAGCTGTGATCCCAAACCTTCTGGAAAAACAAAGCAATAGTTTAAAACGTCAGGTAGATGTGGAAACAGAAACTAGCCTTAGTGTTTATTGTTTTCATTTACTTATAATATATATGTAAAAGAAGAACTTAAAAAGCCTTTATTCTAATGGCCATATCATCTTAAAAATAAGCAAACGTGTTTTTTGACCAAGGTCTTTGTCAAGCCAAATTCCAATCACAAGTTTGTAACTGGCAATTTGAATGTAGCCTTTAAGAAGCTGCCATTTGAAATTGAAAAAAATGTTGCACAGTGTCACTCTAGGGTTGTAATAAAAAGGGCTTTCTCTGTTCAGTCTCTGATTAGTCCACACATTATGAGACGTTAATGAAATAATAATTAAAACACACATACAACCAAGCACTATTACAACTATAGGAATATGACGCCAAATAAATATTTCCATCTGATACAACCTTCAAAATGATATCTATTTAGCTGTAAGTCGAAGTTTTTTTAGGTTTTTTTTTTTAGAGCATGTGTACTTCTTATTTGTTTATTTAAACTTCTTTTGCATTTGAACATTTAGATAAACAGAAATATAAAGAACACTGCAACAGACAATTAGGTACAAAACAAATAGTGAAGCACGTTGGTTAGGTCATTCTTTATTCTTCCTTTATCAATGCATAAAGGTCTCTGGCAAATTTAGATTTCATTAATTTCAGGGACTTTATATAGATTTGGATCTCGGTGGGATCTTTATACATTTTGTCTTGTGGATGAAAGATTTGTCTAAAATAAGGAAAACATTAATCATTAGGTTCACTATTATTATTACAGCAAATAAATGATATCATTATAATTTATAGTAGTAACAACCCTTTATTTTCTATTTAACCATTCTATAAAGTGTGTATATAACAATTGACTATGAGAAGATGAAACGTTAATGATTGACTAAAAGTGATGAGGCAACATTAGCTCAGACTGTTAGCGCCATGCTAACTGCGCGAGCTAACGTCGCGTGCTAAGAACTTAGAGACTTTGCAGGAAAGAGCCGAAGGTGACACCAGATTTTCCGCGTTTCTGTAAAACAAGTATTTAAAAAGTTACCTGTGAACACGACCCCAGCGTAAACACAAGCTCCTACAGCTCGACATGTGAGTCGCCATCTTCGAGCTTCTGTGACCGGAAATCAACCCGGAACATAATGACAGTCTCCATAAGCACTTCCGCCGAGGCCACAAACAAATAACGCAATACCGATGCATTATATACATTATGATATACATCATGATATACAGTAACTTTTTTTTCTTTTTACGATAGTAATGACAGCCGTCCATCTACAGTTTTTTAATTTAATTGAAATTATTTCACAGATTCTACCAACATGACACGCAGCCTTCTTAATTAAAGATTAATTAATTAAAATTAGATTATTTTGTTTTATTTTATTGTATTTAAGCTTAGTGTCGTTTAGACACAATACACACTACAAACCTTTTTACTTTTTACATACAAAGGCCAAGAATTATGATTATAAATGAAAACTCTCACATACAAAAGCTAGGAAGTCACTGAGGTAAAGAAACCTTTGAATGTTTGAACCTCATGTAACTTTTGTGTTCAATGACCTGTCTTTAACATTGTGGGACTTCAGATATTTAAGAAGAAATATAAGATTGGAACTAGTTTTGGAAAATTACTGGAGAAAATAAAGTAGATAATATCTTGATAGGTTTGTTGTATCTACTTGTTTGTGTTTCAGTTTGTTTCCACTGGTGGTTAAAGAGGTTAAATGTCTTTTCTCTATTGTTGGGTTTTGTGATTTGCCATTTGTCATTTTGAATTGCATTACAGTTCACAATTATTAGAGTTGATTAGATGTGATATTTTACTTACAAATTGCAAATTAACTCTAAAACAGCTCAATCTATGTCTCTCGCAGAACAATTGATAATTTAAGAGGCTGGTGAAGTAAAGAGCATTCCAGCCCCCATTTAGTTACTCATCACTAAATCAACTCTGACACAGAAACCAAAATAGCTCTTGAATAACACTAACATTTCCACCAGAGATTGAAACATTGTGGAGCTGCAAAAGGACTGAACTGGACTGTGACGAACAGCAGCAGATTTGATTCAGTACTCACGGCTACCTTTCTGCTTTCATATAATGTTGTGTACCTTGCAGGTCAGCACCGTGTTTTGGTTGATCCCTGTGTTTTTCCTCTGCACCTCAGCCTATGAGCTCCACGACACCATTCACTCTCTGAAAGAAGAAAACCTCCACCTGCAGCACCGGCTGGAGAATCTCACCCATGCTCTCAGGGATTTGAAATACCTGCTGACTGAGCACCCCAAAGGTAACAGCACAGTCATCGTTTGATTGTAAATGTATTTAAAAACAATATGTATACTGTATATGCAGAAAAAATCTGAAAAAAATCACTTCTTTCTCACACATGTTCAGTATCTGGGGGTAAACATGACACTGAATATCTGCATGTCTGGAAGGAGTGGGCTCAACATGGTAACTTCTCAAAATAAGGTTTGACTTGACATCATGAGAAAAATCCATGAATGTCTCAACAACTGTGATACATTTTCTAGGCATCACTGCAGAGATTCACCAGGTGTTGGAAGAGACACTTTGTTTAACTGAGCTGCACAATGCTGGCCACTCTGTCTTCAACACCATGGATTTCCTCTTCCTTCTTTTACCTCAAGTGATTCTTTCAATGCTGTCATGACTTGCCTCAACAAGACAAAACAACCTGCAGTTCATTAAAAACTTCACTTAAGTGTCCCTTAAGTAGTGTTAGTCAACACTTAAATTAAGTAGCAGGAAAATTCAGAGTTCACCAATACCGTTGGCTTGTCAACAAATGCACATGTTACTGTGACATACATGTATATTTTTATCACAGTTGTAAGAAACAATTTCGTTTACCAACTGTAAGGGGAGCCCAAGCACAAATACATTGTGGTAAAGTTCACCTTTAAAATATCTGATTAAACAAAGATGGAATGACAGTTACACATATTACATATAAGATCAATTTTATATTTATTGATTTTTTTAATACATCTTGTGTTAAAAGCAGAATATCTAAAAACTGATTTAAAATAAAAAATCCCATTGAAAAACAAAATAAAGCAATATGTGTGTTAATATATAACATCAATTATTTTTCATTTCAAGGAAACCACAATTTCCCAGTTTTTGTATGTACAGTACTCATTTGTAATGTAATTTTCAAAAAAAAGCACATTTCCTATATTGTTGACATGTTGCTTGTTTTCTGTTGGGAGTTCAATATACAAGGACTTGTGGTCACTTTAATGATTTGCTGTCACGTTAATGAGAAGACTCAAAAAATTTTTTGCCTGTTTTTACTGCAGCAGAAGCCCCTCCCTATTATATATGAGTAGGGAAAGTGGATATGTCAAAGAAAAAGTCTAAGCAATCAAACTGGTTAACTTGGAGGCAAATACAAACTCCTTAACAGTGACTCATGCGTCTGATTTCTTCATCGTCTCTTTGACCCAAGAGAGTTGTTTCACTGAAAGGAAAGTGTACACTCCAGGCTTTTTAATGAGGCCACACTCCTTGCCAAAAGAAGTGACTCCAAGTAGCTCTCCGTTGCACAACAGAGGGCCTCCTGAATCCCCCTGCAGAGATTAAAAAAATAAATAAAAAAAATAGAGTCACTGATGTGAAGAATGGCAGTCAGTTTATTTCTTGTAAAAAAAAATCACTGTAACTTACCGTGCATGTATCGGCAACATGTTTACCATCTGAACCAGCACATATCATGCCCTTGGTGATAACAGGGTTGAAGTCGTAAAACGCAGGAGAGTTGCACTTCCTCCTGTCGACCACAGCCACAGTGACTGACCTCAGGACATCTGACATTTCCTTACTTTTGAATTTTTTTTGGCCCCATCCAGCCACTGTACATTTGGTGCCAGCTTGTGGATCTTTGGCAGCTTTACCCAACTTAAGACACTTTACTGTGTCAGTTTCCTTCACCTTTTTTTGAAGCTGAAATGATGATAATAAAAAAAAAAAACATTACATGAAAATGTGGTGTCTGTGAGAACATCTGCACATTGAACCACTGCAGCTGGAGATGAAAGATTAAAGGTGCTATATGAAAGAAATAACCAAATAAAAGTCTGTTTCTCATTCATCATACGCCACTTTCACAGTATGCACATAATATCATCCATTCTTCATCTTCACTGCTGCTGTAATGTGAGTTTACCTTGAGCAACATGAGGTCATTGACATGTTCTGTTTTGTCATAGCAGGGATGAGGATATTGCTTCTTAACTTTTTGGATCTGCCTGGCGTTCTTTTCAGCAGCTTTGATGGAGTGTACCCCCAGCCACACCTCTTTAATGCTGTAGAAGCAAAAGAAAACCACAACCCACAGTATAGCGTTTAATTCACAATTATAGTTCACAGAATTTTACTGGTAAATAACATGTAGATTCAACCGGACTGCAGACGATTCAACAATTATGGGCTTCATCACAGACAACAATGAAACAGAATACCATGCACAGATTGACCAAGAAGTGAGCTGGTGCACAGACAATGATCTCCACCTCAACACATCAAAAACAAGGCGATCAGGGATGGCAGACTTCACCCCATTCATGCAATAAGCCTCTGGCGCCCTCTGTAGGTCATAGTGGCAAGTACAGCAAGTGCGAAAACACACACAGAGCCACCAAAAACAATACTACTCTGAACATCCTTCAACAAGCATGTGAAATAATGTATTGTAGATGCCAAAAGTGTTGTTTGTCTGTAATTGCATATTATGTTTAACGCTGTTCAATGTTGGAACCGGCTAAGGAAAAAATGTTGTACTGAAAACAAATTCCACCAGCTTGGCTGTGTTGTCATTAAAGAATCAATCAATCAATCAGTCTGCATATCCTCCCCCATGTGTACGTCTCTTCGAGAACATCAGCTTCCTCCCACAGTCCAAAAACATGCAGATTAGGTTGGCACTCTAAATTGACTGTGGGTGCGACTATGAGAGTCTATGGTTGTCTGTCCTTGTATGTTGGCTGAACGGTCCAGGGTAACTCGCCAGTTTCACCCTATGTCAGCTGGAACTGACACCAGCCCACTGTGACCCTCATGTGGAGGATAAAGCAGCAGACATTGAGCAAACGTGTTAAAGTCACTTTTTATACACAGCTGAAGAATCAGTTAAAATTTAGTTTCACAAACTCACATTGGGCAAGAGGCAGAATATAACTGGACAGGTCAGCAGGCTACCACAGGGCCAACATACAGAAACCACCATTCACCCTCACATTCACACGCAATTGTAGTCCACACAGACATGGAGAGTATGGAGAACTTCTTGCTGTGAGGTACCAGTGTTAACCACTGTACTAAAATGCCTTAAATAGTGTTGGGAAAATATTATGATAATATTGTGATAATCTTGTTCTTACTCAGAACAATGTGCAGCTGTCAGGACCCAGAATGGATCGATCAGTACCCCTCCACAGCTTGGTTTGTTGCTGAGAAGCAGAGCCATGTAAGGCAGTGAGTGGGGCACAACTTCACTTCCATTAACGATCTCAGAACCATGACCTAAGACAAAAATAAAGGATCAAAACAACAGATAATTTGCCAACAAATCAAAATCTGCAGCATTGGCTGCACCATGCTAATGAATAAATTCTATATGTATGTATATATATATATATATATATATATATATATATATGTATATACATATATATATGTTTATATACATATATATACTGTGTATATAGTGTATATATTACTCACTTGAGCAGACGATGAGGAGTAAAATGCAGGAGAAGAAAAGAGTGAAATATCTCAGGTGGAACATTTCAACCCTCTGTCTTTGCTGTCCTGAGATGCACTGAAACCCACCCGCACTGCACACACTTCTCTTTATGTGTTTAGCTCAAAGGATGTGGTTCGACCACTTATCAAAATTTCATCTCTTTCATGAGAAACAGGGTGCCTTCAGATGGAAGAATGTGGTCACAGTAACTGTCATTTCTCATGTCCAGCATAATCACAGGCAGTTGGGGTCGAGGTTTTTCTTTAAACGTGACGCACGTCTCAGTATGAGAGTGCTGATGTGTCAGTCTACGTTTTTCACTGTTCAGTTGTTAATGACGCCACATATGGTTCAGAGACTAAACCAAAAAGTTAAACACTAACGAATGTACACACAAACATGAGGAGATGAGCTTATTTATTGACAAAACTTCACAAAAATCTGACATTTGGTAGAAAGTTGAATGAAAAGAACAATTGAATGCTTCATCCTCTTTCAAAAACCTTTACTTTCACTATTCCTACAATAGCTATTAAAGCTTACTTTTTTATAAAATGTATGAATACTAAATAATTTCAGGAAGCATTGGTTTGCCACCATACTTTCATGCACTGACATCTTGAACTGCATTTCGAAAGGTTCTTGAACGTGACAGGAACCTAATATATTTGTACTTAAAAGTAAGGTGTTATGAAAATCGCAGAGTAGAATATTATATCCCAAATGAATACTATATCCCAAATGCACTCTAGAGATTCAAACAAAGATTCCTGAATTATCCCAACACTGTTGTAGGCTAAGCTTAGTTGAGAAACATTATAGTTGTAATCACAGTACCGTAAAATGTGACCTTTTGCAAATCAGTGCAATGTTTTCAATATTCTTGAAGGCCTCAAAGTAAATTACTGACACTCTCTCCTAAAAAAAAGATCTTGTAATATACTGTATAATATTTATATGTTTTGTATAAACATATAGAGTTTGATAGTTAGAGTAAGTTAGCAAGCAAAAGTTGAAATAAAAAAAACAACAGATGAAAACAAAAAATTTGTTACAAAAGTTACACAAATTAGTTACAAAGTATACAAAGGGCAAATCTATGCCTAAAAATAATACCGTTTTTTTTAAATAAAGTTACATCTTTATAATGTCTAATACTTTTATAATTTGAATAAGCCTTGATTTGAATTGTATCATATGTTGTAGTTTCCCTGATATAATACATTATTCAAGGCTGAACATGACCTTTTTCTTTTATGATGTTGTTGTAACACCAGATTAAGTGCCAGATTAAGTTGACTCCCTTTTCAGGGACACTGGACAATTTCACATTCATTTACCTTCTGCTTTTTGAAATAAACAGGATCATCATTGTGAGGGATTTCATATTATGTACTAAAAGATAGATTTACCCTTTTTCAGCTGCAGTTCACTTAAAGTTTCCCGCTGGAGTGGTAAAACATGAGGAAATGTGCGACAGGTTGCCATTCCTATGTGGCCTATAAAGCAAAATTTAAATTAAAAAAATTGATTGTTTCTAAAGCAGTGCTTGCTCTGTCGAGGTTAGAAGTGAGTTGAGATGACACTATGCATGACGTTGTCAGACTTTCGAACAATGCTGAAGTGTAGATCAGTTAAAAAGACTTAACAATCCTGAAAACGTGGGTTAATCTCCAACAATTACCAAGTAAATATCTAAAATCTCAACATTTAACAGAGGAGTCTGGTGTATTTAGTGTCAACACTGGTGAAAGCCTGCGAGGGCGGCGGGCAAGCATCACCACAAACCCTGTCGGACAGAGTCTGTGTTCCAGTCATGGAGAAAGTACTGAACAATTTTAATTTGACTGATTCTAATTCTAATTCTAATGACACACAAAACAACTGTTTTACAAGTCACTAGTCAGTAGTTTGTCTGTGTAAAAAAGTCACGGCAGTTTCATGCAGCCGTGCTGTGTACTACACCCACATTGAGGAGGTACTATATTGTTATGGAAAACCAACCAAACTGTATAGAGTCGAGGCAAGAGCTCGGACCATGTAGTGGAAACATGGCATAAGATGCCCTTGCAACTTCGTTTCCTATGGGTGCCCCCATGAAATTCAGTCCCCAGGCCCAGGCTGCTTTTGTCCCCAGGTCGCACTTGCCATAATCTTACCATGGCACCTGCCCCTCTGGTAGGTGTTCTTTAAAGGCGACATAGAATGCTTGTATCACACATATATGTTAGTTATGGAGGTCTACTTACATATATTAACTTGTTTTCGTGGTTAAAATCCTCCTAATCGCTGCTAACGAGCCGATCAAAATATCTCCTCACTGACGCTCTCCTCAGCCGCGCTGTTTCAGACCAATACCACACCCCCAGAAAGTGGGCTGTGTTGTGATTGGCCAGCCAACGAGAGCTTTCCTACTGTCCTGTGATTGGCCAGGTACCTGGAAGTGACGTAATAGATAGGCCAGCTCTCAGACACACAGCTCCCCCTCTGGCACGGTGGATGCTCTGCATCTCAGCAGCTACAAAGAGAGTAGTTCTTCTTCTTCTGCGGTTGAATGTACGCAACCGGATATGCCCGGACTAGTGCCCGCACCAGGAGGCGCTACGGTGGTGAGAGGAGTGGTGAGGATTTCTGATGACGACATCAAATTAAGGAAGTGCCGATCCACTTTGCAGAGCCCAGGAAAACAATACAACACTATTTTCTCAGCAGTGGCTGAACTGTTGTTCTGAAACTTTAGGGTTTCATAAACGAGGTAATGACGCAGATACACACACAAATGCAGCGTTAATTGGAGCTTCCGGTCTATGTGGCCTTTAAATATTTCGCATTAAGTGTCCTTATAATTTGTGCCCCTGCCCTTCCAAATGTCTTTGCACGCCACTGCGACTACCTCACATGAGTTGCAAACATTGCTTAAGTGACCGGAGAACTCTGTTTGAGGGACGAATTTTAAGCAAACACTTAAACTGATTAAAACACTTGATTTAACTGGCTAGTGCCTGTGTTATGTGATTGTGCAGGAATTGTTTTTATTGGCTGCCTCTCAAACTGCCACTTGGAAAGTTGAACATTTCACAACCTCTGCCACACGCAACACGGGCAGATCGAAGCAACGGATTCACAAAGCACTTGGCCATGCTTGATGCTGCTCCATTCAAAGTAAATGGGAAGAGTTTCAGACTGCGTTTCCACCACGTAGGTGCGGGTTGGCCATGAAAGTTTAGCTTATGCTTCAATTAGATTGACTCACGTTTCATTGTCATGTTCCTATCACTTAGCTGGTTAGATGAACTGACAACTGTCTGTGAACATTGTAAACATGATTAAAGGATTAGATGACATTCTGTAATAGATACAGATATACATTGCCCCCTTTTCAACCAACGTGTCTGGTTTTCTCCTGATCCAGATCAATAACTGTGTCCTCAGATAACTTCACTGATGAGACCTCATGACTTGCCTCAAAATCGTTATCAGCATCACCACCTGAAAAAAAAAAACGATACTCATTAAACATGTTTTTGTGTTCGGATTATGACTTAAGTGATATTTTCTTTTAAAAAAGGAAGGAGATTTACCTTTTTTCAGGATGCAATAAAGGGTCCAGAATGGAATAGCCAGATATATGAGCTTAAGCCACTTCAAAATGATAGTGATGACATTGTGTGCACAACAATCTGCTACAGAGGAGAAAATACAAATCTGAGTTAGAGACAGTGTTTACGTAACATGGTAGAAGTAGTTACAACAAATAAAGTCAAGAAACCTGCAGCAAAACAAATTTGAAGTTTACACTGAAGTCTCTCCTACCTGTTTTGACTTGTAAAACCATTGTTTTACTTTGAAGGATTGTATTTTCACCAGTGTCGTTCTTAGGTCGAACAACAAAAGCAGCAATCTTAATCAAGTACTCAGTGGCCGAAGTCAGGTTGGAGATGTTGATGTTCATGGAGGCTGAGCCCTCGGCGTAGGGGTAAAAATGAGTTTTACATGTGCTGCTGCACATTGTCACACTGTAATTGTGTGATGTCATCTGCATATAGGCGGAGACATTCCAGCTGAGATTTATCTGTTCAACGCCCACAGACTCAGCCATCACTGGCTGAGGGGAAACTGGACCTGCGAGACGGAGCGAACAAGTCAAAAACAAATGTGGAATTTCAAGATTAAATTCAGTCTTTGACAAACACATGAAACTGCTTCAATGGATATATACTGTAAAATTACCTATATCTACAAAGATATATATCTATCATACGAATTACCTTGTGGAGATGAGCTAGTTTAAGAAGTAATACAGTATTTATAGAAATGTATATTTTCACTGGAGATGTAGTATATGCAAACAATGAAAACAAATCTTGGCCTGAAACAATAAACAATTATTAATATTGAAATATGAACATTAATTACCCTGACAGACAAACATGTGTGACTCGTCACAGTAACGTGCCAGCATCTTCTCATTTCTGTCCATCATGGACTCCAGAGTTGCACAGTGGCCTTCATAGTTCCACCTGTACCAGTGTTGGTACTTCAGCTCCTCCCCATTCACCCAGGTCCAGCTACTGAAGATCGCCTCGCGCTGCAGACCGAGCCAAAGGCTGACTCTGTTTGCCAGTGTGGCATTGAGGAGAGTGAAGTATTGCTGCTCTGTGCTGAGGACAGCAAGGTCCACATAGTGCCTCAGACAGAACTCCCGGGCTTCAGACCAGGACATGGGCCTCTGCACTATTAAGTAGTGTGAGGTGATCTGACCCACTGCTATGCCATGACACACCACTGTGCAGAAGAACAGAGAGTTGGGGAAAAGGTGAGATATTAACAAATGTAATGGCTGTGCATGAATGAATGATGGAAGAGGGCATTGTTTTACTACAGATCATCACAAACATTACATTACATGTCATTTAGCAGACGCTTTTATCCAAAGCAACTTACAATGGAATCAAGTAACCAGGGGTGGAATCGAACCAGCGACCATGATGTCTTTCGTACACAAGGTAGGGTCTTAACCACTGAGCCACTCCACCCCAAACAAACATTTGCAGTACTGTGAGGATTTAATGTGCCAAAATATATAGGTTCACAGCTGTGAGCTTGAACGTTAAACCTGCACAATACTGCAGACGCTGTGATGAGGGATACGTGCCAAAACATGCAAACTTTTGTTGTGATTTGAGCCAAAATAATAAGAGAAATGTGAGTATTTTTGTCTGATGTTGTCCTTGATTTCTTCTTACTTAGGAAGTGCAACCTCTGTCATTTTTTTTGTTATTGGAAAAGATGTATATATATATATATATATATATAGAATTTTTCAACATGTTTACATTCTTTTACATGTAATATATATGATCTTCAGAAAACAGCAAAATCTTTCTTGTGCTGTCATATACTGAATTGATTCTTACTAAGAACAAAGAACAAATAACACTGATATAAATGACACCTTGTCAAATGTACAAGAGTTCTGCCTGTGGTTAAATATATCAATGCATTACAACAAACTTGTGATTAGAGTTAGTTGATAGTTGGAAACAGTTACCCAGGACAGCCAGTCTCTGCAAAATCTGGGTCTCACAGGTGAACATACAGTAGAATCTGTCTCTGCTTCGTGGTGGTGTGTCGTATCTTTTTCTTCCTTTTCCATCCAGCAGGATTTCTTCAAATCTTATTATTATGAAAGTCCTCTGCAATGTTTATCCTCTCTCCCCCTGGTCAGCCAAAAATTCCCTGTGCTCCTGCTTATGAATCAACAGCAGAGGTGATGTTATGCGTGACACGGAGAAAGTGGGAGAGGCCACTTTGGCTGCTTACCTGTTTACTCACGTCATGTTCACATACTTGACTGAGAATGAGATACTAAAACGCCTGCTTATTATCTGACAATGCACTTTTTAATGATTCTCAGAACAAAAATCTTAGTTTCATATATTTTCTTTCTGATGAAGTTGTGTATCTTTGTCTTGTTTATCAACCATGTGTCATGTGACAGACTGAACTCTGCCTCAGAACTGCAAGAAAAAGGTGTTCAGCCTTTATAGGAGCTGCTAAAAATAGTGCCACTATTTTTAGCAGCTCCTTGTAGCTCCACCTCCACTTCCTCCTCCACCTAGAGCAAATTTTAGCTCAAGGGAATTCCAGACAATTATTTACGGAAAGTAACATAATCTAAAAAGGAAGATGTTGAAACATAATGAAATGTTTGTTGGGCTCATAGTCTGCCCTCACTGAACTAAAATCATATGAAAAACTGGACTGGTGTGAAGAAGAAGGATCTTGAAGTTATGATATGAGCACCTACAGCTGCAGTATAACTTTTAAAAGTGCCCTAATTGCAAAAGTGAGATTAATAATTTGCAGCCAGGACACACCCTGTTACCATGTTTCAGGATTTCCTGTTCAGCCAGTTCATCTTTGAACTGATCCACAGTGTTTCTACATATTTTACATTTTTTACACATTCCCACGAGAGAGAAATCATACTTTTTAATGTGTAATTGTCCTGTAAGAAGCTGTCATTGGCTTACGGTGAAATATGTATATATATATATGTATTTATTACAGATGGGAGGCGCAACCACAGTTCAACTTTCATAAAATGTAAATACAGCAAAGCCAAGTCATTGTTTGGGCAGCCCGTGGCCAAGTGGAAAGGGAACTTGGCTTGTCGCCGGTTCAAGTCCCCACCAGGTCAGCCCTGAGCAAGGTAACCAACCTCCATTGCTCCCTGGGTGCTACTCAGTGTGGAAGCCCACTGCTTCTAATTCTAGGATGGGTCAAATGCAGAGAAACAATTTCCCTAAGGAGATTAATAAATCTTAAATTTTATTTTATTTTTTTTTTTTTTCAAACTTCAGTCATGCAGTTTTCACATTGTGGTTTCTGCATCAGACTACCGGTCTGTGTCTTGATAAAAAGTGGTTAAGCTCAGCCTGAGAAACAAAAGTCTCACGTGCATCACAGTTAGCCACAGTTAGTTTCTTTTTTCTTTTCTTGACCACTTTGTGGTGTAGTGTTCTCTTTATTCTCATCAAGTCATCATGCAAACCTTTACCCCAAACAACTCTGCTTTCATTTGTATCGATGTTAAGCAGTCATCACTGCCCTTCTTTTAAATAGTAACACTAACACACATCAGTTACACTGACATGAGCCTGACAACTTTTTATTCCCTAAAACACATTTTATAGGCCCAGCTCAGTTTGTTTGATTATATAGTTCTGATACTGATTTTTCATCAGATTTTCTGTAATTCTATTCTTATTTGTATTTTTTTACTTAAGGTGATAGTTTCAAATATATGCAACTGTCTTTTATGCTGCATATGGAATCATGGACAGTATATGAATTATGGACATGTCTTCAGTCAAAGAGAATAAAGCCAATGCTGAAGAGCCTGAAACCTGGATGAATGACCATGAGAGGGTGACTCAGTCAGTTAGTAAGTGAATCTATAGAAAATTGGTCTAATTATCACTTATTTATAATGTCAGCACAGCTTTCCCTGAAGTGCTCATGGTCTCAATGACTAGTAGAACATGATGTACATGGTCCAGTTTAAGTCAAAGCAGATGGATTAGTTAAATAGCCACCGGGGGGCAACTCTGCTGGTTGCAAAAAGAAATCTGTTTGAATGGAAGTCTGTTGTAGAATGAACTTACTTCTCACTTGATTTATAACATCTGTAAACATTTTCCTGAGGAGTTAACGGTCTGAGTCGCTAGTTCCAGTTCTTCTTCAATACCTCATCATGAAAATTTTGTAAATTATATAACAATCATCAAGATGAGAGTGCATTTGACCCTCAGTAAGATTCAATCCTAGCATTCACTCCTGGTCTATTCCATAATTTAAAAAAAAACAAAAAAAACAAGATGACCCTGGACCACTCAAGACTCAAGGCTTTAGAAAGGTGGCATTATGGTGGTTTGCCACTTGCCAAGGTCTTAAATAAGAATGGTTTATAAATTTCTCATAAATAATCCACAAAAACCCTCACATTGTGGTGCATGACTTGTTGGTATTGTGGTATGGCTTCTGACTTCAGACTTCTGAGCAGATGACGGGAAATGTGAAGGCCTGACACAGTCGCATCACCAAGAAAAACGTGAGTGACATGCTCTGAGTTCTGTGTGATGATGACTAAATATCCCAGATGTGAAAACGGTGGTCCACTCCCGCAGAGAAGACCTGAGTATCGTCAGGGTTTAAGGCCAAGTGCAGAACTCGATGAGAGTGACCTAAAAATAAACAAAACAAATGCAATTTTGAAATGTATTGTTTAAAGACACTGTTTCAAATCAAATGCAATGGTTTCTGACATGTATCAGACAGTTTCACAGTCACTGGAAGCTCAGGAAAGGAATGAGTCAGAACAGTGTTGCTATTCATTATATTAGTCAACGGAGTTGTGGTAATTAAAAATACCATGTGGTAATTCCTATGATGAGAACTGTTTAAGGGTTCTATGTGTCACAGTAAGGGGGGGGGGGGGGGGGGGGTTATGAGCTCCTCATTGGGGAGGGGAGTACATATATACGCATATATACATATGTGTATATATACACATATATATGTATATATGTATGTATATGTATGTACATACATACATGTATATATACAGTATATATACATATATATGTGTGTGTGTGAGTGAGTGAGTGTGTACACCATATTGCACATGGTTTTATTGCACATGCTTTTGTGAATTGTGATTATGGACAGTTTAGTTGTTTATTTGTTTGCAGACTACTCCTCCCTGCCCTTCAGTCCCTCTGTTATTTCTGTTTGTTTTGTTCGCCCTCCTCCCCCCCATGAGGAGTTTGTACAGTTTATATACGTATATATATACACACACCTGTATGGTACCTGGGGTGTTTTTTTTTTTCTTGCTTCCTGTAAGGCGTTTAATCTAACTGCTGCGGGTGATGGAGTTTTTAATTTCCCCCAAAGAGATTAATAAAGTAATCAAGTTGTTTTTCTGCGTCTGTCTGAATAATTGTAACTACTCATTAAATACTTGTTGTGTAGAACTGCTTTAAAATAAAACTTGTTTTGGTTATCACAGCTGTAGCGCTGATATGAATTTTATATGAACACGTTTTTTAGTGTGTGTAGAGTGTGCTTTTTTTGTTTTAAAGAGGAATCTTACGATGCAAAATCAATTTTCAGAGAGAGTGAAGAGAGTTGTGAAAGTGTTTATGTCCCTCCTGGTATGTGATGGACAATGTAGTTCCATGTTCTGCATGGAGAAAAGGAGGGGAGAATGGCGGCGTCCTACATTTGTTGCAATCTGCACAGTCTCACCAATAGATGTTACTAATTCCTAAACAATTACTGATGGTCCCTGACCTGTGAGCTGCTGGACTGGGTTGAGGGAAGGAAACTCCCATGTCCAGCGGGTGATTTGGTGATGAGGGCGGCCATGACCTGTGACCAAAAATTGCTTCTTTTCAGCCCATCGTAGAGAGCAGATCTGGAAGGAGATGAATTACGTGTTTGTTATGTACACACACTAAAAATACATTTGCAGTCATCGGAGGCTTAAAGCTAGTGTCTGAAATGTGTTTCTTTTATATCTTATTTGTTAAAATTCTCTCCACATCCTAATAGCCATCAGTGGACATTGGTAGCTTTTCGCACGTATCTTTAAGCACCTGTGAGTTTGTGTTTGCAGAGGTCACACATGTCCCAGATTGCGTGTCCCAGATTCTCAGCTCTCCATCTTTCCATCCTCCTCCTGTAGCGATCATCTTTCCTTGCCACGGACACCATCCCATTGACTGGAGACACAAACACATTGATTACATGACAAGACAAATAATGGTCAGGAGTTCGTTCAATTGTTTGAACAGATCGTCCAATGACTAGTTTTTTGTCCAAAATGATCATGTGACTCAAGTTTGCACAAACGTGATATGTGATGATCAAGACAGAATGCATGTTTGCGCACAGAAAATGTATTTAGTTGAAAATATAGAATACACATACACAACACAAAATAAACCAATGTGTTTCATTGCTACTGACCTTAACAGCACTGGGCTGTTTCATAGTCTTCACTGGCTGTTTTGATCTTGTATGCCCTGCAACGTCACTATCCCATATATGCAGGAGGCCATCTGTGGAGCCGCTGGCCAGCCAGTCGTCTCCTGGTGACCACTGCAGGCTGCAGATCCCCTCTGTCTGTACTGCAGCACCAACCAGCGGTGCAGGAGCCCGAGGGTCAAGGTGATGTATACATCCAAGAACAGACCCACTGTTTGATTGAGACACTGTGATTGCACAACATAAATGATGCATTGATCATTGTAAGACACTGAGATGTGGTTGTACCTCATACAACCACACTTCAAAAAACATGAACTATCCCTTTAACCACGTATAGATTAATGTGCTGTGTCATTTGTTCAACAAACCCAAACCAGTACCTGCTGATTAACTGCTGTTTCCAGGAAAGCGCTCCGACCGCAGAGAAGTGTGAAGGCAGGCTCCTCGTAGTCTGCTTTTTTTCAACATCCCACAACTAATGAGTCAGAGTGATACAAAGACACCGCAACTGTCAGCCTGCTGATTCAACCTGTTGCATACCACCCATTTACTTGAAGTTTACCTGTATCTCCCCCGACTTGGTCCCAAAGCAGAGAGCTCTGCCGTCTCTGCTCCAGCACAGAGACGAGATGGACTGACGGTGCAGTCGTCCTGGTTGTGGATTCAGGCACAACCTTCCCATCAGAGCTTGAGTTTCTGAATTCCAGAGGTAAACAGAAGAGCCCAGTGCTAATGCAACCAGACCATCACTACTGCAGTCGAGAACATTAGTGTCTGAAAGTGAAGAGATGGGACAAAGAGAACAGTTGCAGAAGTTCTGATGTGTCTTAAGTGATTTAAAGCATGGGCTTTTAAGAGTTCTTTATTTATTTGAATCAGGTGTGTGTTGGCGCAAGGACACTTCTATAACATGCAGGGCATTTTAAGTACAACACAGGATTTGTGTGCATTCACTTACAGAAATCGTTAAGCAGTGACGGTGCCGCGAGCTTCACCATCGACTCCCCCTGAACTTTGTCCAGAACGGTAAATGGAACCGGACCAGGTTTTCCCTCATCAGAGCCTGCAATGGAAAAACATTATTGACACAAAAACACAGTGTTTCACATTGGTAACACATTGGTTTTCATTCATGATAAATTATTTAAATTAAAAGAATGTCAAGAATGATTTTAATTTGTACAGTGCCCTCCTATAGTATTGAAACAGTGAGGCCAATTCCTTTATTTTACTTCCAGGTATTTACATCTGGATCTGATACGCAACATAGAAGATAGCACCTTTTGTTTAAACCCACATGTTTCTGTAGACTTCTGAGTTCATTTTGCTGCTGCCATCATGTGTTACGTCATCAATGAAGATTATTGAGCCCATCCCAGAAGAAGCCATGCAAGCCCAAGCCATGACATTACCTCCACTGTGTTTCACAGATGAGCTTGTATATTTTGGATCACGAGCAGATCATTTCTTTCCATCACTTTGGTAAAAGTTCATCTTTGTCTCACAGTCCATTAAAATTTGTCCCAGAATTTTTCAGGCTTGTCTCTGTACTTTTTGGTAAATTCCAGCCTGGTCTTCCTATTCTTCTTGCTAATGAGTGGTTTGCATCTTCTGGTGTGGCCTCTGTATGTTAGTTCATGAAGTCTTCTGCGAACAGTAGATTGTGATACCCTCACTCCTGCCCTCTGGAGGTTGTTGCTGATGTCACTAGCAGTTGATTTAGAGTCTTTCTTTACAATGTTTCTGTCATCAACTGCTGATGTTTTCCTTGGTCTACCTGTTGGACATCTATTACCAGTGGTTTCTTTCTTCTTCAGGACATTCCAAATGGTTGTACTGGCCAATGTTTGTGCAATGGCTCTGATCGATTTCCCATCTTCTCTCAAATTCACAATTGCTTGTTTTTCACCCATAGACAGCTCTCTGGTGTTCATGTTGGTTCCACTTCTAAATGTAGTCTGCACATGCAAAACCTATCCTACCCAATGTGAAACTGAGTGTAGACATTCAATGCTATTTATTGTTTGAATAAACAATGTAATAAGACTCAGCAACACAACACACCTGTCAGTCACATGTTCCAATAATTTTGCTCACGTGAAAAATGGGTGGATTCAAACAAAAGGTGCTATCTTCTATGTTGTGTATGAGATCCAGATGTAAATACCTAGAAGTAAAAGCTGAAATGTTCATCTTTTGTCTCATATTCATCGTTTGATGTCAAACCCAAATGTTTTCAGTCCATGGCAAAAATAAAGGAATTGTTCCAATACTATATGGGCACTGTAACACATTTTCCCATACTCCCATTTGTGTTGCAGGGTGATTATAAAGACACAAATATAGCCAGGCCAAGCAGCTTTTTTTCTTTGTTTTAGCTATTTGTTTTTATTTCCTGGTCACATTCCTAAGGTATCGCATAACATTTCTGTCTGAAGAGAATGAAAAAAGTGACCAGGTTCATTCTACCTGTCTGTTGTGCATTGACATCTCCTTCATCTGCAGCTCTCCATGTCCATCCCTGTGAAAAAAATATCAATTACTGTTTTTATAAACATTTTTCAAACATACTAATTCATGAGACTTTGTAGAAGTTAACATTAACAATGATGGTTTGTATCGTGTGACATATTTAGCTCCACTAAAGCTGCAGTAAGCAGAATCATCTAAAATTATGTCTTGTGTATATTTTTCTCACATTAAAACTAATAATCAGAATATTGAACCTGTTACTTGAACCATAGTGAGAGCTGCTGTTCTTACTATGTTTCAGTTGTTGAACGAATCATTTGTTCTGCTTTTGTCTCAATTTTAAAACTCATTGAAAGCTATAAACAGAAGCAATTCATTATTTCCACTACTTCATTTTTAGTGTGTGTGTATAAGTCTGAAAATGCAATTGAGAACAAAAACAATGCATGACTGCAGTAGCACAGGTTCATGTTCCTCAAACAAACCTGTTCTGGGGCATTTCCTGTGGCAGGTCGTCCTCGGGCACAGATGACATCACATGAAATTATCGGCATTGTAACACTGATCGCGCCATGTGATGGTGTTGGAACAGCCCCACATCCGTCCACTGCTGTCTCTGATAAGGATAGATAATTAAACAGATGAGGGCAGGAGATATTAATATCTATTACAACACAGTTATGGAACAAATGTATTTATATGTTATTGTTACAGCTGTGTTGTTGTGAAATTCAACTTTTATTGTTATGAATGCACTGGTTTTCAATCTGAATCTTCAAGTCAATTATTAAGTTTTAACATTTAAACTAGTTAATCCTACATTTTTTTGTCCATAACGTGTAAAACACAATTAAAGTAATGTATTTGTTATAAAAGTGCTATAACACTGTCGGTTGATTGAGTTTTGTTAGATTGACCAGTCATGTCAAAATGAAAGTTAGTTGTGTCAAGAGAAAATTGTGAAGTCTGAGAAACAGATCAGTGTGAGAGGCAGGTCCAGGCAGGTCTCCTACAATCCTCTGTGGTTACATGATCACCTGTGAGGCAGTCTCTCCGCAGGCCCCTCTGCTCTGCTGCTCCACGGGATCTGGGTGGAGAGTCCAGCTCGTCCAGCTCCAGTCTCTGACACACTGTGTCCAGGTCAAAGCCTGACTCACGGCGCCTCCCAGAGGCCACAGGTGGACTTACAACAGGGGAGTCTCTGCTGCAGTAGATGAGCCGCCTCTTGAAACGCTTGTAGGGCCCTTGATGAGCGCCCTGCTGTCCACGAGAAGACGACAATAAATAAATAAATAAATAAATAAATAGTTTCCTCTGACATTGACACACTCATAACTGAAGCAAGCTGCATTAAAATTAAGCCTAAAACAATTCACATTGACCTCTGACCCTTCTATTAAAATCTTGTTAAGTATAAATAATATAATAAATAATATATATCACGCATATTATACCACACCAAATCATCAACAAATTATTGTCACTATCATATCATTTGCCTAAGTTGTTGCCATGGTGACTAAAATGCCCCTGAAAGGGTCATGTGTGTTTGTTCAGATATTGTTATGGTGTTTCAGTGTTGGGTGGTTGTGTTGCCATGTGGATGCTGGTTTGTTTGGAGGGGTTGCTACAGTGTAGTTACCTGGATTCATGTGAAACAAGCCATGAGATAATGTTACACTTTGATTTCATAAGGATATTGGAAAGTTATCAACGATTCAGTTGTGGATGCTGATAGTTAATGTAAATGTTAAGAAATGTAATGATGATTTATTTAATATTAAGAAAATTTTACAAATAAAAACTTGTTTTCAACTTGAATGTGTTGCGTACAAAAACAGCCAGCGACCAATCACCACGATCCCAGTAAAATAAAGAAGTAAATGTATGTATAAATATATATATATATATGACAAAAACAGTGTCAACATTATTATTATTACATATATATTATTATAATCATTATAATATAATAATATAATATAATCATTTTATCTGCAGGAGTTTACCTATAGACAAGTGAGCTTGCATAGTTAGTTAGTTAGTACATTTGTTGATTTAGATCTCTTCTTTAATAGATAGAAGAGCATGTTTGAATTGATTTGGTAAATGGAAGAAAGTTATCCCCAGTGAAGCCAAGTGTTCGCTTATTGTGTGGACAGTTGAATGATGTTTTTCTTGATAGGGTTGTAAAGTCTGGGCAAAGTGCTTCGAGGTCATGAGATGTTGTGATTTGGTGACGGAGACGGTTTTATTTTGAAGCGCTTAAGTTTCTGGTTTTGTCCTGTTTTTCCGCTAACTTTGCGCTCCGCCTCCTCCAGAATCCGGGCAGGATCAGGATCGACCCTCCTGACACTCACACCGAGCACGGTCTGTTCTTCCCCCCTCCAAGATGGAGGCGTTAGGGGGCTACCCTACCAGGTCCTCCAGCCCCAAAGCCAAGAGGCTGACGGTGCTGCTGAGCATGACCGTGGGTGTGGGCTGTTTGTTCCTCCTGCAAACGCAGCTGGTGAAGCCGAAGAAGTCCAAGGATTTTTACTCTTTCGAGGTGAAAGACGCGAAGGGGAGGACAGTTTCCTTGGAGAAGTACCGAGGAAAAGTAAGTCCACATCATCACCACTGTTTGCACTTTAGAGTAGAAAATGTGTGCAGGGTGTATCCTGGTAATCCTCTCTCACTTTAAGTCTGGTTTCACTGCGTCATCGTATGTATTTGTTTGTCCAGTAAATCTATATAAAAAGGTTATTTGTGGTGATTGTGTTCCCTCCTGCTGCTGCTCAGGCGTCTTTGGTTGTAAACGTGGCGAGTCACAGCGAGCAGACGGAGGCGAACTACAGGTCCTTACAGGAGCTACACCGGGATCTGGGCACCTCTCACTTCAACGTGCTGGCCTTTCCCTGCGGACAGTTCGGGGACACCGAGCCCGGGACCAGCCGGGACATCGAGGTCTTCGCCAAGTCCACCTACGGCGTCACCTTCCCTTTCTTCAGCAAGATTAAAATAATGGGCTCAGAGGCGGAACCTGCCTTCAAGTTCCTCACAGGTCCGTGGAAAGACCTCAAGCTAAAACTATCTCTGTCACTATTATATACAGTGTAAACAATATCAGACCACAACTAACTGTGCTGTTTTAACAAAGTTATAAAGTTATACGTAACTTTGAGAGCAGCCTTGCTGATACAAACTGTCTTGTTTTCATTCATAAAATGAACATGATATGTTATCAGATGTTAGGGAAACATCCATCTTCTACACTTTACCCTCCTTGGAGGTAGCTGGTGCCAATCCCAGCTGACATAGGGCGATAGGCAGGGTACACCCTTGCCTAATCTGTAATTCTGCATGTTTTTGGACTGTGGAACCTGGAGAAAACCCACACACACACGGTGAGAACATGCAAACTCCATGCAGGAAGGCTCTTTTTCCAATCGGTTGTGAAAACCTGGTCTTCTTGCCTCTCAAAAACATCTTGATCAGAGCAGACGCAAAATTAGGGTATGCACAGTAGAGATGTGTGGAAGAGTTGTTGGCAACAGATGTGCTGGTGTGGATAGTAATTTCTCTTGGTCAGAGAAGCAAAGCTTCAGCCAAGGTTAACTCATTGCACTTTCCCACTATACAGTTCTATACAGCTCGGCACGGCTCGACTCTACTCAGTTTGGGTACCAGTTTCCATCCCTATTCTGATATAGTGCCTCAATGTGGACGGGGTCGTCACAGCAAAGCTGCATGAAACTGCTGTGATATTGTTTCATACGCGACACAGACACACAAACTAGTGACAAGCAAAGCAGTTGTACTAAATCAGTTAATTAAAAAGGTTAGTTGGGTATCAATTATATATAGTATCAGCTCGGCTCTCTTGGAACCTCGTCAGAGCAGGTACTAAAAAGTACCAGGTACTATCCCTAATGGAAAAGCCAAAAAACTAAAAAATACATAAAACCTTGTTTTCAGGGAACCTGGGCAACCACACGCTAGTCTACAGTGTCTAACTGTTTTAATCGCTAAAGGTTGCTGTTGTACTTATTTTACATAAATGTAAGCCCTTTAAACTCGTATACATGACATGTGCAAGTAATGCCAAAGAATGTTTTGAAAAAACCTGGCATAACAGACCTGAATGAGTAGGACAAGTTGGCAAAGGTGTTGCTAATGACAATAATTAGGTTTCCACAGAGCAAGTGTAAGGGCAGGTCAAAATAAATACTAAGCTCACAGAAGCTATTTCTATATTTGAAGGTTTTTTAAATACTTGGTACACATTGTCTTTACTTTCTTGTATTATAATAGACATTAATACATAATTATATCTGCTCATAGCATTGCTTAAACACATCTAATGGTGGCTGAAGACGTTTACACAGTACTGTAGGTGCAAATTTAAAGTTAAATGGGTGTTTAAAGTCTACATTTTAAGTCATTTAAATTGGGGATGGGACATTGTGTGACCGATATCACAAACTCGAGTATCTACCGATATTAGTCTGATACAGTCCTTTTAGACCATTTATGAACTTTATGAAGCTGTTAACAACACATTTGTGCTGAGTCATTTCAAAGACGTAATTCACCAACTGCAAGTATTTTTCTCCCAAGAAGAGGAAATAAGCAGCCCAAACATGACTCAGCTAAAATGTTATTTTACATTTTTACAGTCTGTGCATTGTTAAGAATGTTATACACAGGATTTTTGGATTGTATCAGATTTTATATTTTTATCTGACTGATACTGATTCCCATCCCTAATGTAAATGTCTGTTATGCCAGGAAGTAGTTTTATTCCTTGCACACTTCTCCCTGTGCTGTGCATAGTTGCAACTGAAGAATTTAATTGTCTGATTATGATTAAATAACATTTTTCCAGACCTGTGGTTACTAATGTTCAGTTCAAAATGGAAAGGTGAAAACAAGGCTTCCAGCAGGGACACAAGAAAAAATGGTTTTAACCATGGTTTAAAGTTTAAAGTAGTAAATAGATGCATGCTTAGGTCAACCATATTTTAAGAATATGTTTGTTCCCTTTAATTTTGCTAGTAAGACAGCCCATTTACACAATATCTGAAGGTTGTGTTGCTATTTTTTAAATGAAATTAAACACATGTTGTCAGCTTTGGTTCTACATGATTCCTGAAGCGAAAACAATTTAAAGAGCACATTGACTTTTGATTGATTGATTTTTACTTTTGTTTTTTAGATTCTGTGCAGAAAATCCCAAAGTGGAACTTCTGGAAGTTTCTGGTAAATCCAGAGGGGAAGGTCGTGCGCTACTGGCGAGCCGATGAGCCCATGGAAAGCATCCGGCAAGAAGTGACGGTGATGGTGCGAGAAATCATCCTGAAGAAACGCATGGAGCTATGACGGAGCCTATCGATCAATAAGCGGACACGCTGCTGCTCTGTTGTCTCGGTGTTTCCTGTGTTTGGACAGGAACACAAAGTGGTGGAAGATACAAACTGTTAAAGCGAGCATGGTCGGCGCTGTGTCTTACTCTAGACACGTAAAAGATTTTGAAAAAGATCCACTAGCTTTAGACTCAAAGGAATGAAAGTCATGTAAACTTGTCTGAATGAGTGTCTGTGTGTAACAGAGATCAACCTGTGGTGACCGATGACAATCATTCCATTTTTTTTAAATGACCACTGCTGCAGCCCTCAAAAAAATGTTGGATTTAGTTTTTTTGTTGTTGTTGTTTTTTTTACTTTTCTAATATTTCCACAAAAATATGTTTTTTTAAGCAAAAGCAGTTATTATTGGCTGATATTGGCTGATTTGAGCCCAGCAAATTGTATACCATCCAAAAATAAAACGGTTTATTACTTAATGAGCCTGGAAAAGTGAATGTTTTAAATTTAAGGAACTGATACGCTTATGCACAAATAAATATAAAATATTATATACATTAATGTTACTTAACCCTTCTGAAAAATTGTTTGTATAATTTTTTTTTTACTTCATATTTATTGACTGAAATGAAATGAAAACATCTGTACGTTAAAAATAGTATGAAGCTATTAATTTTAGGTCAAGCTGTGAGATTGTATGGTGATTTTCATATTTTTAAAAGAGCTAAATAGGTAGTCAACAAAGACACCTAAAATACCTGAAAAACTTTTTTATACATTTTAATTATAAAGATTTTCTTGAGGTTTAAAATTGCTGGGGTCAAATTGACCCCAAGCATTAGATTTGAGGATAAGGAGGGTTTATATTGATTTGAAATGATTATATCTGTGTTGTATAGTTCTTTCTTTATTCTCCATGCTTAAAAATAACTGCAAGGAAGTTTACAAACAGTTTGTAAGCCCAGTGCTGTCCTGAAATGTCAAATATTAATACTAATATTGCTTCAGAATGGTCTCAAAAAGTCCTAAGTTTGATTTGATAAAATCTCAGAGACTCTATTTAAATTCAGACCCCAGAACTCTATAGTTCTATAAAGTATAGATGATATTTCTCTTGGGGAAATTGTCACCTCTCACTCAAACCTTCTAATCAGGAATGCACAATCGCAGTTCTGAAACCAGTCCACTGGTTTTTAAGTGTGCTGGATTTGAATGGACAGCTGGAGGGCAGCAGCAGGTAAGCTGGCACATACACAAACAACCAGCTAACAAGACACTGCCTACCAGCCAGCCACAGCAAAGAGCTGAAAGACAACACACTGACACTGAGCATCTTTGTTGGGACGCACTCCACCTGTACATAAACCTCACTGTCCTCTGACGGCTGAAGGATGCTCCAGTCAAACATGCTGCGAGGACAGAACGTAACTGTTAAGGTAGCAGAGCAGTGTGAGCTGGCCAGAGGAACGTCAGCTAACATTACACTGCCTCCCAACCAGTCACAAGTCAACCGCCTTCTGCACATGCAAACAAACTCATCTGACTAAATGTTGAACTGATATTACACTAAAGGTCCAGTGTGTAAGAAATGCTGACATCTAATGGACAATCATAAACCCCCTTTAAAAGTTACACACTGGACCTTTAAGTGTGACAAACAATGTTTTTCTATTCATTCTTTCCCCTTGTCATCTTTGTGCCACTGTTTAGTCATTCCCCACACAGGTGAGTGAAGTGGTGTCCACAGTGTGTGGCGGTGTCTGCAGCAGTTGGAGATCAGGTGGTAGCAGCAGTGAGGAGTGCAGCTGGCAGCTGTCAGTCCTGCCGGAGCACAGCCAGCAGCGGTACACTGCCACACTGTCACCACCAGATCTGGAGCCGCGTGGAGGAGTCACTTTTTTTTGTTTTATTCATGTACAACTCACACTCGTTCAACTTCTCCTCATCTAATCAGCCCTTCATTCTGCAGTAACTCAGTTCAAAGCTCAAACTGAGCATCAGAATGAGGAATAACGGTCATTTAACTTGTTAACTTTGGAATGTGACAAAGTTGTTAGGCGAGTATTTCAGAACTGGGATTTATCACATACTGAATAAAGAAAATATCTCATGAGCTGCAGTTCTCTGCGTGAAAATGCCAGACAATAACACCTTGAAAACAGTGCCCTTAAAGCAGGTATGTCTATATCTGTGAATATACACTTTTATTTCTCCTCTTACCTTAAAGAGCCACTGCTTCCTCTTTCCTACAAAATCTCTGGACATGTCCCTCATATTGTCCTGGATAGGAAAACAAACAAACAAAAGAGTAAAAGAATAAAAAAAAAATCAAGGTGATGCTGCTGCTGCTGCTTCATCATCATCCATATCATTTGCCACATGCTAAACCTACAGCTTTAGCACAGTTATGGATTATTAATGCATGGTGTGCTCAGTGTGATGTGCATGGTTCAACTAAAGAGAAAGAGTCATGTGTTTTGAAGTGGTTGCTTGGCAGCAGCAGCAACAGCAACAGGACATATGTGAAAGCAGGGAAGCCATAAAGCATATATTGGACATTTTTTCATATATACATATATATATATTATTATTTAAACATACAAAACGTAAAGGCTCACCCAGTCATGTGTCTCTGCAGCTGTGAGTTTCAGACGCACCTTCATGTAATATTTGCTTTCCTCTCAGAGTGTGAGGAGGCTGAGCTGCTGCTGCTGCTGCCTGCTGCACCTGTTGCCTCTTCCTCTCCTCTCCTCATGGACGGGTGTCACTCTTAAATACTGTCCCCCGGGCGGATAGAGGAGCGGGAAGCAGGGGCCTACGTCCTCTGCTCTGCCATAGGCGGTTTGACCTGTTTGTACAAAGAAGGAGGTGTCTCCCCCTGCCCGCTCTCTCCCTCTCTCTCTCTCTCTCTCCCCCCCTCACCCTCTTTCCCTCTCTATGTGTGCGTCCTGGTTTCTCCTGGAAACAAAAACGGATACAATAAAAAAGAGCAACGCGGCAACTATTGAAAGGTGGAGGCGGCAGCGTGTTATCAGTTAATGACCTGGACCACCAGCACACACACGCTCATGTCACTGTTTGTTGCAGCAACACATGACCCTGACTGTTCAACTGAAGAAAGTCTATTCAATTACAGCAATTTAGACGAAGAGGAGGATTCATGCTGATTATAGCTTTGACCATGAAGATGATGAGGATGATGAGGATGATGAGTTGTGTTCGTATTTCAGGGCAGGGGCGCAAGTAAGAAATATAAGGGATATTTGTTCAAAATGGCACATACAGTGGCACATTCTAACATATTTTATTTTACTATTTATATTTATTTCTGTAACCATATGCATGCAAATGTGTACTACTAATACTCAACATTTACTGTATCCCAAAATGACAGAAATTACAGAGCATTCGTTTTACATTATAGCCACACTCTTCAAACACAGGCAATTTCAAAGAAAAGGAACACTTAATACATACACATTATTATAGTATATATTCATAATATCGATTGCGTTTTTACTCATATATATGTGTGTGTGTGTATGATATTAATAATAATAAACAGTTAAAACACAAGCTAAGTTTCCCTGCAGCTGAACTATTAAATAAAATACAAGGGTATAATAATTCATTTTAATTCAGTTTAGTCAAATAGTGTATGAGTGGATAATGCAGGAAAATATATGTTTGCCCCTTTTTTAATGTTATTTTAGTCAAAATCATTGCTATAAAAGAGTAATTATTTTACACACAAATAAAACCTAAAACAAACACACCAGCAGCATAACACTAAATGACATTTCATTTAATAAATATACGTTGAGCTTGGAGTCTCTCTCTCTCTCTCTCTCCCTCTCTCTTCTCTCTGACACGCGCCGGGGTCCCGCGGATTGCACACCGCTTAGTTAGACCGAGCTGCTGTGGCGCTAAGTGGGCTGAAGCGCGCGAGCGGGCGCACGTTCTCTCCACCTGCCACTTCCATATGCGCTCACACACCCACAACACCGAGCTCCAGCCTGCATACGCACTTTCCACGCCACGGCTCCACCAGTGCGCACCGACCAGCAGGAGGCCACGACACATGTGCTCCATGACTCCAACCTCTGATTCATCTATTATTAACTAACTAACACGTGCTTTATGTCACCTAAAGGTCACCTGTTTACTTTGTGATGAGGGATTATAATTAGCTACTAAATGAATTACTTTATTTTTATATATTCCATATTAGCTGCCTAATTTATTTGGCTTCAGAAATATTAAGGAGGATTTAAGTCAAAGGACAGTTTTTCACCATGAAGAAGTTTAAATTAGTCGATATTGATTATGAACATTTGTTTTTGCTCCAGAGGGAAATTAATTGTGCTGTTGTACTTTATTTTTATATACCTTTATTTAAGGGCAGAAAACGACAACATTGACCGTATCATTTACATCAATGATAACAAAAATGATTATATTTGTGTAGCTTTTTTCCACCATAAGAACAAAGGAATACAGAATAAAATGAAAGACGACAAAATTGAAGGGCGTGCCTTCATCCTCCATGCATGGCAAACCATAATTAAGGCACTTTTTATTACTTATATCATAGGATGCACAATATGCAAATATAGAAGATAATTAGAAAATCAAAGTTTAAAATACATGTGTCTGACGCCTGTATACTTCAATAAATAAAAAACATGCTTTATTAGAAATTTGCCCAGAGGCAAATGAAATAGTTTTAATCCTCCAGCACATGCAGGCAACAATTATTTTTTATTTTCTTCCGCCTGCTTTCCCGCGGGAGTCTGTGTGGTTTGGAGCTTTCCTTAGGTTTTGGCTTCAGTCACCTTAGAGACGCATTGTGTGTGTATTTTCCTTTTCCCCTCCCGCACTGTCCCCCGCAGTTTGGCGGCAGCTTAACCGGTCAAATGTGTCACATGCAGCTTCTTAAACAAAGCTGTGCAGTCCGCTCCCTCCTCCTCCTCCTCTTCCTCCTCTTCCTCCTGCTGCTGCTGCTGCTGCTCAGTGACAAACTGACCTGTTTGCAGTAAAAGTGGCCTCTTTAACTGACGCTGACGTCCTGTTTGCTGTATAAGCTTTGGTAGCAGGAATTTAAATTGTTGGCGGTGTCTCAGTGTTTGGTCAATGAGAGAGGGTCAGGTCAGGGACAATGTTATCACGATCAAGGTGTTCAAATTAGTCAACATTTATGACATAATTGCACACAGGAGCAGTGCACAAGCCCGATTCCCTTCCATTTGTCCACATGTAATAAAATAAACATAAATGACAAAAGATTGAAACTAAACGCATAAATGCAGTGCAGACAGATGCATTGAAAGTCCACTGGAATTATAGTCACAAAACAGTAGATACATCCAAAAAGCTGATGATATTTAGGCATTTTATTTAATATTTGACATTTTTTGATGAGTTACAAGAGATAGTTAGACAGAACACTTATTAAAACCAAAACATTTCACATATCTGACTGAAGTTAAACAATCAAAGCAAATGTTTGTTATTTTAGAAGTGTGTTTGTTCATTGCATAGAGGTGTACTGACAAAAATGATGGCCACTAAATGATTGTTTTTTATGATAAAGTCATGTTCATTCTGCAGTGTTGTTTGTTCCCTATGTGAATGAATGAATGAATGAATTCTATCCATATGGAAGCCTCAGGCTCCACATGGTCGCCAGCTGCATAAGAGGTAAAGTCGAAAAGTATTGTAATTTGTGTCACTTTCCAGTAGTTTTTGTCATGTGTTGTGTCTTTATGGTGATTTCACATCTCCATTTTACACTAATTTTGCATCTGTTTGCGATTTTCTAGTGTTATTTTTTTCTTTTGTCTCTTTCTGACTAGAAATGTTGTTAAAATACTGAATCTGATCTGCACATTTGGCTTATTAGTGATTAGTTAAGACATCCTTATCAATCAGACAAGCTGCATTATAATTATTATTATTATTATTATTATAAATAAACATTTCACCCATGCATCAGCCACACAATTAAATATACATGCATAATGTTGTCAGCTTAATTTATGATCAATCACACTTTTAAAATTCTGTTTAACTGATTTGTTGAGTCAAAAATCACCACACACATACCTTGATCAGAGAATGTTTATATTTTTATCTCTGTACCAGCAATAATCAAATGTATAATTGTGCCTTTCTACAAATAAAACAATGGATACATTAACAGACTAGCGGAATTGCCCCTTTTTTTGTCCCTCTATGATCCTAAAATTTCAAATAGTATCATCGGACTCTTCTTATCTTGATGTGTGTTGTTACATGCTGTGTTTTCGAAAGAGGAGTCAGGACTGTAAGGTGGTCACTGCTCTAAAGTAAACAGGCTCATGATTGGGGAGTTTAAACAGGTGTTTGAGCAGAGGAGCAACATTGTCCTCTGGTCCACTCTGTCTCACGCTAACAAGCTTTTTACAGCTAAGGTGTCTCAGCAGCAATAGCATCACAGAGACTGGTCACAAGGTCACGTCCTCTTCCGATTTCATCTCATCTTCCTGGCTCGTTTCCTCTTATTTCTTCCAGTATACAAAACCCATTCGGATAAAAGTTGGGACACCTAATAAAAATGCATTAAAACCTAAAAATCTTTCATTTGTTGTTGGATAAAGTAAAAATAATATATGTATATATAAATGTATTTTTACCATTACCTTCTTTGTGTGAGTACATAATATCAACGGAGCAGGGGGAAATCTTGAAGAGCAGAAATCACTGCTGAGTGTCCATGAACATCGAGCCTTCAGGTTGTATTGTATGAGAAACCATGGAAAATCTGTGTCCCACAAACACAGTCTTCACATGCATCAACAAATGCAACCTACTGTATAGGATCAATGAGCTTAAGTATAAAACAGGAAGCAAGATACATCACATGTAACATTGAGCAACCCTTCTGAGGAAGACCATGTGAAGTGGTCTAAACATGTCAAGGTAATAAAAAAAAACATGTTTTTCTGTCTGACTGAACAAAACTCAAGCTCAGCGATATTACCAAGAAAACAGTGTGAACCTTTCTGGATTGTTTTCTTGGTGGAATTCTCTGAGCCTAAACTTGTTTGAAATGGACTGAAAGACAATGGAAACATATTCATTAATCAGCCAAGTCCAAGTTTCAGCTTGTATTTGGGAAAAATTAACTTCTGACTTTATATTCCAAAGATGACAAAGACGATCAAGACACGCAAAGTAAGCATTAGTGATGGTATGGGGGAGCATCAGTGCCCACCACATGGATGATTCATGAAGGTACCACTGACGCATATATTGGAATTTTGGAGAGACATACGGTCCTGTCAAGAGGATTTTTTTATTTTTACCATAACTGCCATGACTTTTTCAACAGGACAATACCAGGCCTTATTCTGCAAGAGTTACAACGGTGACAAAACTTTCAGTGTTAAATTGAAAATGTATGGCACATCATCAGGAGGGGAATCAGATGACGACCGCGGACTGTTGAGCAGCTAAAGTCTTGTATTCATCCACTCAAACATCCCACTTCCAAAACTGCATTAACTATTTTAAAGTGTAATTGATAGAAAATGTGATGGTGTGAAAATGAGTGGTAAAAATCTTTTTAGGGGCTAAAAATCTTTTTTGGGATGTGTTGCAAAAAAAATATTTCTAAATGTTTTGTATCAAATATAGAAAAGTTCATCAGCAAAAACACTTGTCCTTGTCCCTTTGTCTGTCAAATAAATGTGAAGGAACACATGACAGATTGTAGTTTTTGTTGTATTTTTAGAAAGTAGAAATGGGGTTTGTAGAATAAACATAAATAATCATACAATAAGCAACATAAAAACATACATTTTGATGACCTAAAACAAGGATATGTACAAGGATGTTGGCTGCAATTCATCATGACTCAGTGCCCACACAGTCACTCAGACAGAGACAAAAAACAAAGGAAGTCCCATGTTGCTTAAAGGGGTCACTGGGTCACATTTGTTTCACTGCTCAAACAAGGAAAACGGTTCCTTTCAATTTCTTTAAATACCACCTACAGCTAAAAACAATTTTCGAGGTCAACTTTTTAAATCCCATCTTTTATTCACAACTTTATGAAATAATTCCTATGAAAAAAATGCAGTGAGGGACAAAACCAAACATGACATTGAGGCCTGTAAACAGAAACACAATGTAAACAACTGTGCGGGCAGTGTTATTTCCTTTGTTTAAGCACCACCTCTGACTGATTAGCCTTGCAGCTACCTGAGGAAGACATCATTTAATCATTTACAGATATCACTATAGATTATCAGTTAAGCATTAGCAGTCTCTGCCCACCCACACTTCCTTCCAGTCTGGCAGTGTATGATGGATCTGGTTTTGGATTAGTTCACCCTGGCTTCAGCTGTGGTTGGGGACCCAGCGAAAGCGGTATCCACCTTCCTGAGTGTTGGAGGTGAAGGCACGTCCATGAGGAAACACCTGAGTCCTTATGGTGCAGTGATCTCGAATAGAAGTTCTGAAAGACGAGACACTCTCCTCGGCCTCTGCTCCCTCAGGCCTCAGGCCGTTGTCTTTGGAAATACTCATCTGTAGGCCCGAGAATGCACCGAACATTCGTACATGTGTCTCTGGTTCCTGCTGTGTGCTTGTTCCAGCGGCCGTGCCGTGCAGGACAGCATTGCAGCGTGTGCTGATGTCCCTCAGCATGTCCTCCACCAAGTCTGATGACTCTGTTTCATATCCTTCATCCAAACGCTGCCGCTTACAGGGACTCAGTGAAGGTTTAGCACCACATGGCAGCACTGGCTCTCGTTCATTTGGGTCTCTGACTGTCATAAGTTTCTGAAAGAGAAGCACACAGATCAACACTAATGAACAAACGGGTTGAAAACTGTGAACTTAGTTGTGCTTGTCTAAGTCATGCACTCACCTCGAGCACCGAGGCCAAGTGCTTTGCTCGACTGGCCAACTGCCTGAGGTGAACGTTTCTCTCCTGAAGAGAATCGATCTCCTCCTGTCGCCTGTGAAGAGCTTCATGGAGCTGAAGATGCAAGAAGCAAAAATCTGTTCAGCTGTGTTTTTCACGTCTAAGAAACATTCTTAAGCACAGAGCATGCTTTCATCCAGCTCATCAGCACACAGAAAACAGCTGAATAAAACATTAAATAAAGAATCAACTCCTGATGATTTACGACCAAATAATAAATATGCCAACATTTGACGCTTCAGAAAATACAAGATTTCTTTTTAACTTAACATAATCAAATGATGTAAAACTTTTAATTTAGATACTGTATTAATATTCATAATGTGAGTTACATGCAAGAAGCACAATTGGTGAATGAGTCACTGGGAAATTAAGTCTACACAATTTTGATCCATCTCAACACAAATCAAATAGAAACATAGCAAATGTTGAAGATCATTCACCTGATAGTTGACTTCCACAGAATGTCCCAGTACACCTCGCTCACACTGAGCGATGCCCCTCCACAGAGCTCCATCCTGAGCAGGCTGGTCGGCAGCTTGTGTGAAGGAGTTAATATGATGACTCTCTTCTGCAGAAAACTCTGGCTGGGGAGTGAGGGGAGGAATGACACATCCCTGAAATGGCACCAGTTCAGCTGGAGACAGACTGCTCTCCAGTGTGGTGGGAGACTCTGTCAGAGGACACAGACATTCAGAAACACAGCCCAGCATGAACATGAAAAGCATCTCCTCAGCTGCACATTCCTCCATCTCCAATAGAAATGCTATAGTTTTCCTCACCTGCCATGAAATCCAGCGCATAATCTCCAAAATCTTGATCATCTGCATCAGATTCATTCATCTGTTGATGAATTAAAACGGATTAATACACACCATTCAACAAATTAAATACATATTATAATAATAAGCTAATTAAAACTCGAAGAAACCATAAGACTTCTACCTGAAAATCCCACCAAGTGGTGAAATTTGAATTTATGGCACAACATGTGGCGGTGGTCATTTTAGTGAGTGTGCAAAAGCCTAATGCGTAAGGAGCGCACGGTGATCTGCGCCAAAGAGGCAATTTGTGCACAAAACTTGCGTGAGGTCCAGCCAATTAGCGGCAGTAGCCTACGTGTCATGAGTAAACGACGACGCGATTCGCGCAGGATTCCAGCACACCCTGTCAAACATTAACAGGAGTGAGGCAGGACCTCAGGTCTGCCACCGCGTCCGTTTTATTTCTCTCTACCAGAGATGTAATGTTGGACATTCACTCACACAACAGAACTTGGATATAGTTTAATAAAAATACTTTAAATCAGACATAAAACGTTTGTTTTCTTCACCTGAGAGCCGAGGGAATCGCTCTCCCTCCTCACTGCAGATGCGCACTCTTCCAAATCATCCCATGCGATTGTAGAAAAAGCTGCAAAGAAAAAACAGGTGTAAAATATCTTCTACTAATATTTTTTACCTGAATGTAATATCGCCTGATGTTAATTTTAATTTGGACATTCAGCAGTCGTTTACTCTGGATGACAGCGCTTGGGGACCATCAATAAATGATTGATTTATTAGATTACCACTTGTATTGTTTTGTTTTATAATATTGTACTGCTTTTGTCTTAAAACTAATGCCACATTCTATTGTGGTCATAGGCATTGACTTTGGGGGGCCCAGGAAAAAATAACTAATGCAAGTAAATGGCATTGGGTCGAGTTAGGGACCTTCTAACCAATCACCTATTGACTCCAAAACAATGGCATGTTGTACTTGAGTTGTAAGACATGCCCCTTTTTATATAAAGGTTTAGAGGGTTTTCATGAAAATTGATGAAATGAAATGTGTTTTAAACAATAATATTCACATACAATATAAGAAACACTGTCATTTAACAAAAAGGGGTTGTTTCTTATTCGTTTGGTGTAGTAATACAGTTTACCATTGTTTGGCGTCAGTGGGTCACATGGCATGGAGGCTGTTGAAAGTATGTAGCAAATATTTGTTGATGGTCCCTAAATGAAAGCCCTCGGTCACACGCACCTTGTTCAATGACGCAGGGAAGCTCGACGTACACTGTGAGTGGACTGCTGCTCCGTGGCACCAGTGCTTTATCCACCTGCACGAACAAGGAACATGTTCAGACGCACTGTCATCTTCAGAGCTGTGATGTGCATCATTGAAATTAAAATAAAAAAAAGAGGTTTCATACCTTTTTGTTCACGGCAGCTCTCCTCACGCGTTGTGTCATTTGGCTGCTGCATATGTCACCAAACACTTGTCTGTCTCTTGGAACCTCCATCGCCTCTGACTGCAGCAGTGACGGGACATGATTTGTGATTGAACTGATATAGTGGACCTTCTCCCGGTTTGCGCCGCTGCATGCCGCGGTTTCATACTTTTGGCCCAATCAAATGCAATTGTTTGGTCTCCAGGGAGCGACAGCGTCCTCGGAGACTCGATTGGTGCAGACTAACGGTTTTCTGGTGTGAAGTGTGAAGTTGTACCGCGCATAACGGCGCCGTTGCAGCAGCAGGTGTTCTCTGCGTCATATTAGCCCTCCTTTGCCTGTGGCCAAGTGTTTTCACAGCAGCGTCATCAAGGCGCATGCGGAGCCAGCAATGCTGCTCTAACAGGGTCTCTGTTTAATATAATAAGAGTTCAAAATAAAGGTTTATTGTTATTGTTTATAAACGTTAAGACAGTAGACTGTGCCACCGTGAACTTATTAAATCACTTGGTTTTAAGACGCAATCCAATGCAATCCAATTAATTAAAGCACATTAGAAAACAACAGCAGTTAGCCAATTTAATAAATGAACATGGTAACTTAAAATGTTGTTTTGTTTTTTTACTTATTATTATTGCTGTAACTTCATTTTGTTATTCGTCTTTATTTGCTTACTGAAAATCAAGCTGGAGTAGCGCACGGTCACAGCACATTACTGCTGCATAGTTTCTCTCCAATTGTGCGTAAAATACCCGCCCAAATTAGGTCAGCGCTTGTTGCCACATTGGGGAGAAGTGGAAAAGGAAAAGGGTAATTACAGCAGACAGCTCAGTAAACACTCGTGACAAATGCCTCTATTAGTCAACAAACAAGAGCAAGTCTACTTGGCCCCTTAACGCTGAATGCACCTGTGTGGTCGACACTGTGTCAGCAGGTCGAGATGCCACGCGTAATGGATTATCAGATAAAGCCCCCGTCATTGACCAGGCTGTGTTGGTGCGGTTCACTCTCAAATAACAGTGATGCAACGTTAAATAAAGACAGGCGACGGCAAACTGACCTGCAGGCAGACAAAGCCAATGGAGAAAAGCATTTGCTATTGTCCTAAAGGGGAACTATCAATCTATCTGTCTGTCTGTAGTATCTATGTATCTATCTATCTATCCATCCATCCATCCTTCTGTCTATCTATCCATCTATCTATCTATCTATCTATCTATCCATCCATTCATCCATTCATCCATCTATCCATCTATCCATCCATCTATCTATCTATCTATCTATCTATCTATCTATCTATCCATCTATCTATCTGTATATTTGCTTTGAAATAATTTGGCTGCAAATTGTTTGATTACAGAGTAATTCACTTATTATTTCAGATTATAAAATAAACATTTTAAGTTTTACTGAGACAACACACTATGTAATATAATATATAAATAAAGTTGGTGTTTATTGTCATCAATCATTCCTGACACAAATAAGATTATGTGCTCATCAAACATCAGCACCAGTTCACCGCTGATTTAGACACCAACACAAATTCTTTTTACTCAACATTTATTGTTTACAGCATAGTTTGTTTATTAACAGTTCCTTCATTAAAAGATTGTTACTGGATTGTGAACACACCTGCACCACATTAACATTCATTATTGAGAGCTGGTTCTTCATAAATATAAAACAATATAAGACTAAAAACATTCAAGTATACAGTATGACTGACTTCACTTTACTTGTGAACATCACCTTCATCTCAACACATATTAGTGTAACGAGGCACTTTATTCTAACATTATGCGCTTGTTGAAATACAGTGGAGAGGATTTTGGCTTTCAGTGAACATGTGAGTGGTGCAGTCACTGCAGTCACATAGTGGACATGACTTGTAGTGTCTCCTGGTTTAATGACACCAGCAGCTTCAGGTTGTCTTTGCATTCCTGGACCAGATTGTGGTTCTCCTGACCTGCAGGACTATCACAGGAGGCAGATTCTGCTTGGCCACATAGCTCATCCACCAAACTGTCTCTCTGTGACTGGACAACTGCACGCTCAACATCAACATGCCCTTGTTCTGCACTAAGCAGCTCACTGGCTAGTTTCAGTGCACAGCCAGCCATCAGAGACGGTGAGTATTTGTTGAATGCATAGTCCGCTAAACTCAACTCGCACACTTTCCGTGCAAGGTCACCACACTGCCTGGGTCTTTTTGTGTCAGGGTTCAATCCACCTGCAGACACAAGCTGTGCAGCCGCAATACCGTTGGTGTAATAGTCTAAGAAAAAGGCCAGGGTGGGTGCAGAGAGGCGGTAGTTGAGGCGGAGGAGGATCAGACACTCCAGGTTGCAGAGCTGCTCCTTGGTGAAGGTATCGCAACATAGGGACAACAGCTGGCTGATCCGTGGTGAGCAAACCTCCACCTTAATGGAGGAGAGAACATGTTAAACATGTTGAAAATAAAGACACAAAGGTTTCCTCAAACTGAAAGACTCACCTGTTTACTGGCTATGAGAAGTGCAGTGACACCCAAGAGCTGGAAGCAGTCAGCAGCCACTGCTGTGGACGCCAGGAACCTGTCCATGATGTTCACTGCCAGGCAGCAGCATTCAAATGACAGATGGAAATGTTTGTGTACAGGGATGAGCCAACTGACGAGCTTACACCGCGCCTCTGCAGTCAGCTGCAAGACAACAGGGTCAGAATCAGAACAACTGTGAAATGTGTCTTTGATAAAACAGTGCAATCTAAAACTAAAGTAAGAGCAAAGAAAGGGTTAACATATAAGTACCTAAGTGTGTAAGAGGCACAGCGCATGTATGAATGTTTTAAATTGCGTTTTGTATGTTAAAGATGTTTATGGCAGTGGGAATAAATGAATTGCAGTAAACGTTTGTTTGCCTTTAACAGTGAGTTCCTCTGTGATCAGGGTGGCGTTTACTTTAACGTGGAAGTATTTTATAGTCTATATTTAAAATAATAATAATTTAAGTGCATTTTCTGCAGCATTGTTGCATTTATATTGCTTATATTCTGTTAAATGAACAATGGTAACTCAGCAGAAGCTTGGGACCCCTGTGGCCTCAACCTCTGGTGGCCCAGAGTGCTTGACAAAGAGCATTTTTAAAATATGACACCATGTGTCAGTGGTTAACTTACAAAGATGCAAAATGATGTCAACAAATTGAAAAGAAATACTAAAACAACAACATTTACAACATAAACTGAATTTATGCATGATGTCTTTAAAAATAAAAAAAGACTGTACTGATTGGAAAGTTTTGGTGGACAATGAGTAAAAAAGTAAGCAGTACAAGAAATAGGCTACATATTTCTATTCATTGTGATTTCCATAATCTACTATCACTTTAGGTGTCCTACTTGTGGCTGACGAGCCAAGCTTTTCCTGGGATGAAACTGCTCCTCTCTCTGCCTCTGGATGGTGAAGCCGATGTCTCCGTACTGCAGGTACCAGCTGGACAGCTGTTCTGATGCTGGACTCTCTTCGTCTAACCGAAACACGTTCCTCTGAGCCGAGGGGGAAACCGGAGTGGATCCCAAATCGTCTTCGAAACCGGAGTCACTCAGTTTGGACATGAGTTTCTGTTTCCTGTGTCTGGCTGTGTGCCGCTGCTGAGCAGGTGACAGTACCGCTGCTGCTGCTGCTGGAGCAGACGCGCCGCCGTTCGTGCGTCTGCGCTTGTAAACGCTCTCAGATTCACCGTCACCATCCACATATGACACCATGACCACGGTTTTCTCTGTCTGTGTGTGAGGCCAGACCAGCTCTCACAGCAACACAGCTTCTCCTGCATGCTGCTGAGGACGGAGCCCCATCTGCTCACGTCACTTTTCCCGGGGTCCTCCCCGCTCGTGCAGCTCAACTTTCACCCGTCGCCCAGGGCAACCGAGGCTAAACAATCATTTTTGCTCCATGTAGGAATTAATTGGGCTGCCCTCTGGCCTGGGCCATATGTTATCACCATGTTCCTGTCTGTAACTTTGGCTATACTTCATGAATGAATGAATGAATGAAAGAATGAATGAATGAATGAATGAATGACAAGAAAGATATATAAATGGACGGAACTATGTTATTTTTTACACATGTGAACAACAACAATAATGGTAATAATAATTGCTTCAACTATTTAATCTACCTTTGATCTCTCCATTCATTTTCTATGGGGATGTTTCGCCATGGCTCCTCGAAACACTGCATATTGTGATGTATGTTTTATATTTTAAGTTTCATAGACACACACTGGCAGAAGAGTGATACCAATGATAAGAAGAAGTATAAACACGTTGTATATTATGAGTGGCTACTTTGATCTTTGATCTTGACACGCACTCATAACTGTGTGTCACATTAAAATGACTCCGGTGGGCGGAACTTAAACGCTGGCGGGTACAAAACAGTCGGAGACCGGACTTTACCTTCAATCTCCAGTGCTCGTTAAGTGATCATGCCAAGTCAGACCTAAACAAGGCTTCAAGTATGCCCTTTACACACGTACGACAGGTATTTAACTTGTTTAAATTACTCCTTCTTATAGATAGTCATCTCTAAAATGTTACGTTTGCCTGCCTTTATCACAGCTGCAGGTCAAACAGACTGAAGACCTATAATAAACAGCAACGCCAGCTGTTGCATCTTATGTGTTAGCTAAGAAGCTAAACGGGTCCTTGAGCTAGGCTACATGGTTACTTTTGTCAGGTCACACGAGGCTAGTTAGCTAACTTTAAATTGTATGTCCATTACCAGTTTGTTGATGGGTGTGAGCTAGACGTGTGGGCTAGATATATACATTTAATTTGAAAAAATAAGAAGTAACGATACAGGCGAGTCAATCTGCAGTAGCTAGTTAGCTAGCTAGCTAGCTAACGCTAACACAAGGAGGACAGGAATGGAGGCTAATACATGGAGCAACTACTGTGGTCTTTGCCAATGAAAGCCGGCTTTGTTACATTCATTGTTAAGTAAGTCAGTTTTTCGTCGATTACGTTTGGTCTAACTTATATACCGAGTTGATAAAGCTGTGATCACTCGCAGTAAATTAAAATGTGTGCTCGAACTAATAGAAGCCGAATACAAAAACCATGTTGCTGTTTGAGATGGGGCATTCAATAAAGTCAAAACTGTGGTGGCAGTTGTTTGTTTGTTTGTTTGTGTCAAGGGTTTTTGATCATATTATACTCACCACTCCCAGAATAGCTCAACTTGAAAAATGAATGTGAACCATTTATTCTGCAGTTTTAACAAAAGTGAACCATGGAAAACTCGGACAGGCCTTTTCGGACCAGGCCAGGTGGCTGGGAAAGGGGAGCATCAACATCTGAAAAGGCAGACAACTGGAGGGACCATGAACCGGGCCAAGGGCCAAGCTACAGACAAGAGGGAGGTCAGCAGGGCAAGAAGAATCATGGTGGGCACTATCGGGCAAGCCCCAAGAAGGGAGGACTGGGACCTCTAAGCTACTCCCCTGGTGGATTTAGAGGTGGTCACAGCCCCTCACAGAAGGATGATGTGCGATGGGATGGAGCAGCAGGAGGGAGTAGTAGTCGAGAAGATAACTGGAGAGAGCGCTCACAGCAGCAGCCCTGGAGGAGGAGTGTCCAGGCTGAGGGTCCAAGAGAGGACAGGGAGCACGGGAGGAGAGATGACCCTGACAAGGATAGTGCTCAGAAACCAGGTAAGGATTTGGAAATAAGATGATGGGAAAAGACTTTATGGTTTATCAACACTGATCAAAAATATTTGGCTGTTCACTTTAGGCAATAATCTTTATGGTCGACACCTTTTTAAAGTGAGCTACAGCATAGTATCATCATATGTTGGGTTGTATAGATTTGACTTTGAGTATAGGAACTGGCAGCACTTAAATGTCCAGCATGTCTGATTAACAAATCCACACAGCCATTGTGTTTTCTGACACATGTATTTCTATCCAAAGGCAAAAGATGGAGAAACAGAAACAGGAAGAAGGATTTTACTGAAGAGAACAGGGGCTTTGTGAATGAAGAAATTACACTAACAGCCAAAGAAATCCACAGCTTACGACAAGCAGAGAAACGACTTAAAAAAGATGAAATCTTCTCCTTGAAGAGGGTACATATATTTATTGTGGTATCCTAAATATAGAACATTTAGGTATTAGCAACTGTTGTCTAATGTATGTTGTTTTTCCATGGTTTCAGAAGCCTCACAATCACCCTGGTGCACATTACACCTGCACTCTGTGTGATGTTCTGCTGGAATCTGTGTCTGACAGTTACAGGCACATCAGAGACAAGCGGCACAAAAAAAGGGCTAAGGTGATGAGTGGTTCTATCATGCAAATCACAGTATTTATGATGACAACTTACATTGACGGATGATGCTGGTTGTTATTGTGTATAACACCCCCCACATTGAATTGCTTCGTGTTTCTAGGAGAAGCAAGAACAGGCGATGTTGAATGACATTCAGCCTCCCGGCCCAGAGCAGATCAGTGCAGTGAGTGCTGCACTAGAAGCCGTTGTCCTTGAATATGGGATGACTGATCAGGATGTTGAGAAGCGACAGTATGTTGTCTCCCTCATGCAAGACTTTTTCCTGTCTGTCCTGCCTGGTAAGACACCTAAACAAGAAACCCACCCAGATATTGATTTTGCTATGAAGCAGAAATTGTCTTTGCTATATGTATGTTCTGTTAGTTGTGTTTTACAATTTTTTCCTCTCTTTTCTGTTCATCAGTAGAGATCAGGCTCAGGCTTTATGGATCATCTTGCACTAAGTTTGGATTCAAGGATTCTGATGTCAACATTGACGTTCAATATCCACTTCACGTGAGTAGCCCTGTATGAGTTTGATAGCATGAATTTTGTATTGGGAAATTTTAGAGCTGAAACAAGTAATCGATTATTAATCGATAACTAAAATAATCAACAACTATCTGTAAATTAAGTTTTACAGATAAGATTGTTTAAATTAAGATAGTCAATCTGTAACAACAGTTTTACTGATTGATTTGTGGATGCTGTGGTTGTCAATCACATTAGCATTCATGTGCTCTCTTTTTTTATATTATATTTATGTTGTGTAAAGGCTTTGAAATGGAATGTATTCACAGATGCATCAACCAGATGTCTTGCTGTTGGTCAAGGAGAGCCTGTCTGTCAGCTGTGAGTCACCAGTTAGACACTTTACTGCCAGATTTTTTCCTTATGAAGACCTTCCACTATAAAAAAAAAAAAATGTCAGCCAGACAGGGCTGTTTTGCAAGTTTCTCAATTTAACATGTTTTCTGTCTGTTCTTTTCTCAGCTGTCTTTGTTGACCTGGAAGCTGATTTTCATGCGAGGGTGCCCGTTGTCATCTGCAAAGAGAAAAAGAGGTGTATATCTCCAAAAGCTGTTCAGTTATTAGATTGTTATTACTCAAGATGATAAATCAAAATGTATTTAGTAAAACCATTAAAGTAAAAGTATATCACTACTGAAATGTGACATTGTTGTTGTTCTCAACAGTGGCCTGATCTGCAGAGTGAGTGCAGGGAATGAAAACGCTTTCCAAACGACCTCCTATCTTTCTGCTCTCGCTAGTCGGGAGCATCTTCTCCTCCCACTGGTTCTGGGACTCAGACGCTGGGCCCAGGTATGTTTCTGGTTGGGACCTAGACCTGTTGCTGTCATTATCCAGACAACCCACATTTTGTGTTTTAACATGTATTGTTCTTGTTTCAGATCTGTGAGATTGACCGTGCAGAGGAAGGTGGCCTTCCACCATATGTCTTCGCCCTTATGGTCATCTTCTTTTTACAGCAGCGCAAAGAGTCTCTCTTGCCTTCATACCTGAACAAAGAGGTATGTGGTTCCCTGCATGTTCACCCTGAAATAAGATAAACTGAACATTGATAATTGGTGGGTTTTTTTTTTTTAACATAAACTAATATTCTAATTATTTTTATTTCACTAGATTAAGGTGTTTTCACTCAGCAGATTGTCAGACTTCAATCTCACACATGTAGAGGATGAATATCTACATTTTTCTTACACCCCTTCGTCAAGAGAATCATCGCAGGCAGCAGAGGGTGCCTGTATAAAGGGAAAGGTAATACTTGAAAGCACAGATGTGTTTGTAGTTGCGTCTGTAAAAGGTGTCCACATACTGACAATATAGTCTCTGTGTTGTCCACTGTGTATTCGTGCAGGTTCCGCTGGTGTTTCACAGGCCTCATCTACCTGTGGAAGTTGGGCTTCTCTGGGTTGAAATGCTTCGCTTCTACTCTCTGCAGTTCCTCATGGCTGACAATGTAATAAGTGTGCGGACAAATGCAATCCTTTCCCGAGAGATCAAAGACTGGCCAAAGAAGCGGATAGCTATAGAGGGTCAGTAATTTTTATTTTTTTTTATGTTTTTGTTTTTTGTGCACTATGAATCTTGATAGTTTTAGCATTATGATACTGATGAAATTGTACATAGAGCTGCAACTCACAATTATTTTCATAATCGGTTAATCTGTTGAAATCACATAGTTGTGTAAAAAAAAAAAAAACTAAAACCAATCGATCAATTATCAAAATAGTTGCCAATTAATTTAGTAGTCGACTAATAATCAATTGATTGAATAATCATGTCAGCCCTATTTGTAGGTAAAACAGTTTTGTACTACGTGTTCTTTTTACAGTATCTACAGCTAGTACCACTACTACACCTCTTGTCTCATCTTTGTTCATATGTATTCTGGGGCAAGATGCCGAACCCAGTGATTGTATGTGTGAGCATTAGAGGACTGTTGAATATACTGTGTATGAATAACTGTGTACCAATTTATCAGCTGCCTCCTGTGGCAGGTTATAATCTATGCATCATACAAAGGTAATGGTTTTTGTCTGCTGCATAGAACTCAGTATTTTCCTACTGTGTCACTGGCTTGCTACAAAGCCGCGGGACTAATCATAGATCACTAAGGCTGGTCTCACACATACGCGGTGGCGGTGTCAACTGCAAAGCTTCTGATTCACTTTGGGTGGGGCAGCGCCAGGTGTTGCCAAACTGCATTATGTCACCCTTGCTTCACTTTGGATGAGTGTCGGCTATCGTAAAGCAGTTTGATTGGTTATTACCACTAGAAAGAGCTTTATCGATACAGTCCATGCTGTAATGATAGGCTATCACATAGTGCTCACAATGCCACACAACCGAAGACTTTGTAGAAGCATTTTGAAGGATTAATTTAAAGTGGAATTTCTCTTTAGTGAATAGGGTTATTGTTCTTATCTGTTCTTTAACTAATTTATTTGTCTGTACTCAGACCCATTTGCTGTGAAGAGAAATGTGGCCCGCACAGTGAACAGCCAGCAAATGTTTGAGTACATTGTGCACTGCTTCAAAACCACATACAAGTACTTTGCACTTCCACTCAACACGCCAGCTGCCCACTGTAAGACAGGAGCGCAGCATGGACCAAGTCAAGGGGCAAATGCAAAGGCTGTGAATGAAGATGTTGGTCAGCAACAACACACACGTCAACCAAAAGCATCTGAGAATGGCCCAGAGGACTCTGACTGCATTATTGAGGAAGAGGAGGAAGTTGAAGACTACACTGATTCGGACGAAAAGGTGGATCTGGGCAAAAGCAGCTTCTCTGAGGATGAGGAAGAAGAGCATGATGCCAGACATCATTTGGACAGCTTCACTACAGAAGATGAGGAGATCTTTCCAGTGGATGAGCTTTCCGGAGAGGAGCTTTTGTCTGATGAGGAGGGTCCAGATTTGGACACTCCAGGTTCAGTGGATGAGGAGGAAGAGGAGGAGGAAGAAATGGCGTTGCCATCCGTCAGTCTGTCACCTAAAGAAGAGGGCACAGAAAATAAAAACCAAAAACAGAAAAGGCTGTCGTATGCGTTCACCAGGCAGGCTTTCACCAGAGGAAAGGTAAGGGTTCTTAGCCTCGTATTTTTTTCACATTGTATGTTAAATCCCCTAAAAAAAAAAAGGAAACTAAGACCAATAACAGTGGGTGCGTCATTTAAGATAAATACTTGTCAATGTCTTTTAGTCACACATGGTCGTGTGCAGCTTGTGCAAGCGTGATGGACATCTCAAAAAAGATTGCCCAGAAGACTTCAAGAAAGTGGAACTGGATCCCCTGCCTCCACTAACACCAGAGTTTCTAAACGTCCTTAACAAAGTCTGTGAGCAGTGCTTCAGTGAGTACTATTTATTTTTCCCTCAAAAAACATAACTAGTACACCCTGGCCATGTCTATAGTCTCATACTGTTTTATGTTTGGAATCATTGCTATGAAGTTCGTGACATTGGTCCGTTTTCTTTTTTTAGGTGACTTTGCCCCAGATGAACTGGAAGTGGGTGTAAGAGAGCACATCCTTCAAGACTTGGAGAACTTTGTGAGACGACAGTTTGCTGGTGACTAAACCATGATTTCCACTGACATAACTTTTTTTTTTATAGTCAAATAAGCATGATAATGCATTTTATTGACTTCACGATTGACAGCATGTGTATGATGCAACTGATTTGATCCTTTTTCCGTTTTTTCATGTACAGGAGCTAGGCTGCAACTATTTGGATCATCCAAAAATGGCTTTGGATTCAGACAGAGTGACCTAGACATCTGTATGGTCTTGGAGGGGCAGGAGACTATGGATGTAAGTCATCTATGATTCTTGTAGATTGAGTTTCCTCTCAAAGTTCAGTGACATTTGTAGAAATTAATATTATGAGATCAAAAATATACCATTCCCCTTCCTGATGAATAATTTTTCATAGGATATTGACTGCATCACCATCATTGAAAGCTTGGCAAGACTGCTAAAGAAACACTCAGGTAAGGCAAAGCCGGGCAGGGCAAAAGCTGGTTGGTTATTGGTCAACTTGCCAGCGGTTTTTGTTTTCTAGTTTGGAGTGAACAATCTAACCTATCTAAGCTAACCGAAGACTTGACTTTGAAAGAACTTTCACTAAAAGCTTGGCTTTGTAATTATTTTAAAACTAGAATCTGTATTATGTTTCTTATACTCTGTATCTTCACACCTAGATAGTCATCAGTGAAGGCCTCACAATACAGTTGTAACACAGCCAACCATTTCATCCGTACCACATGTAATGATGGCTGGCCACTTGTCTGTTAATAACCTGTTGCGCACACCGCTTGTGCTCTTGCAGTGTAGGATCAGAATCTTCATAATAAGCTTAAAGGAGAAGTGCATTGTTGAAGCAGAGGCCATAACCAGAAGATAGTCACATAATGTAGACTTTGATAGTCACATAATGCATAGGACATAGTGTCTATTTCCCCATAATGCCTGGTTAATGTCTCCTTTATTTTGTCTTTATTCTCTACTTCATCTCCACCCTGTCACAGGTCTGAAGAACATCCTCCCCATCACGACAGCAAAAGTGCCCATTGTCAAGTTTTACCATGTTCGCACTGGCCTGGAGGGAGACGTCAGCCTCTACAACACACTGGTATGGACTGCCCTCCCTCTTTTGCTTTGTGTAGTGTGTTGTTTAGTTTTCCCCAAATATAAAATTTCAACTTTGCCTTTTTTGTCTCAGGCCCTGCACAACACAAACTTGCTAGCCTCATATGCTGCCATTGACAGGAGAGTGAAGATCCTCTGTTATGTGATGAAAGTGTTTGCCAAGGTGAATATGCTCGAACTCCATGTTACTAAGGCAACGTTATATTGTTTGAAGTGATTTAAGTTTATTTCAGTTATTTTTGTCCTGTTACAGGTGTGTGACATTGGCGACGCCTCACGTGGAAGTCTGTCATCCTACGCTTACACGCTGATGGTGCTGTTCTTCCTGCAGCAGAGAAACCCACCTGTTATCCCTGTGCTGCAAGAGGTAAAGATAACATGTTTGTCAAATTGAGGTTTTCTCCATTTACATTTTGAATCACACTATCTATGCCTTTAACACTGGCCATTCTGTTCAGATTCAAGTCCATCTTTGATTCTATAAAGATATTTGGATTCTTTTAGAGATATTTATTTCATAATCAAGCAAAATTGGTATGAAAACTTACCGGAGTTTCACAGAATTAATGTGGCTAATTGTATAACATTTGGGTCTCTACCCTGGTGTATCATTAAAAATAGTAATGTTTACGTTAGAAAATTGACTCCAAAGTAGTCACATTTATGCACTTTTTACTTAATATGACCACATACTGCAAGTTTGAAATATCCCTCCTATAAATTTAGAAAAATTTCTAGTTCGATATCATAGATGGTAAAGTAATGAACACATTTCCAGACTCCGTTGTTATCTTAGCTGTTAGTCACTGTAGCTAACAACTCATGGTCATGTGAGACCGTCGTCGTCAAGTCTTCCATGATTTGTGTGGTGTGCACACCGGAAACTGAAATGGCATATATTAAAAGTTTGATCTAAGGATTTAATTGATCAGATCAGACCTTGTCATTTTAACAATTTCTAGGTTCCTGTTTTTCTAAGAATACATCTCTATCTAGAGAGACAGTATTATGCAGAAAGAAAGATGTGTGTTGTTTATAATTGATAACCTCTTGTCCATTTGTTGCAGATCTATGATGGAAAGAAGAAGCCAGAGGTGTTAATTGATGGCTGGAATGTGTACTTCCATGATGACTTAAAAACATTAGTGAGTGTTTAGTGTTTTTTATAGATTCATTGTGTGTCCTTGTAAACATTTTGGTCATGAGTGAGTGTCCCTCGCTGTCTCTTTATTTAACCTCAATCTGGTCATCTCCCACCTACAGCCCAGTCACTGGTCACAGTACGGGAAAAACACAGAGACGGTGGGGGAGCTGTGGCTTGGCCTGCTCCGCTTTTATACGGAGGACTTTGACTTCAGAGAGCACGTTATCTGTATCCGTCAGCATCACAGCCTCACCACCTTCAACAAGCAGTGGACGTCCAAATACATTGTCATCGAAGGTAAGTGCACCGTTCAACTGCATGTGATTAATCAAATGTATATCGCTATTGATCAATGGTATTGTTCACCTTTTTGCTGAACTAAAATTACTTTCTGGATTCATATTGCAGATCCATTTGACCTGAACCATAATCTGGGTGCTGGTCTGTCCAGGAAAAGTATGGTTCTTTACCAAAATCTATATTAATCTTTTCTAGTGTCCATTTTAATGTGTCCTTGGTTGTGTCATCTGACCTGATATTCCTGATTTCTTTTATTTGTCTTGTCCCTTCACAACAGTGACTAACTTCATCATGAAGGCATTCATCAATGGCAGAACAGTGTTTGGCACACCCATTAAAGTCTTTCCTCCCATGTATCCCAGTCAAATGGTTAGTATTTGCTGTGTAAACACAATATTTGCATATTTTGGTGGCATTGTAGAAGCACTGACAAAGTGGTCCTCATCTTTGTCCCAGGAGTATTTCTTTGATCCTGAGGTTCTCACTGAGGGAGAAGTAGCTCCTAACGACCGCTGTTGTCGGATCTGTGGCAAGATTGGTCACTTCATGAAAGATTGCCCCATGCGCAAGAAGTAAGCAGTCAACAATTATCACCAATGCATAACTTGAGCACCATGTATCAGGCTGCATGTTTGTTTTGTAATGTGGATAATATTTGCCCAGGTTCAGGCACAGAAGGGACTCTGATAAAAGGCCAGAACACCTGAGAGACAAACTGGACGCTGCAGATGACATGAAAGATCACGGCAGACACAAGAGTGAGCACTGGAAGAAAAGAGATGCACTGGAAATGCGCTGCTGCTACCTGTGTGGATCAAGTGACCACATAAAGAAGGACTGTCCGCAGTACAGGAGCCCTGCAGGTTCAAACACATTTATATTTATTAATGAATTTTTGCATCATCAAAAAAAGTAATACAATAAGTTATTATGCATTAATCTTGTTCATGAAATGGAGGATATACTAAAGGCGATTTATTTTTGTTTTTTTACTTAATGATTTGACAGGTAATGTGAAGATGGACAACTTTACCTGCTCCACCTCGCCCCACTTGAGGAATTTGAGAGAGAAGGAAAAATGGGTAAGAAAAAAAAAAATATTCCTTAAAATTGACACTGGTTTTTGCTCCCTCCTGCACCTGTTGACCTTCCTGTTCTTCAGGGTTCACCACAACAAGAAGAGAGGAAGAGAAAGCAACAGGGTGTTGTATTAGGTCCACCAGCAGGTATGTAAAGTCCCATTTGATTGATTTAAGATTGTTGTTTTTTAAAATACTCTGTTACGCCACCTGACACATCACACAAAACACATTTCTCAAACTGTCCAATTAGTCCTGGGTGGTATATATCGGTTCTTCCCGAAAAAACGGATATGTATTCATTTTTTATGAGGTGAATTTTCATGCACCATAAGACTGATGTATGGACAAAATGAACATGGCCCTTTTCACTAGCTGAAGAAGTAGCTGTGGTAGTAATAGCAGCAGTGAGCAATTTACTCCACTGCCTTGGCAGAAAACATGTCTTAGAATACAAGAATGTACAGGGTTTTTGAGAATTGCCCTAAAGAGACAGGTCTGCACATGAAAGTGCTTGAACATTGTGCCAGAAAGGAGGTGCATTGATATTTAGGTAAATGTCTCCTGCCGCCGATGTGCCCTTGTTTGTTACGACGCCACCTACTGTTCTATGCACCCTGCATTGCTTGTTATACGTAGACCAGACGTACGCAGAACATACTGTCCACTGTCTCTCTCCACCGTTAAAAGTGAGATTCCACGCAGAACAATGAACGAGTATCGTTAAGAGGGGACTCATCAGGGATACAAATCACATCTTTACATGTGTTTACATTTCTATTCTGTACGTATGAACATTGACGTTCACTTACGTTGGGCCACATTTAAGTACTTAAACACTTTTTAGGTACACTTGGGAGACCTTTTTAATATTTTATTATATTTTATTTTCACCCACTTTCCTTAAAGTGTGGTCTTTCTAGCTCCACCATTTTACTATTCTCCAACCCACTGCCATAGGAGGTAAACAAAACACAGCTGCATTCATTGCATGCAATGGTGCAGAGTCTTGCATACAGCTAAATGTGTTTGTTATAGAATATAGAATGTCCAAAGATTATACCACAGCACACAGGAGTTGTTTGTTTCTTTGTTCTGCTTTACCTTAGAGATAAAAACTAACCAAGCAAGGCAGCAGTAGACCAGCAACTCTCACGTCCTGTCGTGCTAAAAACATTCATTTTCTGTGTGGACCCAGGACAGTGAGTGGTCTGTACCTCATACAACCACACTCTGAACTATCTCTTCAAGCTCTCCTTTAAGTCTCTAAATTATCAGCCCATATATGAATTCATTTGTTTCCTTTTCATGGAGACCTGGTCGGTAAACATCTAACCTGTCTTTTTACACTGTCTTGTTTTAGGACTTGAGTCAAGAGAGAATCAGAGTGGGACACTTTTTCAGCTGTTTCATGTTATTGACTCTGTACATGCTGGCTGATGTTTTAGCTAAAGTTTGTCATTTTGCTTCTGTTTTTGTGTCTTGCTTTCACTACAGTGAAAGATTTATTTTGTTTATGAGTTATTACATTTGTAACCTGAACTGATTTAGTTCAAATAAAGCAGCATATAAATAACTTCTGTCCAGGTTAAAAGCTTGTTCTGGAATAATATTGACAGTTCTGCATTCTGGTTTGTTTCAGGTAGTCTAGCCTGCCGAAATGCAGGTCGCTCTGGTCACAGGAAGAGCCCAGTGGAATGAGCAGTAGCTGTGGCCACACAGGCTACAAGGTCCTCCTCTTGTCCAGGCAGACAGAAAATCCAGAACCCCCGTTAAAAGCCAAAGCCAGGACGCCTTGACTTGAAGCCAAATAGGGCCTTTTTATGCGTTTGTCCTTTTCTCCCCCTTACATTGCTTCTCCTCAGAGGAGCTTTTTAAAGTTTTCATTTTAACAAAACAAGCCATTATACGTGTACTGTATGTCTTTGTTTACCTACACTGCCAGTCAAGTTTTTATTTTCATTCTGTTCAAATTACCTAAAATTAGAAAGTGTATATAACTACTATCTGACTGAGATCATGGTCAGTATAATAAGACCTCTTTTTCAGACAACATATGATGATATGGCACATTGTCTGCTACTTACAAATGAATCGTCAAGAGCAAGGCAGTTTCAAATGAACACGCACTCATCAGCTCACTCGTACTTTACTTTTAAATTGTTATGGTTTTTCTTTGCATGAATAATGATCCAACTGTGTTTTTTGCATTTTGACATAGACATTTACAGATAGGTTTCAAAATGTTTGAATGGCAGTGTATCGTTGTAATGACTTGCAGTTTTTTCCTTTTTAATAGAAATTCTTTTAAAATCCACTTTAATTTGTCATGTGCACTGATATCCACCAGTCTGTCTCCATCACCTTTGAAAGCAGCTCTTAGTGCCGCATGTCTCTGTGTTAGAAAATAACCTTCAGGATTGTGGTGTTAAGTATTTTCTTTTTATTATTATTATTTTTGTTGGGATCCAGCCCTATTTTATCAGGAACTACTTCCCCCTCAATAACCTACATGTGTGAATGGACGGTAACATCATAGTAAAACTGCTGTTGCTCAGAAAAACCTGATCTGAATGTGTCTCCACACACGCTAGGAAGTGTTTTTCTACAATGCAAGGACTTACTCACTTGTGCTTACACTTGGTGTTTTTTTTGTTTTGTTTTTTTAAGCTGAATCAACTGCTCCAGCTGTTTGACATTGCTGAAAATGCTGTGTTCACTTCAGTGGAGATATAAATGTATTTATTTGCCATTAAGGCTTCATTTTGTAATAATAGCGCCACCATTTGGTAGCTGCCCTGTGAGAGCTCATGCCCTCTTAATATGTCGCTGCTAGTTAATGTTTTAAGAGCTGCTTTATCATCCAACTTTGAATATGGACTGTGTGGCTTTCTTGTTGCCCTAATATGGTTAAATTTTAGTAAGAAAATGTATTGTAGGTGGTATTGTAATTAAATGCCTCATTTTAACATAGCTTTGTTTAAATGTCAGCCATATAGCAATTCTTCAGTTCTGAAAATAGGAGCGTTAATGTTAAGAACCACAGTCCTGCCAGGAAAGTTTGAATATGGCTTACAATCCATTTTGTGCCCCCAAACGCTCATTAAACTGAAATCCAGTCATAATGTGAAATATGTCCATGGAAATTTTTGTTTGTTATGTTGTGTTTTCCCCCCACACAATATGTAGTATTTCCAGCCTGAATTGAGGACTCCTCTGGTCAACTCCTTTGGCGTTCGCCTACCAGAAATGTTGCAGGTCTTAATGTGGTAGTAAGTTTTTACCTTAAAATGTAAAACACATGCTCCAACTGGTGTGACTAGTCTGGGGTACAAGATGGCTGCCTCTGTAAAGCAAGACCCCTTGACTAAAGTACTTTAGACATTTATTTGAAGTGGGAAACTCTACAACATTGGACAACAATGGGACAAGGGTTTTTTTTTTTTTTTTTTTTCAAGAAGAGCTTAAAGAAAGCCTAACAGTCTGCAGACAAGACCAAATAAAGAGCGGGAAACTGCAATAAGAAAAAATGGAAAGGTACGTTGCATTCAAAATAATTCAAAAGCAAAGCAAGCCCTCTTGAAACTGAAACACCTGTATTTATGTAGGGATTTGAGCAGTAGCTTTAGTGTTGAGTAAGATGTCTGAATTCTTGTCTGTTCTCAGGACAACAAATACTGTACTATGTTATTCTTGGTGAAAGCCAATCGTGTTTGACACATTCATGGTTTCACTTTCTATTTGTAATATTTACATCTAAATAAATATTTAAGCGTGGACTTGATGGAGGCACCGTATGCCGCCACCAGGTGGCAGGCAAGTAACCAACACTAACTCATGTTTTCATTTTGCTCTAATTTTACAAAAATTGAAAGCTTTTCTGTTTTAAATCAGAAACGAGGCGTTTTATACGGTAGTCAATTTCTGCCAATACACTCTCCAAAATGCTACACTAGATTATTGATATTGCATTAAATATACGAAAGTAGCAGTCACAAGACGCTGTTTGCCAATCAAATACACGTGATGCTAATTAAACAGTAACTGTCGCATCTATTTAATAGAAAACAAGAAAATTAATTACATAGCTTGAACAAAACAATTATCACAGTCATGTTCACGTAGAACATTCCAATTAGAAAAATTGTTATATTGTATTATTTCGAGATTGTGTACGATTACGCAACACAAACTGACTTTCAACTCCGTGGTCGATTTAATCTGTAATCTCATTGGCCGACAAGGCCGTCTGTCAAAGCATCAACCAATCATTGAACAGCAACTGTTGAGAGGGTCATGTCTTTCTATGCGCGTGCGCCGTTTAATGTTTTGATTTCAGGCTGCAGCAACATGTCTGCCTCCTTGGTGAGGGCGACTGTCCGAGCGGTCAACAAAAGAAAGATATTATCTACAAGAGCCGCACTCACACTGGTAAATATGAACAATTGCTTGCAAAGTCGCGTGGAAACACCACGCTTCAATCTGACGTGTTTTAATCCAGGAAGTATGTCGTGAATACCAGCTGCCATCAGAAACAGTTACGTGATCGGTCGTTAGCTAAGCTAGCTAGTTGAAGCATCGATGACTTTAACGAAGTGTCACAGAATATAGTGCAAACACTACATTTTGTTTGTGATGGCTTACGTTCGCACTAGGGTAGTTTTTTGAGGATGACATTGATCAATTTACTCGTTATTTTCCAGTTCTTATTTCCATGATGTCATTACTTTGAGGCTGGTTGCGTGACGGTGTTAGCCACTGACATATGTATAAACGTCAGTTGGACGAGAGGCTATGACCGAAAACACGTCGTAAGAAAACGTTTTCAAATCAGTCGATATCGGTAACTGTTTATCCCAGCTAGGGTTGCAACTAACAATTATTTCATAATTGATTAATATGTTGATTATTGTCTTGAATTGTTTGGTCCATACAATTTCAGAAAATGTTGAAAAAATATTTATCAGTTGATGATGATGATGGTGATGTTCTCAAATGTTTTGTCTTGTCCATAAATCAAAATTATTCAGATTTTTTCGTTGTTAAATGTAGCAAACCAGAAAATATTCAAACATCAGAGAACATCTTTTAACTCTTAAAAACCGATTAATTAATTATCAAAAATAGTTCAAGATAGTTGATCGATTAATTGTTTCAGCCCGAGCATAAACTAAACACCACTACAAATGTCGTCACAGAGTGTGGCGTCAATTATAGTTTTGAAATATAAAAGTCTTAGGCGTTACATTAATTATATCGTTAAAGATAAGCTACAGCTTACTTTAATTTATTTCATCATTATTTATTTTCATATGGATTGGTTTATAAACCATGAAATGGTAAAGATTGCAACAGACCAGTCGGTGCAGTATCACACTTTATAGGCGGGATGGTGTTAGTTGCTGTGTCAAGATAATGCGTGAGCATGGTGGTGTGAGCTGATAAGAGGAGGAGCTGGATGAAGTCAATAACTGTGACGACCCTCAGCAAGGAGGCTTCTGCAAATTATTCCACATGTTTTATTGTAATCTATTGTGGGCAGGGACAGTTGTGATAATTATAAATGTTACCAAGTGCTACAATAAAGTACAAATAATAAATATTAAATGCAAAATATTTGCTCAGGGCTCCAGGTAAAATGTTATTCACTAGTAGCACTGCTTGTCTTTCTAAAAACACACAACTTAAATCAATCAAGCAGACACATACACGTGAGTGCATTTGGCTTTAAAGGATTAGCACCATGTGGCTAATGTAGCCACTTGTCTGAGTCTCCCAAATGACTCCACAAGAAAAACACAGCCCAAAACACTGTGCCATTCTATCTACTCATCCACAGCAGGTTTATGAGTTTTCCCCAAGGGCCAAAAACATGTGGGGATAAACTGACACATCCGCAAACACGGAAAAATAAACATCCTCTCACGATATGTAAATCTGCAAGGCTTCTTGCTTTAGCTAGGTTCCATTAAACACACAGGCATGCAGTGTTTGTGTTCTCTCCTGCTGAGGATGTTGAGGGCAATTCTTAGGCCCTCTTCAAACCTGGTATTATTATTCCAATTATTATCATCATTATTTTGGTTATTATTATTATTATTATTGTTATTATTATTACTATTATTGTTGTTATTGTTATTATCAATTTATGCCCTGAGAGATCCAGTCGCATACATCTAGTACGAATGTTTGCACCTGTGGATGCTTCACCTGTGACCACATGTGATCAGATCTGTTGTCCTCCACCCTGTATTCAAATACACAAATTACATGAGTTTGCAAGAACAAAGATGAGTCTGTTGCCAATGTGTTTGTGTGTTTTGTTAGAGGTGAGCTGATACGATTGCTGTCAGTTTAGTCAGTCAGGGATAATGTTCAGTACATAGACTTTTTGCACTTTGTTCTCTATGTAGCGAATAAATAGGGAAATCTTGCACTTACTTTTTGCAGACGTTTTGTTTTCTTCAGACAGACATATATTGTAATGTATCATTGTATGATTGTCTTGCAATACGTTGTTTATCACAGAAGCATTGTATCGTGATATTGTTGTTAACGTGGACGATGGACCATGCATGGTATCGTGAGGTACCTTGTGATTCCCACTCCTAGTATTGGAGCTTAGAAGTAAATAACAATGTGAAACTGCAGCAGGACAGAGGACAACAGCTGTGAAAGTGGGTTCTAAGTCGTCCTGTGGATGTTCAGGTTGGATTGGAAGCATTCCGACTTAAACATACGGCTGTGTGCATGTGATCAAATCACTCAGGGTGGATGTCTGAATGGGGTCTTTAAAGATGTTATAATGTTATTGGCAAAAATGACAATCACTTTCAAGCATTTTTTATGTTTATTAATTTATTTGCAACTAACTACATTATTACAGTTACAGTTCTTAATTTTGACCAAGTCCACTGTTTTTATTTATTTATTATAGTTTATTATCCCACTTACATGTCTATAGAATCTAGTTAAGTATTAATCCAGTGTCTCATTTCTAATGTCTCTTCTATAGACTCCAGCAGCTGTGACCAAAATCAGGGTTTTGTTGCAGGAAGAACCAGAATATGTAAGTAAACATTTTATTTACAAATATTATACCATCAAATGCTCAGTGAATCTTGACCTGATGTTGAGTGGCACCAGAATGCTGTTTTCTTTTAACTGTTAAAGTTTCAACACGTATGATTGTTTTCCTTCAAAGTAATCCATCCTCCTCTGCACTGGGCGGGTACAAGATAAATTTCATCATTATTCAAAGATCTTATCAAGGTGTTTTTTTAGGTAACGGTTCATATAAAACTGTTACCTAAATCACTTTTGGATCACTGATTTGTCTTTCAGTAACGCAGTTCATGAAGTAAAACATTAGGTGCTATAAGGAAAATCCAATGGTTTGTTTTAAGGATATTACACAGGATTTTAGCTTTGGGCCTTCTCCACCTTTGAAACTGAAACTGTTTCAACAGCTCAGATTTTTCTGCACGTATTAACTCTCTTTAATATTGATCTCCAACGTTTCACTCCATCTTTGAGTGTGGAAAGATGTCAGACACATCACACACAGTAATTATCTCGGTCTGGTACTTTATAGATTGGTTTGAAGGTTGGAGTGAGAACGCGGGGCTGTAATGGACTGACCTACACACTGGACTACACCAAGGAGAGAGACAAATCAGACGAGGAGGTGTTGCAGGACGGTAAGTGACATTTTACTGCCATAGTAAAGAAGGAAGGAAGTATAAATACAGTTTTTATAAGAGTGATTCACAGCATCAGCAGGTTGGTGTAAAAGAACTTAGTGATTTGTGTAAAATATAAATTAAAGGTAACCGAAGAAATCAAGGAGGACAAAATACTAATTTCTTTAAACATAGTTATTGGATTAATGGTTCAGCACTACACTAAGAAATGTCCCTGATGAAGCACAACCTCCTCTTCAAATTGAAGTTATAAAACTATACATTTTTCATTTTTTAGTTGGAGAAAATTACTTTTCCTCCATAAATACATTATAATTAATATTATATAATATAACCCGGTTCATGGGGGAGGCTGTCATTTTCTGAAATGTCTGCTGAAGTAAAAAAAAAAAAAAAAAATAAAAAAATTATGCAACTGCAAGGTTTAAAGTTTAACATTTGAATATTTTAAACACACTGTCTTCTGCGATGTGTCATCAAACCTGGATCACTGTGGCTGGGTTCTCATGTCAACGTAAAGATTGTGCTGTGACTCCTGCAGGTGTGAGGGTGTTCATAGAGAAGAAGGCCCAGCTCACGCTCCTGGGAACAGAGATGGACTTTGTGGAGACGAAGCTGTCCAGCGAGTTTGTCTTCAACAATCCCAACATCAAAGGAACATGCGGCTGCGGAGAGAGCTTCAACATCTGAGCATCTCGGGCGCTTCCTGCCCGCGCTCTGCCCCTCCCCCATTTCAAGAACCTTGTCCCATCTGTTGAGACTGAGACACTGAATGGTGACGAGGAAGCTGGGTATGAGGAGATCTTTGAGATGTGATTGTGCCTCCCGTTCCACCACTTCTGTTCCTGGAGAACGTTGGCGTAGACGATATATTAAGGCCCAAGTGTGACGTCTTTTTACACTTTGAAGGTTTCAACATCACTGTCAGAACCATGATTTATTTTAGCTTTATAAATGTGATGTCAACTGCTTTAAAGTAATCTGGGTTCAGCATTTAAAACAATCTTTAGAGGGACCCTTGAAGCAGTTTTTTTTTTTTTATTTAGTCACTGTCTTGACATGCGCACAATATTTTCATTTAGTTAAATCTATGATTTGTATGCAGGTGGTACTTGTACAATAGCCTAAGAGCTACACTGAAACATTGATCAGGTTTGTTTTGACAAGAGATGCTATTAAAGCAACACTGTGCAACTTTTTTTAAAATCTTAAACTCACAGCTTGAAAATAATTTGAATGGTTCACAGACTTGTCACAGGGAAAATGGAGCCTACGTCACTCTGCACCTGAACCTCCATTCTTACACTTGGTTCAGTTTTGAACAAGAGAAAGTTCCAGAATCGGGCCAAGCATGTAGAGTAATGCTCAATTTTTTTTAGATGCGTTCACAACAAACTCATGCCACATGACGCAAATATAGTCATTGGATTATTTGTGTTTCGTGATGCGAGTAAACACAACCTGCAAATACTCACCTGGGTCTAATGGCTTAACTCAACAGATGTTCAGAGGTTACTAGGCTTACCAACCTCACTTTCTTACTTTTGCTTACCCTCCCTTGCTCATGTTACATACCTACAGCACGAATATATTTGTCTTCCACGTCTGACACAATTCTGGGACATCACAACACAAATTTCTCGTCTTTGCGTGAAAAATGTGTGCCATGTCTGTTGAACGCGCCATCAGAACTCATCAAAAATCCACGGCAACAAAGTTGCACAGTGCTGCTTTAAATATTCTGCTTGGATAAAGTTGGAATCTGTCCACTTGAATCCACATCAGCTGTCGGATGAACAGCTTGATAATAACCACTGGTGTAGGACAGTGTCAAAGTAGAGGAGTTTGAGAGTGTCGTAACTGCCTTTTCAGTTTGTATAGTCTTTGAAATGCTAATGTTGTTATTTAACTCTGTGTGTATGTAAAGAATTGAAATCTACATTGAACTGCATAAACAAACACACAAAGCAGTAGAAACCTACGCACAAAAAAAACACGCGTATCCCTCGCATAATATATGAGGATCCTTTGATCGAAAGCCAGGAACTTGTGTTTTATGTATATTGTTCACTTTTCAGATTGAAAACTGTGCAATATATCTGTACATATGAAATAATAAAAGGATAAATCCAGTATAATTAAATTGTGTTGCTGCTGTTTTATTTTCTGTTCGACTGTTGGAATTCTTGGCAAATCTTCGCTACGTGAGGCAGGTGAGCCGTCATCACTCCCGTCTTGGCTGAGGGATGTGTAGGGTTTGTTGAAGGTATCTTACATTACATGGGGCCTTGTTTGCCTGGCTCTTTTGGGCTCTTTTATGGTCATGGAGGGTTGTAAGGACTTAACTGTATTGACAACAGCTGTTTGCAGTGTCTGGAAATGACACTGATGAGCAGTAAGGGTGGAAAACACCAGAGAATTAAATAAATTGTGGAGCTACAGAGGTGGTAAATCTGCATCAAACTATACAACACAAAAAAGCAATAGTGCTTTGATTGACAAAAAGCCATGGGACCTTATTAAAAATGTGTTGAATATTCACATAGAATACATTTCTGAAACCATTAGCAACAGAGAACAAAAACATGTGTATATATATATATATACACGTATATATATATATTTTTTTATATCTATATATATATATATATATATATCAATACATTTTTGAATCTGTATCTAATCATTAAATTAAATTAAACAGAAATATTGTAACACTACATAAAGAGACTAAATTGGTGTGTTTTCTCCATTTGTTTGGGTATCATTTTCAGCAACAAGCGCATTTGACATTTGACCATTTAGACACACTTGTGTTGACGTCTTAGTGAGGACACATCATTGACATAATGCATTCCATATAGCCCGTTACCCTTTGTTGGACCTCACTTGTAAATACAAGAATGAAGAAGCCTAAATGCACAACAGCTGTGCTCCACTGTGATGTATTTTCTGTGATCATAAAACAAAATGACATCTTTATCTGAAGAAGGCAATATTTAAATTTGGGATATGAAATATAAAACACAGCACTGTTCGTGTGTCTTGCAGTGGAGCGTGTGCGCAGTGCAGGATGTAATGATGGCTTATGAAAATGGAAATGTTGGGAGATCATGGTGTACTGTCACCACGACAGCACACCAGCTGCCTCCATGATTCAACCAGATTCACTTTATTCATCATTATAATACACTGAACGTTAGTTTAAATTCCCCCCTATTTTAGCCATGCCAGACCTTTATTTCTTGAACATGAGACCCAGCTGTATATATAAGAGGCCCAAGTGATTTATATACAGTATATGTATATCAAAGCTTTGTGTTATATGTCTATCCATGGACTCTTTCCCTAGTGTAAATAAAACATGTATAATCCATAAGTAACAGCTTAAAATGAATGAACATAACAAACACATTTTCACTGTGATTGTTTGTAGACAACAAATGGAGCCTCAGCTGAGGACATTGTCTTTTTTTCACAGCAATTTCACAGGGCACCCAGTCCCAGGTAATTACAGGCTGGTGACGACGATGATGGTGAGGATGACGACGATGATGGTGAGGATGATGACGATGATGGTGAGGATGATGGAGGTTTTCTTTAAAAGCTTCTTCTTCCTTAAATGTCAGCGCCTTGTCAACCACATAAAAGCGTACAAAAAAATTACTACTACTTTTCCTCTTAACAGCCCCCAAACACACACACACACATAAGCACAAGCTCGATGTTATGATAGTCCAACTGTGCTTTCATCTCAGACCTGCCGAGAACAGAAGAGGAGTCTATTGCTTTGGACAGCAGAGAGAGACACACTGCTGAACACAGGTGAGACAAAATTGTTATATTTATATAAAGATGCTTATTGAATGTGATTATGTGTTGAACTTATTCTAAGGAGAATCCAACCATCAGATACTTTCCTTCAGTCTTGTGGATGCTGTGGCAGCAAACACTGTGAAGGAGGCGATGGTGGAGTCCTCAGATAATCCCAGTCCAGGGTGTGGGTCTGTATGCAACGAGTCCGCAGCCTCAGAGGGACGGGGGCCGCCTGTGTTGGTCGACGCCTGGCTGGTGCCCACCTTCTTTGGCCTCATCATGCTGGTCGGCCTGGTGGGAAACTCGCTGGTCATCCATGTGGTCACCAAACATCAGCAGATGAAGACTGTCACCAACTTTTTCATAGGTAACGTTTACGGAACACAACGGGGAACAGAAAGGAAACATTGAAAATGTAACACATCAGACTGGGCTTTATTTTGCTCCCTGATTTACTGTACAGGTAACCCAGTAATGTTGTTTATAGATAAAGTTGTTTGTAAATGTTTGTTACTGACAACAATGCTTATTTGCTGTATTGTTGCTCCATTCCTTATATTTTAAACCTCAGCAACTGCCAGTGTTTTGGTGCAGATACAGATTTGTATTATATATATATATAATATACAATAAATATATTGTATTTTTGAATGAATCCACATGTTTTTAAACTTTTCTCTCCTGTAGTAAACCTGGCCACGACTGACATCTTGTTTCTGGTGTGCTGTGTGCCCTTCACTGCCACACTGTACCCACTTCCCAGCTGGATCTTTGGAGAGTTCATGTGCCGACTAGTGAACTACCTTCAGCAGGTGAGAAACACTTCACTTACTTCAAGTACTGTATATATACTATCATATATATACAGTAAGTGAATAGACATGGGATTGTTGGGAAAACTATAGAGCTGGTACACACATAAAGCTAAGGTTGTCAGTTTCTTTTAAATGTGTTTGTTGAAATCTAATGTTTTTCAAGGTGTAGCCTTTTTTGTCTTACAGACCCAAATTTTAACATGATGTGAATACAGTCGGGATAATTATGTCTGTTTGGAATCTTTGAATATGAGTTCAATTATTCTCTCCATTTTACCAGCTACTGTATTTAATCACCAACCACTGAGTTTTATCTCAATGTGATCAACGAATACCTGCTCAGCATTATGTGATACATTGTTAAATAGTTTAAAAACTAGTATTTTTGACTGATCGACAGGAAGATGAATTTATTATAACTCAGCAATTCTTAGAAAGAAATGTAGGGCAGTAAACATAATAATACCCTATTAAATCTACTGGAAAATATGCCTATAACATCTGATGAGGTAGCTGTAGTGGAACACACACACACACACAGATACTCCACTGTGTGGACCAGTCATAATGTCCTCATAAAGATAGGTTTGTTTGATCAACACAGACACATACACACACACACACTCGACATTCATGACTTGAGGGGACATTGCATTGACTTACATTCATTTCCTGGAGAACTACTCTAACTAATTACTACTGGCCTAACCCTAAACCTCACCACATGGGGGCTTGCTTTTTGTCCCCACAAGGAAGACAATCCCCCATAATGTGACTGTGTAAACAGGTTTAGGTCCCCACAACATTAGTAATACCTGGACACACGCACGCACACACACACACCACTGATTATACAGGCGTGCATGATAAAACCCATGATGGTAAAAATCCATGTTGACAAAAACAGTATACTGTCGTCTTACAGTTGTGACTTACTTTATACCTTTGTACATAATTATAAAAAAATGCTGTCAGATGAAAAACCACTTGTGTAAGTCAGAAACGTCAGTGGTTAATGTGATTTAGTAAAACTCCTGTTTGTACACAAACATCCAACTAATTATTGTTTTTTACTGAAAAGCATGAATTATATTATATATATGTTATTGTGTGTGTGTGTTTGTTTCAGGTGACTGCTCAGGCCACATGCATCACTCTATCAGCGATGAGCGTTGACCGCTGCTATGTGACGGTCTATCCTCTGCAGTCACTGCGGCACCGCACCCCCCGCATGGCTCTGGCCATCTCTGTCTCTATTTGGATAGGTATCAATAAAAAGAAAAACTACACACACACACACACACACACACACACATTTATACAAGCACTGATAATGAAGTAGAGGCAACGTTCTTGCCTGTACAACTTGTGTTTACCTTTTACTAAGAAACAATCCATCAAAACATTCTTTTAGCAACTGCATAATCTTACATAACATAATCTACTGTTTATGTTTTATAAAAAAATACGCCGCTTGACACAGAAATTGAAGACATTTTCATTGGTTTTCACTAATATCTCATTTTGCAGTGGTTTCTTTTGCATTTTAAAGCGAAGGTTGTCAGTTTCTTTTCAATGTGTTTGTTGAAATACAATGTTTTTCAAAGTGTAGCCTGATATTGCTGGATTTTTCCTGATTTACAGATCTAAACTTTAACATTATGTGAACACAGTCGGGATAAATATGTCTGCGAGTTCAATTCTTCCCTCCATATTAAATCACCAACCACCAAGTTTTAGCTCAATGTGATCAACGAATACCTGTCAGTCACAGAAACATGACCTTATATTACATCTGCAATGATTTTTAAAATAGTAACTATCAGTATTTATTTTGATTGGCGTTAACTAAGATTAAAGCAGCACTGTTAGAATTCCCCTGAACATATTTCAGACTCGCAGGCACATTGATTGTATGCACTGTCAGCTTTAGACACTGGATATTTTTCAGTTCCTGGATGGCAGTGAGTCAGAATGGTGCTTGAGGTGCTAATAACTAGCCTCAAGCTAAACAGGAAACTGCATAATACTAAGCAGTTGAAAGGGGGCTCAGAGTATATGGGCACACCTACAGTTGTCAGAATACAGAGCTATTAAACAGCATCCTCTCTCCTCTCCAGGCTCCCTGCTGCTGTCCATTCCTGTGGCCGTGTACCAGCGCCTGGAGGCAGGATACTGGTTTGGTCCTCAGACGTACTGCACTGAGATCTTCCCCTCGGCCCACCTCCAGAGAACCTTCATCATCTACAGCTTCTTGGCCGTCTACCTGCTGCCCCTGCTCACCATCACTGCCTGTTACGCCTTCATGCTCAAGCGCATGGGCCAACCCAGCGTCAACCCTATCGACAGCAGCTACCAAGTAAGAAAGCTTTCTTTTCAGGCATTATTTTCTCGATTTTTGAAGCCACAGAGAACAGAAGGTGTGTGCTTCCCTCCTCACTCCATCTCCAGGCTCAGACTGAGCGAGCAGTCGCAGTGCGGGCCCGAGTCTCTCGCATGGTGGTGGTGATGGTGGCCCTGTTCCTCATCTGCTGGGGCCCCATCCAGGTCTGCATCTTGCTGCAGGCGTTTGGTCTCCGCAGTTACGTGCTGTACAAGGTGAATTACTTTTCATGATGCACACTTATTTTCTCATCATGCTGAAAGTAAACGTCCTTTCCCCCCAGATTTGTTTGTTTTTTCATGCATTTATTTACACGTTAATAATATTGTTCAAACATTTATCCAGCTTTCACATCACCAATGAAATTTTGCTAACCAGAGTGTGTTTTGTTGACAACATAACAGGACATTCTTCAAATCTGTTGTGATAGAGTGGATTGTGGGTTCAATCCTTGGCTCCTCTAGTGAAGGGTTTTCTGAATCCTGGTCCTGAAGACCCACTGCATGTTTTAGATGTTACCCTGCTCCAACACACCTGGTGCTAATGATCAGCTCATCAGCAAGCACTGCAAAAGCCTGATGACAATCAATTCATTTGAATCAGGTGTGTTGGAGAAAGGAAACACGCAGGGCAGTGGGTCCCTGGGGCCCAGGGTTGACAAACCCTGCACATGCTGATGTAGAAGCCTGAATATGAAAAACGAGGGTGCATCGAAATCCACCTCCAAATGATTCACAGTTTTGTGTCATTTAAACTGGTGACAAAGGCCAGTTAAATGACTTCAACTTACTGCCAACAATGCGAACCAGACTCTGACTCTGACAGTACAGAGATTTGACGGCCTGTAGCAGGAGAAAAACACATTTTTAGCATTTAGCAGCAATGTAGGAGTTGTTGTTTTTCTTGGATGGTGATACAACACATACATGTTCAGTGCAAAAGCAACGAAATGCATGACAAAAATGTCTGGTTTGGTCATTTGGATTTAAAATGACATTTGGAAAACTGTATGAACACAACTTACAGCTTAATGAAATTCAGTTTTTTCAATTCTGACACTAACTTCTTCTCCATAGTTAAAGCACCTAAGGCTCATGGGGTCTCCTAAAGATGAACAAAACCTTTCCATTTCTCACAAATAAATCAAAAATAATTTAAGTTGGTATAAATACTGGTTCATAACTCTGCAAATGGGCAGAGTTAATAAAAAAAAATGGTGAAACAGGTTCAGTGTGATCTGGATAGATATTTGGTCAGATACAATTGTGGTGCGATGGTTAAACTAAGAAGCAGCCTCCCTCACAAACACAGCCTGTGGTCTGTGCTATGCATGTTACTGTATATTCAACTCTCTGACATCACTGTGTATCTGCGAGCAGTTGAACCATCACTCGATGATGCATTTCCAATTCTGCCTCACAACCAAACGCCCCTTCAAATCTATTCTTTGATACATCTCTCTCTCTTCTTTTTCAAGAAAATCAAAATCTGTCGTCTGCTTGTCTCAATTATCCACAGCTGAAGATCTGGGGTCATTGCATGTCTTACTCCAACTCCTCTGTCAACCCCCTGGTTTATGCCTTCATGGGCAACAATTTCAGAAAGGCCTTCAGACACGCCTTCCCCGCCATATTTCTGTGGCGCACCAGGAGCAGAGTCCGAGTGGGCAACGTGGACACAGAGGAAGGGCGGGAGATTGATCGACAGTCTCCCAGAGCAGACGCAGAGATGCACTTTCTTTCATCTGGGTCCTAAAGGCCACTTTGAACATTTGGATACTGTACATGCATCATTTATTTATAGTTTGTTCTGGACATGAGAGCAGACCACCCACAGTGCTATACTGTAAAGACACAGGCACACACAAACACAAGAATATGTTTTTTCTGTAGTCATTGGTACATTTAAAACATGCAGGACAGTGGGTCATGAGGACCAGGATTGAGAAACCACGTCCTAATCATCAGGATTGAGCAGGCTTTAGTTGCATGCAGATAAGAAGTCCATGTAAAGTGCATAGGAGGTGGTATCAGCATTTTAATTGATCTGCATTCATATGGAGATAGCTCTTAATAGAGCTTAGCCAAATACTAGTGGTGTGGGGAAAAATCCAGTCATCTTCACTTCTGAGCACAAACAGAAGAAGTTAATCTTAGCCTGAATATCTGTCTTCATGGGAAGCCCTACAATAATTCACCAGTATATAACTAATTGTTAGATATTTAACCCCAACCCTGAAACTAAGTCTTGAACCTAAAACCAAGCGTTCATCTATCCTTAAGTGATCAGCCATTCATGTTAGGACACTGCATTAATTAACCCATTCATTTGGACTGCCTGACTGAAATATATACCTAACCTTAACTATAACCAATTAATGCCTAACTTCACATCTTACCCCTTTGGTCTCCATTAGGACTACTGGTACACGTACACACACACATACACACACATGCACACACACAAAACCAAACCGATGGGATGGATCTTGTGATTTTCACAAGCTACTGAAACACAATTATCTTGGTCACATGTTTCCTAGCTTAGCTGGACTCACGCTGTCGTCAAAATGTTGGAGCTTGTTGATTTATTTATTGGTTTATTTCTACAAATGATCATGTTTTATTTCAGTCAGAGCTCCGGCTCATCACAGTTAACCTGGATTTATATTCTTAAAAAAACAACTATAACCAAAAACAACACAATTCATTTTCCTTTATTTAACCAGCTAAAAAGACAAAAACAGCAAAACGAGCAAAATAATACAATATCATTTTAAATCAAAGAAAATATCAAAGGCAACAAATACGTCATTTAAAATGAAATTCAACAGCTAAAATTAACAGTATAAAGGGAATGTAATCACTAAGTAAGCTTTGATGTAAGCTTTTGACATGAGAAAACTCCTCCTTCCTTTATCTGTATCCAAAAAGCTGTACTTTGTTTTAAAGTGGCCAAACTGGATGGTATTGAATTACTGCTGAGAAAAATACAAGTGACTACTTGCTGTACATGTGCACACACAGCCAAAGGCCACGAGAACTGCATATTTCCTACAGCACATGTTAGATAATGTAATGAGAGTGTAACAGATCAAAGTCAGACGCTTTATTTGAACAGTTTTTCCTTTTTCTTATGTTTGAAATGAAAAACATTAAAGTTCTCCAGAGACACAAGACTGGAGCCAATCATTTCACATCTAAAACAACATTCACCAATGACAATTGTTTAATAAGCTGACATAAGACACCAGCCAATGGGATGGCACGTTGAGCTTTGATTTCTCCGTGATGCTTTCAGGTGATGACAAAGAAAATTGTACGTTAGAGTATGTGCACTAAAAGGAGTCCTTTACAGAGGTGCCCATGCCAAGATATAGTTTAAGATTGTCTACAATTACACTGCTACTCCTGCTGATCAGATGGAAACGTAAAATCAAATCTTATTAAACCTTAAATCTTATACATCGCATACTTCACTAAGCACAGACTGTACATTTACGAGCAGCACTTGAACGCAACACGTGCAGTTAACAAACTCTCAGCGTCGTGTCATCGGTGAAGCAGGAACAGACACCGGTGCTGCAGCAGAGACAGCAGCTGAGGCTGAGACTGACACTGAGGAGAAGTTCACCAACCTTACGTATCATCACTATCATCATCATCATCTTCATCGTTCAGCAGCTGCACGAACACAGGACAGCGGTGACAACATGGAGCAGAAGCGAACTATCCACTTTGGAGCTGGACCTGCAAAACTGCCTCAGTCCGTAAGTCTGGACCTTTGTGTAACATTGATAATATCGCTAAATGTGAGTCTGTGGACAGACGAACACAGAGTACACGGCTGCACATCTGCACGTCTCTCTGCTGCAGATGATTTACTGAACGGATGCTTCAGTGTCTCAGCTCCAGCCTCGTTTATCTCTGTGATTAAAGCAACATTAAAAAAACGACGTGTTTTCTTTTAGTGTCGCGTGAATCTGACCACAGAGAGAAACTGAGGAGTGTGTGTGTGTGCGTGTGTGTGTGTGCGTGCTGTGGCCGCTGCAGCTCAGGCTGAAAACAATCCGGTGAGTTGCATCAGCCTCATTCATTCATGCGTGAAAAAAAAGCTATTTCTTTGTGCCAGACCGGCAGCAGCGCATGTGACCACTAGGTGGCAGAAAAACCCAAGATTAATATAAATCAACGTAAATTTACATAAATCATAATCAACATAAATCATCTATCTATCTATCTATCTATCTATCTATCTATCTATCTATCTATCTATCTATCTATCTATCAAGATAAGATCATTCTTTATTAGTCCCACTATGGGGGAAATTTACAGTATTTTATGCATGTTTTTGTCCTATTTTATTTTATATAATTGGTGTCATTTGTTTCTATGTGCAGAAGTTTATTCCATCAAAAATACAAATGTGTATAATATAAATATAGAGGCATAAAGATGCAAATGTGGAGAATTATATGAATTGTATGGAACAAATAAAAGATTGAAAAGTGGTTTAAAAAGCAAACCTGTCTGTGGCCGCTTGTAGAAATAGAGATACAGGAGTTGTATATTTTTGTTTTCACAAAGAAATATTTAAATGTATGTTGTTGTTGCTGATATTTGAGTTTAGGCCATTCATGTTGTTTGGCTCCTTTGTCACTGAGGCTTCCATGTGTAATCCAGTGGAAAAAGATGAAATTCTGAGGTTATTTTTGTGTGATCATGCAGAGGACAATTTTTTGTTTTGTCTAATAGTGACATCACATAACCACACAGCAGCTCCTCCCTTTTTTCCCTCTGTGACTGCTGGTGTTTTTGTATAAAAGGTGAACATGTGTCATGTTGCAGGTGCTGTTGCAAGCACAGAAGGAGCTGCTCGACTACAGCGGCATGGGCATCAGTGTTCTTGGTGAGTTGAAAGATACAGATTATTGTAAAACAAATGTATTGTTCGTTCTAATTACACACGTCTAGGGCTGCAACTAACGATTATTTGATGATTGACTGAATGCTGTTCTCAAAGGTCCCCAAACCAAAATGATTCAGTTTTAATTATTTATTTGTTAGAGCAAAGAAACCAGAAAAGATTCAAATTTAAGAAGCTGGAAAATCAGAAAACTTGTTTTAATAATGGAAAAAACATCAATGTAGTTGACCATTCATTTAGTAATTGATTAATTGAGTAATTGTTTCAGCCCTACATGCATCCAGTGACCAGTTTATTTGGCACACTTATCTTAAACTGTTGAATTCTTATACAATGTAGCTGCAATACAAGTGTTCAACATTGGAGGATGATGACGACATTTGTGTATATCGTTACCCAAACAAGGGTTTCTATTAAGCTTACGTTCACTAAAGGTCTAATGTGTAAGAATTAGTGACATCTAGTGGTGAGACTGCAGATTGGATAACAAAGAAATCATTAAAAGTTGATAATTTTGTGGACAAAACAAGACATTTGAGAACATCATCATTTTCAGGTTTGACGAACACCGATCAACATTTTTTAAGGTTTTTTGATATTTTATGAACCAAACGATTAATCGAGAAAATAATCGACAGATTCATTGATTATGAAAATAATCGTTAGTTGCAGCTTTAGTTAAAAGCTTGTTCTAAGTCTACAAACCAAGCAACTTTTATCTTAAAGTGATTATATACATATATATATGTATATGTATATGAATAAACTGTGTGAGTATGGGCTATGTGTGTTAAATGACCAAAATATTAAGACGAAAATGTCTTTTTATTTTACTCCAGAGATGGGTCACCGATCATCAAACTTTGACAATATCATGGACAAATCAGTGAGTCTCCTGCGAGAGTTGTTGTAAGTAACATTTTATTTCCCTTTCCCTTTCATTGTACTTCTCAAAATTGTTATTATGTTTTTTTTTTTTTTACTAGTTTGGTGTTCATATAATATAAAATGGGAAAACGTCATATCCAGAATTACAAAGGATTGATTATTGACAAGTAAACAATGGGATTGATACTATAGTTCCAAGTTACTCGTCAACATCATCAGTTTCTCCTCAAAACTCGTCCACATTTCAGTTCATTGAAGACAGAAGTTTTAAGGTTGGGCTGAGCCGAGGTGTTTCACTACTTCAACAAAAAACATAGTTTAATTGAACCTGCAACTCTTCATGCAGCGGCTTATTATTTTACCATGAATTCAGTTCTACCACTGGGGGGGGCGCTGGTGTAAATCCCCACCGTCCATACGCAAATCTATACCCCTTGCTCACACCTATGGTCAATTTAGTATGTCCAGTTAGTCAAATTCCCAGATCTGCATGTTTTTGGACTGTGGGAGGAAACCCAACGCATGTAAACTCCAGGCAAATTCAATCAAACACAAGCTGCCGTAATGATGAGGGAATGACTCGTATAATGTAGTGCAATGGCAGCCACTGTTGTGAGGAGTAATATAGAGAACATAAAGTGTACAATTCAGAAGCTAAATAACAATACAAATGCAAACTGTGACATCGTCAAGAAATCATGCAAACTATAAAAAATATGTTAAGACATATTCTGATATCCAGATGTTTTACATTCATATTTTTATTAAAGGGTTTTGTATTTCAATTATTCACTCATCGCTAACTAACAGAGTTAGAAAGGGACTTTTTTACATTTACTTCACCAGAGAGTTACATTTACAAATGTGTGAGTTGGTTTTTGTGTGTGTTGATATTTAAACCGTGTCTCTGTTCAGTGTGAATGGGTTAGACACTGTGAGTTGATGTAAACACCGTGGCCTTCGTCTTCCCAGGAACATCCCAGCCAACTACAAGGTGCTGTTTCTGCAGGGTGGTGGTTCCGGACAGTTCAGCGCCGTTCCTCTCAACCTGATCGGCCTTAAAGAAGACAAGTGTGCCGATTACCTGGTGACCGGCACGTGGTCTGCAAAAGCGGCCAAAGAAGCCGAGAAATACGGCAAAGTCAACATTGTCCACCCGAAGCTGGACAGTTACACAAGTAAGTGTGTGTGTGTGCATGAGGGGAGGCGTGTTACTAAGAAATTATTCCTGATAAAACAAAACTTCAAATTCAACCTATGCACTGTAGGGCTGAATAATTCATTGTTTTAAATGGAAATCACAAATTGAAGTAGCAAATCGTAAAGGCTGTAATTTAATTGTCCTGTATTTTAATTGTTTGTTCTGTGCTTATTCAGTTGCACATAATTGAGTACAATAGTTATTATTTTGTTAGTTTCTTATGAAAATACAGGAAATATTGGACTGAAACTTGACTTGGAATTTTTTTTACATTGCAATCTAACTTTAATAGCAATATTTATCAGAACATTTGCAATTAGATATTTTACCCAAATTGTTCAACCGTCATTTACTTTCAGCTAATCCCAAAAATTGTTTTTAGCACTAATGAGTGGGTCATTGTCATTCTTGCTGTGGTAGGATACACACACACACACACACACACGCACACACACGCACACACACACACACACACACACACGCACACACACGCACACAAACTTGTTTTGATATCTCACTGAGGACACACCATAGACATAATGCATTCCCTTGCCCCTTACCCTAACCTTAACCATCACAACTAAGTGCCTAACCTTAACCTTTAACCTTATCCTAACCTAAACCCAATTCTAACCCTAATCCTAAAACCAGGGTTTAACCCTGAAAAAGCCCTTTAAAGTTGTGGGGTGCAGACAAAATGTCCCCACAAGGTCAAAATGTCCTCAGAAAGATAGGTTTATACGTTTTTTTAGACCTCACACACACACACACACACACACTCTACACAGTCTGCACGGCTTTGAATTCAGACTATTATGTAACAGACAATTGGAGCCAACTGTCAGTGAAAGACTGGTATGTGGGCGGCCTTTTCCACTCTTGTTTATCAGGTTTTTTTTAGTTTTTTTTTAATGGCACGTGTTTGGAAACTTAAATTTCATTCGTTATTTGTGTAAGAAGTGGATTCATACAATATGCTCTCACTTCTCCAGGCTTAATATTACATGTGAGATTGAACTGAAACTCAAGCTGTGATTGTGAGGATTGTGATTCAGAGACTTGGGTCTATGAAGCCTGTGAGCTCCATAACTAGAGAACTTGGTACACGTAAAACTCTTTACTTTGGCTGAACTGTGTTCCTCTTGCTTTACACTCCCTGTGGTTGTTCTTTGTCCAGAAATCCCTGACCCCAGCAGCTGGACTCTGAACCCTTCGGCCTCCTACGTGTACTACTGCTGCAATGAGACGGTCCACGGAGTTGAATACAACTTCACACCTGAAACCAGCGGCGTGGTGCTCGTCAGCGACATGTCCTCCAACTTCCTGTCCCGACCTGTGGACGTGTCCAAGGTGAGGGCAGGAGTTATTATTAATGTCAAAGTCACAAATGATTTATAACCGGTAGAATATAAAGGACAAAGTAATTGGAATTCCATCCACCTTCTACTGCTTTATCATCCACACGGGGGGTCACAGGGGGAGCTGGTGCCAGCTCACATAGGGTGAAAGGCGAGGTACACCTTGGACAGGTCGCCAGTCCATCACAGGGCCACATAGAGACAAAAAAACACTCACTCTCACACTCATACCTCAATGGTCAATTTAGATTTCCCATATTGCCTAATCCCATCAACATTGAAATTGTACTAACAAAAATATAGTTATATATTGTAAAAAAGAGAAAAACCTTAAAACCAAAGAGTAAGACAAATAAAGACTTGATCGTAGCATGAATAGCATGCTCACGTGCCATACTTTTGCATGTTAACATCAAATAGTTCCTTCAATAACAAACGCACTGAAACGTGCTAAGATTATCATTAGAGAAGAAAATTAAACTCCAGTTACTTCTTGAGCCTGAAATGTCACACAGTAGCTGCTTGTCCCCAAACAAATCACTTGCATGGCTATAGATAAAGTAGTGTCATTTGTGTGTGATGTGTCCTTTTGTGTTGTTGTGTGCAGTTTGGGCTGATTTACGCCGGTGCTCAGAAGAATATAGGCTGTGCCGGGGTAACCGTGGTCATCGTACGAGAGGACTTGTTAGGCCACGCTCTAAAAGAGTGTCCTGTCATCCTGGACTACAAGGTGCAGGCGGACATGAACTCGCTCTACAACACGCCACCATGTTTCAGGTACAGAACCGTCACAAGCTGCGTTTCTGTTTCTGCACTATACAACAAATGAGATCTAATGTGTTTTTATAAAAGCAAGATTTCACCTTTGGACAAAGAGAAAAGGCTAGAAGTGAATTTCTGTCTTTATGTGTAGCAAATGTCCACCCACAGTGATCATCATCCATTGGTTTGTGATCTGACATTTTGAAGCCTTAAGTTTAGTTTATTATGTTGGTCAGTGCAATAAAACCAATATATTTGGAAGAGTCCGACTGGACCTGAGTTGAAAGCTCCACCTACATCTGCAACCTTGCACCTCCAATACGAAATGGACATCATGCTGTATTGATGACAACCTGAAAATTAGTGGTGGAGACATAATCTCATAAAAATGTAAAATCTTTACTGATATTATTAAATCAAGTTATTCAAGATAACTTTTTATACAGTGCAGTATATGATATAGTACACAGGCTGTTCACTATAGCCTATTTTGTGTGTTGATGTGTTTGTTTCTTTACCTCAGTATCTACATAATGTCTCTTGTGCTGGAGTGGATCAAGAGCAACGGTGGCAGCGCAGCCATGGAAACACTCAACAAGCAGAAGTCCTCCATGATTTATGACATCATCAACGCCTCTAATGGTTTCTATGTGTGAGTATCCAAGAATAAGGACTACCCTCACCAGCAAATGTTACAACAAATAAAAGTCTGAAATCTGCCGGGAATGCTCGGTCAGTTTCAGTCGGTATGAAGTCATGACGTGAAATTAAAAGTGGAACTATTGTCCCTGCAGGTGTCCTGTGGAGGAGGCTTGTCGAAGCCGCATGAATGCACCATTCCGTGTGGGGAAGAAAGGAGGAGATGATGCCTTGGAAAAGGAGTTTCTGAACGGAGCATCTGAACGTGGAATGATTTCACTGAAGGGACACAGGTTAGTTTGTCAGACACGCCTCCTCCTCTAGTTGTCCCATTAATGCCTTCACAGATAACAAGGGAAAGACTGTGTCCAGAATCTTTTCTTTAAACATTGAAGTTCATTCAAAATCAACTGGATGCACATGGCATTCTGCTAATGGCTCACTTACGTCCACATTTAAAGGCTTCAAACCTGACAATTTGTCTCCCCCTGCAGGTCAGTCGGAGGAATACGTGCATCTCTGTACAATGCTGTAACTCTGGAGGACACTGAGAGCCTGGCGGTCTATATGAAAGAGTTTCTCAAACAGCACCAATGAAACAGGCCTTGTGTCACATGGTGGCATCGTCACTACAGTAATGGTATAAAAAGTTGACCTGTTGTTGAAATCCATGTTGGATCTGTAAGATGCACCTTTTAGATGCCTGTTTTGTAACACCTCTTAATTCTTCTTGATACAATTTAACCACTACAGTTACTGTCAGTAATGTGTTCATGACACCTGCAATGAATTCATTGACTAATACTGTGTTGACATGCTGATCCTACTTTTTGTTAATTGTTCAAAATATGTTTACATTTCAGTAAATCTAACTTGGCAATACTCGCATGTTGCAGTGTACTTTTGTGTTTTTAAGAATGGTCAATTAATTCATTGTCTCATCTTTTAAATGTAACAAAAATAAGGACAAAGGTCAGCTGTCATTTCCAAGGACACATGACATATCTGAGACACTGGAACCATCAAATAACTGGGTCTCCTACTTGATAAATCACTTGCATGAATCACTGATTATCATTTCATTTAATTGTGAGCAACTTATTGGTTAAGTCTGTCTGTCATAGTCAAAACTAAGCAATAGGTGTTCCACATGTATATGCATATATTGTACATGTATATGCATATGATGTAAGAAGTACATGTGCAGTATTACAGCAGATAAAATAGGAATAAATGAGTGCACAAAGAGGTGTATGCACATAGGGGGGAGGGGGGTCAGATGGGAGTGATTGATGCATCACGATCCAATTATTTCATTCGGGCCGTTCAATATGATTGGATGGTGTTTTTACAGGCCTGTCCGTTCCACAGCTGACAGGTATTTCTCCTTTTTGTGACAATGCATTAATTACTCGGTTACAAACGGGTTGTGAAGAGGATTTTGAGCAAAACGGTAAAAAAAATCCTTTAAACATCGTAAACATGACATAAAATGTTGTCTTTTTACATCAGGTTGGACTGCTGGTTCCATGTAGTTTTTAAGACCATTAAAAGTGAAATTATGGCTATTTTCACCAACTAACTGAGATAGTAAATGGAAAGTCTGTTAATAATAATATATTAGTTGCATTCCCCAAAAGCAAAATATGACAGCAATCATAATACATAAGCAGCTTGACACCATGTGGATCTTTAAGATACAGTGTGTCAGTACATCAATGGCAGGTTTGACAGTTTAACAGCAGTAACAAGGAGGAGGCAGCTCTGCATACATCAGCAGGAGGGAGGCACGATGGCTCCGCGGTGAGAGAGAGACTGTCTCTCTCCGTCTGGACGTCCAGAGGCCATGTCCCTGCTGCATTAGCCCCGCTGAGGCTGCTCTTCAGTGTGACACTGCAGCCACTCCAGCTCCAGCAGAGTCGACTCCTCGTGCAGGAGGCTGGACTCTGACCTTTGACCTTCCTGGAGATGGAGCCCGCTGGTTCCTGGAGACATCAGACGTTTTGAATTAGTTATTATTTAATTAGTATTTGAAGTACATGCAATTTCTTCTCTCCTGTAACAATCTGCATAGAACATGTATGTATAATATATACATTCATTAAATTAAGGTAATAAAAATAAGAGTTTTGAAAGCGTGTATGGACTTATAACTTTCTCCAATTTTTGAAAAGGTCTGGCACTGTGCTTATGCTGTTCAAAGAAAACGTTAATAAAAAAGTGTTGTTTTGTTGCAGATGACCACTAGGTGGTAGTGTTCACGCATTGGCAAAATACTGTGGGAGATTTAGACTCAGAAATTATATATATGTAGTTTAACAATATTAAGGTACACTCACTGCGTTTTGATAATTATGATAGTGAAATTATAATAATGGTAATAAAATAATAGAAATTTCCTCACCTGAAAAGAAAAAACATTTTACACACACAATTAAAAACAATAAAATGAAAATGAATGTTTCAATGAAACACAATAAATGTTTTATTGTATCACATATCACTTTTTGATGTGGTTCTCTGTCGTTAACTAAGATGACAAAAACACCTTTAACATGTTAACTGCTGCCAGGTCTTAGTGTTTTTGTCTCTGTCGATAATAATATTGACAATAATAATAATAATGATGAAATTGTTGTGAAAAAATATAATAATACTACTAATTACTATTATTACTTAAAACTGATATTTGTGTTTTTGTGTCAGTTCTTGATTTGCCTGAATCTCTCCTCATGAAATATGATCATATGATCTTTGCCAGGACTGAAGGGATTTCCTGAAGAATAAAGACTAAATCAAATACTTCATCTATTTCTCTCTCTCTCTCTCTCTCTCTCCCTCCCTATATATATATGTACATTATTAGAAATAGATGATGTCTGTGTGATTAATGTCTCTTGAGGTTTCTGTCATACTGATGAATAAAAAGGCTGTTGGTGAGTTGTTAACAGAACATGAGATGAACCACTTCCACCTGCTTTTATCTTCCATCTGCGCTCTGCAGTTCTGTCAGTGTATATAACTGGTCGTGTGAGTGGAATTGAACTGTTAACCCGTTTAACATCTGCATTATGTTGCAGCCCACTTATGTATAAGGAGGATTTTTTCCTATGAATCTTTTTTTTTATTTTTTTTTCATAAATATGTTATACGTTTGGCCTCTGAAAGTGAGGAGGGGGAAAAGTGACCTGCTATTTTCTCCCTTTCATTTTGAAATGTAATGAAAAACAAGGTAAAGTTGATCCTGGAGTTATTATTTTATATAACATCCATGATGATTCTTTCCAAAAAGTAATTTTGGCTGTTTGCAAATATCAGTGGCAGGGGCAGGTGAATGAATGCTGGTGTTGACTGTTGATCCCCAGAGCAGGAGATGTTGAACCTGCTGCACAGGTTTGTGTGCTGAAAGGTAAAAAAAAAATGTTCTGCCAGTGTCAGGCACGAGTTTTCAATAAGACACCGCCTCATCACTTTCTTTATACCTTTAGCTCAAGGCTCATGTTTTCAGCAGCAGTTTTCATGGTCATCTCTTCCGTCAGATGCATGAACTTTACAATCATGCTCATGTCAGTGCTGTCACCAGTTAACATTTCTTTATGTCAGAACCACAGGCGCAGAAGCAGGAATCACAACCTCTTTACTTCCAGCTGTACTGTCGTTTGATTTGATGGCTCATTCTGTGCAGCAACACTTCAATGCGTTCTGTAAATTCAGCGTCTCTGCAGATGGCAGCGCTATTTTAAACTGTTGTGTGGTTTTGGTGTCACTGCCAGTTTTACTTTTACATTATCTGACACAATTCAAAGTCTCAGGGCTCAGATATGAATGGCAAAATTTCACTTTGGAGATGAAAAGTTGACATTTAATACAAAGAAATCCAGCGAAGATGGCGTTCTCTTGCCCAACCCTGGTCCTCAGGGACCCCTGCCTTGCGATGTTTAGATCCAACACACCTGTTTGTTTCAATCAGTCAGCTCCTCATCAAGCTCTGACAGCGACACACTCATTTGAATCAGGTGTGATGGATGTGTGAGGGAAACATCTACAACATGCAGGACAGGGGCCCACGAGGACCAGGGTTGAGCGACTGTGCAGTTTCCTCCTGCAATCCAAATCCATGCTGATTGGGGTGAGGTTAATTTGAGACGAATCGACTGCAGGTGTGAATGTGAGCATGAATGACTCCAACTCTACACGACCGTCAAATAAAAAGTGATATAGGCAATGGTATAAAGCAGGGTTTCTCAGTCCTGGTCCTGGGGACCCACTGCCCTGCTTGTTTTTGATAGTTCCCTGCTCCAACACACCTGATTCAAATGATTAGGCCGTTATCAGGCTTCTGTTGAGCTCGCTGATTATGTGACCACTTGAATCAGGTGTGTCGAAGCAGGGAAAAACATCTAAAACATGAGGATTGAGAAATCCTACTGTAAAGAATGGCTTTTAGTGCAATTTTTATGAGTTGTAGAGACAGTTCACTCAAAAGCCACACAAATGTTGGTCTCACTGTGCCGCTGAAGATCATCAGCAGGTTTCTGATTAGGAATATCAATCCAATAGTTTTGATATTCAGTCAAGAACAATGACGTCATCTTCCTCTGTAGCTGCGAGCACGGCTGTGAGACTCAGGACAATGTCACTCACTATGTTGCTGGCAAAGAAAGGTAAAAGTAATCTCTATGTACAATTATTAGACTAGACTATCGACTAGAAGTACCTGAGGGACCTTTTTTTTTGTCTCTTCAACATGAGACATGTTTCAGTTATGAAAAGATGTCTCACTGTGAATGAAGGAAACCTTTAAAACCTGCAAAGGGCTGATCTGGAGGAAGAGACTGGGACAAATATAAGACATGCTCAAAGGCCCTTTGACAACAGCAGATCTAAAACCTTTCAGTGGGAGTGCTGATGACGAAGCTGCAGCACATGTAGCCACAATAGGGAACGGCCACTGGAGGGTGCAAGACTCAACAGCACTCGTGCATTAATTGGAACAAGTCTGTCAACATGTGAACGTATGCAATGCATGGTTGTGCTGAACAAAGCTTGTTTTGACTATGAAATGAACTGTGCAGAGTCTGTTATGTGAGGCAAGAACTAATAGACGCTCAGGCCAAAATGGAATTATAGAAAAGTGTTGAATTCAAATGGAGGGATATGTATGGAGGAAATTGTCTAAAGAAAATTGTGCAGCTCCATGCAATCTTTCAAAGACTGAAACCAAAGTGTCAAGTTCTTTGTACTCCATTCTATGTCGAAACGCAATTTGGATTCAGTCAAAATGCCTCTCAGTAATTTTTCTAAAAGTATTGTCCATGACCCAGCTGCAGATCCACCTCAAAGCAGAAAAAAAAGTGAGTGAAAGATAAGAAGAGGCAGAGGGGCTTTGAAATGCGAGTGGGGGTTACAGCAGAGACGGGAGGTTGTGACAGGATTGTGTGGTGATTCTCGTCCTGTCAAGCCCACTAATGTCGAGGTAATGCCACTGGTGGGCTGCAGTAAGGCGGTGATAATGAAAAACACCGGGGAAGACAATATCAAATGGCTCCTCTACATCCTACAGTGGAGATTAGTCGGCAGGAAAAGTAGGAAGGTGGAGGCAGAAGAGGCAGCAGGCAGGCTTTAGTGCTGCTGATTGAGTCTCGTCAAGAGCTCCAGGCTTGCAGCATGAAAAGTTACTGTGACTGACGTCCTTTTACACACACACACACACACACACATGTTGCGTGCTGTATGCATTGGGGTCACTATATGTTTACATGTACACCAACCACATGATTATTCACATTATTACAGAATATTCTGTTCATAGTCCTTTTTTTCCAAGTGACATAGTCTGAATATGACTCATGTCTATATGACATCCATTTCCCATCAGATTCCTATTAATGTACATATCTTTATAATCAGACTAAGTTTAGAATACTCTTAATCATACATCAAAATGACCTTATCCTGGTTAAGTCTGTCTTTTTCAGATAATTGTTTCAATCTGGTTAACCCTTAGAACACAGAGCATGTTGGCTGCCTTTTTCTATTACTATTTTTTTTTTAAACATACAGTATATACAGAGGCTATAAGAATGTGTAATATAAGCACAACCTAGGCAATCTGATAAAAAAAAAAAATGTTCACCAATTATTTAAACACACCTGAGCAAAATGTTTAAAATCGGATTGAATTTGTGAAATTTGGAAACAAATCACAGTTCTTGGTCACTTGATTTACTTTTTTGAACAAAAATAAAAGTCTATTTTGTGACTTCTGCACAATTATTGCTACTTTATATCATCGCTAAAAATGCAATATGAAATTAATCACAACTTTGACTCAACAACCCATAAGAAGACAGAAAAAAAAACATATTTGTAAAGCATGTGACCTTTAAACACCCCCCCCCCCAGGATGTCCATATCAGTAGTTGTGTATTATTCCCACTGCAAATTACCATGGGTGCACCTGCGGCACAGATCCGTGCCGTGTGAGCACTATGAGGTTAAAGTTATAAAACTGCTCTCCATGTGAATCGAGTCACTGACACCAATACCTTAATCTGAATATGATGTCATGATTTACTGATTCATATTCCTGTTGATACTGTATGTTGCAGAGCATAGTCTGATTATAACTAAGACAAATACATGTCTTATTCATGAACCAAACCTTGGAATACTCCACATGTTTTCATCTGATTATATATTATTCACATCAGGTAATCAGAGAATTTGGCTTCCATTATTGCCTTAACCTGAGCTGTTGCAAACAGGAAAGGCTTATCAGGCAAATTCCCGGGGCCCTGAGCAAAATGTGGTCACAGCAACAGTACGTTTTGTGTGAACCCTTTTAAACTCTACAGTGGGTGATGTACACAGGACTACAACAAACCCCCAATGTCATTAGCTTGTTACAGTTTGGTGCAGTGTGCAGGAACCACCTGGGTCCCGAAGTCGCTTTAAACACCTCTAGTCCTTGTCAGGTAAATGCTGATTAAACAGGACACCACCCCCTCTGGTTATAAGGTGATTACAAACAAGCAAAGGAAATTCCTTCCTTCCTTACAGTCATATATACTGACAAACAGTTATCACATCAGATCTTTACTGATATACAGTAAATGTTATTATTCTTTGACAACAAAATGATGTAAAGTCCGCCAACCATACCAAAATTACAGACAAGTTGAGGCCTGGATTCAAAATCACACAGAAAAGCAATGATGTATATTTATATTAAAGAGCTGCCGTTAACAGCCAAACGTTCTAAATGTTTCAGACTGTACCCTTAATTTAGTTATTGGGAAATTCCTTAAAGCATGGTCTGCGACTCATATAATACGTGCTATAATTCTAAATGTGACCTAAACAAATGCATTTTTATAGCCTGAATTTATTTATTACCTCTTTAAAATTCTCTCTCAAAAACTGTTGTCGAACACTATCACGATCTGCATAGCAAAGACTCTTCTGCGTCTCTGTTATTATTCACTGAGCTCATAAAAATGAATGTCCTTTATGCAACAGCTCATTTAAAGGCCACTGTGGTGATTCATGCAGGAAAATGGACGAATATTTTCTTTACTGTCTCCTCCACATTTGCCATCCTTGTTTTTCTCATGGCACTTTTTCTATTTTCTTGCCTAATTTTCCTCCTTCTGTCCAATTTAATTTCTATGAATTCACTACGTTTCTCCTCTTCAATCCAAAACCTTCAAACATCTTTATCTCATATCATCCTCTTTGCCTTTCCCTGTCCGTCTCTAATTGTGTGTCAGTGTCTCTCTCATAAACTCATTGCTCTATGAGGCTAATCTTGTTAGCACCAAATACACCATGTTCCGCTGTAGCTCCTCTTAATTGCCGCTGTGTTATTAATGAGTGGGGCGCAGGGAAATCACTCTTAATTAGCTTGTCTCATTCAGCAGGCATCTCGACTGAAGTGGCGGCGGCGCTCAGGCACAAACACACTGGGGATAATTAAAGCACTTCACTTGTCGCAGTATTTATCTAAACTAAGAGCAACAAGCCGTTCCCATAATTAGCCTTGTCATTCATTAGGAGCTGAGTGCCATTGATTTGAGTGTTGCTTTGTCATTTTGCCACTCATTCATTCAGCACTGCTCTGGAACAAGCTTGTGTGGCAAAGTCATGGCAAGCAATCGCTGCACATTTGTAACGCTTTCGCTGAGTCATTGACCACATTCAGTGATCAGTTCTGCAAAAAAATCAGGTTATGGTCCGTCCGTTTCACATTTATTTAGTCCTTTGTTTTTCTGCAATTAATCAACAGATATCTACAAGGGTTCTCAAAATCCATGGAAGCTACAGGGTCTGTAAGTTGGGAAAACCTAGTGATAGCAGGCTTCACTTATAATAACAATATAATTACAATAATTGTGCAACCGATACATCCTACACACAAATTTGCAAATTTGAGGACTTGACTAATGTTGGTAAAAGACTCATAGATGTGACTTCAGCCTCGACTTACTCAAAATGACTTGACTTATGGTATATTTACATTTTCTCAAATATCGAGGAGTTACTACTACAATTTCTTCGTGGAACACGGAAAACATCGGGTGGCTGCTTTTGCAGCCTTGCGTACAAACCTGGCAACCGAGCAACACCAACACCACAAATGAAGGTAAGACAGGAAGTCAGTTGGTTGCTATTTTAAGCTAACACTAGTTAACGTCTTGGTGCGCCAAAAGCTGGTTAGGATTAATGTGTGAAACTTGACTAACATCTGAAATGAAAGAAAGACCTTATACCTTAGAAAAACATTATGCTCTGTCAGTGTAAGGAATTCAATATTTTGAAGTTAATAGATAAAAGAAAGACATTATTACAAAATGATTTTGGTCTGTGATGTAATTGGTAAATGGGAAAACACACAATCCTAACAAGCTGAAAGGGGCGATATCGCCACCTAGTGTAGCACAAGTGAACATACTTTACTCCCTGCTCGTGCTTGTCCAACATATTAGGACAAGGACCAATGGCGAATTAAATGGCGAAATTGAGCCACAACTTTAGCTCAAATGAACTGTGCTTGGAAGAGTACGGACAAGTGGAGCTACATTTACATACATTTATTTGACAAGTATTTAAATTTAACAAGAAGAGCAACAATTAAGGGGTCAACAGAGGCAGAATTGAATAATTTAATTAGTAATTAGTGAATTTGTTCAGGTAACCTGGTGAGTTATTTAGTTTACTGAACATTCAGAAGTGGTAAATTTGACCTGATATGCTCATTTTAAGCTCTATATTTTATTGAGGAACTCCACTTGAGAAACTTCTCATGATTCACAGTTCAAAAACAAGTCATTATTGAACACACAGGCAATGTAATGCGATCCCTCCGTAAAAGAGCCAGTATAATCTCATGTTCTGGCTGAACATATGGGGTGGCGGTGGTCACCGGTGGTTGAGGGGGGTCCTCTTTCAATAGTTTGATTCCCTTTGATCATCAAGTCTAGAAAAAGCATTGTGTAAATACAGACCTTTTACCATTTATATCCAACAGGCATACTGAGGGTGAATTTGAGAACACTAACCAACCTCTTCCCACTGTGGACATTCTGAGAGTAAACCTTGAAGGTGAGCAACAGAACTTAGAAACCATGAGAGCCAAGAGCATTCACAGCTGCAGAATGTCTCTATTTGATAATGTTACACCACTGCCCTGCTTAATATGCTGCATTACAGTGTCACAATCTTTACATGTAAAGCTTTTCTTCATATTTTTCATTATAGTGTGGTATTTATTTGAATATGACCTGAACCACAGGCAAGTACGTTTAAGCGAAACTCACAAAACACAGTATACAAATTATGGAGACAACTTTAACATACGACTGACCCAAATTTAATTTGTTGAATTTTTCTTCAACACACAAAAAAACTACACATGATTATACAATAAACATATGACATCTTTTACGATATTTCTGCCGACAAGCAAACGACAACTTTATGTTGAACTCAGCAGTCGTCCTGATTACCTGTGCAATGTGCATGCGAGTGAGTGCACCTGTCTCACCCTCAGCCTGTGTCTGTGTGGCCCTCACATGTCGTATGATGAGAGACCATTAAGACAAATTTAATTTGCACCCAAAGCAAAGTGAGAACAGGGAAGAGACTCTTTCAGGGCAGGACTAATTGATGCCTGGGGATGTGTGTGTGTGTGTGTGTGTGTGTGTGTGTGTGATGTTTCCCTCTCTGCCAACATAAACTAGTGAATATTTAATGCACATGTTTATCTGCATGTGTCTGTCAGTGTGTGATAACAGAATGTCAGCAAAGACAGAGGAGTTAATGAGGCCTTTCTTTGCAACCAGGTGTGGACTGTGCAGGGTGCATCCAGCTCTGTCGGCACTATATAATCACAACTGTCATGTGTGTAATCTGTGCTGTCATAGTGCAGAGCATCAGAGCAGACACTCAAATTCATAATCAGCACAGTACAACCACCAGTATCAATCCACTTGCCAAAAATAACACTGAATTCACCTTCTTTTGTGAGGCTACAAAAGGCTTTCTCTGCTGTCACTGGATTTACGCATCAAACAATCCGTAAATGTTGTCCCAGTTCTCCCGTCTCCCTCTCCAAACAAGCAGCAAGCTGAACGCTGTACATGACACAATGATCCTGCATGTAAGTACCTCATACAACCCTACTTCAAAAAAATCTATCCTGTTAAGCATCGCTTTAATTTCTTAAGTGTGTTAGTCTACATTTATTGGCTGTAACCATCTAACTGTTCATTTTTATTATATATATTTATATTAGGAGCAAATTATTATTGATTTTTGTATCCAATGAAATGAAAGGCTTTTGTAACTGTACTCCAATCTTGAATAAGTATACAACATCGTAAGGTGTTTGGAGACTACAATGGGAAGTATTTGTTGACATTTATTTATGTATTTATACACAATTAAATCACAGCGTTAGGTGAGAATGAACATATTGTGTTTTGGGTGAAGTACATATTACACCTCAGCCCTGCAGAGTTAAAGAGCAACTAAATCCTCATTTTCGAAGTCTGCCAAATGCCTGATTTTAAAAATGCCAAGAAGTGGGCTGAGAGAAATTTAAAAAGATTGCTCGTTTTAATACTTTAGAGAATGTTTACTTGCTTACCAAACAGATACAATCAGACAATAAATATTGGGTTCCTCAGGCCTTAGTAAATGGGGTCCCCTTTTGTGTTTTCATCCAGAGTTGTGTAGTCAACATGAATATAGTTTACCCTATGAGCACAAAGTAATTTACGTACATGCAAACATTTACAACCCTGTGATTTAAATTTAATAGGCACACATTTTTTGCCTTTTCACTGCCTGAAAACTCCATCCAAAAATACTTTCATGAGCGTACACTTTCCACCAAACAGACATTTTCTATTTATTTTTTTGGGTTCACTTTTGCGTTACATAGCTGTAGCTGAAAAACGAAATAACTTTATGCCCATTTTTTAAAAACGCATACTATATTTGGGATAGTCTCTGAATAAAGATTTGTGTAACACTATGAAGAATGAAAGTCACTTTTTAACAGTTTCACTTTCAAAACTTGTTAAAACTCAAATCATTTATTTATTATCTCCATCAAAGGAAAGTTTCACATTAAAATATTTTTATTGGAGATTGACTCAGCAAGCACGTAAGCTGATAGGATTCCTTCTCCTGTGAGGACAACCCAACACACTGTATAATGTTTACATTTCTGAATAAAGTGTGAGAGGGAAAAAAAGCAAAACACTGTCTAGTGTGTAAAACTTTTTCTTCTGTGTAATCTCATTTGATGCAGTGCTGTGATGTTTCCCCTCTCTCTCTCTCTCTCTCTGTCTCTCTGTCTCTCTGCATGCACATGTCCTCAGCAGGCAGGTTCATAAATTGGACAGCTAAGCCTTTCATAAAGTTTAATAAAGCGCTGTTTTGTGGCTCAGGGGAGCTGGTATTAGTGATGAGAGCTACTGCTGCCATTCCAGCGAATCACATCATCATAATGAGGCTGTACTATGGGAGAAAGACACCTCCCTCACGGCCCACGCATCAACCCGCCGCCCCTCCACCCCCCATTTGTTTTCTTTATCATTCCTCTGGCACAATAAGTTGTCTTCGCTTCACAGTTTTCATAAGGGAATTTTATGTGGATTGCGTTGTTCAAACGTCGCGGCCAACATGCACAGGCTGGGGTTATTTCTCATTTAGTAAAGATCACAGGCACTGTAAATGCTCCAGCGGCATGTAGTGAATGCCAATGCTGGCATGATTGGCAGCTTGACGGCGGCAGCAGCATTTGCATGGCATTTAGCTGGGAGGGCAGTGGCCACCCCTAACACCAAGGTGGGTAAATAAGATGATTTCTCTGTTCACACAATGCACCCCCGCCCCCCTCCACCCACCACTCACCCACCCATCCCCGTACATACACACACACACACACACACACGCTAATGTGCTTTCACATGCAATCACACTCCTCAGTAACCCCAAGCCATCATGGTCAGCCAAACCTGGAGCCACTCATAATTGTGTGGCATTTAGTCAGAAGTGAGGGACATGGAGTTGTGTGGGCGAGTAGACGATGAAAAGTCTGCGCTGCACAGTTCCACATGTGAGGCTGTTATTGTGAATAAATGTGAATGAATAAGCACACTTGCATTTTTCCTGAGCTTAATTAAGTTGACTACTGGTGTTAATTCAAGTTTATGGAGCAACGTTTCAGTGCAGATTTATGCGTCATATTATTATGACGCATTATTATTAACGCAAACCATATGTAAAAAAATAAAAAAAAACACTGTGTTACTGTATACATTTTTTTTACACATTAGATTTTATTTTCAAATTTTATTCTATTTAAATGCACCAAAACCCAAGTCTATGTGTTAATTATGTAGAAATATGTAAAAACCACATGTTAGTTTTTAACAGTAACCTGCTCATCCAATGTCTCCCTACACTGTAAAACGCTACAGCCCCTTTTAGTTATGTCAAATTAATACTTCTATTTAACTCAAAGAGCTCTGACAAGTTTTGGATTTTAAACTTAAGTTTGCACGTTTTCTGAATTTAAACTTTAAGTTCTATGTTGTGTTGACAATTGATGATCTTGATGTGTTCACTTAACTAGAATTTCTGAGTTATGATTAAATTGTGCGTGGGTGGTGAAAAGGGCGGGCTTTCATTGAGCAGGGGTGAGGGGGGATGGCAGGTGGCAAGATGGAAAAAAAAAGCAGCTATTACTTTTAATCTTGAAAGAAAATCGTCTTTAAACCATGGCAAAGTTTAAAGGTATATAAAATGACCTGTCTGCACATACAGCTAAGTTTTGTGTTCACAATTATGAATCTATAATCTATAAATATAGAAAAAAAGTGGTAAACAAAAGAGGACTACTTTCCATGGCGGATGGATAATATGCAGCGCTACCTGATAACAACCTGTGAATAGTGGCGGACTCATTTTCTCATCGAGTTGGAGCAGCAGGACCCCTAAAGGAGAGGAACTTTCCTACTGATTTACCTTACCGAAGGTGAGTTTTTATATATATCTTTTGATTAAGTATGTGTAAATCAATCTTAATGTTGTTTAAAATGATGTTTGAATGTAGATTTTAGTTTTTAACTGTAGCTGAAAACTTAATTGAAGTCGATAATAAGCTAACTACCGTGACCTTGTTAGACTCATTGTGGGCAAATTTCCTTAACCGCGCCTTTTCTAAAAAAGTACATAATTCAAAAACATTAACCAATTAGGTCCGTTTTTATATATATTTAATATGTCTGGTTTTTAGATAGACGGAGAGATGAGACCTTCATTTGGTCAGACCTTCGTTTAATTTTAATTTTTTTTTTCCAATGTAAACCTGTGTTGTCAGTTAAACACGTAATTAGCGGCGTAAAAGCAAACCTCATTTTAACGGCGGCAATTTTTTTTATCGCGATATCAACGTTCCTTTTGGCCGAGCAAAATGTGTAGTTTTTTCACATACTGTTGCAACAACTAGTAACGTTAAAAAAACTACAACACCACACCGGATATAGCTAGACCGGAAGAAGTAGTAGGTGAACGTTACGCTTTGAGTGGATGACAGCGCTCCTCCGTCTCCAAGCGGGCTCTGCGTATCCAACACAGCCTGGATCATTTCTCGCCGCACTCCCTACATCCAAGTAATGATGTATGCAGTGTTATCAACTAAGCTGGCTGACCCCCCCAAACCGTAGTAAGGATACGTCCAAAGACCGCTAGCTCCTTTAGCTCGGGTTAGCTCGTTACGGCAACAACACACTAAATCACGGGACTTTGTCTGCGTTGAAGAACGGCACTTTATTCACAGCACTGCAGGGTGATACACAGCCTCTCTTATTATTGTGCGGCTCGCACAATAAGAGGAATAACTCAAAAATATGCAGGGTGACAGAGATATTCACCTGCGGCTGGCTAATGTATGTCTGATATCATGTATGTATATGTGCTATGTAATGTCTCTTCGTAGAATAAGATGTGTAATAATAATTAATCTAAAATAATATTTTGACACATTTTGGCTTGAACAAATATTGCGTCTCCTGCAATTTGAAATTGCAGTAAGCTGTATTGCTATTTCAATAACATTTGTATTAATTGTTCAGCCCTACACTACAGTATATGCCAATATTGTTTAAAATAAAAAAAACATTTGCAGAAAGTAAGCTGATCCACTTTTCTATGTTGATAAGAGCTTTGAAATGAGAAAAATAATGGGACAAAAATAAATCAAGGGACATTTAGAATAGATAAAAAATGTGTGATTAATTGCGAGTTAACAATGACATTAATGTGATTAATCGCAATTAAATATTTTTATTTTGACAACACTAGTAATCACCTGATGTTTCCGTCAGTCACTATTGAATTAAAACGAATGTTGCTGTAGACTAAACTGGTTCCGTCTGTTGACGTGTGTCTTAGCCAGCAGAAAAAGGGTGTATGAGGAGGGTCAGTGATGCTGTGGGACTGGTAGTCACACTCATGATATAGTTAAGGATTTTACATTACATTTTAATTTAAATCAGTCTATTGTCTCCGTCACCAACAGCAACACTGCATAAAACAAAAGTAAATGTGTTGATAATTTTGTGTAATATGCCTACAGATAAACAATTAATATATGTTTTTCCCAATTTTCAGATATCTGCAAAAATGGGCATTTAATGAAGTGGAAATGTAAGTTTTGTCCATTTTTCAGTGCGCAAGGAGCCTTTAATGTATTTTCATTGTCTTTATAAAGCTTTATGCAGCTCCAATTTCTTTCTCTCATGCCCCCTTTTCTGTATTTTGTCATTTGTTTCAGCTGAGTGCTGAGTTCGACAGAGTTGTCACCAAAAACCTGCTGGAGTCATTTCTGGAAGGACTAGATGCCACAATGGCAAGTCTGTTGGAGCTCTACAAAGCTGGGGTGGCATCAAAGAGGAGGTCAAACCTGAGCAGTGTTCTACAGTGTCTTCAACAGGAGGTATAGACTGTTCAGGAAAACAAATCTATTTTCTTTTAAGTATGTACCAAAATAAGATGATTATAGAGGATTCTATTGCATTTACATACTCTTGCCTTTTTTGTGTAGGACACAAACCAACACAAAAGAACAGCTGCCTTACTTGGTCGTTCGCACTATCTGGCTGAGGATTCGTCAGATGTAATCAGGATGTGTGATGTAAGTCAATGTATTTACTAGGGCTGGAGAAATTACTCGATTAATAAATTAATCTTCATCTACTTTGATAATTGATTAATCGGTTTGAGTATTTTTCTTTAAATAAGAAAAAATACGTTTTCTGATTTTTCAGCTTCTTAAATGTGAATATCCACTGGGAATATAATTTCCAGGTTTGAAGAACACTGATCAACATTTTCAATGTTTACTGACATTTTATTGATGAAACAACGATTAATCAAGAATTTTGAAAATAGTTGTTATTTGCAGCCCTAGTCTTTTATACAGATTTTTTTTGCCATAATTAAAATATATACAATATTCCAACTACCAAGGACTAATCTGAAACTGTCAGTCTTTAACATATTTAACAAAATCTTCTACACAGAATTTACAGTAATAAAATGGAGGACTAGCCTGGCTAATGTCAGACTGTATCTCAATCTTATTTGAGATTGAGTATTAGTGCAGACCTTGTCAGAATAAAGGTTCAACCACTGTTCAGCATCAGTACATGTTATACAAAACAGTACAATTTAAGAAAGATGCAGCAACCTGGCCCTCAATAGGCTGTATTAAAGGGGGTTATGTCTGTAAAATTTTTAAGTATTGATAAAATAATGAGATGTCACAACTGTTCTATCAGTATATTTTGATGTTCATAAAAATGAAAAAAAACATGTTTTCCTTTATGAGACTTTAATTGTCTTTATCTTCGTCATCAGGCTCATGGAGAAACCCTTGATGAGAGGAATGCAGGTTGGACTGTTAATTGGACATGAGGAATCTGCACGGTGCATTTGCTCTCAAAATCTTCAACGTGGCTGTGGTGGTATAAGAGACAATCATTCTTCATGACCTACAGGATGTGCCCACAGGCTTCGCCATGCTGATGGGAGCAACATACTGCCTGAACCTCCAGTACCCACACCACATTGGGCCAAATTATAATGTGGAAATGTATGATACTTAACAACTTGTCTTTGGTGTGGTTTAGACATTTTGGCTGGTTAGGGTTAGCACAGCTGTTTTTTAAGCTGCTGTTTAACGTGGTTCAAATAAATGACTGCAAGAGCTGCAAGAGTCGATTGTGATTATTTCAAATCATTAAGCTTGATAGCATCAGTCAAAATAAAATAGACATTCAAATTAAAACAAATATGAAATTAAAATTTTCTTAACTTGATAGGACAAGTTGTGTCAATATAAAATAGTTGTATCAACTTGAAATTGTAATTTATTATAATGCAGAAAGTGACTTTTAAATCTCTGTAAATACAGGATATTTATTTGTTTGAACTTGCTGTAACGAGTTGAACCACAAAGCGATTGAAAGTTGAATCAACTTTATAACTAATAGAAGAATGTTGAGATAACTATACCACTGCACTTTACTCAACTTTATTAACTTGAGTTTATTAGTCAAAACAAGGATAATGCTTAAGTTGAGTTGAATTGCAATTCTAAGGCAGCAGGTGAACTTCCGTTTGCAAGTTGAACAGACTAAAAATGTCTTACAGTGTATATACCCGCAGCCAGGAACCTACTGAATGGTACTAGCTGTCAATCACACTGTGGCCATGCCCCAATACATGCCCTGCTTATTCATAGAATGTTCATTAAACTAATGAATTAGACCATAAACAACAACAAATGTTTACTGATTTTATAAATGATACATGATCTAGATATACGTACATGCACACAGTCGCCCTCTTATGGTCATTTATGAGAATACAGGTTTCAGGCACTCCTGCATTGGCTTCTCTCTCTGGACCCCATAACTATGTCCACTGGGATTATATTTCTTTGTGTGTCATCACATCTTACATCTTACTGTGTGTGTGTAAAAAATAACTTAAATAATTTGGAGCTGATCAAAACAAAAATATGGTCATAAAACCACGTTTTCCATGATAAATCGACATCACAGGGTAGTCCGTAATGAAGTGTCATGACTAGAATATACAAAGTTGGCAATGCTTGTGTGTTAATATTTATTTTCCCCAAATTGTTGATCATGACAGCTTTACAAAAAAACTACTGCTTTGTATAACAAACCCTTATCTTGGCTAGTTAAGTTACTTAGTTAACCTTTAGGTCACTCATGAGCTTTAATGTTTAGGAGTTTTTCTTTTCTAAGGTTTTTATGTATACCAGCATATTCTGTTTGATCTTGAAAAGAATCAAGGCCAAAAACAGTTCTGCTCAGTGATATTCAAACATGCATTACATGTTGAGGGAACAAGCAGTTTTATGGTTGGAAATAATTGAGGTAATTTACCATCCAATAAAATAGATTATTTTTGATGTTCCATTTAATTATTCACTCTTTTGCCTTTAAACTCTTTGCATACATCATTAATCGTTCCACTCCCATAACAGTTTAGATGTCAGAACTAATTTTTACCTCTCCAAGTCATCTTACTTTCTAATATCTCATCCAGCTGCACATGGAGCAATCACAGGCTCACATTTACACATTGTCCCTCAACTTTTATTCAGCTGAAATGATCGTGAAATGACATTACCAGTGACAGCCAAGCAATAACAAAAGTACCGAAGCTTCCTTGAAAAACAATAAATCAATAAGCCTCGGCAACATATCCTGTTACATTCCCGACTCCTTGACACCTGAAGCTCATTAAACACAGCCTAACGTCAACTTAGAGGAAGGAGAGTACACAGAGGCTCGCCTTTTCACAGCCTATCACAATAACAGCTACTGAGCAACCTTGATATATTGTATATACTAGAAATAAATATGATTGTCCTTTAATCTGATTTTATTATACTGGGGACTCCCGCTGGCAAATCTACTGAGGGCTGATGGCCTGTAATCTTATTGCAGGGAGCGCTGTGTGTTTCATATCCCGTGCTTGATGGTGTTTTATCATGTCAGGACTATCATTGCTCCTATTGTATATGTGTTTCTGCATTTAAATGTGTTGCTGTATGCATATCCTAATAAATCGAGATATTGCACATTCTTGTGCGTCTGTCTGTGTTTGTATGTGGACACGTTTCACATGCACCCACATCTCCCTGCAGCTTGGATGTGGGTGCTAATTTAGCCCTGCAGCATACTGGGCAGCTCCGAGGGTTCTGCTCTGTTTATGAACCGACCGTATTGACCCAATTTTTGGCCTTGCCCCCGTCCCCCCACCCTCCTCCATCTCTGTATGTGTGTGTGTGTGTGTGTGTGTGTGTGTGTACCACCCGGGGCATATTGGCAGCCTGCATGGATGGTGGAATGGGCGCACTCAGACTGAACTAAACGCCCTACACATCATTGAGCAGCATTACCAACCTCTCCGCACTCATCACTCTCCATGGTTGCTGCAGGTGTGTGTGTGTGTGTGTGTGTGTGTGTGTGTGGGTGTAGAGGACTCTGTTAAGTAGAGGGTCTAATAAATCAACCTGTCTGTCTACAACCTCCTCCCTTTCTTCACTCATACCTATTTGCTCATTACCCCTCCTTCCTCCGTCAGTCATCTCCCTCTTTCTCTCTTTCCCCCTCCATCGCTTCTCCCTCTCTCTCCATCTCTCCTTTATGTCGTGTAATTCTTCTTTTAAAGCTCAGGGGGTGGTGTTGGAGGCATTACGTGCCTCCTGATAAATCACTGTCTGGGACCAGAGCAGAGTAACATGGCCATCTGCAGATCAACTTACCATGTGTGTGCGTGTGTGTGTGTGTGTGCGCGTGTGTGTGTGTATGTGTGCGTGCGTGCTTTCCCGGGATTTTACACTTGGTACAATGGTGTGCATATGTACATGCATCTCAGGTTTTCATGACTGTGTGTGTGTGTGTGTGTGCATGAAAGTGAGTGCAGCTTTTGGCCAGTACTGATCTGCCTGTCCTGCTGAATGGTGGCTGATTGAGACACATGGACTGCCTTTGTGCCCTGATCTAGTTGCCATTGATTACCTATCAGGGTTTTTGATTGCATCCTGGAAGTAATTCTTTTAAATAGGCCCTAATGGCCTCCAATCTGGGCTGATGACGACCTCAGAGAGTCCAATCGCAGATCCATTTAGGCCCTTTCAGACCCCTTTATGTCCACTCTGAAAATCTGGCCCATTGCTCATGCCCTCCCTCTGCCACTACCGCCATCACTGCATCTTTGCTTCGTGTCATGTCAACGCCACATCTGTACGCCATGTTACTTACATGCACAAAGACAGAGAAAGTGAAAAACTATCGTGTGTAGAGATCTCTGCAGCACAGACAGACCAAGTCTTGGTAAAGAGATGAAGAGGCTCGGTGATGGTGGGAGGCGAGCGCGGTAATTGAGAATGACAGCGAGAAAGTGGAGTCAAGACAGACACGAATAGAGTGTAATCCTGCTTTTAACTGAAAGAGACAAAAGTGAGAGTGAGAAAGTCCAGGTTTTTAGATCTGCAAAAGAGAGGAGGAAAATGAAGCGAGGAAGAAAAAAGAGGTTTGACAGATCTATTAGGGATAAGGACGAGAGAGGCAGGGGGGCTGGTCGTCAGTATGTCAGGCTGTGTGATTATACTCTGAAGGCTGGATGGAGGCATGAGAAGCAGGAGGGAGAGGAGGAGGAGGAGGTGGTGGGTGGGGGGTTGCAGCAGACAGGAAGAGGGCTCGCCGTCTAATCCTCCAATTTTCTTACATTACTGTCCCCCCTCCCCCTTCTCTCCACCAGCAGCCCCCCTCCTCTCTTCCTCCCTCGCTCCCTTGCTGCCAGGGCCTGTCGACAAATGAAACTGGAGGTAGTGGCAGCTTCTGAGAGATCGACTTGAAGGAGTAAAACACACACACACACACACACACACACACACACACACACACACAGACAGACAGAAACCTCCTGCACCTCTAACAATGTAAATGTACCAGAGGCTTGATCATCTATTGTTCTGTGCTGAAGACCAAAACAAAAACCGTGTAAGACACATCAACTGCTGTGACAGGAGCAGGTACGGGTAAATGCACCTGCTGCTGTGGATGAAATGCACAGCAAATGCAGCTGTTACTGTGTGAAAGCAGCGCTGCAGGAGCATGATCAATAACGACCTGCTGATGAAGAGAAAAACCTGATGACAGAATATTAAATTAAAGAGATTGTTTTACACTGGGAACGTATTAATGACTCACTTAGCGGAATTATGAAGCCATGATGACAAACAAGGTTGCTTTGCCAGGCAGTACTACTTGTTCCTGTACTGAACCTTGTTTATTTATTGACAATTTTTCTTCCCCTGCAGGACTTTAAATAAGTACGGAGATATACTGTACCTGATGGTTGGCCTCGGCAGTATGAGGTGATGTATGGCTGCTGATGATCACATCTGAGCTTTGGTATACGGGTGCTGAAGCTGAGCTTTTAGGTGAATTAAACTCACAAAATCAAAGTAATCTTACTTAAATAGAACTGTCTTAAGCCTGGAATCAAGCGGACGAGCCACCGTTTTAATTTGAGCAAATAAGATAAATCATAAGAAAACTAATTCCTCTCCAAACGGGTTGTGCATGTTTATGAGAGGAGTACATTTGAACGCCCCTTCCTCCCATAAGTGGAACGTTTTTAAGAGAGTTAATGTTTTCAAGAATATTGTAGCTCATGTGAGGGCAAATGATAATGATGACACTCGTGAGAAGGTGATTCCTCCACTAGGAACAAATCCACCGCCACACCTGCCTTAATATTGGCCCTAAAAAGTCTTTTGTCTGTAATTTTTCTTTTCAAAAGACACAACATCCTCACAATGCTCAGTCCTTCCCTCTCACCGCAGTTTAGTGATTTCCATTTCCCCACCCTTTTAAGTGATTTACATTCCACTCATTTCTCATTGGGCGAGGCAGAACCCTGACTGAGTGGGACTAATTTGCCATGCTAATGAGATGGCTCCTACAAACAGAGCCAGCTGGAGACCAGAGTAAATGATCCTGTCATCAGTCAAGAACACAAACACAGCTAACAGCTAATTAGCTCACGGCAGTTTGTAGAGGTGACATTCTATCTGATCTGCTCCACGGTGGAAAAAGAAGAAGAGAAAAAAAGAAGGGGGGGGGGGGGGGGCAATGAAGGAGAAAGACAAGGAGGGGAGGGAGGAGGTTTGCATGGTGATTAATGTGCGTGTTTTGTTTTCCAAACACGCTCCTGTACCACGCAACTTACAGTCAAACACCTTCAAACTCAACTTCCACCGTTTCCTATGCATCAAGGATAAGCGCGAATATGTGCCATGAGAATGAGGGGGAGAAAATATGCTAAGCAGACAATCAGAGGTGTACCCCCTGGTGCTAAACAGCCAATCATAGCTGTCTCAGTGTATGTCACCAGCCAGCAGGAGGCAGAATTAGTCCTGGTTAGCAGCCAGAGCCCTGCCGAGTGGCTGATTAGTCTTTTAGACTGAAGAGGAGACTGAATGTTAAAAGTCCAACTGGATGTCTGAGAGGCTTCTGCACGCCAGACAAGAAAAACAAAAAAAAACGTTTTATATGAAAAAGACGTTAGCAACAGCCTCATGGCTGCTTTGTAAATGAGCTACACTAAACGGAACCATAATTACATTTATCTGTGCCACACACAAGGCTTTTAGCATGTGTTTAAGGCACTGATCTGGTTTTGCAATGCAAACATGGGTGAGCTGAGGAGGACTCAGGTTTTCTTTTTTTTTCTCCCCCCCCCCATGTCACCACTTTCCTGGTTATTAATTAATCACTCCCCATCTCTGTCGTTCTCTGCTTTCAGCTTCTCGGCCTGTTTGTCATCTAGACGCTCCGTGCTGTTTAGTTTCCCCCCCACCCCCCCCCTCAGTACAAATGCTCATATTCATCCATTAGTAATCTAATAAAGAAATGGCAGCAATCTGTATGTTCCTTTCAGGGGGGACTGGATGACTTTGAGCACCAGATGCTGATGTTCCCCAGAGTCGTTACCATGATGGAGCCAATCCTTAACTGTCTCCTATAAAGACACATACTTTCCCGCACACCTCCTCTTGGCTCACTTGCTTAGTGTGGCGGCAGGATTGACCTACTGTTAGCAGAGCCTTATCCATATTTCTTTGTTTTTATTATACATGTATCGTTTCTGTTCTGTATATGTCTGCCGACCACAGTGCCCCGGCATTTTAGAGCCACGGCACAGGTACGCAGGCTCCATTTTCGTTTGAGACCTTTCAAAGCAGTGTCGCAGTTACCCACATTAGATTAGACAGCCTTTATTGGCCCAAGGGGAAAACTCATTTACGGCGTCTACATTCACCTCCTTATTGGTTCTTATCGTCCGCACCTCGACTACCAGCTGTGAACAAAACACTTTCGGTTTCAGCTTCACCTCAAAGGTTTATTGAAACAAATCCCAGCTCTTAGTTCTCATCACTGTTGTTTCTCGTGAGGATACTTTCTGAAACTAGGCAAACAACTGCAGAGGAGAGAATCAGCATATTAATTGCTCTTGGTGCGTTAATATGGACGCAAATGACTTCTGACGTGGAGCTGAAAGACTCATCTGGAGACGGATCGTATTTGTTTGAAAACACTATTTTTATAATAAAACAGCAGTGAGGATGTAGCCTGAATCCATTACAGTGCTATATCGGCTTCTCCCTCCCTGTGTCTGTGTCTGCTGAGGCTTGGTTATTCCCTCACTCAAGCTCCCTGTTCAAAGTGGCGGCCGCTGGGTATTAATGATGTGTTAAAGGGGCGACCATGGGGGATTCAGAGGCAGCTTGCTGTAAGGACATGAGATTTAGGAGCATGGACAGGTGGTTAGTGCTCGCTGAACACTGAACCCCTGACACACACACACACACACACACACATACACTGACAGTCAAGTTCTGTATGTTATTGTATACACCCAGAGGATGACAGGATGGTGAAACAACAATACCTCTGTGCTTGTCTCATATACCTCTGTAAGCCTGCTGACCTGTACGAGTAACAGAGGTTAAGCCCTGAGGGTCATTTTCCCAGCAGGGGTGTTTATCTCTATTTTTTCCATTTCTAAATTTATGACCAAGAGGATTGGTTCTTTAATGTTTAATGTCTCGAACCAATTTTTGATATAAAGCACAATATAACTAACATTTGTCTCATTTAACTTTAATGTGTGGATGTGTGTGTGGAAAAAAAAGAAAATCTAAATTCAAGTTTTTTGTACTGCTGCATTGCAGTCACTTGGATTTAACAATGATGTTTATGTTTATGTTAAATGATGTTTTACATTCCAGACCTGCTTCAAGCAAGTCCGGTCGCCTACAGCTAACCACAGGAGATGACTGACCTGGATGACTGAGAACCTTCACAGATATATAGCATAATGTAAAGAGCATAGACCATATATAACAAAAATGTATGTAGTCTTTTAGATTCTAGACTATATGCAAACCAACCGCCATGGCCATAAGCTATGGCATCATCTGTTTTGCTTCAGTGGTCAACAATGAAGATAAGCAAGCTAAGCCCATTTGGTATTAGTATATTAAAAATACATCCAAAACGAACCCCTTTTGGTCTTTGTTACAAAGCAAACAGTCTGTTTTGCACATTTTACCTCCATCATTTATTATTTGGCATCAGCTTCACTTTGAATTGGTGCATCATTTCAGTGGTTAGGGGAGTTAAGTAGGGTTAAGCAACAGCCACATTGTGAGGCGGCCCTCTGACTCTATCAAACTCAATCAATTTGATTTTTATCGCCAAAATTCACATATCACAGTTTACCTCTGTGGGCTTTACATACATTATCTATGCATGGTGTGAAAAACTCTGTCCGTTGACCCTTGGATCAGGTTAGACAAAACTTACCCCAGAAAAAACCTTTTTACCAGCAACCAAATGGAGGATGCATCAGGAATAGAGAAGACAGAGAAGTGATTCCTCTTCCAGGATGCAGACAAAAGTGCATGGTACAACATTTCTGTCCATCTTGATCTTTGGTCACAGGAGTGTGACGGTGGTCGTCTTTTAATCTCTCACAGTGTGATGTAGGACCATTTTCATTCACATTTGTCAACTGTCTTTGTGGACATTGCAGTTTTTACCAGTCTGTGTTTGAATGCGCCCTCTATATGAGATGCTCAGTGAACAAATGTGACCACCACAAAAAAGAGGAAGCGACAGAGAGAGCTGCAGTGAGATTAGGAGGCATATGTACAGGTGGTGATAGGTAACAGGGATCAGAGCACTGAGCGTGATGTTAAGGCCGGGTTGTTTCGCCTCCCACTCATGACCACAAGCCTACCTCCTCCCCCTTAATCCCCCCTCCCTCAATAAGCACACACACACACACACACACACGCACACACACGTACAACCTGCAACCCATCTACCCTCAAAATACGTTCCTGCAATCTCCTGTGCATCAGCTGCCAAATGAAGTTCCTCTTTAGAGGGAAAAAAACATGGCTGTGGAGTCGTCTGAGGCGCTGTGGCTGGCGGCAAAAGCAGCCCTTGTGTTGAAGCCAATAATCCAGCGTCAGGGCTTCGGGCGCACAGAGGGTCGAGATTGACAGGGCTCGATATGAGGCTCTCGCCTCACTTGACATTTGGGTTTCATAAGGTCTGGAACAAAAGGCAGGGGCAAAATAATCAGAGAGGGGCGCAGGCAAATAAATCTGTTTATTCCTCCTTACCTGCCCCTCCCCGCCCCCCCCCCCCCTCCTCACCTCCCCTGCGCAACCCTTGGAGGGAAAAGAGGGAGGGCACGATATTACCTTTTCCGAGCCTTAGTGGATTCATGCAACTGCAACAGCAGGTCACTTTAGGCCCTGTGCTTACCTGAGATATTAGTTTGTGTGTGTGGTAGATAGAAATGTGTATTTGAGTGGCTGAGGTGCAGTGTATGTGTGCACAATCCTGTGTATGAATGAGCGAGAGGCAGAGACAACAGGGCAGCAGGAAAGATGGAGAGATGGAGGCAGACAGACAGACGAGGGGAGCGGATTGATGTGGTGTCAGATTGTGGATAACCTGTGTGTGTTTGTGCAAGACAAAAAAAATACAGAGGGTAACATGTAATGATGACAGATGCTCTACTGTCTGTGTGTGTGTGTGCAGCTATAAGATATGATAAAGTCAGAGAAAGAGGGGAAATATAAAGTGTGACGCAGCATGAGATGATTAAGATTTCATTACTTTGTGAGTTAGTGCTGCTAAATGACTGAACACAGCGTTTTGCTGAGCTGCTGACCCAGCAACAGTGAGTTTCATCTACCCACACTAAACATCCACTCAGTGGTGAATGTAGGTTGACACAGTGTATACACTCTGTCCCTCACACAGCACATGTGATAGCCTGCTGCAAAGCATTTATTTTGGTTGCTGCTGATGTATTTAGGCTGCCTCTGTTTAGTCCTTGTGAACATTATAGATGTAACTTCTGGATCTGTCAAGCAATACTATCAGACCTGACAGAGGCTGGAGCGCCTGTCTGTATACAGCAGCAGGGCGGGTGAGGGTTGGACAAAAATTTTGAATGGCTTAATCTGCAATGTGTGAATTCTTTAGAACCATGGTTCTCAAACTGTGGTACGTGTAAGACCAGTGTTTTTGCTAGGTCTTGGCGATAATGGTGTTACTTCAAGAGATCAATATTTTCTCAGACAGTACTCTTGAGAACCACTGCTTTTTTATTGTATGTTTTATTGTCTCTTCTTAGGTCTATGAGGTCACATGTTTTTATATTTTATTTGTTTTATTTATCGCTTTGTTTCAGCTGCTGTTGTTTTATAAATAAAGTGGTATTGTATTTTTTTTTACGTTATGCACAACAGTTTGAACAATAACTGACCACATGATCAAATCTTCATGAAAAGTTTCATAATATTGAGAATATTACAGGTAATTATCGACGTATAATAATACACACACACACACACACCAATTAGTGATAGTGAATTTGACCTCTGCATATGACGCATCCTTTATTACACACCAGTTGTGAACATGCACAAGCAAGGAGCATGGGGCAGCACTTATCTGTGCCTGCAGAGCAATGGGGGAATTGGGTGCCTTGCTCATCCCTTGTCCATTTCCTGGATACATCTGGTGGCTAAACAGCACATGGATCTCTGGCCTTAGACAAAACACTGATTAAGTAACAAATGAACTACACTGGAATCCATTCTGAGCTGCAGCAATGTCTGTACACATATTGTAGGTTTTCTAAAGTGGCTGCACATGGCTGACCTGTTAACTTAACTTAGTAGGTAGATTTTGAATATCCTGTTTATTTGTATTGACTGTATTTCAAGACATGTGCTTGTGTTAATATGATAACTGATTGCCAAAGATAGTCTGTCATGATTAAACAAATGTCCACGACTCCAGAGGACTATAGAAATCAAAATAAGGCAGTTAATAACATATATGATCAGATCTGCTGAGCAACATTTTGGCAAACAGGGAGTCCAGTGTGATTAACAAAAAAAGTATATATGAAAGTGAATTATTTGGAGCCCTGTAATATGTTTTCAGACACATTTAAACATAATTAAAAGGTCCTGAATAAAGAATACAGAGCTAAGAAAAAGCTCACTGTAATGCAGCCTAAAGCTGCTTTACGTCCATTTGTAGATTTCTTAATGCATCTGTGGCCAAAAAAGAACAGATGTTGTAGACGTCTGTGTCTCTGAGCAGAATGAGCATCCATCTCTAGCTCCTGTTCAGGATGGTCAATTGGATAATTTGTGTTTTATCGTCAGGTTGGAGTTGGTGTAAGAGGCTCCAGATGAGATGGTTCAGCTCATCAGTGTATGTTGTTAAAATGCATGCCCATCTCTCAGACAGCACAGCTGGAGCCTGCACGGCAGCCTATATGAACCATATCAAAACAAGGTGTAATGGCAGTTTTAAAGATTTCATAATTTGCAACTTATGATATTTCCTGTCGCCTGTGTAACCCATAAACATCTTCTTCTTTTCCTTTCGGCTGCTCCCTTCATGGGTCGCCACAGCGAATCAACCTCCTCCATCTCACCCTGTTCTCTGTATCCCCCTCTCTCACACCAACTAACTTCATGTCTCTCTTATATGTATATATATATATATATATATATATATATATATATATATATATAGATATATATATACATATATATATATGTATATGTATGTAAAACAATCTTACAAAAACATTTTTAAACTGGTGTGTTGTGTGCAGTGTTTTGGTGCTCTGTAATACACAAAGGAAAATGAGTGTGTTCTGTTTTCATCACTGTCGATCCGACCTGGGAATGAATTGTGGGTGTAATCTCCTTCACTGAAGACAAAACCCACTATTTGAGCATTGGATTGTAGTGATTTTTTTGTCCAGTGTAAACTGTGGCTTAATATAATCCACATTTGCAGCATTATATAATCTAAACTGAATGAACAATTTACATTTAAACTGCTAACCTACTGTATAATTAACATCCTTATAGGCTGAGGTAAATGTGTGCGAGGTGAATGAGATTTTAATTGCAGGGTTGTAAGTGCTATCTGTGGACATAATAACAGATTGTTTTAATAGGCAATTCAATTAAAAATCGGGAAAAACATGAGACACCAAGGGGGCATATGTTCGCCTGTGCCTGGAAGTCTCCATAAAAAAAACACATAAGTCAACAGATAGTTTCCAGATTAATCCCTGTGACATCTTTTAGTACCAGCGCGAGTCCCCACGTGGGGAGTCTGCATAAATCTCCTCCTGATGGAGATGATTGGACAGGATGTGGATGATGGGCAGGAGGGTGGAGCACAAGATGGAGACTTTCCTGTTCTCATTGGTGTCCTTTAATGGACGCTCCTCCCTCTAACCGCACACCATTGGCTTTGGGGGCTTCGCGGAGGAGCCGGGAAGTTGTAGTTCTTTCCAGCAGACGCACATCTGTAGTGCTTGTTATCGACTAATACGAATTAAACTACACGTCCCAACGTCACGGTATGGGCTCTTATAATTGATGTGAATATGTAATTGCGCTCCTGTGACTGGTTGCTTGTAAATTTGCCTTCGCCGGATCAGACTTCCACAGTTACTGAGGTGGTCTCTCCTCCGTAGCCGCGCGAGGATGTTAACGTCAACGGAGGCTGCGGGAATCAACTGTTAACTGCGTGACGAAAAGACACCGTGGAGTCTGACATGGAGGAGTGGGGTCAAGATTTGACAGAAGTTAAGGGTCAGTAGGGAAAATTGAACGGAAACAGTGGATTCGTCAGTAGCGCACAGGGAGAATATCAAGCTTCGTGCGCACTGAAGAAGGCTCAAGACATTTTTGGACAAGACTCGTACAACTCCTGCTTTCAGCATCACGCTGAATGCTCTTTTGAAAATATCGTCGTGTTGTGTGTGACCCACCAAAGCTCCGAGAATGTTTTCGCTCTTCGTGAAACCTGTACGAACCCCGCAAACTGGGCACTGAGTGACCTTTTACGCACGGGAAGCGATCTGTGGCCACGTATTTGGTTTTCATGTGGATGAACTTTGCACGACATTTTTAATGATTCGTGATCTGAGCAAGATGTACCCCGCCGCCCGGCATCAGGTAAGTGCTGAGCAGCAACAGCAGCAGCAGCAGCAGCAGAGCCAGTGAGTGTGTCCAAAACCAAAACCGTGCGGATTAACAGCCGCGCGCCCTAGTGCGTAATCAGTTGAGATCAAGTTTCCACGCCACTGAGCGCTCACACGAACAATTGCGCTCATTGTCAAATTGCTGCAGCTGTGTGTGTGTGTGTGTGTGTGTGTGTGTGTGAGAGAGAGAGAGTAAAACCATAAGACCATCCTCCTTATCACAGAGGCTCATTGTCATCTATAGTCTCGCCTCTGTGTGTGTGTGTGTGTGAGTGAGTGTCTGTCTCGTGACCCTTTGGAGACTTTGGTGGCTCAGTTCTTCCTCTTTTCCCTCGAATGTTTTCTGGTTTGGGTTGAGGTCCCACACCAGCCGGGCCAGCCGTTCAAGTTCACCGTCACCGAGTCCTGCGACCGGATCAAGGAGGAGTTCCAGTTCCTTCAAGCCCAGTATCACAGGTGAGAGTTTGGAAAGAGCACAACATTGATGCTGTGTGGCAACATCCCCTCATTATCCATATGTTTACGAATTCAACTTTCTCCATTGTATCAATGTTTTAATGAAAAATGCGTCCAAATCTGGTTTCCATAAACTTTATCTTTAGGCTTTGGACCACTGGTCAGACAAAAGATATCCTAAACAGTCACCATGGACACTTACAATATGTGATATTCAACAAATCAAAACGTCCTAAATGTACTCTGTACAAAAAACAAATCAATAGATATAGAAAAATATTGCCTTTATATTAGATCAGTTAGTTTAATAACTGTGACATGGACCAGTCAGGTATACTCATAAACCATGGCCAAAATATTTGTCAAATGCATCATGTAGTGGCATTAATATGAGACAGAAAGTTTTTTTCTTGAAATGATTTTATCAAGTCATAAAACATGTAGTGTGAGATAAAAAAAATCTTAAAATATGATTCCCTTCACATCCTGTGGAAAGAGCAACACACTGTGAGTCCATGTTTGTCTCAGGTCTAACTCACCAGTGAACAAATGGCAGGTAAAACCCCATCAACCTTGGTCTGCACGTATCGCTCGGCAAGTGCAAGTGGTGTGAAATGCTTCTTTACCTCACATGATGAAGTGTGAAATACATTGCTCGGGAAAGGACCGTAAGCACGATGCCAATGCATAATAATCGCTGACCTCAGGCCCCCTTGTAATTATTCTCCAATCATCTGGTGAGATGAAGCGGTGGTGCGGTTTGCTGGAAAATCCTGAGGCTGAAGGAGATGAACCGTGGATAGCATCATGTGCTGCGTGTGATCAAACAGCTACATATCCACGAGGTCCTTTAAGAGCATGGGTGGATCAGATACACAGACTGAATATACGGCTAACACTTAGTCTGGAGAGTCTCTCTGTTTCTGTGGATGTGGGGCTCAATTAAGAAGAAATTAAACATCTCATTTTCAGTGATTCTGACCACTATACTGACAATTAGGGACGTGCTGCTTTATTTGTCTGTACAGCTTGGCATCAGCTGATATTTACCTTGTTGACTTAAGAGTTTAACAGCATGTTATTTAGGCTGTACTGAAAAATTAAGGTAATTCTAAATAAACAAGTCAATTATGAGGCTAAAAAGGTTCTAAAACTCTTATTTTTCATTGTTTGGATCCTTGTTAGTTGTATCCAGGGTCCATAAGATAAAACTAAACAGTACAAATACAAAAAAAACCCACAAAAACAGGGAAAAAAACCAAATTTAACCCATTTATTAAGCATAAATCCCACAGATTTGTAGTGATTGAAGGTACTTATAAGGAGCTGTTTAATCCATTTGTCATTATTCAAAGATAATGTAATAGGATGAATGGCTGTATAATGTAGGGACAATACTACGATTGACATGTACCTTAAATTAAAGCTCCAACATGCAAAAGCGATGACCAAATAAAAAGAAATGAATTTATGTGACATGTCAACATCCATAGTTTACCCCTGTACCACCTGATAAATTCTTCATAAAAATAAACAATGCACTAAACCACAGCGGCTTTCCAGTCGCAAAAAGCTTCGTCCGAAAGAGTTAAGCTTTTGTGTAACCATAGTTGTAAAATGGATCCTCATTATATGGTTGCTTTTCTGTTGATGGTGCAGTTTGCAGTTTCCACTCACACTGTAAGAATATATGATGAGGTTTGCGTGGGCGTCCATTGATCCATTAATTACTGTACCTGCTGAGTAAGTGTCTGCGTCTGCAGGGAAACGGGTGCGATCCAAGCATCTCTTTTTCTCCCATTTAGAAATCTAACAAAACAAGGTCGGTAGCGGACTGCACGTTGGACTCCGTCAATTTATATTTAATAAATGCATTTAATCATGAACTCTCTCATCTCTTGATGTCTCTTTTTCTTTGAGCATGTGTGAGGCTCAGTGTTACACATTTAATCATTTTGATTTTCCTGCTCTCTCACAGTTTGAAACTGGAGTGTGAAAAACTGGCCAGTGAGAAAACTGAGATGCAGAGACACTATGTCATGGTGAGTTTCACTGTGTGTGTGTGTGTGTGTGTTGTGTGTTTGTTTGTCATCTGAATGCACATTATTTGTTTGACATACAGTAATTGTAATTTTGTTTTTTCAGTACTATGAAATGTCATATGGACTCAACATTGAGATGCACAAGCAGGTAGGAAACATTATATTTTTTTATATAAATGTGTAAAAGGAAGGTTGCATGGTGGTGTGGTGGTTAGCACTGACACCAGAAATCCACAAGGTTCCCTGTCTGAATCCTGGTTCAACAGGGGATTGGCTCCAACTCCCCTCATGACCCTCACAGGATAAGTGGCAGAGAATGAATGAATGAATGAATGAATGAATGTGCAATTGAATTGAATCCGCACTGTCAGAGGAAAACAGGTTGTAGAAAAGCTCAGTGTAAGCTTTTGGTTTTAAATATAAATGTCAGCCACTGTGGTTTTATTAGTCCTATATTTTATACAAACTGGTGAGTTTATAGTTCGACACTGACGCTTGAGTGGAAGATATACAGTACATATGTCACTATCCTGAGCAAGACAGGGATGTTTATTGTGCCTCGCTGCTCTTTAAAAAAGAAAAAAAACGGGACCCAAACACCGAGTGGGAGGCGTTGTTTCAGGCTTCATGTCAGCAGTCCAGTGTCAGATCCACATCTGTGTGGAAGGGAGCATCAGGTCACCAGCTCTGACCTCTTATACACCAGAGTGCAGTTTTTCTGTCCGAACCTGACCAAGGCTGAGAGAAACTTTCCTTTACCTGTGTTTGTCCTGCCTGAAACGCAGCACATCGCTTTGATGTTGCGTTCATTCTCACAGAGCGCTTGTGCCCTTTAGGCTGAGACCTCGGTCTTCTACAGGGAACTGGGTTTGAGTCTGGCTTGTGGTTCTTTGCAGCTTGTTTGTACTTCTCTCTATAAGGCTTAAATTGCCCGAGAGATAGCTTTCGGCACAGGGGAGGTGCCAGATATTGAAAGTTCAGAAAAAATGGAAAAAACACTCACAGGACATTTTCTGGCCCTTTTGTGGTTAAAATAAGCAAAATAGTCCAGACTATACTAACATACGTGCATGGAACAGGATATAACCAACATGGAAAGAAGATTGATTTGATGTGTCCAATAAAGCACAAACATCACTGAACCTGATTCAAACCCAAATATCATTTCAAAAAACGTTTTCAGACTGAGGCAAAAAATCAGCTCCATCAGATTTCTGTTATTTTACAGGTTTGTGTTTCGTCACGGAAAACTGATTTGTTTACAATCCGAGAGAGACCTGCGTTAATAAGGATCTCTCCCATTTTAAGGGTGATTTGTTGCAGTGTGACTTTGAGTGGTAACTTCACATGTGAATGATAATTTGCATCAGTTTAATTGGCAGAGAAAATTGGCTGAAAAATGACTGGAGTGAATGAGGATTTGGCTTTTAACGAGCCTTTGCATTGCTGCTGCCTTTTTTTTTTAAACACTGAGGGTCATTAGCATAAATGTCTGTATTAACCACACATCAGCTGCCAGGCTAAATGGGCCACAGCTAAGCAGCTACACACTCATTTCCTGACAAATGGTATATGTGTGTGTGTGTGCGTGAGTGTGAGTGTGTGTGCACTTGTGTTTGTTACCTCTTTAGGACCTTTTCTGGCAACAACTGACCTTATCAGGACCAGTAGTCCTAATGGAGACCAAAACGTGGTCCTAATGAGGCAGAAACCCATTTCTGAGGAACTGGTTAAGTTTAGGCCAAGGATTTGTGTGTGTGTGTGTGTGTGAGTGTGTGTAAGGGGAGGGGGCGTGTGTGGTGTTTGCCCTTTATATTGTTGTGTGTGTTTTGTGTTCGTATGTATCTTTATTTTGTGCATGTGTGTATATGTGGGGTGTCTGTATAATAGCCTAGTTTACACATTGTCTTTGTGTATCCGTGTGTGTTTCCCCATGCGTACTCTGTATTTGTTTATTTAGTTTTGTGTGCACTATTTGTGCGTTTATGCACATAGTCTGTGTATATGTGTACGCGCCTGTATATTTTGATGTTTACGAGTGTGTGTGTGTCTGTGTGTGTGTGTTGGTCTAGTGTGTGTGCGCGCGCCTGCGTTTTGCACATGCAGCTTTTTTACTGGCACACCAATCAGACTTGTTTGATGAAATATGGGGTGTCTACTATAAATTCTGCTGCTGTGGCTGCTCTCTGTGGTGTGTGTGTGTGTGTGTGTGTGTGTGTGTTGGCGCATGTGTGTGTTTGTGTTTATTGAGCGAGAGGGAGAGAAAATAAAAAGAGATAAAACGTGGACGGCGGCGGCTCAGTGTGGTACCAACAAATTTCTGTCAGAAAACAGTTTTGGAGAGTGAATCTCTTATTTCTGCCAGCAGCCTGTGTTTTCTCTCTCTCTCTCTCTTTCTCTGAGTTTTGGAGGCAAATGAATTTGATATGCTGGTTGTTTGTGTGTATGTGTGTGTGTGCACCTTCTTATGGTACCATGCTCTGATGTTAATGTGTGCGTTCAATGTGACAAAGCAAAGTGTGTGGCTCTTTTAGTAGACACCAAGACTGAAGAGTGGAGTCGGTGGCGATGTTGTCGGTGGGTGGTGGGCTGAGATGGAAGAGGGGGGCCTTAAGGTAGTTGGTCCCTACTACCAAGGGAATTGCTAATATTGCTTGTTTAGCATTTTCTGAGGGTAATAGGCTCATTGATTTTTGGCTCTGCTCTCTGTTTTATTTACACAGAAGGGCTCTGGTTTCTGGGGAATGAAATGTACCAACGCTCGTTAAAGAGAAATTGACTCGTAGACGGAGGAGAGGATGGGCTGCGGGGGAGAGGGGAGGAGAGGGAGGAGGGAGGGAATGAGGGGTGTAGAGCACGGGACCGAGCTGCCAGAGGACAGATAATCAATTGCAAATTAGCGAGACTGAGAGAGGAATAAACCAAGCGAAGGATGGGGAGAGAAAAGAAAAAGGAGGAGGGAGGAGACAGTGGTGAAAGGAGGAAGCAGAAAAGACATTTTGATATTGAAGAATGACAGTTCCCAGTGAGATCCGATGAACCATTTTACTGCTGCGGATTAAGAGCCATTTGCTTCACTCGGTGGTCATGAAATGTAAAAGATGAAAAGCACATTAGAACCTTTAAATTATACAAATTGTGTTGTGATGATCTATGTTACGTTATATAGCTCTTTAGTTTGAATTTCACCTCTGTGTGCGACTGTGGGTATTACGGTGGTTTCAAGTCTCCACAAGTGGTCACAGAAGATTAAAGTCAGTGGTCCTAAGATATCTGTAGAAGATAAGAACATCCATCCAAACGTGTAACATCTAATGCTACAACTAGGCTTACCGACTGTTCTGTTTCCGTATTTAAAAGATAAAAGACGTGTTCCCTATTGAACATAAACGGAATAAACTTTGTACCTTATTCTTTAATAATCAAGTCAGTGCAAAGCCATGATAGAAAAATTACAGATTAGTCCACTAATAAAGATTGTGCCATTCCTATGAGGGAAAATCAAACTCTCCTCCTGCTGTCAGGCCCTCTCCATCTGCCTGTCATTCATTCACTATCCAACAGAAAATGGGCACTTTTAATTGGTCGTCCAAATCACTGTGAGTCCTGTGTTTCGTAGCAACGGAGACGCGGTGAGATGTAAAGGTAAAATGGCGACAGGATGAAAATAAAGAGGATTGTAAAAATAAAATTAAATGATTATATCGATTCAAACTCATATTTGGGTAATAGAAAGTTTCCTATAGCTACAACCAAGTATGTGACCTACAGTGTCTCCAGTTAAGTATTTTTAAGATAACCATTGTTTATTTTTACGTTAACAGTCAAGTGAGAAGAAGTAAGTACACGACTGATGTGAGTAATATGAATTGATATCTTATAGCAAATATTTTAAACATGCATTAAGCAAAAAAAAAGTTTTTGAGTTTTAAATTCCACTGGTTAAATTGACTGGTTGTATCCTTTGTGGTTCCAGTGCTTAATATACAGTAATCTTGGCTTTTTTTTTTTAATACTAAATGATTCGGTTTTGGTCACATCGTATTTACCTTACAGGTTCACTATCCAAGTTTGGTGCCTGAGCTGTTTACATGAATCCTAGTCTCCTCCATAGATTCCCTTTGTCGCTCAGCAAGCTTGGAAACTAAAAAACAAAAAACATATGTAGTTGTTGACATGTGTGTTCATGCACAGTTTAATCACAGCACACATTTTAAGATACCCAGTATTGTAACGATCGTGTACTTTCTAGAGGCTATTAAAAACAACTAAATGTCTCTCTTGTGAAAATTTGCATCATGAAATATTAAGCTCTCATTCTCCTCCCTGTCTCCCATATACCTGTGTAGCTCTGTCTTTCACACACCCACACACACACACACACACATGCCATCACAAGGGGATACAGCCGGTGTATGGCGGGGTCCATTAGGTGTATTAGCTGGTGGTGAAAAGTGGTGCTGATGTGGTGTTTACAAAGCTCCACAGGGGAGATGGACATGTGATCTTCTACCTGACCCAGTCTGACTCCAGGCTCTTGCCTGCTCTAATTTCTTTGTTGTGGTAAGAGTTGACATGGGACCATGAAGGATGTTTTTTCTCATTATCATCGACTTGTTTATTGTTAAAAGCTGTTTTTTTTTTGTAAAGAGATGCAACAAGCTGACAGATTACAAGCAGGTAATAATAATGAAGGCATATTCAGTGGGATATTGCACTTTAGCCTTTTACGCATCTGTTTGCAGGCACTATTTATTGCACATTGTTGATGTGATCACAAAGAGCATTTGGAGGAGTATTTCTTCAGTGACTCACATATGAGGTCAAAGATAAATTCACTGCACATGTTCTTACCTCAGAGGCTGTCAGGCTTTATGTACCCACAGAGTCCTCTAATCTATCAATAAACTCAATGAATCGACCCGCTGTGAGTTCCCAACCTCAGACGACCGTCTGGACGTTTGTTTCTTATTATTTATTCACCGTTCAAACAGTGACGGGTCTGGGTCAGAGTTAAGATCTGTTCTCTGCAGATTCAAATTCTCTAGGTTTTCATAAACCTCAGGACATTCTTTGAGAGAATGGGGCTCCTGGGAGCTCTGCCTTTTCACTCCGGTGTCTGCGCTGTGTTTGCCAAATAGGCTGACATCACTGCACTCCGGCCGACCGTCACGATTGTTTGCCACTGATGTAAAATGTCAGCTGAAATTGGTTGTGTTGCCTCGTGGAAAAGCATCTCCATTTCCTTTTCTGCTCCAGTGCTTTTGTTTCCGTCTCCGTGCCAACACTTCAAGGTCAGCTCTTCAAAATAAACTGACTGGTGGTTTATTGTAGAGATGGTAGATCTCCATCTTTACAATTTATCTCCGTAGCCATAAAGTCTGATTGTTTACTACTTATTTAATACAGATAATCACAGTAATATTACAAAACAAACATAATGTCACAAAAGTAATGCAGTGTTACAAAAACATTAAACAAGAGTCTACAATGGGATCTTGGGGATTATTATTATTATAATGGGATTATTCAATTAATCAATTACCAAATGAATCGTCAACTATTTAGATAATTGATTAATCACTTTGAGTGTTTTTTCAATAATTATAACAAGCATTCTTAAATGTGAATTTCTTTCTGTTTCTTCACTTCATATAACAAAGAAATTGTTAAAACGGGATAATTTTGGTTTGTGGACAAAAGACGTTTGAGAACATCGTCATTTCCAACACTTTTTTAAATGATTTTTCCCATTTTTCGAAATATCCTGACATTTTACCGACCAAACAAGTACTCAAGTAACCGAGAAAGTAATTGACAGATGAACACATTATGAAATTAATCATTAGTTGCAGCCCTAATCACAAATGAGATATTATGGCTTTTATCACCTTGAGCAATAAGATCATATTGTTCCATCCCAAATTGAATGTCATGTCAAATTGAAATGATTGTACTGTTCCTTTTGAGTGATATGCAGTTCTAAATTACTCATATTACTCGGGATGCACAATATTGGACTTTTTGCCAATATTCGATATGCTGATATATTGGGAGCCGATAACCGATACTGATATATAAATCTTTCCTTTTGCCCAACTGTAAATATCATTTAGTCTCTTCTGTAGTTAAATTAACATAATATTACATACATATATATACATATGTTGCAGTAGATAGCAGTAGGTAGGTAGTAGGTAGCAGCTTTTTCAGTATACTATTTTAGTCGTTAGTCATATCTTGGCATCTTGACGTGTTTGCTGATATCAGATTATACTTGCCGATAATATCGTGCATCCCTACATATTACATTACACATGACAGAAATCATGTACTTGTTGTTCTAGATTAGTTAGTTCTCAGTCAGTAATTATGAGTAAAAACAGCTGATAATGCACGTCACCACCTCACATCAGGTGAGAGTTCTGAGGAAGGCAGAAACTGGTTAACAAGGTAAAGGAAAATGTACTGTTGTCTAAAGAAGTTCAAACAGTAGACACAGTGAACTTTCACAATATAGTAAGTATGAGACTTTTAATGAGGACACTTTTACTTTAAAGCAGTAATGAAGTGAAGTTAAAAAAAGGACATATGTGTAGTTTTGGTGAAACCTGCTGAAACACCTGATGTTTGCAGTTCATGTTTTCAATATAAACTTAGAATGGAGTGATGTTGTCATAATTGGGGCGTTGCCTGGCAGCCCTCTTATGTTTGAGTGGATGTGACACCGTGAACCTCACCACTGTGTCTGTCTGTGCTGTCCTTTCACCGTCTCTTTGAATATCTATGCCAGATGAGAGGGAATAGTCCTTGCACTCACTCCTTCAGCCTCAGGGTTTAGTGTTAGAAGGAAGATCCCCGTCTGATTCCCCAGCTGTAAAATACTCCGTTTGTCCTCGTTTCCCCTCAACACCCAAACACTAACATTGCTTTAGTGGCGTTTCTCTGAGGCTAATATGCACTGGGCAGCTGAAAAAGGGCATGTGTGCACAGCAGGTCTTCCATGGATAAATATTAAATACTGTATAAGATGAAAATGTCAGTGTTTTAGATTGTGTGTGTGCAGCTGCAGCTCCGACTTAATCACAGGTAAGACAAACTGCAGCCTTCCCTTGTGTCCGACACTAAATGGCTGCTTAACCTCCGACAGTCAGTGCTCACGTGTCTTCTGTCTCACAGAAGTGTCTTCTTTATGTTCACAGCTGCAAGAAGAGAGAAAGTACTTGTTGTAAAAAAAAAATATCAACACAATAATTGATTTTCTGACAGTAAGCTAAATTAAACACCTAGCATCCTTTTGACTACATTCTCTGTGGCGATGCAACTCATTGTGTTGCTATTGTTCTGATACTGAATGAGTTCAAACTCACATTTCTGAATATAAATTATAGTATTTTCATGTCTAGAGATGTGTGTATTAACTTTGTTGTGTGGAAATTAGGAAATTAGAGTGATGCTATTATCCATTTCCTTAGCATAGCATCAACATCACAGTTTTTGTGATGTTGACAAAGGCCCAACATGTTGGTCTCGACCTGTTGTCTGCTGCTTGATGGATTTTTTTGTTCCTCTGTGAGATGTCACCACAGGCCCTTTCACCTCCTGGTCACATGCACACTTTGTTTTCTGCTCAGAATGTGCAAATATAAAGTTTACTTTTGGTTTGCCAAAAAAATAATATAAAAAAAGCCTTTTTTTTACCTGGAAAACCAGACTAGACAGTGTCATAATTAATATCTGAAGAGTTTTCTCAAATTTGTAGACACTGTTGTGCTCTATATGCCAACATTTCCCACACATATTAATCACCTGCAGATAGTGATACCATAATGTTCACCACAGTTTAAAACAAATGGAAGAAAGTTGTATTATTTGGAAAGACAAAGATTTACAAAGATGATATTTGTCCCTGTGTGCCCATTCGTCTGCGTTTCTTTGTGAGTCTGACTCTTTTATCTGTGTTGGTGTTTGTGTTCGAGTTGCACTGCAAGCGCACTCCCTGTGGGACAGTGGATCAGGCAATTTCCTGTTGCAAAAAAAACCTCCTGTCTGATGTGAGAGAGAGAGAGAGAGCGAGAGAGAGAGAGAGAGATTGCTGTATAATCTTTAAAGCCAACCCTTGGGTTCAGTAAAAACATCTGATGAATACAGAGGAGGCTGTGTGTGTGTGTGTGTGTGTGTGTGTGTGTGCGTGTGTGCACCACACACACCTGCCACAGTCTTGACAGGTTTGTATCAGTGGGTTTGCTCTCATGGCCTGTAGGGCCTTCTGTGACCACTGATACCAGAGCAAAGTTCACGCCAGTGCTGCTTATACGCTGTAAATCAAGGTTTTAACATGAGCTCCTCGGCAAATCTTTCAAGTCCTGGGTTTATATTCCCAGATTATCCATTCGACTGATACTGAATGATGTGCAGGCAATGCAGCTGTAAGTTAATTAAACAGGACACAGACATCTTTCTTTACAAGCACTATGGTGCTGTTGTGCTTATCTGATGGGAGGGGCTTAGGGCAGATCATTGTGAAAGTTAGACGGGACTCTAATCAGCGGTTTTTCTAGCAATCCTGCCCTCTGCCGCTGTAATGGGATTGCAGTATGATTATAAATACCGCACATCAGATAACTATTGTTTAATTTGAATTGGACCTATGGGAATATTAATGTTTGTACATTTTTAAGCACGTCAAACTGTAATGATGTGTGGTTGTGTGTGGAGGATGACTGTATGATGCTTGTCTGTTGGTTCAATTTGAAGATGAATATGTATTTTTCTGTGCTCACCGCGGTTTCTTGCAGGCGGAGATCGTAAAGCGGCTGAACGCAATCTGCGCCCAAGTCATTCCCTTCCTCTCTCAAGAGGTAAGACTCAAACATCTCTGTCAGTGTGAGTAAAGACTTAGGTGGAGGTTGGTCGATGAGAGAGAGAACAAGAGAAGGAGAGATAACAAAAAAGACGCAAGAGAGAGCCGATCATTCCACTGAACAAATTAAATAAAATTGTGGGGGGGGGGTTGAGACAAATTCTGAGGCAAAACAGTAGATTATCCTGGGCTAATCCTCCCTGCTCTGAACTTATTAAATGTCTCCCACTGACATATGCATACACCAGTGGCTGTGTGTGTGTTTGTATTCATCCACCTGAATGCACATTGTATTTATGTTAAAATACACTGTAAGCATGTGGGTACACAGAGTGTAAGAAGTGTGTAGAATGTGTGTGTTTAGCTGATAAACCATTCTCTGGTGGAATTAGAAGTGTGTATGTGTGTGTGTGTGTGTGTGTGTGTGTGTGTGTAAGGGTGGGAACAGCAGGAAGGAGTGAGTGTGGACACCAAAGCTCTACTCCAGATTAGCCATGGATTAGGAGGGTTTAGCGTGGATTAGGAATAATGGCATTAGACAGTGGTGCTGCTACACATCACTGAGGCTCACAGAGAGGAGGCAGCTTTTACCGCTTTGTTCTAAAACACAGGCTCGTCTGGTGACAGTGCACATGAAATATAATACTATCATATTGTTTCTGTGAAAAGCACTGAATTGTCAAAAATACCAAACAATTAGGTAATCCAGGACTCACAACACAACAAGATGAAATAAATAGAGCAAGAACAGGGACCATAACATAGCAGAACACATGGAATCAGGATAGACTGACAAAGACTGGGGAGAACGTAGACCAGACACATGAACGCAGAGAGATCAGTGAACACAGGTGAATCACGTCAGGGCAGTGCAGACAGTCACCATGGAGGGAACACAGGACAGGACACATGACGTAAAAAAACAAGGAACTCACGTTAGGAAGAACAAAGGAAAACAAAACCTGAGGGAACCAGGGAAAAAGAAATAAAACCCCCATGTTTATGACAGAAAAACATCACCTGGAGTAACCCAGGGGTCATGTTTCAGGGGTCACGACATGCATGTTTGTAGGAGCTTGTTGTTTCATTTTGATTTCTTTAGTTTTCCTGAGTGAATAATAATAGGAGAAAAATAGATAAAAATAATCCAAAAGTCAAAGAGTTTTTCATTATTGTTGTGTCAGATAAAGGCGTCTGTATCAGCAAACAATAACGAGGATAACAATGCATCTGTTGGTGAATTGACATGATATAGTGATGGATATTTATTGAGTGGTTGCATTCTTGTTGAAGCTGTTTTGACATTAACACGTTGACAAAAAAGGTCAGTGTTTAACTAATTAAGTAACTAAGTCACTATTACAGAGAACACATGCACACATGTATCAGTAAATATACAGTTTATATATATAATACAGTTTATCTTGAAACCTTCTCTGGACCTCCACCTGTTTGTATTTCAAATCCTAACCTTAAAGTGTAAATTATCTTTCACCAACTAGTATGTGTGTGGTATTTAACCTGGATGTGGTCAGAACCTTGGATTTTAAGAACATACATGTTAATTAATAACATAATTATGTAAACATATATAACATAAAGTATTTTTGTGTGGTAACTGCCAGTTGGACGGCAGATACAAGAAATAAGGTGGTTCATAAGTGTGTGAAGCATTGCCATCTTTCTTATTTTATCTGAGAAATATGTTTGTAAGATGTGTTGCGGTGACTTTTGTTTGTCCATACCTTTTAATTATTCCTGCCTCTCTCTGTGTCTCTCTTAGCACCAGCAGCAGGTGGTGCAGGCGGTGGAGAGGGCCAAGCAGGTCACCATGGCTGAACTCAATGCCATTATAGGAGTGGGTGTATTGCTTACACACACACACACACACACACACACACACCCACACACACAGCTTTGCACAGCTATCATTTTAATTGACTGCATTGACTTCCATTCATTTGAGCAGCATAAACAAAACATTAGCCCAAATTTTAACCATCACCACTTAATACATAACACTAACCTTAAACTAAACATAATTCAAATCTTAACCCTGAACTGAATTAAGCCAGTTCCTCAGAAATTCTGAGATTCTGACTCATTAGGACCAGGTCAGTGTTTTTGCCACACACACACACACACATTCATGTGCAACATTCTTAGTGAGGACGCTCATAGTCATAATATATCCCCAGTCCCTTACCTAAACCATTACAACTAAATGCCTTACCTTAACTCTTTACCCGAGCCTTACCAAAACCCAGGTCTAACCCTAATCTTGAAACCAAGTCTTAACCCCTAAAAAGCCCTTTTGTTTTTGGCCAAAAGTTGTGAGGATCTGCTCCTCACAGCGTTTTAACTCAGAACACAGAGCATTTTGGCCGTTTTTTTCCAGTACTATGTTTAAACATACAGAGGGTATAAGAAATATATATATATGTGCAATATAGAGTGTCTTATATCCTTTTTTTCAGCACAACCTAGGCAGTCTGATGAAAAGTATCTCTCATTTTCACCAACTATATAAACACACCCGAGTAAAAAGAACTCAAAATGTTTGAAATCAGATTGAATTTGTGAAATTTGAAAAATACGTCACAGTTCAAAGTTCACTTGGCTCGTTTTTATGAACAAAAAGAAAAGAAAAACTGTCTATTTTGTGACTTCTGCACAATTATTGCTACTTTCTATCACTACTAAAAATGTGATATAGAATGAATCGTAACTTTGACTCACATAAGAAGACGAAAACCCCCCCACCCCCACATTTTTTAAAGCCTGAACATGTGACCTATTAAGTATACATTTACGTTACATATGCATACACACGCACTCTAAAATCAAGGTTGTGAGGCAGTGATACAGGCAGAGTAACAGGAAGTATTGTGAGGAAGAACCAGCAGTGCTTTGAGGCATGCTTTTAAAGACATTACATGGATTACAGGCTTTCACCTCAGGTAGTGAAGAGACAGCCACTAACCAGAAGGTCATTCCATGTGTTGAAGTGTGTAAAAAGGCAGCATTGTGTGAAAAATGTGGAACAGAAAAAAACATGTAGGCACATAGACAAATATAGAAATGTCTACTTAATGGATGGAGAAAAAATTAGTTTTTTTACTACTACAATGGAGGTTTAATGAACGTTTCATGTGGGATATTTTACTTTAACATGACATATACTGTAGACACAATTCCAGTCTTGTATAAAGTACCTAAAAGGGATACTTGAGTTAAAGTACAAGAAATGACTCACATATTACTATATTACTTGAGTAAGTAAGTCTTAAAGTATATGATATTTACTGTACTTGAGTATCAAATGTCATTTTCTGACATGAAGTGTACTAAAGTTTTAGAAGTAAAAGTAAGGAGTGAGGAGTTAGAATTGAGTGATGGAAGCTCAGTGGTAGAGTTATCTTGTAGGTTCGATTCCCCTCTCCGCCAGTCTATGTGTCCTTGGGTAAGACACTTAACTCCATGTAGCTGCTGACAGCATGTGAATGGGTATGAAAAAAAATACATAATGCACTGTACGTAGATGGGCCGTATTAATGTGAGAGTGAATGGTGAATGCTTTAAATACAGAACTGTTCTCCTTCTGATTTTATTGGGTAGTAACCAATAGAATTCAGGGCAATCTATGGGTGTAAATGTACACAATGTATCTAGGAAATGTAGTGGAGTAAATGTAAAAGTTGCTAGAAATATTAATGTCAAGGAGACTTTCAAAACAGAACAAACCAATTGATTGGTTATTAGATGTGATATATTACCTTTACATTACAACAAAATGTCCTGTGTCAATCCACACTAGTAGCTCCAGCTGGCATCATGTCAACACAACAACGCTCCGTAGCTGTGAAAAAAATCATATCACACCCATTACATTTTTATTTTTATTTTTTTTTATTGAAGATATTGCCGTCAGCGTCTGTTATGCAGCGCTGGCCAGGAAGTCACTGGGGTTATTTTTACCCTCCTTTGCTATCTTCATCCCTGCTGCTTGTTATGTCTTCTGCCAACATCCAAGCGTAGCTTTGAACAGTGTTTCTGTGTGTTTCAGCAGCAGCAGCTCCAGGCCCAGCACCTCACGCACGGCCACGCCATTCCTGTCCCCCTCACACCGCACCCAGCCGGCCTCCAGCCCCCTCTGCCCCCTGGCACCAGTACTGCCAGTCTGCTGGCGCTCTCCTCCGCTCTGAGTCACCAGCTGCCGCTCAAGGACGAGAGGAAACACCATGATAACAGCAGTGAACACGTGAGAGGTAAGGTCCGCTCTGTGTGTATCACGGTGTTGGCGTCTCCGTGTCTAGAACAGGTCTTAGCATGCATCACTGATTTAGATTTTTTGTTGTTGTTTGGTTTCTTTCTCCTGCATTTTTATTTAATAAAGATATTAACTTAAATTAATAAGATGGCAATGTACACTGGAGTCTCAAAGTCTGAAACCAGTCTCAGACTTCTGACCTGACTGTTGCATCATACATAATTCTATCTTTTGTTTTTCATCATTCAAATTTGTGTCATATTAAAATGACAGCAACTGATAGATTAGATAAAAGCTCTGACATACAGTAAACATCCCTATGTAATACATTTTTACAGTGCAGAAACCTGGGCTGTTTTATTTTACTCATGCAGATGCCAAATATGTTAAATAGAAATAAATGCTAATGCTTTGTTCAGTTAATGATCCCGGACCCATTCAGTAGTTAAAGGTGTGAATTATTGCCCCACTCGCACTGTTTGGTGTCTAGTTGTAAGTGCTCTGAATGAACAGCTGTTAAAAACTGATTTGTCATTCTGTCATTTTAATTGGTCAAAGCAGGATTGTGCACAACGACGCGAGTGAGGCCTCGTTTTCAAGCAGAACATACAGAACGACACTGATTCTTCTGTCCTTTAAGGACCAGCATTCAATTACTACACAGGGATTATGTGTGTGTGTGTGTGTGTGTGTGTGTGTTGAGAGGCTTTTTTCAAAGAGCAGCAGAGGACTTAACATTGCCCTGGAGCTGAAGTAAAGCTAACAAATGATAGCTCAGGTTATGCACACACCTATTAGGAGCTCAGTTGGTAACAGTTCCATCCCCAGCTGAGGTAAATGCATTTCTTTACACTTGTAAATGCTGCAATTTTACTGCTAACGTTCCTGAATCTGCAGCCTTTTTGCACAATATCCCCTAAAAACACCCAATCACAAACATCTACGATGTCTAAGTATGCAAATACTCGTATTATTCTGTAAACGGGTCAGAAAATCAAAAGACTGAACCAAGAAAATCTCTTAAAATGTGTTTGCACACATTTATTATTACATTTTCAAGTTTTTATCACACAGTTTATAAATGGGCAGCAGGCTCTGTTGTCTCAGAATATTTGTCACATCAATGTCAAAGCTGAAGTATTTGCTGAAGCCGGTTGTGAGATTCATGACTTTTATTTTGACACTTCAGTCACCAGCAAGTTATAGTCGAGCGTACACATGACACATCAGTCTTATATGATGATAAATATTAGTCAACAATTGATATGCAGTACATGAGTGATGCTCGAGATGAGTTATACAGAAGGCTGAGCTGAGAACAGACTTGAGTTCATTGAGAGACCTTGCTGATTTCTCTGCCTGAGATCAAAAAGAGACTCAAATGTTTAGGAAATGATTATATTTTTTGGGGCATTGTGCATTTTTGGTTCTGGAGGAAAGACTGAGAAACAAAAAAAAAACAAAGCTACTGGGAGATTTCATTTCTAAATATCCTTTCCTCTGGCTGATTACACAAAGTCAGCATCGTACGTACAGTGCTCCATGCAGCAGGAGCGAGCAGCCACACACTCACACACACTCACAGTGAAAACATGGCTACCAGCATGGACTTGGTCTTCAGAATACCAAACAAAGTAGTAAAGTTGGTAACCTGTGGGCAGCCCGTGGCCAAGTGGAAAGGGAACTTGACTTGTAACCGGAAGGTCGCCGGTTCAAATCCCCACCTGGCCAAAAAGGGCTGCGGTACCCCTGAGCAAGGTACCCAACTCCTAATGCTCCCCGGGCGCTACTCAGTGTGGCAGCCCACTGCTCCTAATTCTAGGATGGGTCAAAATGCAGAGGAATACTTTCCCTAAGGGGATTAATAAAAACTAACTTAAAGTAGTAGTAACTGATTTAGCATTGCTGGATTCAGTGGCCTGTTTAATTAATACGTTACCCACAAGCCACGTGGCCACCAATGAGTTTGTACTTTTGCAAGTGTACTTCATATATTAAATGCTTTAATCCTTTGCTTTTTCTTTTTTCTATCCCATCGCCTCCTCAGACAGAGACTCAGTCAAGGTAAGTGTTTTTTTATATATATATATATATATATATATATATATATATATATCAACCTGCAACACAAATAAAAACACTAACAAATGAATCGATTCATGGATTTTGCAGACACCTGAAATGTAATTTATCATCAGTTACATCTGCCTTACTACTTTAAAACTGTAAACTATAAAACCTCATATATATATATATGTATATATATATATATATATATATATATATATGTATATATATATATAACTTATGATTGACACATGGTATGATTCTCTTGTTGTATCCTGTGTTAAATTCATCAGGTTACGATTGTGTTATGTCACAATGAATTATTTTGTTGTATGTCACTACATATTTGTAAGGCTGTATGAATGATGCTACATTTTTTTATGGTTTATAACAACAGAGATTTCAAATAATATATTAAATATGGAATTTTCTTTTTTCAGATTTTCATATTCAGATATAATATAAATATATATGTATATATTCACATTTATTATCAATTTAAAAAGTATTCACGTTTATTTGAAAAAAAAATCTTTTTTTTACTTACTTCCAATGTTAATACTTTAAATGCATTTCTTAGAAATCCCGGTGTAAAAGTGCGCACCCTCCGATTCCACTTGTGTATTTATATATTCTGCACTTGTCCCGTGCTGCATAATCATTTATTTTAAATATCTGATTTGTGAAAAATGTGCCCAATAGGAAGAAAAAAAAGTGGAGGAAAGAGAAACCCCAAGAAGAAATAAAAAGAAAGAGAAATAAATAAATAAACACAAGCACGAGTCTGGTTAGTGAAGGAAGGAGGGAGTGAAAAAGAGGCAGTGAAACAGATCAACGTAACAACCAGAGCTTGCCGTAATTAGTCCCTTAAGCTGAGCTTTTTTCCCAGGGCAAACATTTGGTTTGTTGAATACTCAATGAGCAGATTAGCATTTCTTTATTCAAGCAGCTCACACACACACACACACACACACACACACACTGTTCTCTGGTGTTTTGGAAAAGGTTCAGAGAGGAGGAATGTTTTAATATGTTATCTTCTGCCCCCCATGTAGTCTATCCTCCCCCACAAACTCACACTCAGAGCTGTAGGCTTCATAATAGGAGTGATAAGCTGTGTGTGTATGCACGTTTGTTTGTCTGTGTGTGTGCGTGCGTGTGCGTGTGTGTGCGTGTTGCATTGTCAAAAACGAGTGGTAAAGAAAGAAAGAGCAGAATGATAAATGCCCTTCATTAGCACACACCGAACACACACCCACACATGTGCACATGCTGCTCTTTGACATGGCGGCCAACAGTCACTTCATGAAACCAATATGCCCCTTGTCAGTGGTCTACAGTTGCCTTGGCAACAGTCCACAGGTTACAGTGCAGTGTGTGTGTGTGTGTGTGTGCATGCACATGCATGAACATCTGTACTTTAATGTCCTTGGCGTTAGTTCCTCACACACTGACAGGTGAATGTGAGTGCAGACATAATGTGTGCATTAACAAGACTGCATTGTTGCTGAAGGAACTTAATTTAAGTGTGATTATTAATAGTTTATTGAGATTTTGTGTTAGTCTGCACTCCTCATAGGTAGTGCGCACACTCTCCACTAATAAGCTGATGGAAATCTATGTACCAAAGAACAAGAACAATGACAAATTTCTCCAAACAGATCTAAGAATAAGCAGTTATTTATGTAGTCATAGCGTGTTCATTGACGGCTTCTCCTCAGGCCTGTTGTTGTTGTCAAGTGGGATTGAGTGCACTCATCAAATTACTCTATTCCAGTTAATTATTGGTTCAGTTACTGAATCAATGCCATTGACTTTTGCTTGTTTTTTTTTTTTGTCCTCATGAATCTTTGTTGCTCCCTTTGAGTCCTCTTGATGAGTTACTGTCAAGTGGAAAGAGATGCATTCAGTCAGTTGCTGACTGTTGAAATGACCTTAAGTGTAATCACTCAAGAGATGTCGCCCTCTAACAGAGTCTCCATCTTTGATTATATACTGGAGAAAAGCTGGAGAAATGAATTCTTAATGAGGCCTCTTTCAGGTTTAGATTGACCTTTACAATGGTTTGCCCGTTGCTGTTAACACGCTGCAGCTTAATCACTGCACTCACACTCAAAGCACTTTTTGGACTTTTGATTTGCCATTAAAAAAAAAAAAAAAAAAAAAAAAAGACATTACTCAATTCTCGATTGGATGCTGTTTTTAAAAATCCTACATGCAGTCCAGTGCACTGTCTAGGCTTCCTGTGCTGTGTTGTCTTTACAATAAACAAATTGGGTCGAACCAAGACGTAACCCAATGTGACGTCATCATTGGTGAAATTGTTTGTTTGCTTTTAAAAACTGGAAGAGATGCATGTGGATGAGAGGGTGAAGCTAGGGAACAAGTGAGGGGTGGATCGTACTAAAAACTTGGCTGCTTTTTGTTTTTTTCCCTTTAAATAGGACCAAAAAATTGACATTATGGACATTGTAGTGAGTTAAAGAAGAGCTGAGTGACTGAGACCATAAACACCTCATTATTTATAAATCATGTGAGAGGTAGAGCCACTTTCTCATAGACTTACATACCAGTGGACGCCTCTACTGACCATTCAAGAGAATACAGGTTTCAGGCACTTCCATATTAGCGACATCTATTATTTATACAATTCAAGATAAACCCATCAATGCTTTGATATATAAGCAAACAAAAAATACAAATTATAATTATTATTATTAGTGTAATTTGGTCTTCATTTACATCCATTTCTCTGATTATTAGACGGACATAAAGGACTGTTTTTGGGTAGTCCAAAAAGGACAATGGTGGAGGTTACACACGTACATTATCAGGACTTGCAGAATCCATTAGGAATAGGAGGCAGATACAATTATGACATACTTGTAAATTAATAGCTTCATCCAGCAACACTGCACAGTTCTTTACACTCACAGTGCCGGTGCTGCCGGCGCAGCCTTCATTTGTCTCCGTTGCAAAATTAATTTGCCTCGATGTTTTTGAAAGAACCAATTTGCAGGCTAATTAATCTAATCAGTCTGGAAATAGAGAGAGAGAGAGGGGAGGGGGTGTTGAACTGAGTCTCCGTCAAGAATAGCCTCAACCTGTCATCTAAACTCTGACTTCTATACTTCACTTCAGCCCAAAGTGCATACCAATAAAATGCAAAAATACATATGCTGTCCAACCGCATGCAAGCACACACACCACACACACACACACACACACACACACACAAACAAACGCCACTACTCCCCCACAGAATCATTGTCATCAACACTTGCAGCACGCCAAAGGGCAGTGGAAAGGTTACAAGCGTGAGTTAGAGGAAAGGTCGAGGTAAAGGTCCCGCTTTATTTTTCTTCCCTCTGTTCATCGTGCACCGTGTGAGGAGCGCCTCCCAATGAGAGAGAGAGATCAGCAGGGACGGGCCGAGCAAGAGAGGAAATGTTCCGCTGACCTTATTTTGATCTTTGCTTCTCAAAGACGATTAAAATCCTTCAGTAATGGTATTCAAAGGATGCCAGATTTGATTAAGAAAACAGAGACATCGGTGGGCCAGCTTCTCCGCCCCCAGTTTCAAAAATAATGCGGCCGAGTTCAAGCCATGATGGCACAGTCAAACTGTTGTGAATACAGTGAGAACAAAATGGTTTTGACAAGTGCAGAAGTGATGCCGTGTATTGGATCACACATTCATTTTGTGCTGGCTGCACTCTTAGTCCCAGATTTGTCCTTATTTAGCAATGCTGGAGAAGTCTGTACCTGCTCAGAAGATTTGAGATATAGAGTAGAGGTTATAGCTTGTGTTTTTACTTTTCATCCTGGTTGGGGTATAAGATGTGTTATTTCCCTTTAGAAGTTACTTTGAGATGCATGTCTCCTGCAGCTCTGCCTGTGTTCTTCTACTTTGTTTTGTGTGTCCATTTTAAAGTAAGAGGCACACTGGAAAACCACTGTGTAACTGGTCGAGTTTGTCACTGCCTATTTGAACTATACACTGTTAAAGCGAGGGTCAGTAAGTCTGGAAAGAGTAGCAACAGCAGACTACACTGTGAAGAAATGAAACAGCCACATCTCACCCACTCTCATCAACCCTCACTTTAAAGCTCCGTCCCTCAAAAACTCGTGGTGTCGTGGAACTGAGACCTACACACACAACAACAACACATTTTTCTGAAACAAATCACAAACCCCAGCTATAAGAAGGCAAGGCAAGGCAAGTTTATTTATATAGCACCATTCTTACACAGGGCAATTCATAGTGCTTTACAGAAGCAAGTAAATACATTGGAAATTAAAACAAAATCAATTATAGAAATAAAAACGATTTAAAACGTTAAAAAATGTTTTAAATCAAGCAGACAAAGAATTTTTCATCTGTTCTGTATTTGTCCTCGATGTGAAAATGAAATAAGTCACAGGGCTTACACTCCAAGTGCTCTTTTACCTGTTCTTCCCATTTCATCTAATCAGTCCCCCTTTAACTCAACAAACAGTGAAAGCATCTGGTAACTTAGCATTAATAAAAGACTGGAATGTAATTTAAAATCATTAAACATCATTAAACAAGCAAAATGATGTGAAAGTTAAAGTGGTTAAAATTGGCAATATCAGAAAGCTGCAGTAAACAATCATTTTTTTCATCCCTTATTAAACAAGCTGACAGTTTGTGCACACCGCAGGTGTTCAGGGAGCTTGTTCCACAGGTGAGGACCATAGAAGCTCAATGCAGCTTCGCCCTGCTTGGTTCTGACCCTGGGGACACTGAGTAAACCTGTCCCTGATGACCTGAGGGGTCTGGATGCTTCATACCCAACATGCAGCTCTGGACCATTCAGTGACTTGTAGACCAGTAACAGCGTTTTAAACTCGATCCTTTGACACACAGGGAGCCAGTGCAGTGATTTAGTCCATCATAAAAGAGGTTGAAGTTGTGGTGTTCACTGCATTTGTTTCCATCTTCCCTGATGTACATGTTTCTTATTTCTTGCAGAGCTCGTCTGTGTCTCCCTCAGCCAGTTTACGGCCCACAGAGAAGCACCGCAGTTCAAATGATTACTCCTCCGACAGCAAGAAACAGAAGACCGATGACAAAGATTTAGCCTCCACGCGCTACGTGAGTAAAGATGTTTGAGTCACATTTTAGTAAAAGAGATCATTTATTGTTTGAACCTTCTTTTTTTTTTGCTACAATTGTGACACCATGAATTACACCACAACAACACTGGCTCCAGACAGACAGACAGACAGACAGACGTAAATGTCTGGACATATTATGTATAAATATGACAAAAGCTTTAGAAAATAATTTAGTAGGAAATAGTTCATGTTTTGTTACCTTAATTAATTCCTTGATTTCAGGTTAAGTATCACATTTTCACGTTTCATTATCACATGCAGAATTTTTGTCACCATAACAAATGAGCGAAGTGTTCTGGTTAACACGCTCATTGTGTTAATAATGTTGGCTTTTAATTTAATTGCATATGGTTTTAAGACCAGAAACCATTGTGTTTTATCCAAATTAAAAATAAATTGATTTAACTTGAGAAGAAGTCAGATTCATTGTTTCTCTTTGTTTCCATGGCAGGAAAGCGATGGAGAGAAGAGTGATGACAACTTGGTGGTGGACGTCTCCAACGAGGTACAGAACACTTGAAGAGTACAACATTTTTTCCGTTTTTTCTTTTTCTAAAATGCTCATCTCTGTCTGTACTCGCCCACCACAGGATCCCGTCTCTCCTCGAGGAAGTCCTGCCCACTCTCCTCGAGAGAACGGATTAGACAAAAGTCGCCTGTTGAAGAAGGATGCTCCCCTGAGCCCTTCCTCCGTTGCCTCTTCCAGCAGCACACCTTCATCCAAGTCCAAAGAGATTAATCTGGTGAGTCATTTGGATTTTTATAGCCTTCTGATCTTCTGATTCACCAGTTGTCAGGGTAGTTGTCTATGTTTGGGCTTTCAGAAAATGTTTAAAATATAATAGATGAGATGGTGGAGGGTGTCAAATGAGGTATAGAATGGAATAAAAGGTCCAGTGTGAATAGCTTATTTCATAATTTAAGCTAAAACACAGTGTTGGGGAATGTTAAAAGTAGGTAGTTTTGTTCCAACATTACCATCCAAGAAAGGTATCCAATAATGAGAACCCTATGATCTTTGTGTCTGCTCGATCTCACCAGCTACATGTACTGTGTCATTCGCTCACCTGCCTGTGATTCATGGTGATTATTTACTGTAGTGGAAACCTTTTCCACACACTCAAACACTTCAGTCTCTATGTTTGAGTCAGCTTTGTTGAGGTAGCTGCAAATGTTTTCCTCTCAAGTACTGTTCCTTATTTGACACATGTCACAGGAATTGTATTGATAATCTTGCGAAAAAAGAAGAAAAGTGCAGCACGTCCTCCACATGTAGCCAGTTAGTGGTTTGTTCCCTCACAGTGACGCCTTTAGCCCTCTTCAAAGTTGTTGTCTTAGAGCTGGAAGACGCTGCAGGTGCGTGAGTTCCATTCAGTCAACAGACTAATGTCACTGTGATATTCTGCAAATACTGCATGTTCTCCCCACGTGTGTGGATTTTCTCTGGGTTCTCCTGTTTCCTCCCACAGTCCAAAAACATGCAGATTTGGGGATGAATTGGACAGTCAGTGTGAGAGTGTGATGGAGGATGGAGGGGTGACCTGTCCAGGGTGTACCCCGCTTTTTACCCTATGTCAGCTGGGATTGGCACCAGCAGCACTGTGAATCTAATGTGGAGGATAAAGTGGTCGAAGATGAATGAATGAATGAATGAATAAATAAAAACCGCAAATACCTTCAGGCAGGGAATAATATCTATTCTGTCATCTCACCGGCTGTGACACAGACAGGTGTCCCTCTGTCTGTCTGTCTGCGTGTCAAACCATATGGCCGAAAAAACATGAATAAATGGTAAAAATAAGAAAGGCAGATTAAATTTTTGAAAAGTATCTGAATAATTTAGTATTTTCATTAAATATCTAATGCATTAGATTACTTCTTACATCAAAATAGTAATCTGAGAACTCTAACATGTTACTTTGTAACATAATCCTGGATTATTTAATAGAATATCCATTTGATCGATCATAAACTCAGTCCAAGCATGAATCCGTCTGCTGTATCTGATCTCTGTATCTCTTTTCATTTAATCTTGATTAAGATTATTTTGCTCTTTCTTTTTTTTTTTTTTTTCGAATGACAAGAATGAGAAGTCCACTACTCCTGTGTCCAAGTCCAGCACCCCCACATCCCGCTCTGATGCCCCAACACCCAGCAGCACCATCACACCGGGTCTGAGGTCTGGACCTGGAAAACTGACAGGTGTCGAGACGCTGCGTGAGCATTACATTTTTGTACCTAAACACAAATAGAAAAGAATTAAAGAATTTAAGAAGTGTAGTTAAGAAAGTGGACGTCATCCCTACAATAGAAATGATTTGTAATCTGGAATCTGAAAGGTCCAATGTGTAAAATTCATGAGAAATTGAAGATGAAAAATAAACACACCTTTATACTTTTGAACTTTGTATAAGTGTACAGTCATTGTTGTTTTTAATGAACACAGAATGAGCTTTTTATATATATATATGTATTTATATCGCAAGCTTGGTCAGAAGGTGGAAGTTGAAGGTTACGTAGATTCTCTAACACACTTGGAAGGGAATGGTGAGCTGAGGGATAGTCGACTGCAACATGTTACACACTGTACCTTGAAAATAGATGTTATAGATACTGTGACCTGTTGCTCTGACTGTACCGAGAAAATCAGTGGGAGTAAAAAGTGAAGTGTTTTGTCTCATAGCTCCTGGTCTTCGCACACCGCTGGCACTGCCCTGCTCGTATCCTGGGCCATTTGGTATGGTTCCTCACCCCGGTATGAACGGAGAGCTGAGTGGCGCTGGAGCAGCTTACACGGGCCTGCATAACATCTCTCCACAAATGAGCGCAGTGGCGGCTGCTGCGGTGGCAGCTTACGGACGCACACAAGTGGTAAATGAGCACAAGCGAACACACATAAACATTAAAGCCTAAATACTTAGTCAACTACCATTTTGTTGTCTCAATTTTAACATTCTCTTAATCAGAAGAGACCATATTTGGACAAGAGGTTGGAGCTAGGGAATAAGTGAGGGGTTGATTTAAGACATAAGGAATTGAAAATGGGGCCTTAAATTACAAATGAGTCGTCATAACACAATGATGAAGAACTAAAACCAGTGATTGAGAACAAACACCTCAGGGAAATGTTTACTGACATGATGAATAAAGTTAGACGTGGCATCATTGTGTCACAGACTTACATATGCTGTTTTTAGACATGTAATGTGCAGATATCTGGATCAGGACATTCTCAGCAGTTTTACGTTCACATGACATGCCCACTGACCCACACATTATCTGGGTCAGATGAGTTCACAACAGCAGGACAATCTCCAGACCATTCAAGTGAAGGGTGGTATCTGGCTTAGAGCTGCAACTATTATTTTCATAATCCATTAATCTATCGATTAATCGTTTGGAAATGATGATGTTCTCAAATGTCTTGTTTTGTCCACAAACCAAAATGATTAACTTTTAATGATATCTTTGTTATCCAGAGCAAAGAAATGAAGAAAATACTCACATTTAAGAAGCTTAAACAATCAGAAATCTTGAAAAAAGCTTTGAACCGATTAACCGATTAATCGATTATCAAAAATATTAATTTAGTAATCAATTAATAATCAATTAATTGTTTCAGCTCTTATCTGGTTTGCGCTTCACTCACTGTGGAATATCCAGAGTTCTCCCTGCTGTGTTTTGGAGATGATACGAGGGAGAATCTCCTCAGCGACCTCTGTGGACATTTTCTTTCACACAAAAATCTCGGCACAATCTGCAGAGAATCTCCATCTATTCATCAATATACTGTAACTGACTTTGCAACCAATGGAGTTGCCCCCTAATGGCCGTTAAGGACAATGCAGGTTTCAAGAACTTCCATATTGGCTTTACTTTGACTTACCACATCCATTATTTAAATATATTCTACGGTATGACCAGAATAACCTTCAACAGATCACATTAAAACATTTTTTAATATAGTTTCAGGTCTAGTTCAAGAAGTTGCTGAATTTTCACCTTCATATTTTGTAGGTGGGATTTGATCCTCACCACCACATCCGTGTCCCTGGCCTTCCTCCCAATCTGTCTGGCATTCCTGGTGGAAAACCGTATGTTTCTGCCCACATTTTCACAAACTGCTTTCCCCTCATCTCACCTGCCTTTATCACTCCTTACGCTCTTCTTCTTCCTGTCAGGGCCTACTCCTTTCATGTGAGCGCTGATGGACAAATGCAGCCCGTGCCTTTTCCTCCAGACGCGCTGATTGGCCCTGGCATCCCGCGCCACGCACGGCAGATCAACACCCTCAGCCACGGGGAAGTGGTGTGTGCTGTCACCATCAGTAATCCGACACGTCACGTCTACACCGGCGGCAAGGGCTGCGTCAAGGTGTGGGACATCAGTCACCCGGGCAACAAGACCCCTGTATCCCAGCTGGACTGCCTTGTGAGTTGGCTGCAGAGACCCCTACATTGTAACATATGGATAATATTCTTAAAGTTTATACATTTCTCCTTTTGAATGACAGTAAACACCACTTGTGTGTCTGTCACATCAGAACAGAGACAACTACATTCGCTCTTGTCGACTTCTTCCTGACGGGCGGACTCTCATAGTCGGTGGTGAGGCGAGTACTTTGTCCATCTGGGATTTGGCCACTCCAACTCCTCGAATAAAAGCTGAACTAACGTCATCGGCACCTGCATGTTACGCACTGGCCATCAGCCCTGACTCAAAGGTCTGCTTCTCCTGCTGCTCTGATGGAAACATAGCTGTCTGGGATCTTCACAACCAGACTCTGGTCAGGTATGGAGCTCTGATCATTGATGATTCACACATTTGAATTTGGTTTATCTGCAAAACATCTCACATCTGCCTCTGCAACAAGACTCAAAGCATAATTGTTAGTTTTTTTTATGTATATTCTTTCTATTTTATAGATTTACAGTTTTAATTTATTCATAAAAGTGTAGTGTGTAAATTTAAGATATAAACAAATGTTGATGACATTCAAACCATTGTTAAACAAGGCAATCAGAGATGGCAGACTTCATCCCATTCACGCAACAAGCCTCTGTCGCCCTCTGTTGGTCATATTGGCAAGTGCGGAAACACAAACAGACAGACGGACACACAGAGCCACTAAAAACATTACTTAACTCCCACTCTGTGGGGTGAAGTGATGAGCTTCACATGACTCTCTCAGTATAGTGGTAGTTAGTTTTACGGCTGGATGACATTCTTGCGCTGGAAGTGATCAATTCTATGTCGAGGCAACATTAGCGTTAGCGAAGTATAGTGAAGTAAGTGAATTCTGCCACTGAAAACACCATCAGTCAGATGTGATCTCAGTTTTGTTTGACAGAGGCTGTTTTCAGACACGGCAAACAAACAAAGGTTTTATAATGTCTGTTCAGAAAGACTAAACTACAGAAATGATCAAAAGTTAAACAGTGAAGCTTTAATTGACACTAACATTAGTTCTAATTAAATCACTTCTGCATTTAAGAAGAGGAGGCATCAACACTGGCCTGTGTTAAAAAGAAAAAAATAGTCAGCTGCTGTGGTCCCTGCAGATTTACACCAGTGTTTCTTTCTCATGTATGATGTATGCCGGGGAGTGTGTAGGCTTTAACGTCTGCCAGTCACATTATCATCCCACATTGTGACTAATAAGTTCACCTGCTGCTGGCAGAAGGTGTGATAATTATTCAGTCGGTGTTCTGTATCCAAGATGTATTCCTGTCTCTTCTTGTGCCCTCAGAAAACCTAAGGTATGAATAATGAAACTGTAAAGATGCTTTCTCACCTTCAATTAAGATGGAGATTTGATGATGACTGTTTTGTTGGTTGTGGGTTTTTTTTTTTTTTATGCAGGCAGTTCCAGGGCCACACTGACGGGGCCAGTTGTATCGACATCTCTAATGACGGGACCAAGCTGTGGACTGGAGGCCTGGACAACACCGTCCGGTCGTGGGACCTGAGGGAGGGACGGCAGCTGCAGCAGCATGACTTCACCTCCCAGGTACACGGCACACAAATACACACGTTAGGGCTATTAAATGCACATTCAAAATGTAGTGGCTGATTTCTTCTCACGTGCAAGTGATATCCTCATAGTGATTTTTAATTACTTTGAGATTAAACTAGAATGCAAGTATTGAACATGTTGCATCATAGGGCCAATTACGGCTATTTGCAGTTTGTCTTCTTACACTTTCTGGCTTTGCGTTATTGCAGTCATTTAGAAACTCAGTTCAGAACATTTAACCGACATTAAAGGCTAAACTGCTCTTTCTGGCCTGCAGTCCCCCTCAAATGCCTTTAGCATTTAACAGTGCTGGCAGTTACGTCTTTTTCAGGTGAAGGGAAGGGCAGCAATAATAGATCATTACTGCAATTTCCTGAAAAGATTTTTGCAATCTCAGTGTGCAGAGGAGGAGGTGAGTGTGCATTAAAGAGAGCAGGGCAGACAGGGAGTGACACGGCCGGTCCACCTTCCAGTAACCTCCAAAAGCGGCTTCACGCCATCAAAGACTTGTAAGTACATCAGTGTGGGGGAAAGAAAAGATTAGACGGAAACGGCCCAAAACGTACACAATCTTTTTCTTTGCCATTTTCAAAAGGTTCCCCGTAAAGACGGCATCGTTTCAGGAAATATCTCCGTCCACACGGAACCCCCTGAAATGACATTACACATATAATAACAGAAATGGAAATGTATGTTTGGTGCTGTTTCCGTGTGAATATTTAGCGACCCGGCAACGACTAGTGACAAATCTATCGACTTTCTCGTAAAATTATTTACGAGAATGCACAATTGTGCCGCTCGAGTGAGATCCATCTAAGTGTAGACAGACACACACACACGAGCGCTGTGTGAGCGCAGCGAAGTGCACATACACAGCACACATAAACTGAGTCACCTTTGATGTGCAGCGCAATCTGTGTGTGTGTTTATTCAAGTAAAAATAGGTTTTGTTTTCTCCTCTCTTTATTTTACGATTCAACACTTTTTTCAAATCTCTAAAGACAGGACGTGTTCTAGTGATATCTAGCAATATATTTTACACTTTTTTATAGTAAATCAGTAGTTGGTAAAACTGTCAAACAATCTCCAAACACAACATAATGAATAACAGCGCTTTGAGATTTTACCACTCTTCGAGGCGTTTCCACATCTTTTCGTTTCAGTTCCCCTAGAACGCCGTCTCCGTGTGGACGGAACGCCGACAAAAAAACTATGCATATTCACTTCAACAAGTTTCCGTGTGGACGGTACATGGAGGACGTTGGGGTTTATGACCAATTCTGCAGCCAGACACCAGATGTTTTGGCTTCACTACTGAGGAGCTGTCATGTTATCCGTCTTTATACCGTCTAAAATTGTAATCATGTGGGAAATGACGGCGTATGTTTTTAGAAAAGCGAAGCAGCCATCTGTTGTGACAGCTCAGAAAAACACAACCCAACATTCTCCATTATGTCATCAGTGTCCACCACCCACAGACACGCACCATCTTTGCAGGGTCACTATTGCACACCATGAGATGATGTATTATATCTATATAATCTATAAGAGCAAACTGCTGTAACCGTTCTGGGTTTTGGATGCAGATCTTCTCACTGGGATACTGTCCAACGGGCGAGTGGTTGGCAGTCGGAATGGAGAACAGTAATGTGGAGGTGCTGCATGTCACCAAACCTGACAAGTACCAGCTGCACCTGCATGAAAGCTGTGTGCTCTCACTCAGATTCGCTCACTGTGGTAAGGATTTTACACATTTATTGAGATCTTACAGGAATTAAATTATGCAAATGTGCCAGGTGTTGAAGAAAATGCTTGTTGATCAAACGTGTGTGTGTGTGTGTGAGTGAAGTGACGAGAATGTTGCTGTAACATTGATTTAACTTTGTCAAGAGAAATAGAAAGAAAAAAAACAGATTTACTGCAAGAGACACAGGAATGTGAAAGGTTTGTGTGGGAATAAAATAAATAGAAATATGACAAAACAATCAGATACAATATAATCTCTTACATTGTCATTTTCAAAAGAAGGTATGAAGTAAAAGCAGGAACCAACAAGACATAAAAACACGAACATTCTAACTATGACTTTAATGAAGTGAAGGTTAAAACTTAAAGTGTTTATATGACAGAGACCCACAACATATATATAAAAATATACTCAGTAACTGTGTGAATGTGAAAGTGAACTAAACTGGAACTGGACTATTAAACACTTCACTCAGTCGATGTACAGGACATAGATAGATGTTTCCTTTCCTCTGCAGGGAAGTGGTTTGTGAGCACAGGAAAAGACAATCTGCTCAATGCATGGAGAACCCCGTATGGAGCCAGTATATTCCAGGTACGTGAGAAAGAACACGCGACAAGGAATGAGTATTTTATTCCAATAATAATCATTTTAGATTGTAATTGCACTTGCAAAAAATAAACAATTTGTTTGTTTGTTTTATATTTACCCACATGTTTTATTTCCTTTACAGTCCAAGGAGTCGTCCTCAGTGCTGAGCTGCGACATCTCCATCGATGATAAGTACATTGTGACTGGCTCAGGAGATAAGAAAGCAACAGTCTACGAGGTCATCTATTAGACGGGACACAGTCTTAAACAACACTATCCCTCCATTGGGACAGTCTGTGACGTCTCCGTCACCCATGTACAAATCTCGATGTGTATGGAAGGATTTGGATTTGAAGAGAAAAAGACCAAACCAGACTTTTTGACTTCCTGGATGAAAAGGAACAAGCAGAACCAAGCTGCTGTTTTTAAAGAGTTACTTTGTTTTGCCGTGAGAATGAGTGAACGTCTCGGTGTTCAGTGAGTGTGGAATGGATGCTATTGTTACAGCTCTGGCTAGATAACATTCCTTTCAGTAACACTTTTACAAAAGCATCGGACATATTTGTGTTTTTCTTCTTTCTTGTACACTATCATTTGTGATACATTGTTCACACACAGTAGTCTGACTTTGTGCTTTCTGTCAATGTGGAGGCTCGAAAACTAGAACTATGTGTCAGATCAGGGCTGAAACATTCCTGACCAACGCCAGACGATATCTGTGCACATCTTGTGTATCTGCAAATTATCTTAAACGGAAGGGGTTAAAATGGGTTTTTAAATGGTTAAAATCAGTGTCATACAATGTCACCACCACTGTCTCATTTTGAAGGGGCCCCATGCAGTGGCCTATTTTGCGACGCCCCTGGATTTTAGTGGATTCACAGACAATGAGCTGCATTAACCTTTTGTTGATAATGCCTCGTCTATATGCTCGATATGTTATTAGCTCATACATAATTCACCTTTTTTTAAATTTTTTAATTTCTTCTTTTGCCTAAACATCAAACTTCCACCATCACGTGTGTTATGATTGTGTGCAGAACACTTAGGTAACCTTGACAAACATGTACACGACCGCTTATTCTTACTAGAACTTACGGCACAATACCTTATTATTAGGAAATCCTTATCACTCTTATGTCTGTCATGAGTGGAAACTGGGAACACAAAGCTTTGGTTCAGTTTTTCATCTTCTCATCTCTGTAAGGTTGCAGGGCAAATGGTAGTGACTCTGAGTGTATTCTCAATACAAGTTTTAAACTTCTAAAAATGGTAGTAGACATTTCATCTTGTCCTTGTTGCTTTCACGAATGGTTTAAATGGTTAAGAAGTGTAAAATATCCTCCTCTTCACTTAACTCAGCAATTTCATCAAATCCATCCATGAGCATAAGAAGAAGAAGCACAGAACAGACAGTAGAGGTTTGCATATTCTGTGAAGACAACAACTCTTTAGCCAAAGCCTAAACTCAAAATGCCACAGCACTCTTAAAGCTTTTCAAGTGACAATTATCAAAAATAACACAGTATACATTTGGCTTAATTGTTTCCATCTTTTTTCAGTCTTTCTCCTGAGCTAAGCTGTTGCCTGTGGCTTCATATCTGATTAAAGAAACACTAGATTGTTTGAACTAAAATTTGTATCAGCAAACTTTTGATCTTAGACCTTAAAATACAAGTTGCTGCCTTTGGCGTATATTTTCTGTTCCTTGAATGTTATTTATTGTGTGTGTGTGTACGTTTGTGTGTCTTTTGAAACGGTGGGCGGTGAACAAGTACATAAGACATGTTGCCCTCGGTGACCTCACCACAGACTGACCTTTGCACTCGGTTCTTCCCCTTCACGTCAGACTTTTCTGGACGCTTGCTGGATTCTGTCCAACAGATGTCAGTCAAACTGTTCGGCAAAGCAGTCGTGATTGTTCTTGCATTTACTTTTGTCAGCTTGTAGAAATAACACAGTGCCTTGACGCCGCTGCGATTCTGACTCCATTTTGCTGAAACATGACAAGACTCTGCTCGAGTGGTTTTTAATGATTACTGTTGTGTATCTTGATCGACTCATTAAAAAGCATAATTTATTGGCAAAGTAACATAAATGTATCCCCAGATTAACCGGGTTGGTTTGTACCGATTGTCTGTACTCCAGTTGTCCTCATATAGGCTTTATATGAGACTGGACGTAGACTTCAGGTTGCAAAACTAACTCCCTGTAAACCTTGACATTTGCAATTTGGCTGTCACCATGACAACCAGAAAATTCACTGACATCAACCAGCTCAACTTCTGATGGCTTACTGTTATTTACATTCTACTTCCTGGGCTTTTCAAAACTACGTCAATTTCATATACAGTCTATGGTTGTCTTCCTCTTTGAAATAACCGGGACCAAACTTTGTTTCACCTGCTGCAGCTGCATGTGAAATACACTATTTATGACCACTGCTGTTTCAGTCTGACTGTTTAAAGCATGGTGCTGGATTACAGAACTACATTATTCACTTTGCTACACTTTTCCTGCTATGAAAGTTCTTTTTTTTTTCTTCCTGATGCACTTTTGTTTCAGAGCTATACTTCTACACCTATATGAGGCATCTCATATACTCTACAGAAAACACTGTAAAAAGTAGTTATTAGTCATAATTAGATCTGAGTCCTATACAATACCCCAAAGGCCTAATATCAGCTAACCTGAATCTTAAATTAAGTGCCCATTTTAAAGTTTCACACTACATTTAAATATCTGGGAGTGCTAACCCAAAGGTTATGCGAGTATATTCTGTTTGTGCAAATGTGAAAGTATCTAATCCTAAAAGATACTGATACTGTTAAATTGGCTGATAAATGTACAGTATATTTAAAAATGTGCACATAAACGCACAGCTTTTCAGTATTGTCATTTTTTTATACACTCTAATTTTTCTTTCAAATATAATGACACACATTTTAAAGGCTAATAAAACACATTTTTTTCTGCATTGTTTTCTCTGTAAAATCAAAGTTTTCATATATGAACGCTGTGTAAAAGGCTTGCTATTATTGGTCATTCATTAAATTGGTTGAGCATCAGATCAGTGTTTGAAAGGATGTTTTTTTTAGTAAAATGCTTTGTTAAAATGTTTTAAAAATACATACTGTGTATATATATATATATATATACAGCTGTGATACCAACACATCTGTCACAATGAGGTTTCAGATTACAGACTAGTAATGACACACAGACACATACAGTATGTACAGTATGTGACATAGACACTAACTACTGACTGGTGTGAAAAGGACATTTTTAAGTGCGGTCACTTTAAAACAAGTCTTGTGTATTTGTCACAGTATAGACCAAATCACACATATCAAGAGATATTTTTGAGGTTTTCTTTCTGACAACCGATGTACATTCAAAAGACAGGTAATGATTGTTGTTTTTTTTTTTTACAGTTTTGCCTTATGACATGCTTTCTCCTTTAATCTCGAACAGTTCTGTGTTTGCAGCTACGCTTTCAAATTAAAATGACACTTCATTCACTTAGCTGTCATGGACTTCTCTGCAGTGCTTTCTGCTCTCATCTGAATGAGTCATAAAATCTGGTGGCGCCTTAATGTACTGTATCTAATACTCTGAAACGTCTGTCCCTGTTAATCATGGAAAAAACAGAGAAATGGGTTATGGCTGTACTCGTGCTCATGTCAAGAGACAGCCCTAAATGTTCCTTGTCTCATCTGACTGCTACAAGTGAGCTGTCTAACACAACCTGTTACACTGATTATGTTGTATCCAATAATGACGAGTGTTTTTGATTGACTGGACTCATGAAGTTATTGCAAATTCAAACTTACCAGTGAAAATTCCTGTAGTTAGTTGATTTTTTCTTTTTTTCCATAAAAACAAAATGCCTTTGCTCTTTTTTCTAGTTTGTGGTTTATTTAATAAATTATTGTGTGCAGTATGTTGTCTGAGTCTTATTCATTACACTCTTACATTAAAAAAAAATACTTCTGGATTTTCATTATGCAGTATTCAATCCATTCATCCATCCATGCTGTATCGTGCCAATCCCAGTTGACATGGCGAGGCAGGTCACCCTGTTATGTGAGGCTGTGGTGATGTGTCCATGTGGGACAACACATATAGCAAAACACTGACATTTAAGTCTTCAGTTAAAGGACCGGGTCTGGAAGTATGGAACAATTCCAAGCTCCAACCCAAAACACTAGCAAAGTTGTTGTGGTGACACAGTGAATTTAAGATGTGCTTTCTCTGCTATTGCCTCTGTTTAAATGGTACATGCTACATGCTAATGTGGGTGATGGTAGCTCAGTGGTGTCCTTGGGCAAGACACTTAACCCCACAATGCTCCTGATGGCTATGCTGGCAGCGTGTGAATGGGTATGAGAGAAGAGTGATAGAAAAATGCGCTACACATAGTTGCGCTGAGTATTGAATGGGTGAATGGCAGAACTGCAGTGTAAAGCAGCTTTGAGTGGTCATCAAGACTAGAAAAGTGCTAAACACAGACCATTTACAAGAGCATGGCATGTTGTAATTGGCAGGTAATCGGGTCAATAAATGACAGATAGGCACGTCTGTCAATCATTTCATGCTGTTCAAATTAAATCATTGGTCATGTTACTTTTTAAAATTTTACTTTTATCAGACAACAATTCATTGATGGCATTAAGTGTATTTTTAACAGATAAATATAGTGTTTCATAAACAAATGACTGACTGTAGCTTTAACCTAGACCTTTGTCTTTGGACTGTGAAAGAAAGACAAAAAACGTTCAAAAATGGAAAATACTCCAATAAATGAAGTTGTGTAATATATATATTTATATGAGGATGTCACAATAAGATGTTTAGGATTCCTGTATTGTTGTGGGGCACACAGTTTACCTAAACACATTTTTAAACATTATCTTTAGATTTTTACTTACACAGCTCAGGAACAAAGCATGATTTCTCCTGCAGTGTTACATTGTGCAACATGAAGTATTCTCTGTATCTCTAAATATTCATGAAATTAGATCATAAATATCAGAAAAGAAGTGTGGCTGCAATCACAGTACAGAGTTTGTGTGTTTCTTTCTTTCTTTCTTTCTTTCTTTCTTTCTTTCTTTCTTGCCTGGGCAAATCATCGAGCCAAACCAATGCAATCTCGTGGCACTGGGGTGTTTTTTCTCACAAAAAATTGTTGTTACAGTGGGTAAATAATATCAGTATTATTCTTGGGGCTCCTCCTCAACTCTGGCCCCAGGCACTGCCTGCTTTGCCTACCCTGTTGCAATGCCTCTGGGTTTGAATCCATATTTGAGACACTGAACCACAAATTGTCCATCAGAAGAAAGTGCTGTGTTGCAGCACAATGAAAGTGTGTGTGAAAGGATGATGGCAAAACTTTAGTGTAAGGCCAAATAAGATTTCTCAATTTAAACCTTGCTCCTTGAAACCTCAGGGGTGTTGGTTAAAATCTACCCAATGGACACTCCCTAGAGAACATGATGTAACATGTCATCAGTAGCCATGACATGTTGACTTGCTCTGTGAGACTGAGACCCTTCATACTTCATCCTTTTGTATTTGCAGAAAGTTGTTTCTGTGTCCTGGTTACATGTTTATGGCCCTATTCCATTCACACACTGGCATTCCATGTGTACCCAACCATGAATATACTGTAATTGGGATATGTGCAGTTGACCAGTATGGTCCACGCAGTAACTAATTCTGGGCTGCACGTATATCTACACATAAGGATCAGTGTTGGAAATGACAATATGACTGAGATGGGCCTTTAAACGCTTTGAGGATAGAACAGTACTATATAACTACCATTCATGTAGATACAGAACAACATTTGCCTGGAATGTATGTGGAGCAAGAAGTGAATTATATTGATGAACACAATTTCAGTGTGTGACAGTAAATCATCTATGTTCAAGTGCAATGTGACAAACTTTTTTGCAAAAAAAAAAACCCCCTTGAGATTTTGACTGGTAGTGGCAGCCATAGCTACTCCACATCCATATTAAATGAGCTGTGAGGAACAAGGGTTTCGAGTGTTTTAGTGTGGCGTTTTAGTGTGAGCTGACAGGTCAGGCCCGTGCTGTCTCTGTCTAACCACCCGTTGTGAATGTGCTGTGTTCATGCAGAGCACAGCACTGGACTGCTGAAGTGGATTAAGTGATCTAGACGAGGGCTGTGGAGGAGGACGCTCCACCATTACAGTGAATGATACTCCTGTTGCAGCTCTCCAGCTGGCACTTCAAACAGTCCAAAGTGGGAGAGAAGGAGGAAAGGTGGGGATGCAACATTGGACTGAACCAGCCTACTTTAACATTTTATATTAAGAGCACTTGCAGCCTGCAAATTGGCCTCTTTTCTGATAGACACATAGGTTGGATTAAGCAAACAGGCCACACACAATAGCGAGAAGGTGTCAGCGTGCATGTGATGAATCATGAGGCTGATTAAACTTTGACTCATAAAGCTGAAAATATATAGTATGACTTATTTTCTGCACAGCTAAACTCGCTTGGCCGTGATTGTCCACAACACAGCTAGTCTCAATACAACGTCAGACTTAACCCAGGCCACAGAGCTGCAACCTGCAGCGCTTTCTGAAAGGATGACTCCAGGTCCAAATTCCACCTCTATTTGAACATTTGTTTCAGAATGTCACTACCTTATTCATGTTTCAGAGGACTGGGGTTAGTAACTCAATGTTAAGTTGTCTTTAAACATTTGTTACAGCCCACTTATGTTTCAGAGAACCGGGGATACATCCTTAACCTAAAGTTTGCTGCTGTCTCGTCTTACGACTGCAGCTGTTATGCCTCATCTTCATCGTCCATCTTCCCTCCATTGGTCTTGATTCAAAATGCATCACTCTGTGTGACCACACATGTAAATAGAGTTGTGCGGAGCTGATAGGCTTGATCAGCATTGTGTGAACTCATTTGGCAATGTAATTCAAATGTAAAGCATACCCTGTTTTCATTGTCTATTTGACTCTAAATGGGACCATAACGGATATAATGCTGTTTTGATGAAGATCACCTGAAACTACTGATTAAAAGCATTAACTCATCAGAAAAGTGTTTACTAATTTTATAAATCAAGTTAGTAAGTAGACAAATGGTCTTCTTTATTTATTAGTTAATGAACATATTTATTTGACCCGGTCAGAACAAAGGCCTTTCTGTACGGAGTTTGCATGTTCTCCTCGTGTGTGTGTGTGTGGGTTTTCTCCGGTTTTCTCACACAGTCCAAAAACATTGGGGATTAGGCAAATTGGCACTCTAAATTCACCAAAGGTGTGAGAGTAGGGGGTGGTTTGTCTCTATGTGTCCTTGTCCAGCCTTGTCCGCCTTTTGCCCCATGTCAACTGGGATTGGCACCAGTGCCCCCCGTGACCCTCATGTGGAGGACAAAGCGGTAGAAGATGAATGGATGAATTAATGAATTTTTGTAACCAGTGGAGTTGCCCCCTGATGGCCTGAAACCTGCATTCACTTTCATGAGAATGCAGGTTTTAGGCACTTGTTCACTGGCTTAACTTTCCCTGTGGTTACATCATTTTTTTTTTACATACAGTCCTATCTAAGGGTAAATGATGATGTAAGCATTTGGATATCATACATCACCATCTAAAGGAATATATAAGTATTCTAGGTATTGATTTGTTTCCTAAAACAAAATTGGAAAAAATATGAATGTATTAATCTGATGATGGGGACTGGTGGGTGTTCATAATGAGGGAAGCTTGAATGAGTAAATCAAATGCTGGAGTTTGCGGGAAACATGTCAATCAGCTTCTCTGCGGAACTGCTTTTGATAGTGATCCTGTAACGAGATGGAGGATTTGTAAGGATCTTTATACTTTTGAACAATTCAAAGGGACATTTTTTTTCTCTCACACAGCAACCAGAGCTGCTAACAATTTCCTGCACTCTTCCAGGGAGGACTGATGATTAATTCATGTCTCCACCATCTTAACAAGGTGGCACCTGTTGGTGAATGGGAGTGGGTTCACCATGTAACGCTTTGATAATCTACATTCAAAGCTAGCAAGTCATGCATTAATGACTTCATTAGAGCCGTGAAACGAGCATTATTATCTTTTTCTAAAAAAAAAGCAAAAGGAGGAAAGGATTTCAGTTTAGTACATGTGAGAGTGAGACTGACACCATGTCATTAAAATAAATAAATTAAAAGGACACTTAATTTATTTCATATTGCACCATACAGCATGAGGTTGATGGACTTGCAAAACAACTATCACAGTTAATATTGCAAAGCCAAGTGGCAACCCACTCACTGTTTGTAAACTTCTGTTTAATATTTTGGTCCTGCGCTATGTTCAAACACTCACACCTCTACAAAATATGGTATCAACATCTGAAACTTGTGATTGGGATCAAAACTACTCAGGAAAATGTTTCTCGTGTAAGAATTTGGGTCATTTTCCTCTTTTTGCAACAGTTGCCCCACTATGACCATTCAAGAATGCATTGGCATCACTTTCTGAGGTCAGAGACTACATCACTCACTCACTCACTCACTCACTCATCTCAGCTGGCCCCCGCCTAGGGCGAAAGGCAGGGTACACCGTGGACAGGTTGTCAGTCCATCACAGGGCCACAGAGAGACAAACAACCATTCACACTCACGCCTACGGCCAAGTTAGAGTGTCCAATTTGCCTATTCCCCAAAACTGCATGTTTCTGATCTGTGGGAGGAAACCGGAGAACCTGGAGAAAACCCACGCACACACGGGGAAACTGCAAACATGCAAACTGAGACTACACCATATTATATAATCTAATGCCGCAGAAGCTGAGGTTGTAGATACATTTTCTTTGTATAAAGGCCTTTGTTGTGAGGACATGTTTGTCCAGTCCTCACAACTTCCGAGGATGTTATGAAGCCTTAGGTTAGGGGTAATTTCATTTAGGATTAGTGTTAGGTGTAAGAAGTGTCAGCTTGACATATCTTGTTCAGTGGTAAACAATGATGGTAATGGCATATTTTTGTCAAATGTACCCCCATGCCATGTGTGTGTGTGTGTGTGCATGTTTGTAAGCCTATTCTGTCATGACATTATAGAGAGTTTTCCCTAACCGTAAATTTCTTTCTTTTTCATCCAAACTCGTACATGCTATTCAACCACATTTTCTGCACTCAACCAGTCATCAAAATACTTTACTTATTTTTTTTACTTTTAAGAGGCTTTTCATGCCTCTACATCTTTTCTGTCACTTTGTCAGAGCAGCACTGAGAAGGGTTCATGGTTCACGGCAATGTAGAGAGAACTGAATGTGTGAGAGGGTTTAAAGTTCCCACAGAGAGTGGAGGACTGTATATTTCCTAAGAAAACAGGAGCGCCCATCTGAGTGGAGGTCATGGACATTTCTATGCATGTGGATAGAATGGGTGTAAGCGTTGGAGGAGAAAGGCCTCTCAAAACTAAATGAACTAAAAGCTCTCGATTTGAATGCTCTTCAGCCATTGCTCTGCCAAATGTACCTCAAATAAAGCACTTTGGTCAGAAGGTATGCTTTTTTGAAGCTTTTAGGCTAACTCCGATTTCCACTTAAAATCAACTTTTGCTCCCCATCATAAGTGAGACGAGGCTGCTTCTCTACAAGGCTACAAGCCCACACTTAAAACACAAATTTAACTCAGTTCTCTTCAAAAATACTCCTCTCAAATGAATAACACAATAGAAGAAACTTTCAACGCAGCCTATTATCCGTTGGAATTAAAATATGACTGAGAAGAGTCACTCTGCATTGAAATAAATATGATTAACCAAACAAGCCTTTTTTTTTGGAGAAAAGAATGGAAGATGACCAAGAAACATCTTTTCATCTCTGAATTGCTCTGCCCACTGACATACTACATGCTCTATTGCATTTCTCTCTCTTTTAGACTCATTTATTTTTATACACTTACATTTTACTTGGTTTATGACATGAAAACAAAAATTCTTCTTATTGCACTTGTCTATCTATCATCTAATACGATTATAATGCAATAACGCTGATTAAGTTGGATGCAAGTGTAATACAGTTATTATTTCCAGTTTTCAAAACGTTTTAAGCGTGTAGATTTACTTTATGCAACAGCAGGGGGCGATATATGCGTTCAGTCTGACTGACCACTTTCCCTCAGAAGAAGAGTAGTGTTATTTTAGCAAAGTAGTAGACAGGTACAAGTTTCACGCAAACACAGCCTTGAGCACAACGATGCTTTCACGAACGGTCAGACCGTGGTTGCTTCGTTGCCGCAGTTTACCTTTAGCTTGCTCAAGACCTTACTATGCCGATCGAGTCGCTCGCCTCGGCTCTGACCCGGATAAACAGTCCTCTGTGTATCAGGTAGGTTAGCCTGCTACTGTTAGCGTAAGCTAACTGTCACATCACAGACGTCCTCGTAACTTATTTCAGCGTTAATTACTGCACTCGCTGAGGTGACTCACACTGACGGGTGTATATCAGTGATCACGATAAGGTCAGTCAATGTCGACAAATACTGAAACACTGGTTTATTTTGTCCCTTAGCTAAACAGAAGCTAACACTAGCCTGTGTAGTAGCTACAAGAGGTCATTAAGCTGTGCTTCTACTATTCACCCACAGTATTTATTCAGTCATTCATTCAACCAAATAAACACAACAGTGTTCCTATTTTAACAACTAAATGATTGTTTCTAAAATGATTTTCAGTAATAGACTCAAACTCCGTATGTATCTTGGAGCCTACTTGCCCATTTCGACCTCTGAAGAACTCAGTTAAGACTAAGAACTCAGTTCAAGACTTTACAAAACTGGTACAACCCTGAACAACATGTAAATATTATTTTTACTTGTCTTCAACATTCTGCTCTGTTAAACTGAATGAACAATATGACAAAAACAACTTTACAAACAAATCACAAAACATATTATCAAGCTGAAAAAGCTGGTACATTTTTCCTTTATGAAAATAGAGAACGTGTTCATTCATTCGTGTTATTCATTCATTGAGTTAACATTTATATAACACAGTGTCTCCATGCCTGGAATTATATCATGTAAAGTCAATTCACTCCTGACGGAATGCATTGTAATTGTTGTAGGTTCAAACTTTTGCGCATGTCAACATTGCTGTTATTGTACTTACTTTTTCTCCAATGAGGTTGTAGCACATTCTTTCTTGCAGAGTTTGGATTTTTCCTTTTCATTAAAATATCAAAACTCTTTGCATCCAAGCCTTGGTGATTCAAAAACAATATTACAATAAAAAATAACTTTTAAATCTGGCAATATTATTGTCAAATAAATAAGATTATGATTTGCTTCTGACTGAAACTTGAAGAAACCAATTAATTGTGATTTAGAATTATTTATGGAGATAAAATTAAAACACACAGTCTCAAATCTGACTTAAAACATTCATAGCAAACATGTGTTTCATCTTAGTATGTGTATATATATATATACATATATGTATTGTGTGTGTGTGTGTATATATATATATATATATATATATATATATATATATATATATATATATATATATATATATATATATGTGTGTGTGTTCAATCTTTGTTGTGTGATTTTAAGGACAATTGCAACTGTCCAGCTGTGGGCATTTTAATTGAATCATAATCAGTGTTCCTGTGTGTATTTTGTCCTCACCCACACTAATGCAAAGCCAAAACCTGTCACTAGATGGCACTCTAGACACACTGTATGTTTGCGCCTCAGGGAGAGACTTATTTAAAAATGCAGAAGTGAGTCTATGAAGTGATTGTGTTCTGTAATTAATCAAAGTTATTGCTTCTGTGTTCTTGTCCTAAACACATTTATAGGATATTCTGCTGTTGAGAGGACCATACATTCTATTTCAATTGATCTAATAACTGACCTTGACAATTTAATTAGTTATGTACTTGTAATATTTCCTGTACTCTATTAGGGGAGTTATTTCAGAAGTGAAGTGGGTGTTATTATTACAAGTTAAGATGCAGTTCATGGATATCTTGGATTCAAAAATCAATATTCAAAATCAAATTAGGTGCAGAAATTGCAGCAAAACTAGTCAAAAACTATATTATTCACCAAGCTGCTCTTGTCATCAGACAACACGTCTTGTTTGCTTATTTACTCTTGTTTTTCAGGAAAATTATGAACGGATGCAAGAGCTTGTTGATGAACTGAAACACCGTACAGAGAACATTAAACTTGGTAGGTAAACTGAAAGGTTGATTCTGCCTCCAAATGACTTGATATCCTTATTTAAAGTAATATATGAGAGACTGTAGTGCACTCAGTAGTTTTTACCTCTTACCTTTACATCCAATAAAATGCTGTTTTCACTTCCCAAATATTGATTTTAGCCACAACGCGTTTTGGCCAAAAATATTGGCTCTGAATATTTTATTCATGATGGCAATGTTTGACAGATTATAGC